>NC_136072.1:314285159-315020993 GCF_964261635.1 Lissotriton helveticus | reverse complement strand
GTTCCCCCAAATCTTACTGACCAGACTAAGCCACTGAAATTAAAACATCATCTCCATGTTAGGAACGAGCTGAAGTTTGAAACGCGCCTCTTTAATACGTATTCTCTTTCCCCTGGCTGCATTAGCATGACATTATATTCGAGCTGCGTTGTGGTTTAGTGTAGCGCCAAGACCCGTTGCCTACGTGCTCTCTCGCAAATATAAATACCTATTTCCTAAAGGGTTAACATCATCCTGGCTGCTGTCATTGGTTGCGCTCAAAACCGAAAGTGAGAGTATTTTGAAGTTTGAACTCTTGTCTTCTGTTCACTTTCTCGCCTTTTCAGTCTGGAGTTTTACAGCAGTGATGTCGTGTCTGATTATGTCCATAGAACAGGATTTATGGTGAGTCCTTGGCTGCTGCCTTTTTGTTCCACTGAAAATGCGTTTCGGGATTATAACTAACTTGTATTAATATCCGAGAAAACACTCAAAACTCACTTCTGCATTATTCTTCGCATGCTTTGCTTCTGGGTGAACGTATTGACTATTCGTATTGTCAGTATTCTGGTGTTTAGTACTACTTTTAATGTTTAGCTACGTTACTGTCCAGTACTCTGACATTACTAGTATCGGGAACTTACAAATTCATTATGTAGGTGATATGAAGCCTGTGTGTGTTAGAGGTGAGTCCTGTCATTAACAGTATTGTGCACGGTAGTATAGCATAGTTATAATATGCATTTACGATCGTGTATGCCGTGTTAAATGTTCAGCATTTTCTCTAGTCAGTGAGTTCTCGAACAGAAATGAAAAACAAAGTTAGTTTCTCTTTCAGTTTTACCAGTCTCAGAGAAACCCGATTTAGGGTATAATCGCTCAGTTGCACTTGCTATGCTATGAGCTTTGTTTTTTAGGCTATTGCGTGCTCATGAATGATCAAATCAATGACATGTTCAGAGCAGCATCAGTGCTTGCCTGCCTTTTGCTACTGAAACTGCAGGCACACAGTCTGTTAGTGCCCTTCCATTTCTGGTGCTTTGTAGTAGTTTAAAGATCTTTTTAGAGGTCCTCGTTACTAAAATAAGTGTAATTATTGATATTTATATGTAGTTTCCCTAATGTTGACTGCTTGATTTTGCTCGCGAGAAAGTGTCACTCATAGTTGTTGAAATGTCACTCATAATTGCAATGTAATTATGAAAATGTCACACACAGCAATCTGAAACCTTGGCAGCTATGAAAGAAATATAAGAGGATTTGAGAAGTCACTCAAAATGTGCCCTAATTTTTCTTTCTTCAGCACTAATCATAATTTCTATGGCAAAATGAACCCCCTCATTTTGTTCCCCTGCAAATTAAATGTTTTAAGTGTTAACACTTTATTCCAATCAAGATGACTTCAGGTGTGCCATACTTTTGTCATAAGTAAGACTGTTAGCGCTCTAGTTGTTCTTTAGAACACTCTGGGACATTCTGTCATTGGGCTATAGTTGGGCTACATCTGGCTGATATTTGGGCTACATTTGTTTTTTTTTGTCTCTGGTGGCCATCTTTGGGCTACATTGGGCTACATTTGGGCTCTATTATATATATAGCCCAATGTAGCCCAATATATATTTTTTCAAAGTTAAAATCGTAAAAACCACTGGAGCACATATCTTGAGACATAGCAAAGGCACATCGGGCTACCAGTCCCTACAATTTTGCCAAGTTTGGTGGAAAACCATTCAGCCGTTCGGGCTAAAAGTGAGTCCAACCGCCCTATGGAAATTACCATGGGGAAAACACGTTTTGGGACCCCCCTTTTATCTCGGCCCCCGCTTGACGAATCCCCCCCAAACTTTCAGGGAAGGACCGGAGCGCCGCGAGGCAAAGTTAAGGAAAATTTCAGGAAGATTCCTCAACCGGCGCCAAAGTTATTCCCAATAGAATGTTGCGATTTCCCTATGGAAAACAATCCTAACTAGCCAGTAGGTAATTAATATATATATATATATATATATATATATATATATATATATATATATATATATATATATATATTATTATTTTTTTGTACAAAGGACGCCGCACACAGCAACTTCTTTTTACAGGTTTATTTCAGTGCCCAGGTGTTAGACTGGGCACTGAAATAAACCTGTAAAAAGAAGTTGCTGTGTGCGGCGTCCTTTGTACAAAAAATTGTCTTTTTGGCCATTGGTCTGGCCCAACGCCAGCACCCGCTGTGGAGCGATCCTGTGAGCAGACCACATTGAATGAATATATATATATATATATATATATATATATATATATATATATATATATATTACCTACTGGCGGTCGCCAGTAGGTATATATAGTTAGGATTTTTTCTCTATGGGTTTTTTGAAAATTCTATGTCTAATAACTTTGGCGTTTGTGGACGGAATTGGCTGAAATTTTCAGGAAAATGGCACATTTTGTTTCTGAGCAGCCCTTGAAAATTTGGGGGGGGGGTTCGTCAAGGGGGGGCTGAGAAAAAAGGGGGGTCCCAAAACGTGTTTTTAACATTGAGTTTTCCATAGGGCGGTTGGCCTCACTTTTAGCCCGAACGGCTGAATGGATTTGCACGAAACTTGGCAAAATTGTAGGGACTGGTAGCCCGATGTGCCTTTTGTAGGTCTCAATATATGTGCTACAGTGGATTTTGAGAAATTAACGTTTAAAAAAAGATATATATCTGTAACAGCGGACCGGGCAGCGCTCCAGGACGCGTACTTTTCGCGCAACGGAGCTTTGTGAAGCGAAGCTGATTGGTTCTCCGGCGTCTGTCAACATTCCAAACAGTCCGTAGCGGCCGCCATCTTGTCTCTCGGTAGGATCGAGAGACAAGAGGAGGCCAAAGCGAAGGGGCAAATGACCATAAGGGGGAATAGTAGATCCTCGCTGACCCCCTACGTTTGATGTGGAGGTTTTAAAAGGGCCCCGCGGGGCAAAAAAAAAAATAATAATAATAATCGAACGGCTGAATGGATTTGCACGAAACTTGGCAAAATATTAGGGACTGGTAGCCCGATGTGCCTTTGCTAGGTCTCAATATATGTGCTCCAGTGGATTTTGAGAAATTAACGTTCAAAAAAAGATATATATCTGTAACAGCGCTCCGCTTCGCGTACTTTTCGCGTTACGGAGCTTTGCGAAGCTGATTGGTTCTCCGGCGTCTGTCAACATTCCAAACAGTCCGTAGCGGCCGCCATCTTGTCTCTCGGTAGGATTGAGAGACAAGAGGAGGCCAAAGCGAAGGGGGAAATGACCATAAGGGGGCATAGTAGATCCTTCCTGACCTCTTAGGTTTGATGTACCATTTTGCCAAGTTTGGTGTAATTCCGTTCAGCCATTCAGGCTGTAGACGTATGTAAATGTCCTATGGAAAATTGCATGGGGAAAACACATTTGAAAGTGTTGAAATTTAGAACCAATTAAAATGTTAGTTTGGTTTTGTATTTGTGTGTGATGAAAGTTAATTGGTTATGTATATATTTCAAATGAGAGGAAACCACAGCCATTTTGTGATACTACTGTCTGAGGTACATTTGTGAGGAATTTTTGGTGGTGAATTTCTGGTGTTTGATTTACACAGTACTAACACTTCTCCTACTTTTAAAAAGGTGAGTTGTTAATTTGTAAGGGGAACTATGTTGTACACTTGAAGATAATTTGAAAAATGTTTTCTGTTATTTATTTGCAGTCCTTCTGTTATACTAAATACTTGATAAAGTTAGTTTTATATTATGTATTACTAAAAACGATAAATGAAAGTGATTATTTTTTTCTGCAATTTACAGCAAGCAATTTCAAAATAAAATGGCTCACAATGAAGAGACCGTGGCAATTTCTTTTGAATTGTCCACTACATTGATTGAAATTGAGAGCACCAATAATGAAATATTGTCACAAGGAGGAGATGACTTGTATGATTCCATTAGATTGATTGAAATGGACAGCACCAATAATGAAATATTGGCACAAGGAGATGACTTGAATGATTCCATTAGATTGATTGAAATGGACAGCACCAATAATGAAATATTGTCACAAGGAGGAGATGACTTGAATGATTCCACTACATTGATTGAAATTGAGAGCACCAATAATGAAATATTGTCACGAGGAGATGACTTGAATGATTCCACTACATTGATTGAAATTGACAGCACCAATAATGAAATATTGTCACAAGGAGGAGATGACTTGAATGATTTTTTTGATCAATCTCTTGATGGCGAATTTATCGAATGTTTGGAGACCATAGAGTTACAAGAATCATCATTGCAGACTTTTCATGAGGACATTGCTGATGAGGACATGTTACTAGTTCTTTCAAATTTAGAAAATTCTGAAGAATAAATTTATATTTAGAAATCAAAAATTGTTTGAGACATTATTCATTTTTATTTTTAATTTATGAGGTTGTAGCGAAGTGATTGTAGTATAAAATGAGACTTATAGTATAGAGTGCAACATTTTTATGTTACATGGTAAGTTTACTCATATTTACTTCCCTTCTGCCACTATATTATCTCCAATGTGTATTTGACATCTCTTCTTCATCTCCGGCCTCCTTTCTCTCACTGTGTCTCCGATGCATCTTATCGCTGCTATTTTGTGTAATTACAGAAGAGAGTAAAATAAAATAGTTCGGAACGTGAAAAGGGGGCAAAGTAGAGTACTCCTCACCCCCTAGGCCTTTTTAGGCGGTCCCAAAAGGATCAGTTTCTGCTTTCCTGAGAGATTATGGTATGAGTTCCATATACCACAATAACTTGCATTACAACATGCAAGATATCTATCTCCTTTTGGAGATATTCGCGCTAAGCGCGAATATCTCCAAAAAGTAACACCTGCCCTGAGCAGTTCTTAGCCATGTTATCCAATGGGAGGTGGATAACATGGCTAAGAGCATTAGCTCGGTAATGCATGAATATCGCTGAGTTTTTAGCGATATTGATGCATTGCGGCCGTTTATTATCGCATTTGCGATAAACCTTGATAATAGCAAGGTTTATCTTCGATAATTTCTGACGATGCTTAGCGGTAAAAAATTCGTTGGTAAGCATCGTTAGCGATAAATATCGCTTAACTTTGGTAATATGCCCCAACGTCTGTTAACGTTCGATTCGAAGGAAATGAGGAAGTGTTGAAAAACATTGTTTGCGCCATCTTGCCTTTTTTGAAATGCCACACTTTTGTGGTGCACGGCAGCCATTTTAGATGTCTTGACCAGACCCACTCTCTGCACGCTGTCGATTCGTAGCATGGCTCCTCACCCTCGCAAGCATCTTCCCCAGGCACTGGTCACCCCCGCTCTCTGTCTTATGCATGGGCAATAAACCTCCCCCCATCTGCGCTGCTCTTCCCTGAGAATCACACTCTGTGCCCGCCCGACACCTCCCTTTCGCCCTATTCACTACCGCACCCTCTGACACTCCTCTTCCTCTGTGTCCGATTGTCCAGGCTATCAGCTAGCCCTGCAGATGTAGTTTATGGCCCCAGCTGTAAAGAATCACCCCTCTTCAAAGGAGTTATAGTAGATCAAGGCCCACACCCGATGAGATCCGTCACACCACACGCGTTCCTACTATCTGAAACCATCCTGTATTGTGATTGGGGAGGGGACCGAGCCTGAAGCGGAAGATTCCAGGAATGACTCTTGGTACATCAAAGTTTTTACAATTATGTGTCACATTAAAAATATGTAGCACTCCAACAAAGTAGTAGGAATATAAAACTTTAATAACATATAAATATATACAACAAAACAAAAACAGTAAAAACATTTAAACAACGAAGAGACCGTGGCAATTTCTTTTGAATTATCCAATAGATTTATTGAAATTGACAGCACCAATAATGAAATATTCTTGTCAGTAGCGGTCTGTTGTGCGAATAGTTCCAAGGCAGCAGAACGCGCTGAAATCTAGATGGCACGAAAGTGATGTCTAGTAAGTTGCCGCCCAGCAAATAACGGCGTGGGGCGCCGCGGGGGTGAGTGAGTCCAGTAGGCACCACAGCTATTCTTACCGGCATCGCAGAATTACTGCTGGGGACAATGCCTGTGCTGTAGCAGGGTCACAGCAGAAACAAAAAGGATTTTGTTGAAGATGTTATTGGTTTTAAATTTGAAAACAGTTCTGGTGTCAACTGCTATGCTAATGTAGTGGTTAATGTTTTGTTTTCTCTAGAAAATGTAAAAGAGGGGGAGGCAGTCCAAAGTTCCGTTAAAAGGGCAAAGGAAAGGATCGGTGGTTTGAACTATCAGTGAAAAAGGGGAGGGGGTGCAACAATTTTTCCTACCGGGTCACACTGTGCTTTCACCGGAACTGAGGTCTGCAGGATTCTAGTAATTCAAAGTGAGGCTGGCGCCAGCATGGGAGCGCCGACGTCCCGCGGATACAGTTTCGTCACTCCACGGGCGATCATGGCAGTCATTCCCCATCGGGGGTCGGAGACTCCCGCGGCTCCTCTAGAATCTTCAAGGTCGTGGAGGACTACGGTGGTGGAGTCAAGCAGTGACCGGGCCATTTCTTTATGCTGGGCCCGCTCTTGCCAGGTCGACCGCCATTTTGAGAGTTCGGTAGCTACTGGCGATCGCGGGGTCAAATGAGCGGACGGGCTCCACCCTGCCGGGCGAGACGTTGCAGCATGGCCACAGTGGAAGAACCCTTTTCCGGGCGCCTGGAGCGCTGAGGGTGCAGCTGGGAAGCCTCCACCTGGGGAGGCGGGAGAGGCCTGTTCGCACCGTCTCTCCCTCCCAGTGCACCCCACGGCGTCTCGCTTGAGATTTGTTATGGCCGGACCAGGCGATGAGGACGAGGGGGGGGGGTCGGAGGCATGTGCAAGAAATCCCCCCCCAGTGTTGTCGCAGCCATTATTCAAGAAAGAAGAAGTGTCCCGTCCGTCTTCGGGCCGGGCTTCCGGTAGATGTCGGCCGGACGCCCCTGGCTCTGGCCCCATGAACGGGTTTCTTGGTTTATCGGCTGCAGCCGGATCCCGTCGTCCTCGGCCCCCCGACCGTTGGTGGCCGGACCGGAAGAGCATGTGGCGGGAGTACCTGCAACTCTCAAGGGCCACCGCGGCCGGACTGGGAGAGAGACAGGAGGGTCGAGGAGACATTCCCCCCCCCCTGCAACTGTTCAGCGTTGTAAAGGCAATCCCCTGGCCGGGTCCCGCTGGCCTCGGCCTCTCCTCCGGCTACACCCTACGTTAGGATCTCCTGGCCGAGGCGTGGCAGCAGGACCTGCCTTATATGGGCTGCTCCCGGCTGGGCGTAGCCGCAACCCTGCCCCACCTTGGAAGTTTCCAGAGTGGGGGCGGATGTTCTACTGACTTGCATTTTCCCTAGTCTATCGATTTTTTTGGCGTGGCAGGCGGTGGGACAGCGAGGGGTGATTTGGTTTCTCTTACTGTTTTTCTGGTCTCTCACCACTGGCATATTTTAACGTTTTCTTGTTTCTAGGACATTAATAGGTTTTATCATTACGTTATGTTATCGTTTCTTTGTTCGTTGTTTAATAAAAGTTCATGTTCATCAGTGGCCTACTGATTTTCGTTTTCCTATTCTTTTCTTTCCAGGTTGTTTCATGCTAAAGTTTCTGTTAACAGGATACAGTGATCACTTCGTTATTATTGCATATGTCCTTTTCACTAGGGGTGCTCTCTGGTCGGGCCAGATAACGTATCTCTAGTAAATGGTCCGGGTGAAACAGGTGCATCAATCAGTGGGGAGTAGATAGGCATGACAGATTACAACGGGGGAGAAAGGTCCGCATTACGTACCCTTTCACTACTTGCAAAGATTTTCCTACGTTTATTTGCAAACAGGGAATACCTCCAAAAAGAACTAATTCCCAAACAGTCAATGTTCGGACAATCAATCAATCAATGAGGAATGAAATAGGTACGACGTGTTAAAGGCTTGCGTTACCTACCCTTCACTATCTGCAAAGGGAGAGAGAATATTCCTATTCTTCCTCGTTTGCAGGCAGAGAAGATCCTTAAGAGAACCAACTTCGAACAATTCAATGCTCGATTGAAACAATCAACAAGGGGTACTGTGAACACAAATGAACGCCGTTTATGTACATACGCATTGCTATTTTCAACAGGTTGTTCCTAATGTTTCTATTTTAGCGAGGTCAAAAAGAGATCCCATTAGTGGCCTACTGATTTTGTTCGATTCCTTTTGTTTTTTTACACGATTTTTCGCTATCTGCAAAGACTAAACAGAGTATTGCGACTCTGTGCTTGTTTGTAAATAGAGAATGAACCAAAGAGAACAATCAATCAAATGGAGAGAGAAGCAGGCACGACGGATTACAAAGGGGGCAAAGGGCTGCGTTAACTACCCTTCACTATCTGCAAAGAGAGAGTACTCCTAATAGAAATGAGGGGTGGGGGGCAGCATTCAAAGCAGATCAGTGTGCATAAACACAAAAATGTTTTTACTTACCACGTACTTGACATTCGACAGCTTATATTTGCTATTAAAAAACCATTGAAATTCACTGAAAAAACCATAGGTTATAGACCATATATAGTTAGGAATTAGCATTTACAAAACCTTGAAAATTCACTGAAAAAACCATAGGTTATAGACCATATATAGTTAGGAATTAGCATTTACAAAACCTTGAAAATTCACTGCAAAAACCATAGGTTAGAGACCATATATAGTTAGCTGGACATTTTATTGACATAAAACCAATGAAATTCCATATATAGTTAGTTGCACTAACTATATATCGCGCACCCGCAATCCACTGCTGATGATGTCACATATTACATCATTCATGACATGGTCAGTGACATCACTGATGACATCACTGATGACATCTCAAATGACATCACTGATGACATCACTGATGACATCTCATTTGACATCAATGACCACATCACTGATGATATCATTCATGTGACAATACAATGCATCTCCTCACATTTTAATATAACCTCTGTTTCACCCAGTGTTAAAAAGAGTATAATTTTTGAAACCATTGACACACCAATACTAGTTACTACATACGCACTCACTGATTGCTACGTCTACACACACCTTCACTCATTCACCCATACAATCATTCATACATACAATCACTCATCTTTACAACACTATCATATGCACTCATACACCTATACAGACACTCACAGTCTGCCACTCATCCATGGAGTTACTCACACACCTAGTCAGTCCTGTAAAGAATCAATGAGACTTCCATTTTCTTGTCTATACAGTTAAACATAGAGCACCTTACATTTTCAAACATATACTAACACATACTTACCTTCTTATACAATCATTGATACAAGTACAGATTGATCTGCACAGAGTCACACACCTCCCAGCTAGCCACACACACACTCAGTCTCCCATACAAATACTTGGGCAATCAATCAATAACCCATATAGTTACTCATATAGCTACTGATCAACACATGCAGCAGTTTACAGAACAACAGACATAATGATGCACAAATTAAGACAGTTTAGTCACTAACCCATGCACTCAGTGAGACACATTTAATCACTCACTCATACAGTCAGTCATGCACCTACTAAATCCTTCGTCCAGACACTTACACATCCACTCATTCTTCAATATGTAAGACATATTTAAACTTTATAGAAACAAAAAATCACTGGATGTTGTTATCAGTGATGTCATCAGTGATGTCATTTGAGATGTCATCAGTGATGTCATCAGTGATGTCACTGACCATGTCATGAATGATGTAATATGTGACATCATCAGCAGTGGATTGCGGGTGCGCGATATATAGTTAGTGCAACTAACTATATATGGAATTTCATTGGTTTTATGTCAATAAAATGTCCAGCTAACTATATATGGTCTCTAACCTATGGTTTTTGCAGTGAATTTTCAAGGTTTTGTAAATGCTAATTCCTAACTATATATGGTCTATAACCTATGGTTTTTTCAGTGAATTTTCAAGGTTTTGTAAATGCTAATTCCTAACTATATATGGTCTATAACCTATGGTTTTTTCAGTGAATATATATATATATATATATATATATATATATCCTTGCATGTTTCTATAGGAAAAGCTTATTTTTGACTTGCCTATATCTTTTCAAATCAAATCAGGCGTTTGTTAAGTGCGAATACTCACCCATAAGGGTCTCAAGGCGCTGGGGCTGTGGGGGGGTTCACAGGATCCAGTCCATCAAGAAGGGGGTCTATCGAAGAGCCAGGTTTTGAGGTTTCTTGCGAAGATGGGGAGCGAAGTTATCTGTCTGAGGTGGAGCGGAAGGTCGTTCCAGGCACTGGCCGCGCGGAAGGAGAAGGAGTGGCCTCCCGATCTGGTCTTTCTGGTGCGGGGGACCACGGCGTAGGAGAGCTGGGCTGATCGTAGGGTCCTTTGGGGTGCGTGGAATTTGAGTCGGGTGTTCAGGTATGCTGGTCCGGTTCGTGGAGGGCCTTGTGAGCATGGGTTAGCATCTTGAAGGTGACTCTAGCTTCGATGGGGAGCCAGTGGAGTGTGCGCAGGTGCTGGGAGATGTGGCAGTGCCTTGGCAGGTTGAGGTCCAGTCTTGCGGCGGCGTTTTGGATGTTCTGTAGCTTACGGGTGAGGTTTTTTGTTTATTCCGGCATAGAGTTCGTTGCCGTAGTCGAGCCTGCTGGTGACCAGGGCGTGAGTGGCGGTCTTTCTGTGTTTGAGAGGGATCCATTTGAAGGTCTTACATAGGAGACGGAGGGTGTGGAAGCAGGAGGACGAGACAGAGTTGATCTGGCGGTGTATTTTGAGCTCTGAGTCCAGGATAATTCCCAGGTTGCGTGTGTGGTCAGTGGGGGAGGGTGGGCTTCCGAGGGCGGGGGGGTCACCAGGTGTCATTCCAGGCGTCTGGGTTTGGGCCCATGATGAGTACTTCCGTTTTGTTTGTGTTTACTTGTAGGCAACTGTTTTTCATCCATTTGACGACGGCTTCCATGCCTTCTCGATAGTTGTGTCTGGCGGTGTTGGGTTCGTTGGATAGGGAGAGGATGAGTTGGGTGTCATCTGCATATGACACAATGTTGAGTCCGTAGGTGCTGACGATGGGGGGCGAGTGGAGCCATGTAGACCTTTAAGAGCATAGGGCTGAGAGAGGACCCCTGGGGGACTCTGCAGGTTGTAAGTTTAGGGTCTGATAGGAAAGGGGGGAGTCTGACCTGCTGCATTCAACCGGAGAGGAAGGAGCGGATCCAGTCGAGGGTCTTGTCTTGGATCCCTGTGTCGTGGAGTCTGCGTATTAGGGTGCGGTGAGAGACTGTGTCGAACGCCGCTGAGAGGTCGAGGATGAGGGCTGCTATTTCTTCTTTATCCAGTAAGGTACAGATGTCGTCTGTTGCGGCAAGGAGGGTGGTTTCCGTACTGTGGTTTTTTATGTAGCCGGATTTGGAGGAGTCAAGGATGTTGTGCTCTTCGATGAATGTGGCGAGTTGGCTTTCTAGATGACTTTCGCTAGAAACTGGAGTTTTTGAGGTCGGTGGGGTACGCCGAGCGTTTCTTCAGGAGGGGGTTGATCTCAGCATGTTTCCAGTCATCAGGGAATGAGGCGGTTGCCAGGGAGCGGTTGATGGTGTGGCAGAGCATTAGTGCGATGGTGTCGGCGGCTCTGTTGAAAATGTGGTGGGGACAGGAGTCCGTGGGGGTCCCCGGTGTGGATTGACTTCATTGTCTTCAGCGTGTCTTCGGTGGTGAGGGCTTTCCAGATGTCGATCGCTGGCTTCAGGCTGTCGGGTGGCTGGTGAGGGTTAAGTGTGTTGGTTGTCTTTGTCGAAGTTGTCGTAGATGCTCTTGATTTTGTGGTGGAAAAAGGTGCTGAGTTTGTTACAGAGGCCTTGTGAGGGAGGGATGTCGGTGGACTCACTGGTGGGTTGGGCGAACTCCTTGATGATGTTGAAGAGTTCTTTGCTGTTGTGTGCACGAGTGTGTGCATGAGTGGAGATTCTATCTTCAATCGCTTTTTTCCTCATTTTTCTGATAAGTTGGTGATGGGCGTTGGAGGCGGCTCTGAAGTTGTTGTAGGCTTCTGTGGATTTAGTGTTCCTCCAGGCCTTTTCGAGGTGGCGGCAAGTGCGTATGGACTATCGAAGTTCGGAGGTGAACCATCTAGCTTTCTTGGCGTGGGTGTTGTTGTTTTTCTTGAGGGGGGCTATGGTGTTGATACTGTTGGAGATCCATCTGTGCAGGGTTCAGGCTGTGGTGTTGGCGTCGTCGTTTTCCGCGATGATTGGGGTGGAGTTGCTGAGTGATGAGGTTAGCTGGTCGTCGGTGATTCTGGTCCAGTTTCTTTGTGGGAGCAGGTGCTGGTGTCTGTGGATGGTGGGTGTTCTGAAGGTGAAGTGGATAGATCAATGGTCAGTCCATGGGAGTTCGGTGGTGTGGCTGAAGGTGATGGAGTTTCCTGTTGTGAAGAAGGGGTCGAGGGTGTGTCCTGCTGAGTGCGTGGGTTCGATCACGATCTGTCCAATGTTGTGGAGGTTGTCCAGGAGGGATGTGGTGCTGGGGTCCAGTTGGTTGTCGAAGTGGAAGTTGAGGTCTCCCAGTAGGGTGTAGTTGGTGGACGCGATGGCATGCGGGAAGATGATGTCCGTGATGGAGTTGGCTAAAAGTCCGCAGGGTCCAGGGGGTTGGTAGATGAGGGTTCCACAGAGGGTGGAGGTAGGCCTGGCCAGTATCTTTAAGTGAAGGTGTTCCATCAGGTCTGTGGGCTCGTCGGGGAGTGTGCTCAGGCGGAGAGTGGATTTGTGGGCGATGGTGATTTCTCCTCCAGGGCGGGTGGGGCGGTCCTTCCTTGAGATCTTGTATCCTTGGGGAATGGTGATGGCGATGTCCGGTCCTGTGGTGGTGTTGGTCCAGGTTTCGGTAAAGAATGCTACGTCCTGGGTAGTGCTGTCGAGGAGGTCCCAGATTTCGGTGGCGTGTTTGTGGAGGGATCGGACGTTGAGGAGGATGCATTGCAGGGTCTTCGGTTCGGTTGTGTTCTTGCGGGTGGATTGCGCTGGATCAGTGGTCTTGGCGGTGCTGCAGGTGTGCCGGCAGAGGTGACAGCTGAAGGGTTCGTGGGTGTCGGCTGGTGATGCTAGCTTGCAGTTGTTGTTGCGGCACTGGGTTGAGAGCGTGGAGTTCCGCTGGGTCGTAGCGTTGGCGGTGCAGAGATCCAGGGTTCCTGCCGCTGGCTGCAGTCGGATCACGGACGGACGCAGACGGGCTTTGGTGGCGCAGCCGCGCAGTGGCCGCCATTAAGTAGGGGTTGTGGAAGGCTGGACAGTTGGGAGGCTGGGGAGAGGAGCTGGATTGGGCCGGTTGCACTGGTCATGCTGGGGGGGAGGGGCCGCGGGGGTAGCAGCGGCGGGGACAAGAGAGAGAAGTGCAAATAAGGCAGCAAAAGTGCTAGAAAGAGTGGAGGAAAGACACAGAGGAGACAAGAGAGTGAAAGGGGGAGATTGAGGTGAGGGTAAGAAATGAGTGAAAAATGGAGGAAAGACACTGGAGAGTAAAGGGGAGCTTGAAATGAGGTGAAAACGGCAGAAAATGGAGGTTACGACCCAGAAGGAGAGTGAAGGGGGGAGAAAGAAGTGAGGAAAAAACAAGTAAAAAAGGAGAGATAAAGCGGAGCAAGAGAATGGAGACAGAGGTCCACTGCACCACCAGGGATGTGGCACAGGTGAAAGGTGCGGGTGGAGGAGGGCCTCAAACACCAACACTCGAAAGTGCAGGGGCTCGATGGAAGTCCTCACTTAATGGCGGAGCTGCGAGGGAGGGAGAGCAATTTCACTGACAATGAGTCAGAGACAATATCTTTTGGCACAGCTTGATGAAGCTTAATGTAATTCCCCCACAAAATGTGCCGGTGATTCTTCTTGCTGTATGGAAAGTTTTGGGGCGATCCATCAAGCGGGGTCCAAGAAAAGATGGGTAAAAAAAAGGTCCTTTACCCATGTTAATTCCCATAGGACTTGTCAAGACGTCTACAGCCTGAAGTGTTGGAAGGAATTACAACAAAGGTAGGTTTGGTTAGGCAGATTCTGATTGTTCTTCTTTGGTGTAAATCTGTTCAGTAGTTGTTGGGAAATATAAGAAAAACAGTTAGTGATATCTATCGCCGCAGATATTTTGTGACAATTTCACAGTTAATCGTGAATGCACTCGCCAACAGAATTGGTGCAACCCGAGGATAAAGTTACGCCCACCATTTTATGAACCTGATACGTGTGCCTGGGGCTGAAATTTCAACAAAAAAATGGTATGTATCCTGACCCTATGTTTGATATATAGGGGCCTTTGAGGGACCCCTGATGGGAATAAAATATCAGGAAAAGGATCTTTAAAATGATGCGGGATATTCACGAATACACGGCGACCATCAGCATGGCCCCCCCTTGTAACATTTTCACGTATTCATGAATATCAACGTTAAATTAATAAAATATATATCGTACATGTACACTGACTCAGAGATCCACTCAGACAGTCATGCACTCACTCACATGCCCAGTCAGATATTGACACACTCACACACTGCCTCAGAGAGTCAGACACCCACTCACAGAATACTAAGACAAAGATGCACCCACTCACAGGCCCACTCAGAGATTCAGAAACTTACTCAGAGTCCTGCTGAGAGACTGACGCACGCACTCACACACCCACTCTGAGACACAGACACCCACTCACAGACCAACTCAGACACTGATGCACCCACTCTCAGATCCACTCAGACAGTGACACATCCACTGACACTCATTCAGAGTCAGACACCGACTTGCAGACCCACTCGGAGACTGATGTACGCAGTCACAGATTAATTCAGAGACTGAGACTCCCACTCACAGATGCTTTTTTTTGAAAATTTGTTTATTTGCATATCAAGTAGAGCATCAGTGTGTTACAGTTGGTACAAAAGCGATCTCATATTGGTACGCTCTTTGCGGTACAATAGTAACAGTCGTGACATACATTTTCTATTTTGTTGCATTGCAGTTAACTCAACATAACCCCCATGAAACCTTCCACCCTCCACCCCTTGTAAACCCACCCTAGGCACTCATACTTCGTAATTGCAGATATCCATTTGTATTTGGCTACTCCCATAAACAGCTCATTCCTAATACATTATTCTATACAATCAGCCAGAGACATAAACAACAAAATGCGCGGGTTTCCCCGTTGCCGTGTTTCGAAGTGCACCAGTCATTATCGCGGCAAGTTGTGGCGCAGTGAGGGCGGCTCACAGTTCAAGCTGCGGACAGTGAGACATTAGATCCCTCGTCCCCCTCCGCCTCAAAGGCTCCTAGTATGGCAAACCAGTCCAGCGATATCAGTGTCTTCCTGTGGCCCCTACGTTCCTCGCGCTGCAGTGCCTCTCCCTCTGCTCTGCCCCAACGTATAACCTCTGCTCTCCACATGTCAGGGTCAGGTGGTTTGGGCGATTTCCACCGCATGGTTATCGCGCGTTTCGCAAGTAGCATGGCCATGTCAGTGAAGCGTGTCGACACACTTCTTTTACGCGCCCTTGGCCCTAGCCCTAGTATTGTGTGTTCTAAGGTGCGGGTGAGCAAGGGGGCACCCGCTTTGGTAAGTGAGTCGTATATGTTGGTCCAATAATAGCCTAATTTCGGGCAGTCCCATAGCATGTGTATTAGTGAAGCATCATCTGCTCTGCATCGGGGGCAGGTGTCAACAGCTTCAGGGAACATAGCGTGGATACGGCGTGGCGTGAGATACGCCCGGTGCAAGACCATCAATTGAATAAACTTGAACTTCGGATTTCTAGCCACTCTTTTGGGAAAATGCAGGATTCGCTCCCATTCTTTATCCTCGAGTGGCCTTCCTATGTCGCCCTCCCATTTGACTTTAGGAGGCAGCAAGGAGGTCGCTCTCCCGGTTCTGATTCCAGCAGTAAGCCATCTGGTCAGGTGGCTTCCCGTTCCCATGAGGTATTGCATCGTCAGTAATGGGTTTGTGGGCGGCTCTTCACCCTCTCTTGCCCACATCGCCGTCACGTAGTGACGTAAACTAGCATGTAGGAGGAACGAGCCTCCCGGGACATTATGTGTGGCCCTGAAGTCCTCAAAGGACAACATGCGTCCATCTACGAAGAGGTCTCCGATGTGCATTACCCCTGCGTCGTGCCATGGTGCTAGCTTGTGGGTTGTGAGCGTACCCGATTCCAGCGGGATACCTAGTAGTGGGGTCGTAGGGCCGTACGAAGTCGTGGGGGACGTGTACTTCACTGCTTTCCGCCAATACTGTACAGCAAGTTGGAGAAGAGGGGGAGTGTCCCCAGGTAGCTCCGATCGGGGCAGAAGTAAGATATGGAGTTTTCCCTTGGACCGGTCCTCCTCTGTCATGTCAATCTCATGTAGGTTCCGGCCAGCCAGCCAGTAAGCCAGCCATTGTAACTGACAGGCATAGTTATAGGCCCTGAAGTCCGGTGCTCCCATTCCCCCAGCCCCAGAGGTAAGCTGTAATTTTGCAAGGCCTATGCGTCTCCGCCCCGACCCCCATATAAGCTTTGTTAGTAGTGTGTCTAGTGCCCTGAAAGTTGAGGCTGGAATCAAGAATGGCAAGTTAGTGAAATAGTAAATGAGTCGGGGAAGCACCACCATTTTGGAGACTGCCACTCTACCCGCTACTGACAAAGGCAGCGACAACCAGAATTGTATCTGTGATTTGAGCGCTCTCATTGCTCTGCCCAAATTGCCTACTATCATTTCCTCTGCACCTCTGTAGATTTGGATCCCAAGGTAGCGGAAAGTGGTGTCCGCCATTTGGAAAGTGTACGGTGGGAAAAGCAGTGGTGCAGATGGTTCAGTGTCATTAAAGCAGTAACCATATGACTTGGGTTCGCTTATCGTGAGGCCCGATAGCAACCGGTATTCCTCAAAAAGTGTGGGTATAGGGTGTATGTCACCCCTCAGATCGCGGAGGTACAGGATGATATCATCAGCATAGGAGGACACCACGTGTGTCGTCCCGCCCCTCTGAATGCCACGGTGAGAAGCCTCCTTCCGGAGCTTACAAAGCAACGGTTCGAGCGCCAGGATAAATAAGAGTGGGGAGATTGGGCACCCCTGTCTGGTACCCTTTGCAATGCGAAAAAACAAATGTGCAGGGGGTGAAAGGGGAAATAATTTAACGACCTGTCAACTCATGCCCCAAAAGACAATAAGAAACACACAAAGAGAATGGCAATGGCCAATGGCTCAGAGATGCATCTGGACGTTCGCACCCGCGCCGTGGGGTGGGTGTAGAGCAGCCTGACCCTTGCAACATACTCCGGAGGCAACCCAAATTTTTCAAATGTAGCAAACGTGAAATCCCATCTGAGGGAGTCGAAGGCCTGTTTTAGGTCTAGTGAGATACAGCCCTCAGTGCTGCCATTCGCCTGGTCTCGTAGCATCAGTTGAGCTAGTCTACGGAGGTTCATAGCCGTGCTCCTACCAGGTACAAACCCGCACTGGTCGGGGTGGATCAGTAGGGGGATGTACTGCGCCAGTCTAGTTGCCAGCACTTTGCTCAGTATTTTATAGTCAGTATTAAGGAGAGACAAGGGTCTGTATTTAGCTAAGTGCATCCCATCTCTGTCCGGTTTTAATAGGGAAGTTATCAAGGCCTGTAGGGATGATTGTGGCAGGGAATTGGTCTGTAGTGCTTCGTGATAGATGATTTGTAGTCGCGGGGCGAGTAGGTCAATAAATGTCGCGTAAAATTCTACAGGTATGCCGTCCGTCCCAGGAGTTTTATTCTTCGGGAGGGCGTGTATTGCCTGTTTAATCTCTGCCGTAGTGATAGTACGTTTCAGGTCATCTCGCTGTCTATCAGTGAGCCGTGGTAGAACCAGGCCCTCCATGAAGTTCTCAAGTGCCGTTTGCGAGAGGGGTTGGTGCGGGCCATATAGTGTGGCGTAGTAATCCTTGAATGCAGTGTTGACTCCTAATTGAGTCGAAGCTATTGAACCTTCTTGGTCTGTAATTTCCAAGATTGGGAGGTGTGCCGGGGAGTTTCGTATTAAGCGGGCTAACAGTGGACCTGACCGATCAGCTTGAGTGTGCTGTCTGTTAGTGTATTCGCGATAGTCCAGTAATCTTAAGTCTTCAAGTAGCTCAGCATGCCTTATGTGTGCTTCTTGTAGTGGCGTAAAGTGTAGGTACGTGCCCACTGCTTCGTTCTCTAACATTGCCAGTCTACCCTCTACTTCCTTAAGGCTATCTAGCACCTCCCTCTTCATGCCCACCCGGGTGGCCATCGCCTCCCCTCTAATGTAGACTTTGAACGTGTCCCACTCCAGCTGTCTGGAGCTAGCAGTGCCAGTATTCGTAGTAAAGTAAGCCTCAATGGTGTCCGCCATGGACGATTTGAAGACAATGTCTTCCAACAGGTCCGTGGGCAACCGCCATTGTATCGCCAGTTCGACAGGGTTATGGTCCGAGAGTGTTTTACCCATATGTTGCGCTGTGAGTACCGCCCCCAGTAGAGAGCGGGAGCAGAACACGCGGTCGATTCTGGTGTGCAGTTGGTGCGGTGGGGAGAAAAAGGTGTATTCCTTGTCAAGCAGGTGTTTGCTGCGCCATGCATCTGCTAGGTCCCACCCATCTGCCCATTGTGTTAGTGCAATCGCCTGTTTCCTGCTTTCGGTGGCGTGTAATGGTGGGTGCGATCTGTCCAATGTGACATCCAACACAGCATTAAAATCCCCCCAACAACCCATTGATGTCCCGCCCAATCCGCTAAGACACCATTAAGTCTAGTTAAAAAATCCGATTGACCCGAATTCGGTGCATACACACATCCAAGCACAACAGTGGTACCATCCAGTATGCCCCTTACAAATACATATCGTCCCTCCTTGTCAATTCTCTGCTCAACTAGTTTGAAGGGTACAGAATTACGAACCCAGATAGCTGCCCCCCTTGAGAATGCAGAGTAGGATGTAGCAAAGAGTTGACCCCTCCATTTCTTCAACAGTTTCAAGTTCTCAGCACTGTTCAGATGTGTCTCCTGGAGGCAAGCTATCATGACCCCCCTACGGTTAAGTTGGGCCAGTATTCTGTGTCGTTTGTGGATCGAACCCATGCCCCGCACGTTCCAGGTGCACAAGTTGTATACATTAAGTGACCCCATGACTGATCGCATAATGTGGAAACGTTGAGCTCGTGGGTGAGCAAGCCAAGTATAGCCTGTGGTGGTAATGGAGTGCCATTTGAATTGTCAACCCCTGAACATTGAGGTCCCCAGAGAAACGGACCCGGGGTCCAAACCATGATACCCAACATGGGTAACAGTCAAACACAACCATGTTCATATGATGGGGGGTGCAGTCTATTCGGTCCTGATTTGTGCTGACCTGCGGTGACCTAGCAAGCCCGTAGCACATACAACCCCCAGGCCACCCACCTGCGTGTGGCTATTTATGCTGTTCATACATTACCACCCATGCATTATTCAAGGCGCCGTCGTTAAAAGTCTTCAGCCATTTGCGCCATGATCTTGGGGAAGAGCTGTAAGCTGTCTGCCGACCCCGATACCTCTGTGTGTGTGTCCGAATTGCTGGCCGCTTCTCTCCCTGTGACTGCATCGTGAGCGGCTAGCGCCTCCTCTGTCAGCTGCGCCACCTTCGCCCGCTCCTCCGAGCGGTTCGTTGCATCTTGTCCTTTCGGTGAGGTCCGTGTTGAGGGTCCTTGGCCAGTATCGGAGGTAGGGCGTTGTCGGTCTGGCCGATTCCGATGGCCGTTGCTTTTACCTTCGGCAAATGGGTCTTGTGAAGCCGGCGGCGTGAGCGTTACTTCCATCCATTCCTCTGCTTCTTTCGGTGAGTCAAAAAAGTGTGATCTGTTGCCATGGAGAATCTTGAGGCGTGCTGGGAATAGGAGGGCATATTTCAATTCTCGTTCGCGCAACTTGCGTTTAACCCCCAAGAAGGTGGACCTGGCTCGCTGCACCGCTGGAGTGAAGTCTGGGTACACAGATATAGTCTTGTCTTCGTATCGGAGTGGCGCTTTCTCCCTCGCTGCGCGTAGCACTGTGTCACGATCTTTATAGTGAAGGAGGCGTGCGATCAGAGGGCGCGGCGGTGCTCCTGGTTGTGGCGGTTTCGAGGGCATCCTATGCGCTCGCTCCACGCTGTATAGGGCAGTCTGATCCTTCGGGCCTACCATCTGTTTGAGCCAGTCTTCCACGAACTGACTCACTCCCTCATGGAGGCAACTGCAAAGCCACTCAGATTCTCTGTCACCCACTCACAGACCGACTAAGACATAGACACACCCACTCACAGACCTATGCAACCACTCACACCCACAAAACCACTCACACACCCAGTAACAGACCCATACAGCCACTCACACACACTCTCAAAGGTTATAGGTTACAGTTAGAAAATAAAATTCAAAATACCTTCAAAATGCACTTAAAAAAACAGAGGTTACAGGGACGTATAGTTAAGAATTAACATAAAAAACGTAGAAATTCACTGAAAAAAAACAAAGGTTACAGGAATGTTATAGTTAGGCTCGTATTTCACTTGGTCAAAACTAGTGAAATTCAGCAGTTATTATTACCTGATCTAACTATAACCTGTGCCCCTGCAATGCACTACTTATGACCTCACATGTTATATCACTCATGCCATTTCAAATGACGTCACTCATGACATCATCCAAAGAACCACTCACACACCCACTTGTACCCCTATGCAACCTACTCACTGATTCATAGAACCACTCACACATCAAATCCATCATAGTACCACTTGCACAACTACTTACTCACCCATACAGCCAGTCAGGCACCCACTCTTTCATCATTACAGACACTCACACATCCAGTCATATAGAAATACAAACACTAACATACCCCCTTAAATAGCCATGCAGCCACTCACACAGTCACACATACAGCTACTCATTTACCCATACAGTCACTCATACAGCCACTTACCTATACAGTTACTCACACAGCCACTCATGTAAATATTAACACATGTACTCACTCATAGTCACTGACACAAACAGTCACTCATCCATACAGCCACTCTCACATTTACTCACTCATCCGTGCAGTCAATCACACTTCTACTCATACACTACTTATGCACCCACTCATTCACCCATACAGCCAGTCACACAACTTTTCACTCACCTGTACAGCCTCGAATATCCACTCACTCACCCATACACCACTGACAGACATTTACTCAGCCACTCAGTCACTCGCTCACCCATACAGCCACTCACTCACCCATACAGCCACTCACATAGCTACTCACTCACCCATACAACCACTCGTACACCCATACAGCTTCTCAACACTTACTCATACATGGGTACACACAGTCACGCAGCCACTCACATAATGTGTTCTAAATCGTATCACTCATTACTAGTACACAAACTTTGCTAATTTAACTTTTGTTGTATCTTAGTATATATCTTTAACACTCTGAAACCTGTGGATGAGATGTCATCAGTGATTTCACTGACCATGTCATTACTAATGTAATACGTGAGATCATAAGCAGTGCTTTGTAGGGACATGGGGCCAGATGCATCAAGCAAAGAAATAGCGATTCCTTTTTAGCGATTATTAAGGAATCGCAAATAAGGACTCGCTGTTAGCTATGCATGATGAGAATAGCGAAAAAATAAAGAATCGCTACAAATCGCTAAATACAATTGCGATTCAATGTTAAGGAATCGCTATCGTGAAAAACCTCCATTCTCGCATTTTACGATCCCGCTATTAGCGATATTGCAAATTGCGATATCAAAAATAGCGAAATCGCAAATAGCGGGATCGTGAAAACTACTGAGTCGCATTGGGAGCAGGCTGATGACATCACAATCAGGAAGTCAATCAGCCCATGCTGCCACCTGTGCACAGAGGAACAGAGAGGCAGAAGCAGAGTGCTGGGGGAGAGAGCAGAAAACACAAACTGTTGTTTGCTGACAGGTGGAGACAGCCAACATGTCCCAAACAGCTACAGAGGAGGGTGCAGTGGCCAGGAAGAGAAAAATCAAGTTCAGTGAGAGTGAACTTGAGAACCTCATCGAGGAGGTGTCAAACAACCATGAGAAGCTTTTTGGGAAGCTCTCCCTGAAAGTACCAGAGGCTGAAAAAAGAAGGATCTGGAACCGGATTAAAAACAAAGTGAATGCTGTGGGGGTCACCCACCGCAGCATAGATGACTTAAAGAAACGATGTTACGACCTGCGTAGCCGTGCCAAGGAGCGGATAGAGGAAAGGCTGAAGGAGGCGAAGGGGACCGGAGGAGGAAGCCCAACAGTCCCAGACAACACAGCCCAGGAGGACATGGTTGAGGGCACAATCGAGCCTGAAGCAGTGGTGGGAGTAACGCAGCTGGATACATCCGGGACGGCCAGTAGCACACAAGGTAAGATGCATGATAATCAACACATCAATGTACATACTGATTGTGCCCAAACTTTAATCAACCAGCAAAAGCACAGTAGAAATAGTCCAATCCACATTTTACATAGGGACACTAATGCATTATGGGACCTGTAGGCTGTAGAACCCAATTGCCTGTCACAATCCAACATTGTAAGCCCAAATGCTACCAAAATGCAGTACAGTCATTGATGAGAGACAGTGAAAGCATAAATGTAAATAATTTCAATGTTGCTCAACTTATGCAACAACATAAAATAACATTGCACTGTTTCACATCACAGATGCAGCAGAAGTACACACTGATGACAGTGATTGTGGAGACAGCACACAGGTCATTGAAGAGGCTGCCGTGTCAAAACCTGTGACACTACCACCCAAATCCAAGGCACCAGCAAAACGCAGGGCCACAGTTACACCACTGCAGCCAATGGAGACAGAACAGGAACCAGAAACTGCTCCTGGGACAAGCCGTCCAAGTGCGAGCCACACAACTACAACCCAGGCACATGTCCGTCCAGGAACAAGACGCAGGCCAAGGACCCATATCTGGGCACAGGAGGCAGGAACTCCCAATGAGTGGGGTGGCGTGGAGTCACAGATGTTGCGGGTGCAGCGCCTGCAAGCGAGGCATATGGGAGCCATCAATCTGCAGATGACGAAAATGAACAAAAACATATCAGTCATGGCAGAGAGTGTGAGGGAACTAACTACTGCACTTGTGGAAGCAAACAGACAATCAAACAACACACTGCAGGAGGTGGCGCGTGTGATGCAGGAGGGACACACCACACAGAGGAGGAGGCATCACCAGTTTGTGACCTGCATGGCTGGCTATACCAGGTCCAACAACAAGATTTGCAACAGCATAGCACAGTTGTCACGTCGGTCGGTGGAAATGCATATTGATATGGGCCATTGTTGTGGGGATGTGTCCAAAGCATTTGGCCAAATTACCACTGCCATTGAACTGATGCAGTCTAGCACTGGTGGGCACGGCAATGTTACAGGGGAAGAGGGTAGTGAGGCATCCAGCCTAAGCAGCATCACTGCGCCACTCACCACTGTCAGGAGGAGCAGTAGCAGTAGACAAACACCTCCCGCTGCATCTGGGAATGTAGATGCAGATGCAGGTGAAAGACGTTTGGGTGTGAGAGGGAAGAAACGCTAAACATAATCAGAAGGGTGGAATTCATCATGGTGATGTAACCATGTCCAAGACATTCTTTGGGGCTGCATTTCAAGTCCTTTGTGTGTCTCATATGTCCTTCAGTACATGCAGTTAATGTGCTAATGGACACCAGCTATGTTCAATTATACACCCCTACCTCCTCACGTGGTAATAAATATTGTTCTTCAAATGCAAATAAGTGTTGTGTGTCATCATTACATACCTTAGAAATAATGCTGGGTGATGTCTGTACGTTTTCTTTGCCCCTCCACTGAACTCGCAAGATGTGCCCGGCGTGGGTGTGCTGGGGGCTGGTTGCCCTCAGTATCGGATTCCTCAATGGGGATACCTCTCCTTGTTGCTATATTGTGCAACATAGCACATGCCGCCACTATCCTGCAGCATGTTTCCGGTTGGTACAGCATTGCTCCTCCAGTTTTATGCAGGATGCGGAAGCGACTCTTGAGCAATCCAAATGTCCATTCGATTACATTACGTGTCCTGATGTGGGCTGCATTGTACCTCTGTTGTTGTGGGCTGGCTGGGTTCAAGTATGGAGTCATGATGTAATGCCTCACCGCGTATGCACTGTCACCTACAGGGTTACAAGCAATGTGTTAGTGTCAGGTATGCATTGCCATTACATACTTCAGTGATGAGTATTGTATTCAATTTACCTAGCAGGTGTCCATCGCCACAATCACCCCTTAGCAGACGTGTGTGCAAGCCACTATGGCGGAAGATGTAGGAATCGTGGTTGCTCCCAGGGTATTGTGCTACGAGGTCGGTAATGATGTTTTTTGCATTGCACACTGCTTGGACATTTATTGAGTGATATGCTTTCCGGTTGCGGAAGATATACTCATTTACGGCAGGGGGACATATGGCTACGTGGGTGCAATCTATGCATCCGATCACGTGTGGAAACTGGGCAACTTGGTAGAAGTCCTGTTTTGTTTGGGTCAATTCCTGTTGGGTTGTGGGGAAGGTGATGTGGTTGTTGATCAAAGACATCATGGCGGCCAGGAAAGATTTAAAGAACCGCGAGAGGGACCTCTGTGATACCCCACCGGCTTCTGCCACTACATCCTGGAAGCTACCTGACGCAAGCAGGTGCAGGCAACATAGCACTGGACATGAGTTGGGATGGCCTGGGTCCTAAGTGTTTGGCGTTGCAATAGTGGGTCCAATTCATCTAATAAGTAGTGAATCATTGCAGCATTCAGCCTGTACTTGTCATATATTTGCTCACGAGTCTGTCCCAACAAAGTGATGCGCAGGCGGAAGATTCTCTCCTGGATTCTCCTTCTGGGCTGGCCTGCTGCAAGTATCCTCCTCCTCCTCGCAAAAATGAAGTGTGCTGCCATTGTGGAAGGCCACTATGGCCTCATGGGTATGTTTAAATAGGCTTCAGATGGATAGCAGGTGAGTAAAGTTTTTTTTTTTACCACCTGATTGTGATTCCCTTTAAACTGCTATCGCAAAATAGCGATTTTTGATATAATCGCTATTTGTGATTTGTCATGATTAATGTTTGCGATTATTTAGCGATTTCGCAAAATCGATTTTGCGAAATAGCAAAATATTTCGCAGTGTCCTTGGATTCTTGCAAATTCTGATTCGCTAAGGGGGTTCCACCTGGATTCTGCGATTTATTTCGCGAATTCGCATTTTCGATTTTGCGAAATCGCAATTTTTTTTTTTTGGGCATCATGAATAGCTTTATTTTTATTAGCGATCGCAATAGCTAATTCGCACCTATTGCGATCGCTATTTTGGTTGATGCATCTGGCTGATAGTTATAGTCAGCTCAGGTAACAGTAACTTTTAAATTTCACTGGTTTTGTACAAGTGAAATTGGAGCCTAACTATAACGTCCCTGTAACCTTTGTTTTTTTTTTCATTGAATGTATGTATATATTTTTTTTACTGAAAAAAACAAAGGTTACAGGAACGTTATAGTTAGATTCAGATTTCACATGCACAAAACTATAGAAATTCAGCAATTATGGTTACATTAGCTAATTGTAACTTACACCCCCACAATGCACTGCTTATGACATCACATATTACATCACTCACGACATGTTCAGTAACATTTCTGATGACATCTCAGATGACATCACTGATGACAGGTGATTGTAACTGTTTTCTAAAGGTTTATGCGTGTTAAATATATACTAAGCTAATACAAAAGTTACATTAGTGTACTTTTATGTACTACTGAGCGATGCTACTTCTAACATATTATTTGAGTGGTTGTGTGAGTGTGCGTATCTGTGTTGAGTAGGTGTGTTAGTGGCTGTATGGGTGTAGAAGTGGGTGTGTGAGTTACTGTATGGGTAAGTGCATGACTGTGAGTGGCTGTATTGCTGTGTGAGTGGCTGTATGGCTGAGTGAGTGGTTGTGTGAGTAGCTTTATGGGCAAGTGAGTGGCTGTGTGAGTGGCTGTATGAGTGAGTGGGTGTGTGAGTGGCTCTATGGACGTGTGAGTGGGTGTTTGAGTAGTTGTATGGGTCTGTGAATGAGTATGTGAGCGGTTTTGTCAATGTGTGAGCGGGTGTATGAGGGGCTGTATGAATGTGTGAGTGGTTCTGAGGATGACATCATCAGTGATGCATTTTGAGATGTCATCAGTGTTTAATGTTTTTTTAATGTTATTTCCTAACTGTAACCTGTAACCTTTGAACGTGGATGTGTGAGTTGCTGTATATGTCAATGAGTGGGTGTGTGAATGGCTGTATGGGTGGGTGAGTGGTTTTGTGGGTGAGTGAATGAGTGTGTGAGTGGCTGTATGAGTCTGTGAGTGAGCGTCTAAGTGGCTGTATGGGTTTAAGGGGGGTGTGAGTAGCTTTAAGGATGTGTGAGTAGTTTAAGGGTGTGCGAGTGAGTATGTGAACAGATTTGTGAGTCAGTTAGTAAATGTGTGAATGGCTGTATGGGTCTGACTGTGGGGGTGTGTGAGTGGGTTTATCAGTGGTTGTATGTGTCTGTGAGTGGGTGTGTGAATGACTATTGGACTGTGAGTAGGTATGTGAGTGGCTGTATGGATCTGTAAGTGGGTGTATAAGTGGTTATATGGGTGTGTGAGTGGTTATGAGGGTGTGTGAGTGGTTGGGTGTGTGAGTGACTGTATGTGTCTGTGAGTGGATGTGTATGTGGTTTTATGGGTGTGTGAGTGGATGAGTATGTGAATGACTACATGGGTGTTTGAGCATCTATATGGGTCTGTGAGTAGATGTGAGAGTAGCTGACTGTGAGTAGGTATCGGAGTGTCTGTGGGTATGTCAGTAGCTGTGTGAGTGACTGGGCTATAACGGAACCTCAACTACCACATCATCCAACGAGAGTCCACAGTTTTGCACAAAATGTCTACCCAACTGGAGAACTTTCCACCCGTTATTTAGTAAGTTCTAGCTCGTTGGGTAAATGTCTTGTGCATATTCTATACTACAGCTGCATAATGGACCAGGAAGAAATGTCTCCACTGACCTGTGTGTTTTAATTTCAGCAATCTAATTGTTCCTCATGCGTCTTCTTCCGGAAATCTGTGATACTATGAATTCTCCTATAGAGAAGATAACAAGACTACAAAGAGGTGAATCTCCTCCAAACAAGGGTACTTCCTCTTAGCTATATAAAGTAAATGCTTCTTTGCTTGGTGGAAATGTCCTCCTATTCTTCGGCTTCAAGAACATGTCACCTAAATCGGAGGGAAACACGCAGGGGAGCCTTTTGATAAGCTGTCCATCATTCTGGAAAAGTTGGGAAGGGCTTTGCATACTACTAAGGTAGATGGGGAGGGGCCAAACGGGAGGAGCGTCCAGGTAATTTTGCACATATGTATACTCATAGTAATTTAAAGGGAGAACCATGGACTCTGCTTCCACCAGGAGAGGACAAGAATGAACCCACTCGTCATAGTAACTACTGATTGCTCTCCAATAGATCAATGATGCATTCACCTACACCAAGGATTTCAGATCGTTTTTCATTGTGGAATTGCAGAAAAAACACACTTGCTTTACCTTCGCCAAGCCCAGAAAGTTAGGGTCATTTGTCCTTTACAAAAGGGGATGGTGCTGCGGGCCCTCAACCCCAGGTCATTTTTAGCCCTGGGGGACCCCAAGGCCGGACCAAGAACTAATGGGAGAGGGGGGGTCCGTGCAGGCCCCCTACCGGGCTGATTGTGGTCCCAGGCACCCCGTACCCCGTGGTCCACCCAATTACTGTAAGCGGAGCGAGCTACGCACCCCCCTCCTCTGACCTTGACATATTTTTGCCCCAGGACTCGATACCCCAGGGCCCGGCCACTTGATACTGGGGGCCCTGGAGCCCACCCAGGGCACACAGTATGTATTGTTGGTAACCGCGGGGGAGCCTCAATGCCTCCAAAGTCCCTGACGGCTCCCCGGCTCCAGCGGGGAGTAAGCATTGCTCCGCCATGCAGGGATGAGCCAAAAATGCTGCTCCGTGTGTATTGGAGCAATTCTGGAATCTTTTTTCTTGTCCTCTTAACAGCAGGCAGCAACACAGATGAAAAGTCTGCTCCCAGCAGGAGCAGTTTTCCTGCTCCTGCCCACTGGGAGTGCATTTACACTTTTCGTTCACTAGGTGGGGCTCCTGCCAAGCGACTATGTGACTATGCGACTATGTCCTGAGGTTGGGCATCTCCAGACATATGGAGCCAGCCCTGGGTTGGCGATTCCATGTTCATTAATGGCTCCAGGAGAGAGACTGCATGGCTCCCTCATTTTTATTGCAGAACCTGCCCCAGGGAGGTGGTGGATCCTGGGGACGAAAATGGCCTAGTAGGGAGGCCGTTTGACCCCCTCTTTATTAATAATATGGCCAATTCCCAGGGAGTTGGTGGTCGCTGGGCCCAATAATGGCCCAGGAATGGAGCTTGATTGCCCCCCTGCCCCCTTTTGTAATTGGGGCTGGCACCGGGGAGATGGTGGTCCCCAGGGACCACCAACTGCTACGATCCTTTTTCCCTCCTGAGGCGGAAGCCGGGAGGTCTCCCCTCTTTTCTTTGCCACTTTTTAGCTGTGTGTATTTTACTTTCGTGTTTCAGTTATTTTAATATTGTGTGCAATTTAGGAGCGCGCCTGATGTACTAGCGTGCTGCTCCTTTGAGTGAGACTTCCTAGCGCTTTTAAGCGCTTCGCCTGCTCCCTTCTTCTTGCCTGGGTTTTCAGACCGCCCTCGGCCGAGTATTGACGCCGAGGGCTGGGATCTGTTTCAGGCCGCCATCTTGGGGGTAGGACTCTCCGCCCTCGCGCTCTAGTAGCGCTACAAAAGGGATTCTTGTCATTCAGTCGGGGATTACCAACTGCTACGATCCTTTTTCCCTCCTGAGGCGGAAGCCGGGAGGTCTCCCCTCTTTTCTTTGCCACTTTTTAGCTGTGTGTATTTTACTTTCGTGTTTCAGTTATTTTAATATTGTGTGCAATTTAGGAGCGCGCCTGATGTACTAGCGTGCTGCTCCTTTGAGTGAGACTTCCTAGCGCTTTTAAGCGCTTCGCCTGCTCCCTTCTTCTTGCCTGGGTTTTCAGACCGCCCTCGGCCGAGTATTGACGCCGAGGGCTGGGATCTGTTTCAGGCCGCCATCTTGGGGGTAGGACTCTCCGCCCTTGCGCTCTAGTAGCGCTACAAAAGGGATTCTTGTCATTCAGTCGGGGATTACCAACTGCTACGATCCTTTTTCCCTCCTGAGGCGGAAGCCGGGAGGTCTCCCCTCTTTTCTTTGCCACTTTTTAGCTGTGTGTATTTTACTTTCGTGTTTCAGTTATTTTAATATTGTGTGCAATTTAGGAGCGCGCCTGATGTACTAGCGTGCTGCTCCTTTGAGTGAGACTTCCTAGCGCTTTTAAGCGCTTCGCCTGCTCCCTTCTTCTTGCCTGGGTTTTCAGACCGCCCTCGGCCGAGTATTGACGCCGGTTTCAGGCCGCCATCTTGGGGGTAGGACTCTCCGCCCTCGCGCTCTAGTAGCGCTACAAAAGGGATTCTTGTCATTCAGTCGGGGATTACCAACTGCTACGATCCTTTTTCCCTCCTGAGGCGGAAGCCGGGAGGTCTCCCCTCTTTTCTTTGCCACTTTTTAGCTGTGTGTATTTTACTTTCGTGTTTCAGTTATTTTAATATTGTGTGCAATTTAGGAGCGCGCCTGATGTACTAGCGTGCTGCTCCTTTGAGTGAGACTTCCTAGCGCTTTTAAGCGCTTCGCCTGCTCCCTTCTTCTTGCCTGGGTTTTCAGACCGCCCTCGGCCGAGTATTGACGCCGAGGGCTGGGATCTGTTTCAGGCCGCCATCTTGGGGGTAGGACTCTCCGCCCTCGCGCTCTAGTAGCGCTACAAAAGGGATTCTTGTCATTCAGTCGGGGATTACCAACTGCTACGATCCTTTTTCCCTCCTGAGGCGGAAGCCGGGAGGTCTCCCCTCTTTTCTTTGCCACTTTTTAGCTGTGTGTATTTTACTTTCGTGTTTCAGTTATTTTAATATTGTGTGCAATTTAGGAGCGCGCCTGATGTACTAGCGTGCTGCTCCTTTGAGTGAGACTTCCTAGCGCTTTTAAGCGCTTCGCCTGCTCCCTTCTTCTTGCCTGGGTTTTCAGACCGCCCTCGGCCGAGTATTGACGCCGAGGGCTGGGATCTGTTTCAGGCCGCCATCTTGGGGGTAGGACTCTCCGCCCTCGCGCTCTAGTAGCGCTACAAAAGGGATTCTTGTCATTCAGTCGGGGATTACCAACTGCTACGATCCTTTTTCCCTCCTGAGGCGGAAGCCGGGAGGTCTCCCCTCTTTTCTTTGCCACTTTTTAGCTGTGTGTATTTTACTTTCGTGTTTCAGTTATTTTAATATTGTGTGCAATTTAGGAGCGCGCCTGATGTACTAGCGTGCTGCTCCTTTGAGTGAGACTTCCTAGCGCTTTTAAGCGCTTCGCCTGCTCCCTTCTTATTGCCTGGGTTTTCAGACCGCCCTCGGCCGAGTATTGACGCCGAGGGCTGGGATCTGTTTCAGGCCGCCATCTTGGGGGTAGGACTCTCCGCCCTCGCGCTCTAGTAGCGCTACAAAAGGGATTCTTGTCATTCAGTCGGGGATTACCAACTGCTACGATCCATTTTCCCTCCTGAGGCGGAAGCCGGGAGGTCTCCCCTCTTTTCTTTGCCACTTTTTAGCTGTGTGTATTTTACTTTCGTGTTTCAGTTATTTTAATATTGTGTGCAATTTAGGAGCGCGCCTGATGTACTAGCGTGCTGCTCCTTTGAGTGAGACTTCCTAGCGCTTTTAAGCGCTTCGCCTGCTCCCTTCTTCTTGCCTGGGTTTTCAGACCGCCCTCGGCCGAGTATTGACGCCGAGGGCTGGGATCTGTTTCAGGCCGCCATCTTGGGGGTAGGACTCTCCGCCCTCGCGCTCTAGTAGCGCTACAAAAGAGATTCTTGTCATTCAGTCGGGGATTACCAACTGCTACGATCCTTTTTCCCTCCTGAGGCGGAAGCCGGGAGGTCTCCCCTCTTTTCTTTGCCACTTTTTAGCTGTGTGTATTTTACTTTCGTGTTTCAGTTATTTTAATATTGTGTGCAATTTAGGAGCGCGCCTGATGTACTAGCGTGCTGCTCCTTTGAGTGAGACTTCCTAGCGCTTTTAAGCGCTTCGCCTGCTCCCTTCTTCTTGCCTGGGTTTTCAGACCGCCCTCGGCCGAGTATTGACGCCGAGGGCTGGGATCTGTTTCAGGCTGCCATCTTGGGGGTAGGACTCTCTGCCCTCGCGCTCTAGTAGCGCTACATAAAGCTCCTCCTTCCCTCCGCGCAGCAGACGCGTACTGCGGACGCGCCGGATCTGCGCCGGAGTCGCGCCAGAGTCCTGCCCGTCTGCGCCCGTCAGCGTCCCGGAGGCGTGTGGCGTGGCAGGATCTCTTGGTCGCTACCTCTCTTTTCCCTGCATTAATATGCTGTCGTATACATTCAAGGAGCTCCACTCCTTCCGGTCTGTTGAGGTCTCTTGCCACTCTGTTTTTCCTGGTCGTTACAGGGGCAAACATAAATGCCCAGGCTGTAAGTGGCATCTTACCAGTGTTCTCCCTACCACTTCCTACACGAAGGAGTGTAGCATTAAACATCCTTGTTTACTCCTCAATACTAGGTCATTGCACAGACATACTCAGGAGATTTTTGATCTCCTCTCTACAAACAACCCCACTTGTCTTATGCTCACTGAGACTTGGCTTAATGAATCCTCGCATCCGGACATAGCGGCAGCTATTCCCTCTGAGTACAACATTTATAGACAAGATAGAGCTAAGGGAAGAGGGGGAGGAGTCGCCCTTGTTGTAAAAAAATCTTTCACTTGTGCAGTCGTGCCCACGAAGACCATCATGGGCGACGAATCCCTTGCCTTTACCCTGTCCTTATCACCACAACAAACTGTGAAGGGTCTCGTAGTATATAGGCCTCCGGGTCCTGTGGGGTCTTTCTTTGAGGATCTCCAGCAGGTCTTGTCTATACTAGTCCTGAGATCGGAACAGTGTTTACTGGCGGGAGATTTTAATTTCCACATGGAAGATCAGCAGGCTCAGGATGTCGTTAAGTTGCTAGATATCACGTCTGCTTTGGGCTTGCTCCCCTATCTCTCCGGCCCGACCCATGACAAAGGTCACACATTAGAACAAGTCTTCTCCACCTCACCAATTGTGGTCACTGCACTCTTGCCGGTACTGTGGTCCGATCACCATCTAGCTCATTTTCAAATATCTGGCACTGAGAAACCATCTATTAGGGCCACCAGACAACTGGGAAGTAATTACACGGCGTATTATCGGGTATCTCCCGACATGTTAGCTCAGGCCCTGGTGAACCATCCTCCTTCCGTCACGGGTGATCTGGAGCTTGACTTGGATACCCTGCAGTCCTGGCTCTTAGCTAGATTGAATGAGCTAGCCCCTCTACAGCCACCTAGATCTGATACCAAACGGTCCTCGGCCGCCTGGTTTACGGCAGAGGTCGCCCATTCCCGCAGACAATGTAAAGTCGCCGAACGCGCATGGAGAGTCCAATATGACACTGAGGCAAAACGGACCTACAAATCCATGATGAAAACCTATCATGCTTTAATTGTACAGGTAAAGAAGCGCTACTTTGCTAAAAAAAATTGAGGAAGCAGCCAACTCCTGTAAGGAAATCTTTTCGATTGTACGTGAATTTAATACCCCGCGTTCGATCTCAGATCAGGAGGTTCCGGATGAGAACTGGGCTGACACTATTGCTAATTTTTTTACAACCAAAATTAGACAGATTCAGGACTCCTTTTCTCCGAGACCGACAGTTGATCCTTTGATCCTGTCGAATGAGATAGCTCACCAGCCTATCTCTGGTCCGGCTCTTTTGGACTTCCCGCCTCTTACAATTGCCTCATCTTTAGCTTTAATGAGGAACCTTAAATCTGGCTCACCATGTGATCCCTGCCCGGCAAAATTTTTAGCTAGAATGGCAGATGTTGTTAACCCCTTAGCCAATCCTATTCTCAACCTTTCCTTGAGTCAGGGAGTTTTGCCACATTCCTGGAAACAGGCTATGGTGATTCCTCTCCTCAAAAAGCCCAACCTTGCCCCAGAAGTCCCGTCCAATTATCGACCAATTTCGCTCCTTCCAGCACTGACTAAAATCCTGGAGAAGCACGTCCACAGCGTGCTTTCCAACTTCCTAGAGTCGAATGAGCTTCTCCACGCGTCTCAATCGGGCTTTCGATCCAACTTAAGTACCGAGACGGCGCTTCTGGAAGTCTCAGAGATTGTAAAGGAGGTGCTGGATGACGGAGGCAGGGTGATGTTAGTCATGTTAGACCTGTCGGCGGCTTTTGACACCGTCCCCCATGAGGATCTCCTCATAAGACTTCATGACATCGGTCTAGGGGGTACGGTGCTCAACTGGTTTTGTTCCTTCTTAGCCAACCGCCGACAAACGGTCTGGGCCTCTCCTGGATCTGCCGAAATGCCGCCATTGGGAGTCGGAGTTCCTCAGGGCTCAGTATTGAGCCCTACTTTATTTAACATCCTCATGACCCCTCTGGCGATTTTGGTGGAGTCCTACGGGGCCCAGATCGTCTCATACGCTGACGACACCCAGCTTCTCTTCACCTGCCGTAAGAGCGATGAATTCGATGGGGAAAGTATCCGTGAGTGCCTTGGGGCTGTTTTTAATTGGTTCCATCTGAACAGCCTCAAGTGCAACTCGGATAAATCAGAGATACTTTTCTTTGGATGTCCTGTGGAACCGGACTGGCATGGTTGGTGGCCTGCCGACAAGTTCCCTCCTGCTCAGGCTTCTAAATGGGCTAAGAACCTGGGAATCAAAATCGACAATGGGCTTACGCTCAAATCCCAGGTGGCAACCCTTACAGGGATTTGCTTCGGCATCCTTCGGATGCTTCGAAAGTTTTTCCCTTTGTTGTCTCAGGAACACCGGAGAATAATTGTACAGGCCCTTATTGGATCCAGATTAGATTATGCCAACATTCTGTATCTGGGTCTCCCAGAATACCTTTTACAGCGTATGCAGGTGACCCAGAATGCTGCAGCACGAGCTATTTTTGGCCTGCATCGTCGAGCCAGTGCCTCAAACCTGCTGCAATCCCTCCATTGGCTTCCCATACGGAAGAGGATAATGTTCAAGGCCTTGACATTAGCCCACAAAGCACTGCACGCCACGGGTGCAAAATACTTACAGAAGAGGCTGGATTTTTACCGGCCGACGCGATCCTTAAGATCGGAGTCCCTAGCACTTGCCGTAGTTCCACGTATTAAGAAGGCACGTCTGGGAGGTCGGTCCTTCAGCTTCCTGGCCCTTCAGTTGTGGAATTCCTTACCCTTGTCCTTACGGTCCACATCCAATCTGCTTGCCTTTAGGAAGGGTCTTAAGACTTGGTTATTCTCTGATTAGAGCTCTGCTATCCTTATCCTCTGTTTTAGCTGCCTTTGTTGTTATGTTTTTCAGTCTCTTTTCTGGGTCTGGAGCACAAAGCGCCGGGACACTCCTTTGGAGTAGCCGTTGCGCTATACAAGACCCATAAATAACATAACATAACATAACATAACAGGGGGGTAATAGGCCCAGGAAGGGGGTCTGCATGGCCTCCCTTCTCTATATCTTTATGGCCGTGCCCCGGGAAAGTGGCTGTCCCTGGGTCAATATCAGCCCTGGGGAGGGGATCAGCATGCACCCTCTCCCCAAACTACATATTTCAATATGCCCCTGAAATCTGACCCACCCAGGGGCTCAACCAGAGACAAGCGCAGGAAAATTTTGCAGTGAATTTGCAGATCCACCTGCGATTTCTTTTCCCTGGGGGACCCCACCACCAGGCCTAGGGATTCTGGGTATTCCTAAATCTTCTTTTCTCTTTTTTGCTTTCCTTTGAGTCCCGAAAGGGCTGACAAAACTTCCTGATTAATATGTTGGCAGCCAATGAGATCTGTTGTATCCAAGGAGCATCTGCTTCCCTTGACATACAAATGTGTTTTTCCTTCATTAACTTTGCAACTACTGAAGGGTTTCTAGTTATAAATATAGTTGTACTGGGGAGTGAGTGTTTGACATTGTTCAGCATTCCGTCTATAACTTGTTCTTTTTGCATTTGTCATGCCAATTGAGCTGGAGATGCTCAGATGTGGGTCCCGTGCTCACCATGCCACTGGATTCAAGCTATCCTGGTTAATGAGGGGTAATACCCTGAAACCGGTCCTTGAATGCTTGTTTCCAGTCCAGGGAGGAACTGGCTTGGCAGTTCGGACTGGACTGTTCCCATAGGGAGCAGATTCACGACTGGTGTGCATATTGCTAGGTCCTAACTGAGGTGGCGTGGAGAGCAAAAAATCAATGGATTGAGGCTCAAATCTCTGTACTGGGAGTGAGTGTTTGACACTATTCGGCATTCCATCCATCAATTGTTTTTTTTGTATGTGTATGTATATATATATATATATTCACTGAAAAAACCATAGGTTTCAGGCCTTATATAGTTAGGAATTAGCATTTAAAAAACCTTCGAAATTCACTGAAAAAACCATAGGTTTCAGGCCTTATATGGTTAGGAATTAGCATTTAAAAAAACCTTGCAAATTCACTGAAAAAAACATAGGTTTCAGGCCTTATATAGTTAGGAATTAGCATTTAAAAAACCTTTGAAATTCACTGAAAAACCCATAGGTTTCAGGCCTTTTATAGTTAGGAATTAGCATTTAAAAAACCTTGCAAATTCACTGAAAAAACCATAGGTTTCAGGCCTTATATAGTTAGGAATTAGCATTTAAAAAACCTTTGAAATTCACTGAAAAAACCATAGGTTTCAGGAGTTATATAGTTTGGAATTAGCTTTTAAAAAACCTTTGAAATTCACTCAAAAAACTATAAGTTTTAGTGGTGTTATAGTTAGCTGGACATTGGGGGGCGTGGCTTGAACGCCGATGGCGGAGGTCGCCTAGCGTTTCGGCTCCGCGGCCGAGCTCGCATTAATCCTGTTTGGGGAAAGGTCCTGAGGACACCTGCACCCCGAAACGCATCGCCCAGTGCCCTGGGCTCCCCCTCCTGTAAGTCGAGGCCAACGGCGGCCTCGGGACTGAGGTAGCCGACGGAGACGCGAGGTCGCGAGGAGAAACCCAAGATGACGCCTGCTCCTTCTCTACTGCCCCGGAGCTGAGAGGAACCGAGACCCGAGAGTGGCGGCCGACCCGAGGCCCCAGGAGACCCAGGTGACCCGTCCCCTGCTGGGGCGGCTTCCGGCGACCGAGGGAGTTGCCACCGACCGGTGACCGGGAGACGCTGTTCGGCCCGGAGTGGGGGAGGGGCGGAGGAGCCTGCTCGCGGCCGAGCCGACACTGAGGCGGAGGCCGCGGCGGGGACCCTGACACCCAGATGGGAGGTGAGCGTACTGCATGAAGGGTGCGACCCCCCCCCCCACCGGAATTGTGCTGCGGGGACTGGCGCAGTAATGCAGGAGTGACGAGCGCCCTGGAGGGACCTGAGGAGACTCCATTGCATAGAGAGCATTGCCAGAGGAAGGGGGGCGAGCGGCGCGACCACTGCGGAGGGGTGCCTTGAAGAGGGGCCCGCCGCTCCAACACTGGTGAACCCTGCGGTCTGGCTTCATTGCCGCATAGTTGTGGTGACTCTCGGGTGGGGACCCAAGGCGAGGTGGGGACCCGCTGACCTCGAAACTTTCACCACGTTCGGCTGGGGCGGTGCTGCCATTGCTGCGGAACCTGGGAGCACACGTTTGCACAGAGGATTATTGATGCGACGACCCTCGGCCCGCCATCTTGAACCCCGAACTGGCCCGCGCTCGGACGGCCGACCTGGTCGTCCCTTGGGGCCCTGCTGACCTTAAGGGGTGCCGAGGAGACACGGAGAAATGAGCACCTGAGCGACGTTGTTCCTGAAGGCCGCGACGCACCGAGGTAGGCCCCGGGTCGACCGTCCCCGCTCCCGCTGAGGCTGTGCAGTGCTCCTGACCACCATGGGGAAACCAAGAGGGCCCAAGGGAGGCACCCAGGCTGCGTCTGACGCAGAGCCGCCGGACAACGAGGAGCGCCTTCACGCGGAGGGACCAGGGAGCCCCCTTATCCAGGAACAACTCGATAAAATCCTACTGGCCATCACGGAGACCAGGTCGGCCCTTCGGGAGGACATTGCTCAGGTGGCGACGGGCTTGGGCCTTCTCCGAGCGGATCATGGAAAGCTCTCCGACAGAGTGAAGAAGGTCGAAGGGTCGGTGCGACACCTGGTACCAGCGCAAAAAACCTTGGACGCAACGATGAAAGACGCTCTGTCCCGTATAGAAGCGCTGGAGAAGCGGGCGGAGGATGCGGAAGGGCGCAACAGGAGAAATAACATTCGGATAGTTGGCCTTCCGGAAAAAATTGAAGGGGGGGACATGGTGACGTTCCTTGAAACTTGGCTAGGGACGGCTGTGGCGCAGGAGGGGTTGTCCCCCTTTTACACATTGGAACGAGCACACAGGGTGCCGGCCAGGCCGCCACAGCAGGGCCGCCCGCCGCGCCCAGTGGTGGCGCGGCTGCTACATTTTCGCGACAGAGACCTCATATTGCAAGCTGCCAGACAGAAGGGTCCTTATCAGGTGAACAACAGCCGCGTGAACATTTTCCCGGACTATACCTACGAGACGCAGAGGCGTCGCTCATCCTTCCTGGCCGTCAAGCGGGAACTGCGCGCCGAGGGCATCCAGTACTCCCTACTATTCCCGGCGCGACTCCGCATCATTGTGGACGACTCCACTAAGTTCTTTGCAACCCCGGACGAGGTGTGTAGTTGGCTTGAATTATACAGAGCGGGCAAAGATGGCTTCGGAACTTCCTCTCAACCCACGATGGAGGAAATGACACAGAGGAAGCCCAAGAGGTTCAGGCACCGAAGGGGCAGGACTGCTCGCCCCTCCACACTGGAGACTGCGGCGGAGCGGCGGGGAGCGCTGGAGATGGTCTCTTCCATGTCTGGCCCTCAGGACGACCATGGAGCTGTGCTTTCGGAGCCAGGAGAGAGCGGTGGCCGCTCGGACACTGAGGGATCTGAATCGGACAGTGTGAAGGTCCCGGAGGTCACGCCTGAGACGGCAGAGGGTCTGCTGGACGAACAATGATGCCTCAGGGTGAGCCACTTCCGGTTGGGTTGCTTGGGGAGAGGACGGGTACATGTGGCTGATGGGACTTATGGAGGGAGAATTGGTTAATCGCTGACTAGGGCTTGCAGGAACTCTACTTATGAGCCTTGATGCTATCGAGCTCGGCCGCGATGCGGCTAGCAGCGGGACCCCGCGTCGACGCTCGGCCCCCACGTTGCCCTTAAGGCACACCTACGGTGACTACCGTTGGGTTAGTAGGGAGGGAGGTTCTGGAAAGAATAGTTTGGATGGGGACTAGATGACACTCTTTGGTACCTGTTCTGGGGGGGATGGAAGGGGGTTCATGTTTGCAAGTTGATTTATTGTTGTTCAGGGGGGGACTCGTCATCGGTGTGGAGTTCGATGGGTACTTCTTCATAACTGCAATGTGTTCAGTATGGCGGGTGGACGAGACATGGGACTATGGCTGACTTGTCGAATCTGAAATGTATCACCTGGAATGTGAGGGGTCTGCACACTATGACCAGACGACACAAAGTCCACGCTTACCTAGTGCGTAGGGGAGTACAGATCGCGCTGCTATAGGAAACACATCTCAACAAAACTGAGGGACTCGCGCTGCAGCGTAGATGGCGTGGTCAGGTGTACTGCACTACCTACTCAGCTTATGCAAGAGGCGCGCTCATATGGATAAAGGCGGGGGTACCTCTGCAGGTTGATAGCCACACCGTAGATCCAGAGGGGAGATACGTCGCATTGGCAGGGAAATTAGGGGGAAGGGAGTTAAATATTTGCTGCATTTACGCGCCGAACATGGACCAGCTCGCCTTTCTAAATGTGCTGTCGGGCTCATTGGCCCGGTACCTCTCGGGCCCATCCTGATAGGGGGTGACTTTAATGCGGTGCTCGACGTGGACTTAGATAGATCTCATCCACCCCTCCCAGACTCCCCGGCGAATCGGGTTGCTAACGGTAGGTTAAACTGGCAGGCGAAGTGGGGACTGTCGGACATTTGGCGAGCACACCACCCCCACACTCGAGATTACTCCCACTTTTCTGGCATGCACGAATTGCATGTGCGACTTGACGGTCTATTGGGATCGGTGGAGGTAGCTTCCTCGGCTATGCGATCGGCATATCTGGCGAGAACAATCTCCGACCACAATCCATTGTTGATCACCCTATGCTGGCTTCGGTGCGCCCCTTGTGTGCCCACCTGGAAATTGCGACCCGAGCTGCTGGAAGACCAGGTGTTTCGCGGGGACCTAGAGGACAAGATCTCGGGATACTTCGAGATAAACGAGGGCACGACTACAGAGAGGGCTACGGAATGGGACGCCTTTAAGGTAGTGGTTAGAGGCTATTGTATAACGCAGAAAGTCGGAGTACGCCGCGTGCTTCTGGAAGACTTGGCCAGAGCTGACCGAGACCTCCGAGAATTGGAGATCGCCCGTCCTGGCCGTCCGGAACTTCAACAGCAGATCCTGGCGGCAAAAGAAGCGGTGGCTGTAGAGGTTGAACGATTGCGCAGCTACGACCACAAGCTGTACTTGACTACATCGCTGGCGGAGGGTGACAAGTCGAGTGCACTACTGGCCTGACTAGCTAACCCCACGAGACGTACCTCGCCCATTGTGGCGATGAGGACTGCTGGGCATGAGGAGGTTTACACTCAACCTGAGATCCTTACATGCTTCTGGAGTTATTACAGGAAACTGTATCGCAGTCGACTACCGCCGGACACTTCCCCGACGGACTCCTTCCTGAGGGACTTGCCGATTCCCACCCTGGAATCGGAACAGGCGAAAGTTCTAGGACGTGACGTGGAACTGGTTGAGATAAGATGCGCGATTAAGAAAATGGCGCGTAAAAAAAAACACCGGGCCTTGACGGCCTACCGGTGGAGTTTTATTCCACATACATCGATCTTCTAGCCCCCAAACTCCTGCGGGTTTATAATGAGGCGAAATCAACAGGACACCTACCGGGTTCGATGCGAGAGGCCCTGGTGATACCTCTCCTTAAACCAGACCGTGAGGGATCGGAACCTGCATCTTACAGGCCGCTCTCAATGCTCACGGTCGATTATAAGATTTTGAGCAGCATACTGGCCGCCCGGCTACTGGGACACATGGGGTCACTAATTCATACGGACCAGGCGGGCTTTATCCCCAAGCGCAACACCACGATGAACATCCGTCGGCTCTTTCGATTGCTGGAGGGAAATTATCCAGACGCTTCCAATCCAATGATCCTCTCGGTTGACCTGGAGAAGGCCTTTGACAGCCTAGAATGGGTTTATCTCCACAGGGTCCTTGAGCACTTTGGTCTAGGGGAGGGATTCCTGAAATGGACCGCGGTGTTGTACGCCTCGGCGGTGGCTAGGGTGAAATCGGGACCGCTGATCTCCCAGCAATATCCAGTGGAACGGGGAACACGACAGGGCTGTTCGTTATCCCCATTGCTCTTTGCCCTTGCGGTGGAGCCGCTGGCTATCTCGATACGTACGGGAGCCCACTACAGGGGGTTGCAATCTCCGATGGGCCACCAGTATATATCCCTATATGCTGATGACCTGCTGCTTTTTCTCGAGGACGCTGGAGCGGCCCTGACTGGAGCGGATTCAGTGCTCACGACCTTTGGGGAGTTATCGGGACTCCGGGTGAATTGGACTAAGACCTGCTTGTTTCCGGTCTGCAGAGATAGCCCTCAGCCGGACATACACAGGGAGATCAGATGGGAGTCGGCTTGTTTTAAATACCTGGGGGTGCATGTTTACCATAGCCCTGTGGACGTACTGGAGGGTAACATATCCAGGGGCATCCGGGCGCTCAAAGGCAGTATGTCCTTTTGGTCCACCCTGCCTCTCTCAGTGGCGGGGCGAATAGCACTGTTAAAGATGGTGGCGCTAGCCCGCCTGTTGTACTACTTCCGGACACTACCAGTATGGGTCCCCAGATCCATCTTTCGGGCCTGCACTCCACAATAGTGGCGATCCTATGGGGCTCGGGCCGCCGCAGAGTGGCGCTTAAGACCTTGATGAGGCCGAGAGCAGAGGGAGGGTTGACAGCGCCTGATTTTGAGGCGTACTATTTGGCTGCCCAGCTACAATATTACACCCAGGAGGTGGCACGTGAGTTTCGCGGTCCGGAGGAAACAAGAGGCTGTGGAATACCCAGGCACGTCCTATCGTATATTGCGCTGCAACAGAAGCTAGAGTTGAAGGACCTCACGCAAGAGGAGCGAACCATACGGTTATGCTGGAACCGACTGCACCGTTGTCCGGGCAGACCACGTCCTTATGCCCCAGAAATCCCGCTGGGGATGCTTACAGCGTTGCCCCATGGCGGAGACTGGTCTCGACTGGGTGTTTGGGAGGAAGTGGGAGTGCAGATTGTAGGCGACCTTTACGAAGATGGAGCATTGCTGCCCTTTCAGGCGCTTCTGGACCGTTACGACGTCCCCCGAGGTGACTTTTTACTTCATGCGGCGATTACTAGAGCACTCCAGGCACACTGGAGAACTGGACACGAGGAACCACAGCTGTCGATGACATGCCAATATGTCATGATGTCTGCAGGGACAATTAAAGCAGTGTCCTGTTTATACTCCAGGATGTTGGATGAGCGGTTGACCCCCCTGGCGGCCCTCAAAGCCCGTGGGAGGTTGATATAGGGAAGGAGATCCCTGAGTCCACGTGGTCCCAGCTACTGCAGCGGACCTGGAAGGGAACGCGGAGCGCCCGATTCCAATTGGTCCACTTCTATATCTTACATAGAGCTTATCTAACCCCGGTGAAACTACAGAAATATTTCGACCTGGAGGTGGCAGCCTGTCCGAGGTGTAGAACGGACGGAGCGGACCTTCTTCACATGCTGTGGTCCTGCCCTGTGCTGACCTCCTACTGGTTGATGGTAGAAGACACGTTGACCGCAGTGACGGGAAGGTCGTTGCAGATGGATGTGGCTGTGGGGCTTCTGCATTGGTTTCCACACACCTCTAAAAATAAAATCACCAGTAAATTTATAGATTTAGGATTACTTTTGGCAAAACGGGAACTAACTAGACATTGGAAGGCGCGGGTTGGTCCAACGGGCACTAAATGGCGCAATGAGCTTCTCAAGTGGGCGGGAAGTGAGAGTACATTAAGGTTCCAGCAGGCGAGGCGGCGACAGGATGAGCGGGCCCTAGAGGCGGCGCAGGCTTGGGAGACGATAGTGCAGGCTCTGCGAGACCATACTACACATACTGACTCAGACAGTGCGGATGAGGAACAGCCTGGACCCCACTGACAGACTGTTCCTGGAATGTACCCAAGCTGGAGAATTGCAGCTTACGTATCATGTTAGTCGACCACAAGACTACCTACTGATGACGAGAGGGGTGGAGGGTGGGGGTTAGGGGAAGTGGGGGGATTGTCGTTTCCACCAACCGTTAGGATCATACACTGTGCTGAATGTCACTTTAATCCCCTGGGGCAGGGAACTGACCGAAGGGAGGGTGGGGACTTTGTTGGGGGTGTTTAATAAAGCAGACGAAATTTCCTTTTACCACCTGAGTTACATGGCGAAAATGTGGATATGAACACTGCAAAAAATTGGCACACGCCGCCCGACCCCCGGGTTGTGGGCTGAATGGCCGTGTATAGCATTCTGATTAATACTGCCAATACTGATTTATTCGCGTATCAGGTGCCAATGCGATGATCATATTTGATTCCTGCAATAAAAACATATTTACAAAAAAAAAAAAGTTAGCTGGACATTTTACTCATACAAAACCATTGAAATTGCTCCTATATAGTTAGTTGTACTAACTATATTTCGCGCACCCGCAATCCACTGCTGATGATGTCACATATTAGATCATTCATGACATGGTCAGTGACATCACTGATAACATCTCAAATGACATCACTGATGACATCATCCACGTGACAATCACATACACCTTTTCATACACTATTACAATTTTTCATCACTCTTTGTAAAATACAGAGTATCATATTTAAATCCATTGTCACAGTAATACAAGTATCTAAAAATCCACTCAGTGATTCATAGATGTATACACACATCTAATCACTTACCTATGGATTCACTCATACATGCTGTCAATGAACAATAGAACACTATCAAAAATACTTATACATCTATATCGACATTAAACAACAGCACGCATCCTATTCACACATGAAGTCATCCTACTCACTTATGCAAACAATGGATCATACTTACATATTTACTTAGCAAAACACTTATACAAACACCACTTCTTCTATTCATTTAGATAGTAAGTCATATTTAGTGAATTATAAAATCATTATTACAAGTATACAGTTATCCATACAGTCACTCACACAATCATTGTGTCTAATGTATACTTATTTATATACAACAACTGACACATACACTGCCTTTTATTTTTCTAGTTTGTTGGACCTGTACCATTGAGAAATATATTTGCTCATCACCACACCCATAAAGATATTCACTCACCCAAACAACTGTTAGAACATGTAGTTTTAACTTCATATATCTACTGAATCAACTATTCACACATCTTTGGACAGTCACACACCCCCCACCGAACCACACACACTTTCACACTCCCATACAAATACTCAGTTAACTAATCAATAACTAATATAGACTTTCACATAGCTAGTAACCAACTGTAGAATCAGTTTACACAACAACTGACAAAGTGATACAGATATTCACACAGTTTAGTCACTATCCACTATATTTAGTGAGACATTATAAATTGGTCAAGTAAACAGTCAATTACACTGCTACTAAATCCTCCATCCAAATATTTATTTATATATATCCACTTATTCTTCAATGCAAATTGCTATATATATAATGCATATTTAAATAACGAAGCAAACCACATTCACTGGATGATGTCATCAGTGATGTCATCAGTGATGTCATTTGAGATGTCATCAGTGATGTCACTGACCATGTCATGAATGATCTAATATGTGACATCATCAGCAGTGGATTGCGGGTGCGCGAAATATAGTTAGTACAACTAACTATATAGGAGCAATTTCAATGGTTTTGTATGAGTAAAATGTCCAGCTAACTATAACACCATTAAAACTTATAGTTTTTTGAGTGAATTTCAAAGGTTTTTTAAAAGCTAATTCCTAACTATATAACTCCTGAAACCTATGGTTTTTTCAGGGAATTTCAAAGGTTTTTTAAATGCTAATTCCTAACTATATAAGGCCTGAAACCTATTGTTTTTTCAGTGAATATATATATATATATATATATATATATATATATATATATATATATATATATATATATATTCACTGAAAAAACCATAGGTTATAGACCATATATAGTTAGGAATTAGCATTTACAAAACCTTATTTTACTCACACAAAACCATTGAAATTCCATATATAGTTAGTTGCACTAACTATATATCGCGCACCCGCAATCCACTGCTGATGATGTCACATATTACATCATTCATGACATGGTCAGTGACATCACTGATGACATCACTGATGACATCTCAAATGACATCACTGATGACATCACTGATGACATCTCATTTGACATCAATGACCACATCACTGATGATATCATTCATGTGACAATACAATGCATCTCCTCACATTTTAATATAACCTCTGTTTCACCCAGTGTTAAATACAGAGTATAATTTTTGAAACCATTGACACACCAATACTAGTTACTACATACGCACTCACTGATTCCTATGTCTACACACACATTCACTCATTCACCCATACAATCATTCATACATACAATCACTCATCTTTACAACACTATCATATGCACTCATACACCTATACAGACACTCACAGTCTGCCACTCATCCATGGAGTTACTCACACACCTAGTCAGTCCTGTAAAGAATCAATGACACTTCCATTTTCTTGTCTATACAGTTAAACATAGAGCACCTTACATTTTCAAACATATACTAACACATACTTACCTTCTTATACAATCATTGATACAAGTACACATTGATCTGCACAGAGTCACACACCTCCCAGCCAGCCACACACACACTCAGTCTCCCATACAAATACTTGGACAATCAATCAGTAACCCATATAGTTAATCATATAGCTACTGATCAACACATGCAGCAGTTTACAGAACAACAGACATAATGATGCACAAATTAAGACAGTTTAGTCACTAACCCATGCACTCAGTGAGACACATTTAATCACTCACTCATACATTCAGTCATGCACCTACTAAATCCTTTGTCCAGACACTTATACTTCCACTCATTCTTCAATATGTAAGACACATTTTAACTTTACAGAAACATACAGTCACTGGATGTTGTCATCAGTGATGTCATCAGTGATGTCATCAGTGATGTCATTTGAGATGTCATCAGTGATGTCATCAGTGATGTCACTGACCATGTCATGAATGATGTAATATGTGACATCATCAGCAGTGGATTGCGGGTGCGCGATATATAGTTAGTGCAACTAACTATATATGGAATTTCAATGGTTTTGTGTGAGTAAAATAAGGTTTTGTAAATGCTAATTCCTAACTATATATGGTCTATAACCTATGGTTTTTTCAGTGAATTTTCAAGGTTTTGTAAATGCTAATTCCTAACTATATATGGTCTATAACCTATGGTTTTTTCAGTGAATTTCATTGGTTTTTTAACAGCTAATATCTGTAGCTGTAAAATGTATTTTTCTTTAAATCCAAAAATATATGTTATATGTTTATGAATAATTTTTTTTTAAAATATTTTTTTTTCTTCGTTCCCGCTTCGCGAGTCGGGAAGCTTCCCGTTAGCTGACCTTGATGCCGCGAAATAGACCGCGAGCCGGTAAACGTTTCTTTACCGCAACTGCCGCGTTAGAAAACAACATCGTGACGCCTCCCGTCCGCATGACGTTTCACGTTGTCGCGTGATACGTCATATGACGTGCTACGTTAGCGAACTGGTACGCGAAGCGAGTCGCAAAGCGCAGGTTTCTGGAAGCAAACCGGGAGGCCCTGCAAAGCGCTTAACGTAAACACAGCAGGTCATGTGACTTGGTAATAACACTTTTCATTGGTTCATTTCACTTTTAGTTTCCTAATGATGTAAGACTAGGTCATATAATCTAAAATGAACACTTTTCATTGGTTGAGAACTCTTGTTTTTCCCAAATGATGAAAATCCCTCCTTCTTTCCTCACTCTGACTTTCATCATTGTGAGAGAAAGACCCTTTGTTACCAGTGAGCAATGGCTTCTTTAGTAGCTTCAGCTGGTGCTTCCCCACCACCTCCACCACATCCAAGGAAGAGTGGACCACCTGCTCAAGTTATAATTCAACAAGAAGAGGAAGAAGAGGAACAGGACGACGAGCACGAAGAGAGGCAGTTTTTGCCTGAGGAGCCCAGGACGTCTCACCGGAAAGAAAACTTCATTTGGCAATTTTTTTAAATTCCCAAAGGTCAGAAAAAAGTAAATGCAAGATACGTAACTTGCCTTATATGTCAAGATAGACTGTCCAGAGGGACAGAGAAAAAATACAGTTTCGGAAACTACACAATGCATCGCCATATGACTAGGTGGCATCCTAACAACTACAGTGCTGCACAGTTTCGGAACGACCTAGATAATCTCCCTATTATGGCCAGAAGATCTGTTGTACCGGAAGTAACGGGACCAGAGGGCAGGGAGATGGTGCCAAATATACAAATGAGATTTGGTGAAGTAAAACAAGTCTGCGTACATTGCAATGGATTCATTTGCTACAGAGAAAGTAGCATCACTCTGATCAACAGAGCTATTGACAATCATATGCAAGTTTGTACGAAACGCCCCAAATAATAAATACTTTTTTTTGTTTTGTTGCTCCTGTTGAGCCCTTTACAATGAATCGTTTTCATTGCCCCCTCCAAGAAAAACCCCAAAAAATATAAAACTGTTCAGAAAAATTCAAAAAAAGTAAAAAAATGTTCAGAAAAATAATAAAAAAAATATAAAACAACAAAAACAATAAAAAAAAAAGTTCTTTTCAGAACTACCTCCCCGTTATTAAAAAATTGGTACAATATTTGGAACTGTGCCAACCTCTATTTCTCGTAGTTCGCTTCCCAGTTCGCTCGCCGGTACGCGAACCGGAAGTGAACCAAAAATTTTTTTTTAAAAAAAGAACAGTAAGTATAAGGGAAGGAAACAGACACTTATGTTAAAAGAAAGACAGCTATAGGGGAGTAAACTAGAGATACTATTACCCGTAATCCACTGCTGATGATGTCACATATTACATCATTCATGACATGCTCAGTGACATCATCAGCAGAGGATTGCGGGTTTTTTGGCAACGTGCCTTATCCACGGTTTAATAACGCTGCCTTTTGCTTTATATAAGTTTTCAAATTGTATGAAATATATACCAATAGGTCGTTATGAACCTTTAGGTAGTGCTTTTCTTCATGAGGTCTGGTCGCTTCCATACACATACAGATGTTTCAAAGATGATCAAGAAGTTTATCTGAATGGAGAGGAATGCACTGAGACGCCAGATCATTCACTAATGTGTAGGCACATACAGTTACACGGTTCATGCAACAAACACCGACCAAATATGGCTTGCGTGTTGCAAGGCACGCCAGTTCCTGCTATCATCCCCACGTTCAAGTTGTTGGAAAATGGTAGTTATTTGATGCTCAATAATGAAGATTGTTCTGGGTTAATTAAAAGTATTCCTTTTATCGTAACAGTAAGTGAACGGGTTATTTGCTGCAGAAATGTTCTATTTCCTCCCACACATGAACATAGGGAGTTTTCAATCTCGCCACAAATACCAACCTTGGGAGCAGATTTCAACGGCATGGCAAGAATAAGAGCTCTTTTGTCTCAGAGAGAGGTGGCCTTGAGTTCGGCCCGTGAAACTTTCGTGCTTCACATAGCGAACACCCGTACAGAGGTGCAGACCCTTTTCAATACAGATTTGCCTTTCCATTTCAGCAAGATGGTTCGGACTATCTTTAACGCGTCCTCCACAAAGGCCCTGGCGCACTTTTTTAAAGTTGTTACCAGTGGTCTCGTGACTTCATTTGAGAAAATCTTTGGAGTCATCCCTGCTTTCTTTCATTCTATTTTTTCCACTCTGCTTCGTGGATTCCCATTTTTACTTGCATTACCAGCGGACGCTCTTGTGCTTTTTTACATTTTTAAATATGGATGTCCCTCCTGTGCAAGCTCCCGCCCTGCAGCTGCTGACACTGTTCCGCAATCGCATGCTAGAATATTATGGCACAATGCCGTTGGCGATATTAAGCACGGCATATGGATTATCTTTTCGATTCTCCTACTTCACCTGTGTCCAGCCTGTATTTCACTGCCTGACCTGTGATTTCGATTGGGCCATTGATTTGTGTCTCTGCGGACCGGTTTCTCCTGACGTCGACTTTAATCAGCTGATGACTCCTATCATTACTCACGAGTTGGTTTGTCCTGGCGAAAGGATTATGGCTGTGGCATTGATGCATGGACTAATTGGTCCCTGGAATTTACTGGCGGCAACACAGTCTTTCTTGGAACAGAGCTTTCTTGAAAACCCACCGAGCTGTCCTCTGATGGTGATAGAGGATCCGGTGCTGGGAGAGCACGTATGTTCTTTTCCGCTTTTAAATTGGATGGCTGAACTCTTTTCGGATGAAGACGGTGACTTCCTATTGGAGGCTGTTGCAGCTTATTTTGCATACACAGTTATGTCATAGACCTTTTTCATGTTTGATATGCTGAGTACTAGCATTTCATTGACAATTCATTGACTTATTTGTCAAGTTTTTATTATTTAGCTTGCCTATTGGCTTAAGACTCGATAAAGTACTTGGCTGTTTTATTTTTCTTTAGCATTAAATTTTCCTAGTTTTTAATGCTTTACCTTGCGGACCGTCCACATATAAACTTGCAATCTGCTCTCATGAGATGGCACTTCTATTATCTTATTCAGTTCGTTTCCGGATCATGGGGAGGTGTCATCTAGGTCCTGGATATCTTTACACCGTGTTAAGTTAGCATGGGCTCATTACCGGTTTAAACGCCATTTTTCCTTTTTTGCAACTTCTGCACACGACACTTAGTTGTTGCTTTAGCTTTCAACCTAGTAGTTCATCGTGGTTTACATGAGAATAATATGTTATTGCTCTACTATCTGCTTTGCTTGTTAAACTATATCTGTACAGCGAGTGCTGAAGTTTCAAGAACAACACGATACAGAATTGTTATGAGGTCTGATCTCCACGACTTCATACTCATAACATAAGTGCAACTTCTGCCAATTCTGGGCATGAGGCGGGTTTTATATTGCTTTGCCGAACACACAAACACAACAGTTGATGTGTTTCACATGAAGAGAGAGCTGGTGTATGCTGATGTGATTCCTTCAAATCTAAGACACTAAAGTATGGGCACGCCCTAAACCAACACAAAGAGACCTTCTTAGCAAATAATAGAATATGTGTATTAGGGAGGGTGAGATATAAGCAGCCGCGGGCCGTGGAGGGAGTTACGGTGGGGCAGGGAGGCGGGGAGGGGGAGGGGCAGGGTGGAGCCCTCTCCACCCTGCCCCTCCCCCTCCCTGCCTCCCTGCCCCACCGTAACTCCCTCCACGGCCCGCGGCTGCTTATAAGTGTTGCTAACTCTTATTCATTTACAGCATGTTAACATACTGTCACCATTCGCTTTTTATGTACTAGTAACTATGCTGGTAATTTTGCTACTGATAATATGTGTACTTGTATTATCTAAGATACTACGCCTGAGAAGACGGCATTAGTAAATAAACATTTCAAATACACATGTGTTCTTCTTAATTCCATGTTCTGGTTTCTAAGAAATATATAACGACCGACTGTTCATGAGTTCCACGTATCCTGAGGTACTATAATTTCATATTCTGGATTGTCTAAACATTGAGAGTTTGTTATATCCAATGTGACACTGTACCTAGCTTGCTAAGGGGTTTTTGATTACTAAGGTGAGTTTTAGGGCACCCTAATTCGCCGAGGTTCCAATCCTCTGTCCACAGTTCTGTGTGAGAACAGAAACCCTGCGACAGGGGCACCCCCGACCCTTGCTGGAGCTTCATCACACTTGCGATACAACTCCAGCAATGCGCCACCTTTACGGCACAGATACATCACGCATCTGTGCTGTTTTTGCCCCATGATGCGCCGCATTGTAAATGCAGCACACCATAGGTGACGGAACAGCGGCACAGAATGACTAACACATCCCTGGTGATGCGCCAGTCATCATAAATCTATCCCTATGCTTCTTATCTTGTTAGAGATGAACCGCCATATGTATCATCAAAGTTTTTTGCATTTCCTAAATAGCGAACTTTAAGGAATAAATAGCGATTCTTTACCATTCCTAGTTTGCGATGAGCTATTTGCTAATTACAAATTACCCATTCATTTCCTTCATTTCCATAGGGCGGTTGGACTCACTTTTAGCTCGAACGGCTGAATGGATTTCCACGAAACTTGGCAAAATTGTAGGGACTGGTAGCCCGATGTGCCTTTGCTATGTCTCAAGATATATGCTCCAGTGGTTTTTACGAAAATTAACTTTGAAAAATATATATTGGGCTACATTGGCCTATATATATGTTGGAGCCCAAATGTAGCCCAATGTAGCCCAATGAAGCCCAATGAAGCCCAATGTAGCCCAATGTAGCCCAAAGATGGCCGCCAGAGACAAAAAAAACAAATGTAGCCCAAATATCAGCCAGATGTAGCCCAACTATAGCCCAGTGACAGAATGACCAATCAGCTTCGCAAACCTCCGTTACGCGAAGCGGAGCGCTGTTACAGATATATATCTTTTTTTGAACGTTAATTTCTCAAAATCCACTGGAGCACATATATTGAGACCTAGCAAAGGCACATCGGGCTACCAGTCCCTAATATTTTACCAAGTTTCGTGCAAATCCATTCAGCCGTTCGATTATTATTATTATTTTTTTTTTTGCCCCGCGGGGCCCTTTTAAAGCCTCCACATCAAACCTAGGGGGTCAGCGAGGATCTACTATGCCCCCTTATGGTCATTTGCCCCTTCGCTTTGGACTCCTCTTGTCTCTCGATCCTACCGAGAGACAAGATGGCGGCCGCTACGGACTGTTTGGAATGTTGACAGACGCCGGAGAACCAATCAGCTTCGCTTCACAAAGCTCCGTCGCGCGCAAAGTACGCGAACTGGAGCGCTGCCCGGTCCGCTGTTACAGATATATATCTTTTTTTAAACGTTAATTTCTCAAAATCCACTGTAGCACATATATTGAGACCTACAAAAGGCACATCGGGCTACCAGTCCCTACAATTTTGCCAAGTTTCGTGCAAATCCATTCAGCCGTTCGGGCTAAAAGTGAGGCCAACCGCCCTATGGAAAACTCAATGTTAAAAACACGTTTTGGGACCCCCCTTTTTTCTCGGCCCCCCCTTGACGAACCCCCCCCAAATTTTCAAGGGCTGCTCAGAAACAAAATGTGCCATTTTCCTGAAAATTTCAGCCAATTCCGTCCACAAACGCCAAAGTTATTAGACATAGAATTTTCAAAAATCCCATAGAGAAAAAATCCTAACTATATATACCTACTGGCGACCGCCAGTAGGTAATATATATATATATATATATATATATATATATATATATATATATATATATATATATTTATATATATATATATATATATATATATATATGTATAGATAGACATATTTTATTTCAGCAATCTAGCAATAACAAGTTTACATAAATAAGATTGATAGTAAAAATCATCATACATACAGAATGATTGCACATGGGGAGATGCAGATAATACAGAAATAACCAACAGAGGTTCAGAAAGAGGCAAAAGAGGTGCAGAAACAGGCAGGAAAAGTGCAGAAAGAGGGAACAGGGGTGCAGAAAGAGGCAAGAGAGGTGCAGAAAGAGAAACGAGGGTTGCAAAAAAATGCAAGGGGGTGCAGAAAGAAGTAAGTGAGGTATAGAAAGAGGTAACAGAGGTGCATAAAGATGCAAGAGAGGTGTGGAAAGAAGCAAGAGAAGTGCAGAAAGAGGCTAGAGAGTTGCTGAAAGAAGCAACAGGTGCAGAAAGAGACCTTGTTGCAAAGTCATCCTGTGCCCTGGGCACCTCCCAACTTTTTGCTGACTGGTACTGATGGTAACTGACTCTGACTGACCCTGGGCTCTGCCTAACCAGGCCCAGAGCCAGTGCTATGCTGAAAGAGACTTAGAATACAGTGAAAACGCCTACACACACTAGGGTACACTATGGATTTGGGTACCCCTGTGATTGGCATGACCTCCCCTGTATGGCCCTTGTACATAATAGGGCAGGGGGATTAAAACTACCTCTAACTAAGAGGTGCAGAAGAAGGCCAGAGAAATGCAGAAAGAAGCAAAAGAGATACCAAAAGAGGCTAGAAGTGCAGAAAAACGAAATGGAAGTGCAGAAAGAGGGCTGAGGTGCAGAAAGAAGCAAGAGCAGTGCAGAAAGAACCAACAGAGGTGTAAAAAGGGGTCCAGAAAGGGGTAGGAGAGGTGCACAAAGAGGCAGAGGTACAGAAAGAGGCAAGAGGGGTGCAGTAAGAAAGTAGAGAAGTGCAGAAAGAGGCAAGAGAATTGCTGATAGAGGCAACAGGGGTGTAGAAAGAAGCAAGAGAAGTGCAGAAAGAGGCAAATAAGGTGGACATAGAAGCAAGAGCAGTGCAGAAAGAACCAACAGACGTGCAGAAAGAGGGAAGAGCGGTGGTGAGAGAGGCAAGAGGGATGCAGAACAAGGTAGGATGGGTGCACAAAGAGGCAAGCGAGGTACAGAAAAAGGCAGGAGGGGTGCAGAAGGAGGCAAAAGAGTTACATAAAGAGACAACAGAGGTGCAGAAAGAAGCAAGACAGGTGCAGAAAGAAGTATGGAAAGTGCAGAATAAAGCAACAGGTGCAAAAAGAGGCAAGGTAAGTGCACAAAGAGGCAAGAGAATTGCTGAAAGAAGCAACAGGTGTAGAAAAAAGCAAGAAACGTGCAGAAAGAAGTAAGTGAGATGCGAAAACAGGCAGAAAAGGTACAGAAAGAGGGAAGATGAGTTCAGAAAGAGACAACAGGCGTGAAGAAAGAAGCAAATGAGGTGCAGAAAGAGGCAACAGACGTGCAGAAAGAGGGAGGAGAGGTGCAGAAAAAGGCAAGAAAAGTACAGAAAGAGGTACATAAAGAGACAACAGGGGTGCAGAAAGTAGCGAGACAGGTGCAGCAAGAAGCATGGAAAGTGCAGACTGAAGCAACAGGGGTACAGAAAGAGGCAAGAGAAGTGTAGAAAGGAGCAAGTGAGGTGTAGAAGGAAGCAAGAAAAGTACAGAAAGAGGCAAGTGGGATGCATAAACAGGCAAGAGTGTTGTATGGCGTTTTAGATTCCGAATTACATTTCCCGATTCATGCCCTTATAGAGGTACAATTTGTGTTGCCCTTATATAGGCATAGAAATCAAGCCCTTATTTAGGCATAGCCCATGCTACCCAAATACAGGCATGGCTACTTCCATCCGTTCACCAAACATCACAAAGATTTCTTGGAAAAGCCAGACTCTTAAGCAGTAGGGACTTCCCCTAGCCTGGATATTGATTTCTCCAAGAACTCATTTATTATGCATGAACATTTATTCCTTAGGGGTTCATTCATGACGTTCATATACCCGACTTTACGTCAAAGGTGGCATTCCTAAACACCTTCAAGGTATAAATATACCTTCCCTTGCTATGGCAAAGCACGGTGTGGTCCGTGCAGTTCGACTACCTACTTGCCCGACGCAGCTCGCTACAGCAAGTGCCGAAGGAAGCCGACTCTCCAGCTGTTGCACTGATCGGAAGCTGTCCTCTGCTGAGATTCCAGCTCCAGTGTTTCTGACTCCCCTTGCGGGGTGTTGAGAAATCGAGTCCGAGACAGAGATACCAAACCTCCTTCATTCTAAGGTATGGAGCTAATTAGAATCTAGAGACCCCTTTGGCAAATTCTTGGCAAAACTAAACCTATGCTAAAGACCATACTTACTTCTTCCCTCGTACTAGACTTAGTTTAGGGACATTGGGGTAGGCGTATTTTAGAAGTACCAGTTGAGTATTTTTAGCCTGTGTTATTTATGTATGTATTTTTATATGGCTTAGAAACCATACAATGCTATTAGAGTATTATTTCATATTACTGTTCACGCTGTACGCATTATACTTTGCATTCTGTATAACGATTGTAGCAGTTCACCTCTCTTGCATGAGAAAGAAGACTGTTCAATAAACCCTTTTTATTGAAACGCCCGTCTCTCTATTTTCTCTGCAACTCTGTAGAAACGAAGCATGCACGATTGACTGAGTAAAATAGTTATCTACTGTTTCCACGACTCTGAAGATATGTGTTACAGTCCTAGGGCAACAAAGTTGTCATGTTTATGCGGTTGTCAGAAACTAATCCCTTCTTGTGTATTCGAGAAAGTTTCTAGTGACCTCTGAGCTAGCTGGCACTCACTATAAAGTTTAGTATATTCGATAGAGACATCCTGACCTTAGTCCTGTGTCATATCTATAGGGTATATTATTCCAATGCGCAGAGCCTATTGGGAATATAGGAACTACACTACAAGAGAAGTGCACAAAGAGGCAAGAGAATTGCTGAAAGAAGCAACAGAGGTGTAGAAAGAAGCAAGAAGAGTGCAGAAAGAGGCAAGTGAGATGCAAAAACAGGCAGGAAAGTTACAGAAAGATGGTAGACGAGTGCTGAAAGAGACAGCAAGTGTGCACAAAGAAGCAAATGAGGTGCAGAAAGAGGCAACAGACGTGCAGAAAGAGGAAAAAAGGTGCAGAAATAGGCAAGAAAAGTGCAGAAAGAAACAAAAGAGGTACATGAAGAGACAACAGGGGTGCAGAAAGAAACAAGACAGGTGCAGAAAGAAGCATGGACAGTGCAAAATTAAGCAACAGGGGTGCAGAAAGAGGCAAGAGAAGTGTAGAAAGGAGCAAGTGAGGTGCAGATATAGCCAACAGAGGTGCAAAACGAGGCAAGAGAAGTGCAGAAACAGGCAAGAGAAGTGCACAAAGAGGAAAGAGAATTGCTGAAAGAAGCAACAGAGGTGTTGAAAGAAGCAAGACGGGTGCAGAAAGAAGCATGGAAAGTGTAGAATGAAGCAAGAAGAGTGCAAAAAGAGGCAAGTGAGATGCAAAAATAGGCAGGAAAGGTACAGAAAGAGGGAAGACGAGTGCTGAAAGAGACAACTGGGGTGCACAAAGAAGCAGAAGAAGTGCAGAAAGTGGCCACAGACATGCAGAAAGAGGAAAGAGAGATGCAGGAAAAAGTGGGAAAAAAAGTGAAAAATAGGTACATAAAGAGACAACGGGTGCAGAAAGAAGCAAGACAGGTGCAGAAAGACGCATGGAAAGTGCATAATGAAGCCACGGGTTCAGAAAGAGGCAAGAGAAGTGCAGAAACAGGCAAGAGAAGTGCAGAAAGACGCATGGAAAGTGCATAATGAAACCACGGGTTCAGAAAGAGGCAAGAGAATTGCTGAAAGAAGCAACAGAGGTGTAGAACGAAGCAAGAAAAGTGCCAAAAGAGGCAAGTGAGATGCAAAAACAGGCAGGAGAGGTACAGAATGAGGGAAAAATAGGGCATAAAAAGACTACAGGGGTGCAGAAAGAAGCAAATGAGGGGCAGATAGAGGCAACAGACGTGCAGAAAGAGGGAAGAGAGGTGCAGAAAAAGGCAAGAAAAGTGCAGAAAGAGGCAAAAGAGGTACATAAAGAGACAACAAGGGTGCAGAAAGAAGCATAGAAAGTGCAGAATGAAGCAACAGGGGTGCAGAAAGAGGCAGGAGAAGTGTACAAAGAGGCAAGGGAAGTGCACAAAGAGGCAAGAGAATTGCTGAAAGAAGCAACAGAGGTGTAGAAAGAAGCAAGAAAAGTTCAGAAAGAGGCAAGTGAGGAGCAAAAACAGGCAGGAAAGGTACAGAAAGAGTAAAGACAAATGCATAAAGAGACAACAGGGGTGCAGAAAGAAGCAAATGAGGTGCAGAAAGAGGGAAGAGAAGTGCAGATAAAGACAAGAAAAGTGCAGAAAGAGGCACTAGATGTACACAGAGACCACAGGGGTGCAGAAAGAAGCAAGCCAGGTGCAGAAAGAAGCATGGAAAGTGCAGAATTAAGCAACGGGTGCAGAAAGAGGCAAGAGAAGTGCACAAAGAGGCAAGAGAATTGCTGAAAGATACAACAGAGGTGTCGAAAAAAGCAAGAAAAGTGCAGAAAGAAGCAAGTGAGATGCAAAAACAGGCAGGAAAGGTACAGAAAGAGGGAAGCCGAGTGCAGAAAGAAGCAAATGAGGTGCAGAAAGAGGCAACAGACGTGCAGAAAGAGGGAAGAGAGGTGCATAAAGTACATGAGATTTGCAGAATGAGGTCAAGAGAAGTGCAGAAAAAGAAAGAAACGTGCAGAAAGAAGCAACAGAAATGCAGAAAGAGGCCAGAGAGGCGCAGAGGGAAGCAAGAGTGGCTTGCACACCATAGTTCTAATTTAACACCCATATTTAACAATAAGTAACACGTGACCATTCTGGGTTTGCAAAGGGCCTTCCACCACGCTGTAACACTTGTCGCTGCATTTTTGGTAATATTTGACCAGTTTCAGCTAGAAACAAGGCTTTTTTTGTTCAAATCTGCAGATTAGGGTGCAGATGATGAATTATGTGGCTAATGCAGAAAATGTATAAGTGTGCGAAAGTCGGTGCAGCCAAACAGTCACATAATTCCAATGGCCCTGCTCATACCTCTGACTAGGTCCACAAGTGCTCCTCAGTGATTCCATATTTTTTTGTCTCACTGAGTTCATAGTTGAGCTTCTGTGGAAACGAGGAAGACTAAACCTGAGGTTGCCACTCCACAACACAGACTACCACACCACATAATTACTCTCCATAACACATGATCCCACTCTACATAATTCTTATACACTAAATACCACATACCTTTTATCCACATAATTTCACTGCACAACATACCAAATAATTCTGCTACACACAACGTACATCCACTCCACTCCAAAAAACTTTAGTAAAACACTTTTGCATTTACAACACCAATAGCTCTAATTCTTTCAAATGCGAAACCTATTACATTGCAAACACTTCTTTAACTAGTAGTCACGTTTACAGAGTGATGGAGAAAGGGTGCTGGGCCTCCGACCAGCACTCAGGAATTCCGGTGAGTAGGGCTTACAGGAGGTACCCGTAGGGCTTCTTGGCCCCCATAGTGCCTCAGGAGAAAATTCAACTTCATCCCCCATCCCGTATTCTGCCAGGAGGCGTGTTTACAGAATGGTGGAGAAAGGGGGACATGGCCTTCAAAAACGTCTTGGCATTCCCACTGTGCGGGACTTGCTGGAGGTAGCAAGAGGGGTAGTTGGCCCCCAAGGACATCCTTGGGGGCCAACTACCCCTCCTATTACCTCCAGTAAGTCTCATACAGCAGCATTGCTAAGTATGAAGAGCAGGCCCGCCCCTTTGCCCACCACTCTACAAATGCACTCCCAGGTGCACTCTTGGATGGGGATTGAAGTCCCCTTCACTGCTGGGGGTCCTTTAGGGGCCAACTAGCTTACCTCTTACCTCCACTAAGCCCCACACAGTGGGATTGCTGAGAGGTAGACAAAGGCCACGCCCCCTTTCTCCACCACTCTGCAAACACGCCCCCTGGCATGTTGTTAGTTGGGGAATTAATTCCCCTTGAATGCTGAGGGTCCCTGAGGGCCTACTAGCCCACCAGGTACCTCCAATATGCGCTACAGAGCTGGATTGCAGAGAGGTGGTCCCACGCCATGCCCTCTTTTTACACCACTCTGCAAACGCGCCTCTTAACGCACTGCTGCTTGGGGGATGAAGTCCACTTGTGTCCTGAGGTCCTCAGGACACAAGAGGACCTCATCACCCCACCACCAGTGCGCCAAGAGGCGTGTTTGCAGAGTGGTGTAAAAAGGGGCATGGCCTCAGACCATCTCTCTGCAACACAGCTCTGTGGCACATACTGGAGGTACCTGGTGGGCTAGTTAGCCCCCAGGGACCCTCAGGATTGAAGGGGAGTTAATCCCCCAATTTACAACGCCCCAGGGGGTGTGGTTGCACACTTTTCATATCAGGCCCTGCTCCCTCCCTGCGCCACTGTGCAAATGCGCCCCCTGGTGCGTTGTAAGTTGGGGGATTAAGCCCCCTTGAATCCTAAGAGTCTCCGGGGGGCCAACTAGCCCACCAGGTACCTCCAGTAAGCCCCACAGAGCTGCGTTGCAGAGAGATGTAAAAAGGGGCGTGGCCTCGGACCACCTCTCAGCAACCCAGCTCTGTGGCACATATTGGAGGTACCTGGTGGGCTAGTTGGCCCCCAGGGACCCTCAGTATTCAAGGGGAATTAATTCCCCAACAAAAAATGCGCCAGGAGCCGTGTTTGCAGAGTGGTGGAGAAAGGGGGCGTGGTCTCCAGGGAGATGCCGGCTTTTTATTTTAATTTTTTTGTACAAGGAGGGCTGAGTGCCCACCCCTTTAATAAAAAAACTTTTTTGGGGCCCTGGGGACTTCATCCCCCAGGGCCTGACCCCTTTTTCTAAAAGAAAAAAAATGTTAAATCGGGAAGGGGGCCGCGCGGCCCCCCTCCCGAGGCCAATTTCGGCCCTGGGGCGATGGTCAGAATTGGTTTTTTTAAAATTTATATTTGGGGGGGCTGCATGGCCCCCCTCTAAGGCCAATCATGGCCCTTTGACCCCAACCCCACGGCTGGCCTTTCCTGTTTTAAATTTTTTTTATTATTGGGGAGGGGGGCCGCGTGACCCCCGTCCCGGACCACTTCTGGCCCGAGGACCCCATCCCCCGGGGCCTGGCCTCTCCGTTGGGGACCGTGGGGGGAGCCCCAATTTCCCCACAGTCCCGTGAGCTCTCCGGGAGCTGGCATTGCATTTGAGCAAGGAGAGCTGCTAACATGCAGCTCCCCTCGCTCAAAAGCAATTATGCTTTGCTTCATTGAAGCGAGAGCAGGTTTCCCTGCTCTCGCTTCAATGAAGCATAGCAGAGTTTGGCTCCCGCCCTGCCATAGCAGACAACAGTGTACCGGGGGTGGGCACCCCGGGACACTGCAGGAGTCAGCCCTTGGGGGTGGCGGTTCCCAGGGCCATCAAGCCCTCCAGGATGGCGGCCGCGCGACCCCCTCCCAACTATTTAACGCCCCGGAGAGGTGGTGGTCCCTAGGGCACGGGGGTCCCCGCATTTGAATACAGAGTGCCCCGGGAGTTGGGGGTTCCCTGAGCAGTGTGGGGTGGCTTGAGCCCCCCACCCTAATTAATGATGATAGCTCCGGGGAGGTGGCGGTCCCCAGGTCTTGGGGGGGCCCGCAAGGCCCCCCACCCTTAAAGACATTAAGCTCCGGGGAGGTGGTGGTCCCCGGGGCTTGGAGGGCCCGCGAGGCCCCTTCTCTATAAACAATTAAGCCCCAGGAAGGTGGTGGTCCCCGGGGCTGCGGGGGGGGGCCGCATGCTCCCATGAATAAATTATCAAGCCCCAGGGATGTGGCAGTCGCCGGGGCTGCGGGGGCCCCCGTGGGCCCCCACTACATAAATAAATTGCCCCCGGGACTTGGCCCACTCTGGGGCTTTGAAAACAAAGCGCTTCATTTAAAAAAATAATCCAGACGGATTTGCGAACCCAGTACCACCCCGCCTGAAAACGTTTTAAAAAAAATGCTTATTTTGGGCCTTGGGGTTCAGGGTGCTTTTACCCTGCCCCCTTTTCTTATTTTTTTATCTTTCTTTTACCATTTTATTTCTCCCTCCGTCCTAGGCACAAGATGGCTGCCAACACTTCCTGGTTTGAAGTGTTGGTAGCCAATCAGAGGCAAGCTCGTGCTTGTGTGGTTAGGCTCCGCCCAGATATCGAAAGTTTTTTTTTTATTTCTGAGGAATTATTGAACAGATTTACACCATTTAAAAGAAGGGCTCTTTCTGAACTAAGGACTACCTTTTTGCCAAATTTGGTGTAATTCCGTTCAGCAGTTCGGGCTGTAGCTTTGTCTAAAGTTTCCTATGGAAATTAACGTGGGGAAAACGCGTTTTGGGACTTCCCTTTTTTCTCGGCCCCCGCTTCACTAATCACCCTGAAACTTTCAAGATAGGAGCTGACCGGGTTTTGCAAATTTCACGAAGATTCATCAAACGGCGCTAAAGATATTGGCAAAAGAAAAAATGCTACTTGAATAGAAACGAGGTCCTAACTATAACTACCTACTGGCGACCGCCTGTAGGTAATATATATATATATATATATATATATATATATATATATATATATATATATATATATATATATTCACTGAAAAAACCATAGGTTAGAGACCATATATAGTTAGGAATTAGCATTTACAAAACCTTGAAACTTCACTGAAAAAACCATAGGTTATAGACCATATATAGTTAGGGATTAGCATTTAAAAAACCTTATTTTACTCACACAAAACCATTGAAATTCCATATATAGTTAGTTGCACTAACTATATATCGCGCACCCGCAATCCACTGCTGATGATGTCACATATTACATCATTCATGACATGGTCAGTGACATCACTGATGACATCACTGATGACATCTCAAATGACATATATATATAAGTTCCAGAGAGACCGCAAAGATTATGATCTTGGCCAGATCTTCACATTTGCCAAAAGATATGATGCTCTCCGGGTCACTGCCAAAAAAAACCTCCATATCAAAAGAGGGCCCAGGTGAGCAAAGACCCTGCAGAAACTTCAGCATCTGACATAAGCTCATTTGGGGGAAGTGACTCTGTCTCTGAGATGAGAAACCAAGTTGCAGCAGACAAATCAACAAAATCCTCTCCAGGTGAAGAAATAAGTTTTTTGTGCCAGGAACGACTGCAGACGCTCCGGCCCAGGATACAAAAAGACTACAATGTAAATTTAGGAACTACAAGAGGAGGCAGAGGCTCAGGACGAGGTCACGGCACGCAGTATCAGAACAAAAATGGCCGAGGCAAGTGGGTACCCAACAAACAACAATAAATACCGGTATCAATCAAACAATTATCAACCTTACAGATACCCGCCTAACCCAGGAAGAAGAAAACCTTCTAAAATTGGGCCTCTCATATGCACCACCAAAAAACTTTGACTATGCCATTACTAGATTGGATGTTTACAAGGCAATCCGTAAGTTGAAGCTCCGCAAATATTTCATGCTGAATGACAAGAAAAAAATGCTGAACACAGTTCTTGTTGAATCAGACACAATATCATCTGGGGCATCCGATGCCAGCGAACTTTTTGAACTTTGTGGAACAGATGGTGCAGGATACGCAGTGCTGCCTACAAATAATAAAAAAAGAACAACTGGACAATGCAAAACTATTGAATTTCCAGACATTACTCCATTCGAACCGGCTTCAACATTCAATCCAATTATGCCTCGAGATACAGTGGATGTATTCCATGAAAATGTAACGCATCAACTCAAACAACTGCACAAAAAGATCTCAAACCAAAACGTAAATACAATAGACAATCACAGCAATATGAGGCCCTCATCACAAAACTAAGTAAAAACAAAGACCTAGTGATCAGGGCATATAACAAAGGAGGCAACATCGTGCTGCTCACTCAAGCAAACTATGATAAAGAGGCATTTTTACAACTAAATGATAGACTGTGCTATGAGCGGACGACGGCTACAAGCATGAAACAGGCACACAGAGAATATAACTCCAAACTGTCCAAATGGTGCGCTAGAAAAATAATCACAGAGAATGAATTCAAATATCTAAAGAATGAGAATCCAACTACGCCCAAGATTTATTTCATACCCAAAGTTCATAAAAGTAAAGACACACCTCCTGGAAGACCTATCATATCAGACAGAGGGGGGATGCTAGAAAAGACATCTATGTACATTGACTATTTCTTACAACCCTATGTGAAAGCACTGGATTCCTATGTACAGGACACTGGAGACTTCCTTTGGAAAATACAACAAACAACTTGGGAAGATGAGCTTTGGATGTTAACTTTAGATGTCTCAGCACTCTACACCAGTATCAAACATGAGGACGGATTAAAGGTTGTCAGACATTACCTCTCGCAAAGACCAGAAGCAGACAGGGAACACAATGAGACTCTTGTTCAAATGTTGGAACACTGTTTAACCAACAATTTCTTTATGTACAACAATTTACTATATCGCCAGCTTCAGTGAGTGGCGATGGGGGCCAAGTTATGCCTGTCTCCACATGGGTAACTGGGAAGAACTGGTCCTCAAAGTTAGGCACAAAAGAATTAGGGACGAAAACATTGTGAAATGGTTGCGATACATTGACGACCTGTTTGTGTTATGGAGGGGGACAAGGGAACAAGCTGAGACATTCATACAGGAGATCAATAACAATACATTCAATTTGCAATTCACTGCCTATATGAGTCAGCAATCAGTCCCGTTCTTAGACACTGAGGTATTCATTAACGAGGGGAAAATAGAGACCAGATTGTATCGCAAAAGTACAGCGGGTAATACTATTCTCCACGCCACTAGTGCACACCCGGCCCATCTAATATCCAGCATCCCCTACGGGGAGATGCTGAGGCTGAAGCGAGTGTGCAGCAACATCAGCGATCTGAAAACAGCACAATGTGAAAGCAAAACCAGATTCCTAGAGAGAGGTTACACTGAAAAAACTATTAACACAGCCATTACAAAATCCATGTGTGAACGTGGGGGACTTGCGGACCGGAATATCAAGCAAGGAGGCCGTATGTAGTGGCCAATGATTGTTTATTCTTGTCACTGGATAGACACAGTACGTAAGGGTTGTAAACAAAAAGAAGAAGCAGCTCCACTGGATGACGTTTGCGGTCTGGTCCGGGCCACGCCAGGATCTTGTTCCTCCGGGATTCAGGTCTGGGGTGGTCCTCGGAGGTTCCGGTAGAAAGAAACAAAACAGAGGAGCCGTTAGTCCCACCGGACTTTGTTAAGCCGGAACCGTTCACCAACACCCGGGTACACGTGAGAGGGGAGAAGCGACAGTGGGGGGGGGGAGGTAGGGTCGGGTCTGGATACGAAATAGGACGGAAGCAGAGAGACAGAACGTGTCCTGTGAGAGGGGACGTGAGGGGGGAGACTCTCTACCTACAGTGCTGTACAGGGCAATGAAGTGCTTTACAAATAATTACAGTGCCTACAGGCGACAGGGTGACTCTAAGGTGACTCAAAAAGGGAAATTATCTACAATGCACCTAATGTGCTACAGGGGCGGTTCTCGGGTACTCACACGCTCCGCCGCAACTTTCCTGGTGAGTTGCAGCCGCTCCCCAGCCACCTCCTGCGGACTCCACCAGTCCTCGCTCCACTCGTCTTCTTCCTCAGTCGCCTTCTCCTTCACCGCTCCGGTCTGGGTCTCCTGCCACGGGCTTGATCCGACGTTCGTCTAGTCCCTGCTTCCGGCTTTTCCAGCATCCGGATCCAGGTTGGGGGAGGGACTTTCGAGGTCGTGATGGTGTGCTTCCGGGGAGAGGTCGCTCTTGGTTGGCTCCTGGAAAAGAGGACAGAGGGGTGGGGTTCTGGTTGGCCAGGTTGTTGCTAGGGACGCATCGGGATCGGCTTCCATGCGGGGCGAATGTCCGAAGAGACGCGGCCCAAGCGAGGTAAGGGACGATGCCGCATCACATCCCCTTCCCCTAGCTGTCCTTCTTGTACGGGTTTGGGTCATGGGATATCGTGAGAGGTAATCAGCGTTACCTTGTTCTGTCCCTTTTCGATGTATGGTTTGAAACCGATATGGTTGTAAAGCCAGAAACCAGCGGAGGACCCGGTCATTATGCCCTTTATTCCGGGCCATCCACTCCAAAGGGGCATGGTCCGTATATATAAGGAACTTCCGTTCTTCCAAATAGTACCGCAGGCTCTCAACAGCCCACTTGATGACAAGGGCTTCTTTTTCCACTACTGCGTAGTTCATTTCCCTGGGATATAGTTTACGACTCAAATACAAGATAGGTTTCTCGTTCCCGTTCTCGTCTTCCTGGGAAAGAACCGCGCCCAGGCCCTGGTCTGAGGCGTCGGTTTGCAAGATGAAGGGCCGGGAATAATCCGGGCTTACCAACACAGGCTTGGATGTCAAGGCAGTCTTGAGTCGGTTAAAGGCTTGCCACAATACGGGCGTGGGATGCTTTAGTGCGTCCTCTGTCTTTGCCGTTTTCTTTAACAAATCTGTGAGTGGGGCAGCGCTCTGGGAGAAATTGGGAATAAACCTGCGGTAATAGCCTAGAAGGCCTAAGAATGCTCGGAGGTCTTTTCAGGACTGGGGGAAAGGAAGGGATTGGATGGCTTCAATTTTCTTTTCTTGTGGTCGAATTACCCCTTCACCTAAGAGGTAACCAAGGTATTTTACTGTTTGGGCTGCCAGGGTAGTTTTTGCGGGATTGATGGTGAAACCGAAGGTACCTAGGGAGGTGACTACGTTGTGTAAATGGTCAAGGTGTTCTTCCCAGCTATCGCTGTAGATAACGATATCATCGAGGTATGCTCCTGCATACCGAGAAGGGGGTCTCAGGATGTGATTCATAGCCCTTTTGAAAGGTCGCTGGGGCACCGTGTAGGCCAAATGGCAATACGGTAAATTGGAACAACCCTTCTGGGGTGGAAAAGGCTGTCTTTTTTTTATCCTGTTCTTTTAATGGTATCTGCCAGTAGCCCTTGCAGAGATCGAGGGTGGTTATGTATCTGGCTTTCCCGATTCTTTCGACCATTTCGTCTACGCGTGGTAGGGGGTAGGTGTCGAATGTGGACATCTTATTCACCTCGCGGAAATCGATGCAGAACCTGACGGATCCGTCAGGTTTCGGCACCAACACTATGGGGGAGTTCCAATCACTTACGGATGGTTCAATGATCCCCATACTCAACATTTGTTCGGTTTCCTGTCGTATGATATTCCTGCGGGCTTCCGGGACCCGGTAGGGTCGTAGACCTAGTGTCTTTCCGGGTTCTTTTTAAATGGCATGCTCTATAACAGAGGTATGACCTGGGGAAGAGGAAAACACGCTCTGTAAAGGCAGTAGTACCCTCTGGAGGCTCTGTCTTTGGACTCCTGTCATCTCGGGGTCAAAACAGGTTTCAAAAAAGAGAGAAGGGTGAAGGCCAGCACCCGATAAGACCGGTCGAGGCCCTTCCCATTTCTTGAGGTGGTTTATGTGGTATATCTGAGTAGCACCCCGAGTGGGGTCTAGTTCTAACTCATGTCTAAGGATAGTGTAGGGGCATTGCCATTGACCCAGCAGTTTCTGATCAGAGGATGGCTTCATCAAGAGGACCAGGTCCCCGTCGGCAAAAGCACGGGGTTTGGTGCCTTTGTCGTGCTGCTGTTTTTGTGAGGCTTGTGCGTTCTCCATGTTTTGCCTGACTATATCACGTATCAGTGAGAGGTGGGTTTTAAGGTTCACGACATACTCTGGGAGAGGTCGTGTACGGTCAGGTTCTGCCTCCCAGGCCTCCTGGGCCATGTCCAGAAGGGGACAGGGTAGATGACCGTAAAGCAACTTGTAGGGGGAATAGCCCGTGCTGCTCTGTGGTTTACAGCGTATGGCAAACAAGGCCAACGGCAGCATCTCTTCCCACCTTTTTCCTTCCAGTGCCAATAATTTTTTTAGAGTTATCTTAAGGGTGGCGTTATACCGCTCTACCAACCCGTCTGTTTGCGGGTGGTAAGCGGAGGTGCGGATCTGCTTTATCCCTAGGTTAGAACACACTTGTCTCGTAAGGGCGGAAACGAATGGGGTGCCCCGATCCGTAAGGATCTCCCTGGGGAACCCTACTCGAGCAAATATAGAGATCAGTGCTTTAGCGATGCTTTGAGTAGTAGGCTGGCGTAGGGCACGGCTTCAGGGAAGCGGGTGGCATAATCTACAAGGACCAGGGCGTAACGACAACCGCTACGGGAGGGGAGCAGGGGTCCTATGATGTCCATCCCTACCCTGCTGAAGGGAATATCGACGAGTGGTAGGGGTTGTAAGGGGGCCTTAGGAGGGCGATATCGGCTGTTCCTCTGACAGACTGGGCACTCCCTACAGTATTGTTTGACCTGTTGGTGTACTCCGGGCCAATAGAACTTCTCTAGGATGGAAAGGCCTGTTTTCTCATCGTTGAAATGACCCTCCAACAGATGGCTGTGTGCAAGAAAGAGGACCTTATCCCGGAAGGGCCCAGGGATCAGTAACTGGGACGGCTGGCGAGGACCCCCTTTTCTATACAGCAGTCCGTTCTTTGTAAAGAAGAGGGTCTTCCTGATCCAAAGCCTTTCCCCACGCCTCTTGTAGGACGGGATCTTCTCGTTGCGAAGCCCTGAACTCCCTGTCCGTCTGCCATGGATGTTCATCCGGTACCGCAGGGTAGGCTGTGGCATGATTTCTCTTTTCTTTTCTTTTCTGGTTATGGGTCTTCCGGGGCCTAGGTATCGGATTGGGGGAGGGCTGGTCCCTGGAAAAAGGTGCTTCGTTCCACCTCTGGGTTAGGGAGTCCGTTGTATCTTGCAACAATTTGGGAAGGCCTGAATAATCGCTCCCTAATATAACTTGTTCAGGAAGACCAGGTACGAGTCCTACCGTGAGGTCAGTTCCGGGATCTGCAGGATGTCGTACCCGTATCTGAGTGGTCGGATATCTCTTGGTATCCCCATGGACGCATTGGATGGCAATCATGCCAGTGGGAGGTGCAGTCGGAGTTGGCATATCTTGTGGACGTAAGACGCTTTGTCTGCACCCCGTGTCAGCCAAGGCTAAGATGGGATGCCCGTCTATGTATACTGGACAACGAAATGGAGGAGGAATAGCCCCAGGGGCTGCACAAACATAGTTCTGTACGAGTCCCACCTCCATCGGTTCATCCTTCTGGGGACATACGCGTGTGATGTGGCCAAAACCTCCGCAATTATAACACTGTGGTCCTGGGGTGGGTGGTCTGTATAAGAGGGGAGCTGGTAGAAGAGGAGGAGGGTCCGGTTTCCGGGGTAGAGGCGCTCGGTGGGGTCGGACAGTGTTTGTGTTATGCTGTCTATTGGGGTGTTCCTCTCTGCCTCTTTGGGACTCCTGTGCTCGACTATAGGCACTCGCTATTTCCACCGCAGTGTCCAAGGTGAGATGAGCGTGTTGCCTTACCCACCGTAGGGTGGCCGGATGTAGGGAAGCCAAAAACTGCTCCAGATAGATCTTGGCAAGGATATCCTCTTTCGTGGATGAATCGGGGCGAAGCCAGCGATTTGTGAGATCCTTGATGCGGAAGGACAGGGCCCTGGGTATTTCCTGTGGTCCTTCCTTGGCTTGTCGTAGTTTGACCCTATAGGTCTCATCGTCTATACCCAGACGCTCTAATATACATTTCTTGATATCGTTATAGGGTGTGTTACCCTGGACATTGGCTTCTTGGTAAGCGGCTTGCAAGTCACCGGTCAGTAGTGGTCCCAAATACTGCCCCCACCGGTCAACGGGCCATGATGCAGCCTGAGCTAACCTTTCGAAATTTGTGAAGAAGTAGTCCGGGTCATCCCCCCGGGACATACTTCTGCAGGACAACTGAAGGGAGGGAGGTCATGGGTCGTTGTTGTCCGATGACATCTGTAAGCTTTCCCATCGCTTGATCTTGTGCGTCTCCCTGACCCTTGAGGACGTCGTGAAGTTGACCCCTGTCGTCTTCCGCGGTCTTTAGGAAGCGTTCCATCAGTTTACCCAACATCTCCTGTGACTCTGCCATTTTCTGAACGGCGGCCTCCATGCTTCCGGATCCCACTTCTGACACCAAGTGTGAACGTGGGGGACTTGCGGACCGGAATATCAAGCGAGGAGGCCGTATGTAGTGGGCAATGATTGTTTATTCTTGTCACTGGATAGACACAGTACGTAAGGGTTGTAAACAAAAAGAAGAAGCAGCTCCACTGGATGACGTTTGCGGTCTGGTCCGGGCCACGCCAGGGTCTTGTTCCTCCGGGATTCAGGTCTGGGGTGGTCCTCGGAGGTTCCGGGAGAAAGAAACAAAACAGAGAAGCCGTTAGTCCCACCGGACTTTGTTAAGCCGGAACTGTTCACCAACACCCGGGTACACTGGAGAGGGGAGAAGCGACAGTGGGGGGGGGGGGAGGTAGGGTCGGTTCTGGATACGAAATAGGACGGAAGCAGAGAGACAGAACGTGTCCTGTGAGAGGGGATGTGAGGGGGGAGACTCTCTACCTACAGTGCTGTACAGGGCAATGAAGTGCTTTACAAATAATTACAGTGCCTACAGGCGACAGGGTGACTCTAAGGTGACTCAAAAAGGGAAATTATCTACAATGCACCTAATGTGCTACAGGGGCGGTTCTCGGGTACTCACACGCTCCGCCGCAACTCTCCTGGTGAGTTGCGGCCGCTCCCCAGCCACCTCCTGCGGACTCCACCAGTCCTCGCTCCACTCGTCTTCTTCCTCAGTCGCCTTCTCCGTCACCGCTCCGGTCTGGGTCTCCTGCCACGGGCTTGATCCGACGTTCGTCTGGTCCCTGCTTCCGGCTTTTCCAGCGTCCGGATCCAGGTTGGGGGCGGGACTTTCGAGGTCGTGATGGTGTGCTTCCGGGGAGAGGTCGCTCTTGGTTGGCTCCTGGAAAAGAGGACAGAGGGGTGGGGTTCTGGTTGGCAAGGTTGTTACTAGGGACGCATCGGGATCGGCTTCCATGCGGGCGAATGTCCGAAGAGACGCGGCCCAAGCGAGGTAAGGGACGATGCCGCATCACACCATGTCATTAGATAGACTAACTCTCCTCAACAGATACAGTCAGGAGGACCCACAGGACAAAGACACAAGGGAAAATACAACAAACCCAGTGAAAAAACAACCTGGCCATTTCAGATTTATTACCAGTTACAACAAACAACACGCAGACATTTACAGAATCATTAACCGTAACTGGTCTATTGTCCTGAATGACCCAGTCATTGGCCCTACACTTTCCCGCACTGCATCTTTGACATACAGTAGAGCACCATGCATGAGAGAGCCTCTAGTTAACACCAGCCCTGATGTCATAGAAAAAACTTCCTGGCTACAGACTAACAGTGGTTTTTATAGATGCAAGACATGTAAATCATGCATCCATGGCATCAATACTAAAGTATACAAAGATGCTTTTAGTCACAAAGACCACCAGATAACCAAACTATTGAGATGTAAGACCGAGTTCGCTGTGTACGTTCTCATTTGTCCATGTGGACTCAAATACGTGGGCAGTACCAAGCTTGCTGTCCACAAGCGCATTTTGTAACACCTGCGGGCCATAGCTAACCACGATAACACATATCCGGTAGCTAGGCATTTTAAAGATAAACACAACAGCGACAACTCGGGTCTAAAATTCTTTGTCATAGATGCGGTCATTGCTAGTAGGAGAGGCGGAGACAGGGAATCGAAGTTGCCCAAGCTAGAAACTCGTTACATCCTCCAACTCGATTCCAAGAGCCCAGGGGGTCTTAAGATTACTGAGGACTTGCATACATGTCTTTCCTAACTACACCATAAAGATACCAATGTTTTATCTGGGGTCATTACTATGACATGAGTATTCCTGTTACAATGGACAGAATAAGACATTTCCATCCACGTAACTTCTAAGCCCGGTCCCCATAGGAAAGTCTCCTCGTCCTGTACGCTTCAATCTTCAGAATTGCCCAAAAAGTCATTTTTACAAATCTCTATGTACACTGTGGGGTCGTTAAATATGCAAGTCCACTTTGAAATAAGATGTAGTCACAACAATTTATATGGAATAATAAATAGGTGACCTTTCCATGAAATTGCAATATCACTATATCCAACGGATGTTGGTTGACCCTCAGTTTTTAAACTGTTTTTTGATCACTTTGCACTACATTAGCACTTTTTGCACAGCACATAGATGAGGTGGTAGTAGATCCTATGGGCGACTATAATCTATGATCCAGTATGCCTGGCTGAATATTGGACACACACAAGGATTTTTTATACTTTCTGATGCGGACAACATTAGCTAGGGATTCATCCCATTATTTTCTCCATAATTCTGCCAGAGCTGTCTTAAGCATCAACATTGGGTATCCAACGGATATCATACGCACCCAATATTATCAAGGCGTCACAGGCACACAAGATTGGGCGCATCCGGATGGAATACGCCACTTGTGGAGCAAAGCAGAATTTCCAATGCATTGGGAGGAAATCACCACAGTCACAATGGGCGCCTCATCCACCATGCACTCCATGCAACCCAGACTAAACTATAGCCCTATGCCAATGTATTAAATAGACTCTGTTCACAATAAAGCCCCACCCATAGATTAGGGTGCCATGCATAGGGGCAGGCAGAAATTTGTCACGGTCCCTGCTCAGAAAACATGCTCAATTTGCACTATTGCACATTTTGCACAAATATGCTTTTAATCACAGTTAAAACGTGTTTTTAAGCCATATGTGATGTATTTAACATAATACTACGATTAAGCATTTATATTAACATTTTTTTTTTCTTTTTTTTTAAAGACTTTTATTAAGAAAAATAACAACATACAAGGCAAAAAACAATGCACATGGACATGTGTTCCCAGAGGAGGACAATCGATCAAATTGTTACACAGCAGAACAATATTTCAGAGAGGTAAAAGGGAGGGGGGTCAGCGGGGAAACAAATTAGTGATAACAGATAATACGAAAAACGTGGACTGTCGGATCAGGGGGAAAGGGGAACATCTTGACTCACACTGAACGGGGGCGTGCATATGTTGCCTCGATACGCGTTCCACTGGCCCCAAATTTTGTTCCATTTCCGGGGTTTACTCCGCGCCACATACACAGTCTTTTCTCTGAACATACACCAGTCCATATTCTCCTTCCACACCGATACCGTGGGCGGCCGCTGGGAACCCCACAATTGCGCAATGTCTCTCTTGGCGATCATATTCCCAAGGGTCGCCCGTTGCGTCTGCGCCACATTATAATCATTCGGCTCCCATACATTCAACAGGCAGCGTCTGGCTTCGGGCAATAACACAACTCCAGTTACCCTTTCCATCACCGCATGCACACGACTCCAAAATTGCACCACCTCGGGGCACTCCCAGACGATATGGAGGAACGTTCCAACCATTCCACAACCACGCTTACATAACCCATCAGAGGAATAGCCCATTCGAATCAAACGCGGACCCGTAACATATATATGATGCAGGATCTTGAGCTGAACGAGTCGGAGACGGGCCGGAATCGCCACCTCCTTGGGCGAGGATAATGCAGCCTGCCAGTCCTCGTCATCCAGCTCAAGACCGTCACCGGTCCAAGCCTCCCTGAGTCGTATAAACAAATCCGCTCAATTGTTGATCAACTTTTTGTAAATCAAAGAAATAGTGCTGTCAGGCACATAGCCGTCGAGGACCCGATCTTCAAGAGGAGAGGACTCGGGGATGTCAGTCCCCGCCGGGAAGGCCGATGTCAGGGCGTGGTGAATTTGTGCATACCTAAAGAATTCCCGATCACTCAGGTCATATTCTGTCTTCAATGCCGCAAAGGTCTTGATTTTGCCCTTGGTCCAGAGGTCACCCACAGTACTCATACCAATCATGTCCCACTTTTCAAAGCCTTTTGTTTTCCAGAGACATCCCAATCTTTCAGACGCTTACAAAGGGGTCGCTCGAGTCAATCGACCCCGCCAACCCACTGCCGCAGTCGCATCATGCCACACTCGTACAGCAATCTTGGTGGGGCCAGATAAGTCCTTACCCGCCACCTTAGAATAGAGTGCCCTGTAGTAGTCCCCGCCCGGCAGCAGGTATTTATCCATCTCAAATGCAGGGTTAGGAGCAGGAGCATACGTTGCATGATTAATCGCACTCAACTGCGAGGCCCAGTAATATCGCCTGATATCCGGAAGTGCTATGCCTCCGTCATACCAGGGAAGTGTAAGTTTAGCCAGGGCAATGCACGAACGGCCATCCCAGATTAACCACCTCTGGAGGCTCTCAATCTCTTGAAAATAGCTAGCCGGAATAGTATCGAACGTATTTTGAAGGGCGTACAAAAACCGCGGCAAGGACATCATCTTAAAGAGAGCAGCGCGCCAGAGTGGAAACAGCGGCAGCCAGCGCCAGCGCACAACATCTAGCTTCAACCTCTGAAGAGGAGGGAGCAGGTTATGCTCATAGCGAGCAGCTGGGTCCAGAGATATAAAGATCCCCAGGTATTTAAATCCACTCCGCGAAATCTGAATAGGGCACCTACGAGGCAGGGGAGGGAGACCACCCGAAAGCACATACACACAGGATTTGGCCCAGTTGATCACAAGGCCAGAGTTCTTTCCAAACGAAGTAAGGACGTCAAACAAAACATTCAGCGATTTCCGAGGGGACGTAAGGTACAACAAAATATCATCTGCGTAGAGCGATACGCGATCCTCGAAATCCGGGGTCCATTGAATACCCTTAAGCGAGGGCTCCCACCGCAGCCAAGTGGCCAGAGGCTCCAGGGCAAGGGCAAAAAGCAGTGGTGACAACAGACAGCTCTGCCGTGTGCCCCTCCCAAGGACGAAAGATACAGACAGATGGCCATTCACAACCACCTGCGGCAGTGGCTCTTCATACAAAAGTTTCACCCAGCCGATGAACTCAGAACCAAAACCAAACTTCGCGAGAGTGGCCCAAAGATAAGACCACTCTAGCGTATCGAAAGCCATCGTGGCATCTAGGGAAGCCAAAATGGCCGGCTCATGAAGAAACGCCGCCCTCGCGAGAGCACCATGCAAGCGCCGCAGGTTGAGCGCCGTATTACGGCGCGGGATAAAACCAGACTGATCCGGGTGGACCAAATCCCCGATAACCGTTATCAGACGGTTGGCTAATAATTTGGCAAGAATTTTGGGTTCGACATTAAGAAGTGAAATGGGCCTGTACGTAGCACAGCGATCCCGCGGCTTCCCCTCCTTATGAATCACCACGATAGTGGCAAGACGTTGTTCACGAGGAAGGGAGCCGATGTCCCGCGACTCTAGAAACATATCACGAAGATACGGAGCCATTTTGTCAGGACACAGTTTGTATAATTCGATGGGCAGGCCATTGGGACTCATGGCCTTACCAGAACGCACGGCACGGATAGCGGCAGCCACCTCATCAGCCGAAAGCGCCGCATCCATTAGGTCTCTGTCAGCCTCAGACAGACAGGGCAAAGCAATATCGCGGAGCAACAGATGAGAGTCTTCCTCCGGCCTATCTGAGACCGGAGAGTAAACGGTTCGGAAATGTTCCACGAAACACTCAACTATGTCAACCGGGTCCGTAACACGCACACCATCAGGCCTCTCAATCACAGGAACCACACGACTCGCTCTTTCTTTCTTGTCCAACCACGCAATCAATTTACCTGCCTTATCCCCAGCATCATACAGTCTGCCCTGTTGCTCTCTATTCATGACTTTTGCAGCATCAGTCACCAGGGCTCTATAGTCCAGTTGTTTGAGGCTAAGGAAGTGAAGCTTAGCAGGGGTCACACCAAGCTCCAAGTCATTTTCTAAATCAGTTATTTCAGTCTCCAAACGGGCCACTTCTTCATGTTTACTTTTCTTGGCACCAGCGATTAGAGACAAGGCCTGCCCACGGATCACAGTTTTGAACGCCTCCCACAATGATACAGCAGAGGACACAGACCCCACATTTTCAACAAAGTCCCACCCCGCATTACTCATAGTGATATCTATGCCAAGCCAAAATGGGGAGTGATCAGATATGCCCCGGGCCAGATGTCTGATCTTGCTGACATAGGAGGCCTGTGCCGCTGGCATCAGAACGTATTCAAGTCTGGAGAGACTGCCATGGGCTCCAGAATGAAAAGTGTATTGTGCCTGCTCCGGATGCATCAGTCTCCAACAGTCCACCAGACCCAGGTTCTCCAAAAACCCACTCAACCTGGATTGAGACTTGGTAAGATCTCTAGGGGGGTAGCTATCCATGCTACCGGAGACGACAGAATTAAAATCTCCGCCTATCACAAGAATACCCTCTGGGAGCCCCAGTACCAAACGCCCAAGATCCACAAAGGTCGAGGTCTGTAGACCGGGCGGGACATAGACAGTGACCAAAGAAACAGTCCTCCCCTCCCATCTGCCGGTGAGAGCCGCATAGCGCCCCCTATCATCGAGAATTACATTATCTATCTCCAAGGGGAGAGAGGACCTAACAAGGATGCCCACGCCCCTAGAACCAGAAGTGAATCCAGAATGTACTGCGAGACGATACCCTCGCCGATTCATGGCTTGACAAAGGTTTCCGATCAGATGGGTCTCCTGCAACAGTACAATGTCGGGGGAGAGGCGTCGGAATAACGGCGACACCACACCCCGCTTTATCCTATCACCTAGTCCATTGACATTCCAACACATTAGTTTCAACCCACTACCCCCCATCCTGGAAAGAAAGGCCGAATCCACCCCATGACGAACACAATAACCAAATCAGAAAGAAAAACAATGCGTTGCCTTGAAAAAAAACACAAAACACCCAAATTCCCCCCTCCACCCCCCAACTTAAAACCGTTACAATACCCCCCACCCTGCACCCCTGCGTTGGACTCAAAAGCCACCCCAACTTGCAGTGTGCCTGTCGCCCTAACAAGAAAATAATCTACAAGAAGAAACCCTGAGGAGGATAGAGACCCACTGCCCCCCGCCACCCTCGGGTATAGCTCAGTATGACAATAGTATGAGATGCATCAAACTCAGCTGTATGATATGTCAATTGTTCGGGAGTCGGGAATCACAGAGTCACTCTTGTTCCAGTAGGCCACCCTCGGCTCCACCCGGGTGCCCGTTCGGTCAGTCTGTTTAGGAAGAGTATCCAGCCAATCACTAACTCTCTCGGGACGGTCAAAGAAAAATGTTCGGTCCTCATATTCAACACGGAGTCTAGTTGGAAATATCATCGCATATTTCAGGCCCATATCTCTTAGCCTCCGTTTCACCCCCTGAAACCCCATCCGCTGCCTCTGTACGAGCTGGGTGAAGTCCGGGTAGAAACTCACCGTCGTGTTCTCGAACTTGACAGGGCCACCCACTCGCGAGGCCTGCAGAATAGTATCTCTGTCTCTAAAGTTGAAAATTCTGGCGATGATAGGCCTCGGAGGGGCACCCGGCTTCGGTTTCCCACCCGGCACACGATGGGCGCGCTCCACTGCCAAAAATTTACTCAGTCCAGTGGGGGAGAGGTGATTCAGGACAAGGTCTTCCACCAGGAGATCCGACGCCATATTGTCGGAGGTTTCAGGGACACCAACAATACGAACGTTATTGCGTCGGGCCCTATTTTCAAACTCCTCCAGTCGGTGGGCCATGAGGTCATTCGAGGATCGCAAGTTTCCGATTTCCGTCTGCATGTCGGACACATCGGTCGTGAGGCTGGAAGTCTTCAGACCTAGTGACTTGACCCTTTCATTGGTCTTTGACAAGTCAGCTCTGATCAAAGTAACATCAACAGCTACAGTGTCAATTTTGAGGGCGAGAGACTCATATTGCTGACCAATGGATGCCTTCATGCTAGCGATGGCGCCTATGACATCCTGCAGGGTCAGTTCAGTTGATGCGGCCGGGTCTTCCTTGGAATCAGCCAGAGCACGCCTGGCACCGTCGGGGGACCCCTTGGAATGGGTATAGCGATCCATAACGTTAGTCTGGATCGGTTCCCCCCGAAGAGGCGTTTTGGTTTTCCATTTCTCGTTGTCAGCCCTCGTCGCCATTTTGAAAAGTTTGCCCCGGAGGGGCTTGCGAGACCTGGCGAAAATGGCCGGTCAAGACCAAACCACCAAGACCACGAAGGTGGGCCCCAGAGGCACAAGCAGCAACGTGACTCAACTCCCAATCGGCGACAGCAGGCAAACAATGGATAGGCAGCGTTAGGCCGAACCTCGGGGGGACCGGAGCAGTCCTTTGAACTGATAAGGCCGGAGACCCAAAAACGAAACCGAAAGTAGAGCAGCGAGACAGGGGTGACCCCTCAGGCCAATGTTGTTCAACTACTCCTCAGCGTGCTGGTGTGCCAAGCCCCCGGTGTCGCCTCGGGGCGGGCCTCAAAAGCTCAGATCAGCGTAACGTCGGTTCCCGAAGTCCAAATCAAATTTTAAAAACAGCGAAGGTATCAGCTGAAGTTCATCTACAAGAACCCGTCATCAAAATCAGGATATCTTTCAGAATATGTGCGGAGGGTGGCGAGGGTCTCGGGAGCCCTGTGCTCACGCGGCCATCTCGGATGCGCGCTAAGCTCCTCCTCCCATTAACATCTTTTTTAAATATGTATAAATAACTATTTATTTATATATTTATTTATGTATTTACAATCAATATTTAGTGTGAACTATGTTCATGTAATAATCGTTTGGGCATATACAAAATAGGGCATGTCTCAAATATATATGTGGGTTACCAATACGATTACAAGTTACATGCAGTAATAAGTATTTTATCTTTAAAAACTATCACGTACCTGTAACACATTGTCATGTGAACAAGCCTCGTAGGAGGTGAAACGTTATGGCGGTAACAAGCAGGAAATAAAATTACCTTGCATGAATCCTTGGTCCGTGTCTTCGTTGCTGCGAGAAGGGTGACATTGCCTTCGCTGTCTTTGTGGATTCTGCGATATATATATATATATATATATATATATTCACTGAAAAAACCATAGGTTATAGACCATATATAGTTAGGAATTAGCATTTACAAAACCTTGAAAATTCACTGAAAAAACCATAGGTTATAGACCATATATAGTTAGGAATTAGCATTTAAAAAACCTTATTTTACTCACACAAAACCATTGAAATTCCATATATAGTTAGTTGTACTAACTATATATCGTGCACCCGCAATCCACTGCTGATCATGTCACATATTACATCATTCATGACATGGTCAGTGACATCACTTATGACATCACTGATGACATCTCAAATGACATCACTGATGACATCACTGATGACGTCATCCAGTGACTGTATAATTCTGTAAAGTTAAAATATGTCTTACATATTTAAGAATGAGTGGATGTATAAATGTCTGGATGAAGGATTTAGTAGGTGCATGACTGACTGTATGAGTGAGTGGTTAAATGTGTCTCACTGAGTGCATGGGTTAGTGACTAAACTGTCTCAATTTGTGCATCATTATGTCTGTTGTTCTATAAACTGCTGCATGTGTTGATCATTAGCTATATGATTAACTATATGCGTTATTGATTGGTTGCCTACGTATTTGTATGGGAGACTGAGAGTGTGTATGGGTGGCTGGGAGGTGTATGACTCTGTGCATAGATGTGTGAGCAGTTGATTCACTAGATGTATGGGTTCAAAAGTGCATGTGGAAACAGCTGTATGGGCGGTTGACTGTGTGCATGAGTGTATTGCTGAGTGAATGGATATCTCAGTGCTACATGTAAAAGTAAGTACATATGTAAAACACAGTACATGTGAGAGTTGACATATATAAATAACTGTGCATAAGAGCCAGTGAATGTGTGAGTGGCTGTATGGATCATTGTGAACTTGTATCAGGGATTGTATAAGAGAGTAAATATGTGTTAGTATATGTTTGAATAAGTAAGGTGTGTATAACTGTATAGTTGAGAAAATGGATGTGTGATTGATTCTTTGCATGACTGACTAGGTGTGTGTGTAACTCTATGGATGAGTGACAGTCTGTGAGTGTCTGTTTACACTTACTGTATCTAAGGTTATATTAGAGTCTGAAGAGCTTCATCGTATTATCACATGAATGATGTCATCAGTGATGTCATCAGTAATGTCAAATGAGATGTCATCAGTGATGTCATCAGTGATGTCATTTGAGATGTCATCAGTGATGTCATCAGTGATGTCATTTGAGATGTCATCAGTGATGTCATCAGTGATGTCACTGACCATGTCATGAATGATGTAATATGTGACATGATCAGCAGTGGATTGCGGGTGCGAGATATATAGTTAGTACAACTAACTATATATGGAATTTCAATGGTTTTGTGTGAGTAAAATAAGGTTTTTTAAATGCTAATTCCTAACTATATATGGTCTATAACCTATGGTTTTTTCAGTGAATTTTCAAGGTTTTGTAAATGCTAATTCCTAACTATATATGGTCTATAACCTATGGTTTTTTCAGTGAATTTCATTGGTTTTTTAAAAGCTAATATCTACAGCTGTAAAATGTATTCTTCTTTAAATCCAAAAATATATTTTATATGTTTATTAATAAATTTTTTTAAATATTTTTTTTGTTTCGCTCCCGGTCCGCTAACCGGGAAGCTTCCCGTTAGCTCAATTCGATTCCGCGATCCGGTCCGCGAACCGGTAACAAATCAACATAGTGACGGTATCGCGTTGCCGCGTAATGCGTCTTATGACGTACTGCGTTAGCGCACCCGGAAGTGCCCCGGGGCGCGGACCGAGGCGCGAAACGCAACTCCCCGGAAGCGATCCCCGGCGCGAAAGCGCGACATATCGCGTTGCCGCGAAATGCGTCTTGTGACGTATCGCGTTAGCGCACCCGGAAGTGTCCTGGGGCGCGGACCGCGGCGCGAAGGGGAGCGACCCGGAAGCTAACCGGGGAGCGTTCCGCAGCGCGTAACATGAGCGTGAGAGGTCATGTGACTTGTTAATAAAACTTTTCATTGGTTCATTTCACTTTTAGTTTCATAATTATGGAAGGCTAGGTCATGTGACCTAAAAATAACACTTTTCATTGGTTGAGAAGTATTGTTTTTTCCAAATGATGAAAACCACTCCTTCTTTCCTCACTCTGACTTTCATTATTGTGAGAGGAAGACCTATTTTGCTTCTTGGAAGACCTATTTTGATTGTATGAAAATGGCTTCACTGATTGCTTCAGCTGGTGCACCCCCACCACCACCTCCACCTCCTCATGGGAAGAGAGGACCACCTCCCCAGGTGGTTACCAACACTGAGGAGGAAGATGAAGAGATGGATGAGGAGGGAGAACAACCACAATTCCTGGAAGAGTTGCCCCGGGTTTCAAGAAAGAAACCCAGTTTCATCTGGCAGTTTTTTTCCATCCCTCGTGGCCAAAAAAAGGTCAATGCCAGGTACGCAACATGCCTCATATGCAAGGAACAATTGTCCAGAGGGACGGACAAAAAATACCGCTATGGTAATCATACCATGCATAGGCACATGACGAGGAAACATCCCCTAAATTACAGCCGGGCGGAATTAAGGGATATGATGGACAATCCTCGACCAACTCCTGTGGCGAGACCAACAACATCGGTTTCTTTATCACCAGAGGAGGCACGGGAAACTGTGCCAAATATCCAACCAAATTTTGGGCACATGATTCACTTATGTATGCACTGTCGTGCATTAATAGCTTGTGGCAACATGAGCATCAATGCACTGAACCTGGCGTATGAACACCATGATTGCCCTAACCGCCCCCAGTAATTTTTTTTTGCTCCTGTTGAGCCCTTTTCAACGCCTGTTTTTTGTTGTTTCCCCCCCCACAAAAAAAACAAAAAAAATTATAAAATCGTTCAAAAAATACAAAAAAAACAAAAAATGTTCAAAAAATAAAAAAAAAATATAAAACAACAAAAATATTAAAAAAAAAGTTCTTTTCAGAATTACCTTCCCTTTCCAAAAAAATTGCTACAATGTTTAGCACTCTGGCAAGCTCTATTTCTTTTGGTTCGCTCCCGGGTTAGCTTCCCGGTACGCGGACCGGGAGCTAACCAAAAAAAATTTTTTTTTTAAAAAAAAAGTGTAAGTATAAGGAAAGTAAACAGAGAGTGATGTTTCAAGAAAGACAGCTATAGGGAGTAAAGAAGAGATACTGTTTAATAGATCTATTTACCAAAGAACAGACAGAAGAGGGTATAATTGTGAAAAACAAAATAGATAACGAAGTGAAAGAAAAACAAGCATTGGCATAGCCAATAGGTATCGACTTTGGGACCTTCTAAGTATTTAGTTATGCAGCATAATATCCTTGGTGCAGCAACATCAACTGTTGCATGGCTAAACACGTATAAGGTCCCAAAGGCGAGACCTATTGTCTATGCCAATGCTTGTTTCTTAAGTAGAATTGCAATACGTCTGGCTCTTCCATGTGAAAAGATCTTATCTTGTGCTCTAAAGATTGCTAAAGTCTCGACAGAGAACAGGCTAGGCTGTAAGTAGGGTAAATTGCGCTTGGTGATCTGTTTGAGGGAGCGTCTGCTTTGCCTGGTGTCTTTGGAGAGCAATTTTGATTGTTATACTGGACAATATAGCCCTAATGTAAATAACATAGGGGCATATTATCAACATAGGCAATAAAAGTTTTGCAGCTTTTATCGGCAGAAATGTGTCGCTAAAGCTGCTTTTGCGGCAGAAAACTGCCGCTAAAGCCGCTTTTGCACCAGTTTTCTGCCAATAAAAAGAGCAATAATTTTATTGGCTGCATTCATAATATGCCCCTTAGTGTGCACAGAGAAAGCATTATGAACAAATAGTGATACAGTGATCAGTCAAAGACACTAAGAGTAATAGAGACGGAGTGAGTGAACAAGAGTGAGGAACTATGAGAAGAAAGGGACTGAGAAAAAGAGTGGAAGGAGTTGAGTAAGTAGGTAATAGAGAAAGGAATGAGGGAAGTAGCAAAGGCAGGAAACTGAGGATTAAAGAAATGAAGCAGTGGAACTAATAGTAGTTCAATGTGATAGAAATGTAACGAAAAGAGTACAAAATATTTACCTTATAATTGTCGTTAAATTACTCATTTTTTATTTTTATACTTTCAATCTGTGAAAGAGAGAACAAACATTTGAAAAATATAAAAACATGTATTAAAAAATTACAAAAGACAAGGGCAAAGATTGAAGGACAAACAGTTTTTCAATAACTTTGACACTTACAGAAGCTACACAGTCCTAAAGATATACATTTTAAACTAACACTATCTTGATGCAGATGAAGTGAGGCCTATCTTAAAACATGGTGCATCTTTTGCATTGCTGTTGTCTCAGAAAAGTGTCGCAAGACACTAAAATTTAAAATAATTGCTTCAGGATGCCAATAAGATGTCTACTATCCAGAGTTTTGTTTCAGGTGAGGCCTACTCAGGGTTGCAGATGAAATTTCGAGTTGTTGAAGAGAATAGAGGACATAATACATGTGAAGGTCTACCAATGAAGTGAGTCATGTCCACTGCAATCTTCAACAAAGTCCAAACCTCCTATGTTTCCCTGGACAGACCTAAACTTGATCTGCACAATGTGATTCGTAATGATAGGAAACACAGGTGATGTAATTGAAATACATGCAATTTATTTTGCTCATTTCACAATCACATCACTTGTGTTTCCTTTGCTTAGGTATCTCATTGTGCAGATGTAGTCTAGCATATGAAAGAATACGCAGAAGTGCAGCACTGCATGCAACAACTTTGACACTTACAGAAGCCTCACCTTCTCCATGCCTCCTACACAGTTCTACATATACATCATAAATGCAAACAGTACAGAATTAATTATACATGTTAAATGGTTTATTTTTGCTGTTCTCAGAATGTATCAAAATTCACTAAAAACAGTGACTTGAAGGTATTCATCATGTAACAGCGGGGAAAAAAAAACACAATCAAAATGATTGTGTTTAAAAAACCCATACAACATCAGAAATCAAAAATCAGAACTCCTTAAAGTTAACTTACTTTCCATGACGTCCAAGGATGTCCTATGAATAGCTTACACTCTTTTGTGCTGTTATTACTTTCAGCCCGCCACTTTCTGAAAGAAAATCTCCATCGTTTTTAAAAACATGTTACATACAATAAATGACTTCTTGCTCTCTACCACAAGATTCCACAAGGCCAAATCTTGTCAGAGCCATGTATAACTCTTGGATTTCTTGTTAGCCAATCCCATCATTTGGCATTTCCGCAACTTTCAGAATTAAAATGTTGAAGATCATTTTCACAATCCTGGAATAGTAATATCTTCCCCTTCTTGCTCAGTCATGTTCTACATTTCCTATGACACTGATACTGCTTAATATGAAGCAGACTTACACTACCTCTATGACTACAACAATTATTTAATTCTCTACATCACTTTTAATCACAAAGCAATGTAAAACAGTAGACAGCATTGCAGACTTACATTCCCTCTACTCCATGTTTTGATTGGCTGCTTCAATTAGCTTATAAAAAGAAACAGTTTTTCTGAACTCATTCAAAGTGCACATATATCTCCATGATGTCCAGTCCTATGATTAGAAGTTATGTCTCTGAACTACACTTATCCTCAAGGCCAAATTGTGTAGGAGCCATTAGAACTTCTTGAAATTCCACAGAGCACATCCCGAGATTATTTCCCTAAAATTTTGGTTTTAAAAACACCAGGTAAGAGTTTTTAAGGTCATACGGCAATTTTTTTTTGAAAATTAAAACAGAATCATTGCAGAATGACCAGCCATTTCTAGACTTTAAATAAGCTGTGTAATGTCCTGATGATATTGAAGGGCCGTCATGATATATAATTGCTGTAGTTACAAAAGTCCTTCCTGATATTGACAACTGCGAAGCTACAAAATTTTTTATTAAAGTTGTCAATTTTGTTCCATCAGGCCTACATCGTTGGAACATTAAAATGACGTACTGGCCATATGTTCGTATAAATAATGTGGACATCATTTCAGATTTACATTGGCTACACTCCATGTTGTGATTAGCAGCTTTTACTAGCTTATTAAAGGAGACTGATTTACTGTCTGGCAAAGTTAAATATATAAATCTTTCTGAGTCTACACTAGTAGTACTTGATATCATACAGTTCTCGCAGTCATGCTGCCATTGATAAGAAAGCCCAAACAGCTGATCTACATCTACACCTTCAGCATGTAATACATCAAGCATATACATTAAAAACTCCTGACAATCTTGCTGAATATTTTGAGAGAATTGTGTTTGGCCTGAACATCTGTCTAACAGATTTCGAATTTCAGACACACTTTCTATGTTTCTTCTATCAGTGGTACATTTCTCTAACACAGAATTTAACAAACCGCAAAATCTTTAATCAGAATTGACCACAATCTCTTCTTTTACATTTTTTAGAGAAAACAAAACATTAATTACTACATTAGCATAGCAGTTGACACCAGAACTGTTTTCAAACTGAAAACCAACAACATCTTCAACAGAATCCTTTTTGTTTCTGCTTGTAATTTTAGGTTCATTCACTTTTTGTCTTTTTGCTATAACCTCCCCAGTATTGTTCTCATTTCTTCGTTTCCGGCCTACCAGACGTTTCTCAAACAAAGGAAACTGAGGCAAATGTGGCGCATACTCTCTTCTTAACCTATTGTATTCCTTAACACAATCTAGATCTGCACAAATGTTTGTGACATCACACTCAATCAAGTACAATCCCGATAAAGTTCTAACTCGTGACAATGCCACATATGCCATACCCTCCTTGAACACAGAACTGCCAATATTCACCAATGCACTGTCTACACTTAAACCTTGCGATTTATGGATTGTCACCGCATATGCCAAGCAAACAGGAAACTGCTTACGGCGAACATATAAGTCTTTTACAAGCAAAAATCTAGCAGAACAACGAGCAATTAGCTGTACTTCCTCAATGCCATCAAATTAAATTTTTAAAAATTCAATTCCATCTCTATTTCTGTATTTCACAAAATCAACAACATTACCCATTGATCCATTTACCAGACCTCTTTCAACATGTAAATTCCTTCTTAAAATTATACGGCAGTTCAAGCACACATTCAGAGTCTTTTCAAAACCTGCAGTTTTAGATATACTCTTCTCTAATGAATCCAATTTTGTTTTCAGATTCTCAGACAAAATAATTGTTGATCCCATATGCTCTACTCTATCAATAGCTTCCAGTTTCACAATCTCTTGCTTTTCTAAATGCAACATTTTGTTGTTAAATTTGGCACATTCTGCAAGAGTTGGCATCAAACATATTCCAGATTTCTTTTCAGTAATTTTCTGAAAAATATTCTCAGGCACAACATCTTGTTCTGGATATAAATTTGACAGTAATCGTGCATGTAAAGCTTCTTTCCCATGCTCGGTCACTTTTCCAATTCTAACATCTTGTAGAATAGTCTTGTAAACTTCATCCTTCGCCTGACGCATATTTTCATGCAGTTCAGCATAATTGAAGTTTAACCATATATTGACGTTGCCAATGCTGCCTAGGCACTTCCTGGTATCTTCATGCGTGAGCATTTTGAACACAGGTTGCCCTTTCACTGGTGTCAGCTGCAAAAGATCTCCGAAAACAATGATGTGTTTGCCACCAAATAACACATCATACTCTGTTTTGAGAACTTCTTGCATCCTCAAATGCACAAAGGCAAGCATGACATTGGAAACCATGCTTACTTCATCAATTATAAGAAGTTTCATTTTCCTCAAGATTCTTGAAACTTCAAAACAAGCATCTCCAGATAGCTTGTGATATTCTAATTTGTTGTCATGCTCCACTGGCAGCATCAGTAAACGATGTAAAGTAATCCCTTTAATATTATGTGCTGCCAGTCCAGTTGGAGCAGTGACAACACAAGACAGCGATGACTCTGTCCTTTCCTGCAAATAGCATGAAATTGCTTTAATGAGGAAACTTTTTCCAGTTCCCGCTTCTCCACTCACGTACAGTCGGACAGGCTTCAACGACGTACATGAGCACTCTTTCTTATCATGACTTAATCCATGATCAATTTGCATGGTAACTTCGTCATATATTTTCCTCTGCTCAACGTTGAGTTGCCTTTCCAACTCTTCTAAGTTAACCGCATCCTCTTGAGCATGTGCCATGGCTCTTTCCACTTCATTCATAGCAGTGGCAGCTTCATTTTCGATAAGAGGTCCTCCTAGTGGATCCTGACTCAATGAAGCAGAACTCTGACTGTCCTGAGAACTGTCTCTGGCAATCTGGTCTGCAATCGTTGCTTCCTGCTCAATTTCCGCATTCAACATTTCTACATATTTGGGAAAAGCAGGACATTCTATGGTCTCCTTGGCGGCATTGAAAGAGTCTTCGTAACAGAGGAAATCTCCAAGCAGTTCCTCTTCTGCACGCCAAGGCTTGAAAAGTTGCAAAAGTGCTAAATAGAAAAACTCCTTTTTTTCAGGAGATTCGCCACTCAATTTTCGATGGTTTACCAAGTGGCATTTTCTTTGCTTGACCAGACATCCCTCACTTCCTATTACAGCATACACTCCTTTCTCAGTATCTTCTTTGATGTTCCTCTTGAATATGTAATTTTGCAGAACCTCATACAGACAAACATTCTCGAGGTGACTGCTTCGATTTGGATAATATGTATCCAACATGTTTGTCTTCAAAATGTCGGTACTGTTTGGCTCCTTTTCCGCCAAATACTCAATTTCCCGCACAGGTTTGAGAACTCGATTACGCGTTGCAGCAAGACCAAGACTCGCCCAAACGATACTCCTGGACTTGGCATAGAGACTTGCTGAAGACAACCGGTCAGAACATTCGTACGCTCCGATTTCTCGATGCGACAACATCTTCAGACTGAAACTGTACAACTTCTTGCTGAGGCTCTTTTCATGGGAAATGTCCTCCCACATATCCTTCAATTCTGTCTTCTCTTTTTTGGTGATGTAAGACGTCACATACCGAGCCACAGCCATACAGTTATCAGCCACAAACTGTATATCCATGTTAGCATTCCACATGGACAAAATCACCGGGTTGTAGTCGTTGATGTACTTGGACTCTTCGTTCCTCTTCAAATTGTATGTGTTTTTAGGTGATTTCTTCATCACATTATGTCGCAGCGAAGACATCAAACTGTTTACTCTTCCTTTAGAAATCACCGGTCGTGGAAAGCCGAAACGACATTTGGTGTAGAACTTGTCTTTGTTTCGGAATTTACGACGGCAGTACTTTCCACATCGATGGCTTTGGAAACGCAGAACTTTTTCTCTTAGGCTTTTCTTCTCCTTTGCGTTTGGAACAGCACACGTAGAATACTGTTGGATGAAACTCATCACTGAGTCTTCTGGATCCGTTCCAAATTTAGGTGCATCCTTGATCCACAGCAACATATGTATATGAGGAGCACCTCTTGCTTGGTACTCCTTTCTCCAGAAGAAATCCAACACCTCTCCAAGAGGTGGATTCTTCTTATTCATGATGAAAGACATCATAGCTTCAAATCTATGATTGAAGTACCTACATACATTGACTGGATCCAAAGAGCACAGTTCTCCGGGTGTCTTGAATTCGATGTTATCTACGTTAGCATTTGCCTCTCGTAGAAATTGAAGTAAGTCTTCCCAGCCATACTCGGCACAACTCAGAGTGAGGAACCATGTGAGAGTACCTAAGTTCCTCAGCATACATTTTAAATCACCATGACGACGGTACCAGTACTCATTAGTACCACGCTGACACGCCATGAGATTAATCAGGTGAGAATCCAAAATACTATCTTGGACATTCACTTTATCCATAAAATCACTTGCCGAGATGTTTTGCATGTGTATACCACTTTTCAAGATGTGGTTCACTGCATATGACAGTCCAGACAGATCGCTTTCAAACAGGAGATGAAACAAATAAGGAATGCATTGTCGAAACCTAGCATCTCCTGCATACAATCGCAAAGTCCGGTATTCAGAAGCAGGAATTTGATGAGGTCGCTCATCATATCTTCCTCCCTGACCTGTTGGAAAAAGCTGTGGGAAACACCGAGCTTCCAAACTTTCCTCCCAAACACTAATGGGACTCCCTTTGGCTTGTTTCATTTGAAACAACTCAATAGCATTCCCCATGACTTCCTTGGAATGCAAAGGATGAACACTATAATGTTCATATATTTCTTCACTAGTAGAGGGTTCTACTTTCTCAATTTGACCAGCACACAAATCGCTATCCTCTTCCTCACTTACTTCCTCTTCTGCAACATATACATTCTTATAGTATTTATTATTTTTTTTCAAATACAATGTTGCCTTTTTAACTTTCCTAACATCTACTAAATCTTGCCATATTTTCTTATTCTTTGTCGGAACCCCATTAACTAAGATAACCAGAGGTTCCTCTTCCACTTTTTCTACTCCAATTGTGTTAATGTTTTTCTTGAAATCTAGAGGCAAATAAACAACTCTTCCCTTTAATCCTCTCTGTAAATCTGATGGAGGCAATTTCCCTGTCTTTGGCTCCATTCTTACAATAGCCTGAAAGGGATGGATACTTTGAATCAAAATAGATTCATAAGTATTTAAGTCCTTCAATTCAGAAGGAATCTCAACCAATTCCAGATTATTATGAACTGCTCTAGCAGGCATCTGGTTTTGTTTTAATTTGTTACAACAATAAGTACACACACGTTGATCCAATCCCAAATCAAAACAATTTTCTACCATCAAGTATGTTGCAAAATCCTTCCATTCACTATTATTTTCCCTTTCACTTTTTGCATATAAATCCACTAACTTAGTCTGATTCTTATAATAAGTGCGTCTACAACACACACAAGTGAAATTAGGCCTCTCACTTGATTTCACGTCAAACGTCGCAATTTCCCTCTGGAAATTATCTGTACTGGAAACCTGTACACTATCTTCCACATGACCCTCTACTTCTTGCTCAATTTCAACATTCTCCTCTTTACTTCCAAAGTAACAAAACTCAATTTCTTCACATATATTCTTCACATCTATTTCAGAACCATGCAAAAGAGCAGCGCATAATTGTTTCAGCATAATTGCTGGACTCTTAGCATAATACAACATTCTAACTAATTTCCTCACTTTGTTATGATGCACTGCTAGCATCCTGAAATGATGAAAAACACTCTGGCATACTCTCCTGGAAAGACAAGCCAGTGAATGACCATGCAAACCTGTCACTTCTCTTACTCTGCAAGGATCTAATTCTTGCAACAACATCATTTTCTGCTTCAAACTTTTTTTGTTAAATGACCGTACAAAATCACAAAGCAAATTGATGGAATCCTGTCGCACACTGCAAATACTACTACACTTCCAGGTGTACACAGGACCCTTAGCACGTCTTCCTAAAACCTCATTACCTAACAACTCTTCTGCCTCTGTTGTCACAAGTTTTTCTTTTTCAACTGGACAACCATCTTTCACTTCATAAGCACGACCACTGGTGTCAACTGCATGCACCAAATCATTATCCTGGAAATAACTCTCCTCATTAAAAAATGCCTCACAGCTTGAACTATGCATCCATTCTCCAGAAAAAACTTCACAAAAATTACTACGATTAACTATTCTCTTCCATCTACTATTTCTTTTGAAATCAAAAATTGCCTTGTTTAGCTTCCTAATTCTATTGATTATCAAAATAAATAACTTACGTTTAATTTCAAATGCCTGATCAATAACTTTCTCAACTTTTTTTTTTCTCTTATAAAAAACTAGTTTCTGTTGACCTTTCTTAATATTTTTTAACAAATTGCCAATTATCCTGTTGCGGAACATTCGTTTACGAATCTCCCTAAACTGTTGTTTCCTTCTACTATCATGCACAGATTTATCTCTTGCTCTAGCAGTAACATTTTTCATTGTCCTTTTCTTTCCATTTGATTTCCTTCTCGTTTTATGGACTGAAACATTTTCTGTAGTAATATTTTTTTTATTACAAATATTTCTTATGAAATATTTAGAGCTCTTACCCGGTGCTTTCTTCGTGGCTTGAGAAATCTTTTTGTTAGAGGACTGCTGCGTTTTTTTTTTCACCTGCTGTCTTTGACGTTTTGCAGCCTTTATCTGTCTTTGTATTGTAGGCATGGTGAAATCTTGAAATGATCTGCAGTTGAATCTGAGGAAAAATATAATAAAAAATGTTAATAAACATTATTATCAAACAGTAAATCAGTAATAGTGATCAAAAACATAACACACTACTTGACATTTTAATTTGAAGATTTTTTAGTCATTGGCAATTTTACAATACAGAAATACCAGAAAAGAAATGACATTTATATTTATGTTACCTATGCTATTTTATATGTGAATCTGATCTAATTTTATGAGCATATTTTAATATTTTATTGAAGACACTACACATAACCTGTTTTTGAAGGTGTCTTTATTTTTAAATTAAACGGTTTACCTTTTTACTTTTTATTGATTATAAATTTTAAAAATAAATGTTTATATTTCCAAAGGCTCAAGCAGGTCAGCTTCCCATCCTATATCATATAATTCGGACAAATCTGCATCCTCATCACGCTCTTCTTCATCCTCAGGATTTAAATCATCCAAAGGATCAACATCCACTGATGTTTCAATTACAAGTTCAATGATGAGGTCAAAATCAACTGATTGCAGATTGTCGCTCATGTTGAGGTTGTCTTTATCTTTAAAGAAAGATAACAACAATGAGATGTTGCAGAGTAAGAAACAAATCTCAGAGATTATAATAGTAAAATTGTTTAACAAGATTAACATTTTGCAGCTATTATTTAGCCATGTCCAGCAATGCTGAGCAGGTGAAGCCTATGTCTAATTTTTCACTGAACAGGACTCATCTCTTCTTAACCTTGGATAAGCCTCACCGACTCTGTGTCCCCTGCACATACTTAAATGTTAAAGGGCAGATTTATATTAAATGGCACATCCCCAGGCATGCACCAGTTAATGTGCACCACTGCTTTACCACCCATGGTGTGCCGCATTTACAATCAGATAGGAGAAAGCTGCGTCAAAACCCTGCGCCTGCTTGAAGCTGGCATAGGTCTTGACGCAGCATTGTGTAGATGGGGCACCCCTGAGCCTTGCTGGAGCTGCATCGCACTTGCGATACAACTCCAGCAATGCGCCACCTTTACGGCACAGATGCGTCACGCATCTGTGCCGTTTTTGCCCCATGCTGCGCCGCATTGTAAATGCAGCACAACATGGGTGGCGGAACAGTGGCGCAGGATGACTGTCACATCCCTGGTGATGCGCCAGTCATCATAAATCTATCCCTAAGCTTCTTATCTTGTTACAGATGAACTGCCATATGTATCATCAAAATATTTTACATTTTCTAAATAGCGAATTTTAAGGAATAAATAGCGATTCTTTACCATTCCTAATTTGCGATGAGCAAATTGCTAATTGCAAGTTACCCATTCATTTCCATGGCCTAGGAGGCTCATATGAATGAAGGTTTAATTTGCGATTAGCAATTTGCTCATCACAAATTAGGAATTTTTCCAAGGGTGCAGGGGTGTCTCAAGAACACCCTGCTGCACCCCTGAAAAACAAATTTGGGGGCATATGGCACACATACATGCCCTAAGGGCATGTGTTGGCGTCATATGGCACCTTTTGTTTTTTTGAAAAAAAGCTTTTTGAAAAGAATTCACAAATTACCACCAATTTACCACAATAGTTTCCAAATCCTTAATGTCATTTTTTACATAGTTTTTGTTTGATACATTGCATTTAAGTAGTCACAAAATTTGCAAATGCTTCAGTGCAATCGCAAAATAAGGAATAGCAAATTTTGCTACTCCTTATTTTGCATCAAACTTGTTTGATACATACCATTTGTCTAATTAACATTCGCAAAGGCCGAAATTCATAGAATTTTGATCTTTGCAAATGCTAATTAGCTTGATACATATGGCCCCAAGTGAGGCCTGTCTTGCGACATGGTGCATCTTTTGCATCACTGCTGCTTGGGTTTTATGTGGTACGTTTTTTTTACACCATGACATATCTGCCTAAATGCATCAATTTGTAATGTTGTCGCCTCATAGCAAATCTTTTGCACCACCGCTGCATCATAAAAGTGACGCACAGTGGCACAAAAAAGGCATACACCTATCATAAATCTGTCCCTAGCATTTTAAATGATTAATCCAGGATGACAATAAAGTGTGTCCTATCCAGAGGTTTGTTTAAGGTGAGGCCTACTCAGGATTGCAGATTAAAGTTACGCTTGATGAAGAATACAGAGGAGATAATACATATAAAGGACTACCAATGAAGTAAGTAATGTGCACTTTATTGCGCCAGTCATCATAAATGTATCCCTAAGCTTCTTATCTTGTTACAGATGAACCACCATATGTACCATCAAACTATTTTGCATTTCCTAAATAGCAAATTTTAAGGAATAAATAGCAATTCTTTACTATTCCTAATTTGCAATGAGCAAATTGCTAATTGCAAATTACCCATTCATTTCCATGGGCTAGGAGGCTCATAGGAATGAAGGTTGCAATTTGTGATTAGCAATTAGCTCATCACAAAATAGGATTTTTTTCAAGCGTGCAGGGGTATCTCAAGAACACCCTGCTGCAACCCTGAAAAAGAAATTTGGGAGCATATGGCACACCTACATGCCCTAAGGGCATGTATGGGCGTCATATGGGACCTTTTTTTTTTTTGAAAAAAATGCTTTTTGAAAAGAATTCGCAAATTACCACAAACTAGAAGTTGGTGGTAGTTTCCAAATCCTTAATATCATTTTTTACATATTTTTTTTTTGATACATTGCATTTAAGGAATCGCAAATTTTGAATTATTGACATTTTAAGTCATTTCCACATGTGCAGTGTTTTCAAAATATAATTTGAAAATCGTTTTTGGGGAAAAGTAATGGTTTGCAAATTTATGACAAGGACATAATGGTGTATGCTTCTCTATAAGGCATTTCAGTGTCTCTGATGTCATTTTTCCCATATTACATTATAAGACCTTTCCCCATGAAGCACATTCCTTGTAAATATGCTCCCACCTGTGCATTGCGAATTTAGATTTTGACTGTTTCAGTCACATAGCCATGTTGAAAGTGACCCAAAAAAATTGCAAACGTTTTAAAATAACACATTCATGTGTTTTAAGGACATTTTAAGTCATTTCCCCATGGACAATGTTTTCTAAGTGGCGCAAAAGAGGTATACACCTATCATAAATCTGTCCCTAGCATTTTAAATGATTAATACAGGATAACAATAAGATGTAGCCTATCCAGTGGTTTGTTTAAAGTGAGGCCTACTCAGGATTGCAGATTAAATTTACGCTTGATGAAGAATACAGAGGAGATAATACATGTAAAGCTCTACCAATGAAGTAAGTGATGTCTACTTCATTGCGCCAGTCACCATAAATGAATCCATAAGCTTCTTATCTTGTTAGACATCAACCGCCATATGTATCATATAACTATTTTGCATTTCCAAAAAAGCAAATTTTAAGGAATAATTAGCGATTCTTTACCATTCCTAATTTGCGATGAGAAAATTGCTAATTGCTATTTTACCCATTCATTTCCATGGGCTAGGAGGCTCATATAAATGAAGGTGCAATTTGCGATTAACAATTTGCTCATCACAAATTAGGAATTTATTCCAAAGGTGCAGGGGTGTCTCAAGAACACCCTGCTGCAACCCTAAAAAAGAAATTTGGGGGCATATGGCGCACATAAATTTTAACAACATTCCTTTACCTCAACAACGATTTTCAAATCATAACTTCAAAACACTACACATGGGAAAATTACTTAAATTGTCCTTAAGACACATAAAAGCGTTTTTTGATTGGCTTTCCTGCATGGTAGGGTCACTTTTAACATGGCTATGTAACACAAACATTCAAAATCAAAATTTTCCATGCACATGTGGGAGCATATTTACAAGCAATTTGCGCCACAGAGAAATGTCTTACACTAAAATGAGAAAAATAACATCAGGGACAGTCAATTGCCTTATAAAGAACCATACACCATTATGTCCTTGTCATGAATTTAAAAACAATTCCTTTTCCCCAAAAACGATTTTCAAATCATAATTTCAAAACACTGCACATGAGAAAATGACTTAAAATGTCATTAAAACACATAAAAGCGTTTTTTGATTGCCTTTCGAGCATGGTTGGGTCACTTTTAACATGGCTATGTAACACAAACATTCAAAATCTAAATTTTCCATGCACATGTGAGAGCATATTTACAAGCAATTTGCGCCACAGAGAAAGGTCTTACACTAAAATGAGAAAAATAACATCAGGGACAGTCAATTGCCTTATAAAGAAGCATACACCATTATGTCCTTGTCATGAATTTAAAAACAATTCCTTTTCCCCAAAAACGATTTTCAAATCATAATTTCTAAACACTGCACATGGGAAAATGACTTAAAATGTCATTAAAACACATGAAAGCATTTTTTGATTGGCTTTCCAGCATGGTTGGGTCACTTTTAACATGGCTATGTAACACAAACATTCAAAATCAAAATTTTCCATACACATGTGAGAGCATATTTACAAGCAATTTGCGCCACATAAATCATAATTTTCTCCTTAAAGCACACTATTCTCTATCTAAATTAAAGAAATATTTTCTCACCTTAGCAAATACTTTGAGTTTGAAAACAGTCTAAGAAACACACCAATTTGTCTTCAGCAGAGCAAAAGGTATGCACTCCAGAGTCTGCAGCTATCAAAAGCACAGAAATGCTGTAATTCTTCACACATATTTCTCATGTCACCCAATCAAAACTCTTCCCTCACTTTTTTTCAAATGAAAACCCTTCCCCCTCTGCCCTTTCTGCCTATTTTCCATAGCAACCACCTCTTGGAAAAACTCTGGTGTTTGCAAGTTCACACAACAATGTTGCAATTGAACTCTGAACTCTCAGTGCACCTGCATATCCAGTGCATTCTTTCATTTAATGATTTTTTATTGACCACTCAAAATACATCTTTCAAAGAACACATCTGTGCACCCTAACTTTCTGTTTTCATCAATCAAAATCCACCAATCACTGTTACTGCTTCATGAACACAGAAACTCCACAGTTTTTTTTTCATTTTACACTCTCATTTTTTCAACTGCCATTTCATTGCCACACTTCATCTGACTGCAGGAGAACCTTCTCTCACCATGTTTTCTGTCTGGATTGTTGGTCATAGTTATATTCACTGGGCTCAAAGGTACTTTGAAACCAGGAATTTACCTAACCTCAATTTACAAGATGTGGAAATTAAGTGGTTTGGCCACAGAGGATTAAAATGTCACCAATTGATACCATTGGTGAAAACCTTTATGCATTTGCCAAAACCTGACCTGTTAATTGTGCACTGTGGAGGTAATGACTTGGGCACTTTGACTGGTGTAGGTCTGGAAATGCTTTTAAAGGACACCTTTGAGCAGTTAATGGCACTTTTTCCTCAGACTGCCTTGGTATATTCAAATATATGCCAAAGACAGAAATGGAGGTGGTCAAACCAATTTTGTCCACAAATTGAGAAGTCGAGGAAGCATGTAAACAAATCTGTTTCAGCTTACATGAGAGACCATGGAATGGGCTCCCTGTACAACAATAACTTGCGTTACTACATGCAAGATATCTACAGAGGAGATGGAGTTCACTTCTCAGATGAGGGCAACAGAGTTTTCACTCTGAATTTAAGAATGTGCATTGGTACCTACTTATAAGTACCTAAATGTACCATAAACCCAAAAGCTCTTCTCAGAGCTACCCTACATCTAATCACTCACAATTATTATTTTACTCTAACTTTTTTCACTAATTTTCAACAAAGTACGCTCCCTGGGGCGCTACCCGGTACGCGTACCGGGAGCTAACCTCGCGAAATTTTTTAAAAAAAATGTTTTTTTTCGCACATATAAACCTCCTCAGCCACCCTCAGAAAACCTAGGGGGTCAAGATAACTCTACCGTGCCCCCTTCTACCCATTCCGAACATTATTTGCCCTCCATCTTGTATCTTAATTCGACCGAAACACAAAATGGTGGACTCCCGGAACGCTTAAGGTCCGCGAACCGAGGCGCTCAACGGTTCGCGTACCGGGTCGCTCCCTGGGAAGATAAAGGAAATAAAAAATAATCAAAAAATCCAACAATCAATTAACATACAGCATTTGAAAAGACTATCATTCATTTTTCATTGTAGTACGCTCCCCAGAACGCTTCCCGGTTCGCGGACCGGGCGCTAACCACGAAAAAAAACAAAATTTTTTTTTATTTTTTTTTGCCCCGCGGGGCCCCTTTAAAACCTCCACATTAAACCTAGGGGGTCAGCGAGGATCTACTATGCCCCCTTATAGTTATTTCCCCCTTTGTTTTGGCCTCCTCTTGTCTCTCGATCCTACCGAGAGACAAGATGGCGGCCGCTCCGGACTGTTTAGAATGTTGACAGACACCGGAGAGCCAATCAGCTTCGCTACGCGAAGTTCCGGTACGCTTAAGGTCCGCGAACCGGGGCGCTGCCCGGTCCGCGCTTACAGATATATATCTTTTTTTGAACGTTAATTTCTCAAAATCCACTGCAGCACATATATTGAGACCTACAAAAGGCACATCGGGCTACCAGTCCCTACAATTTAGCCAAGTTTTGTGCAAATCCATTCAGCCGTTCGGGCTAAAAGTGAGGCTAACCGCCCTATGGAAAACTCAATGTTAAAAACACGTTTTGGGACCCCCCTTTTTTCTCGGCCCCCCCTGGACGAACCCCCCCCAAATTTTCAGGGGCTCCTCAGAAACAAAATGTTCCATTTTCCAGAAAATTTCAGCCAATTCCGTCCACAAACGCCAGAGTTATTAGACATAGAATTTTCAAAAATCCCATAGGGAAAAAATCCTAACTATATATACCTACTGGCGACCGCCAGTAGGTAATATATATATATATATATATATATATATATATATATATATATATATATATATATATATATATATATATATATATATATATATATATATATATATATACATATATGGGTATATATTACCTACTGGCGGTCGCCAGTAGGTAGTTATAGTTAGGACCTAGTTTCTATAGGAAATCCACAACATTCTATTTGGAATAACTTTGGCGCCGGTCAATGAATTTTCGCGAAATTCTCCAAGAAAATCGCCTGCTCCGCTCCTTCCCTGGAGTGATTCGTGAAGCGGGGGCCAAGAAAAAAGGGGGGTCCCAAAACGTGTTTTCTCCATGCAATTTTCCATTGGGACCTTTAAGACGGGCTACAGCCCGAACTGTTGAACGGAATTAAACCAAATTTGGCAAAAAGGTAGAGTTTGGTTTGCAGATTACGCTTTTTGTTAAATGGTGTTTTTGAGAAAATCAAAAGTAAAATCCTAGATATATCTGTAGACGAAGTACAGTACGAGTACTGTCCGAGGATAGTGTGCGTGCCATTATGAGCACAAGCTGCATGCTAATTGGCTGTCGACTGTCTGTCAACACTCCAAACCAGGAAGTGTTGGCAGCCATCTTGTGCCACCGTAGAACTGAGGCACAAGAAAACAGCAAAAGAAACGCGAAAAACACGGAAAGGGGGCAGGGTAGAAACACCCTGACCCCTTAGGCCTGCCCAGGGAGTCCCACAAGGACCCCCTAGGCAAAAAATATATATATTTTTTTTTTAAGTCGCGGTATACGCATAAGGTACGTGTATGCTGTGAAAAAGAAGGAAAAAAACGAAGCCCACTTTATTGTTAATTAGCCTCCGGGGGGCACAAATCCCGGGGGGAATGTTTTTATGTATAATGGGTGGCCCAGAGGGGGTCCACTTCTCTGACCAGGCCTTGGCCGAAATCCTTTGTAATGAGATAATCAGACAAGAGGCACACCCTTGTCGTACATCATGGCCAAGACCTGGAAAGAACTCACTCTCAGCATCAGATGAACCCCCACAATGAAAGCATTCAGGAAGAGCCACAACACCTGCCTTTTCGAATTATGAAAGCTTCACAAATCCCCCCACATACTCCCCCAGCGCCTGGAAATCCTCACAGGTGAATAGTGAGGTCTATACGTTATGTTATGTTATGTTAGGTGGGATTTGTAAAGCGCGCTGACACTATGGGTTTCCTGGCACTGAAGGACGGAGATGAGGCTGAGGACGGGAGAAGCGGAGGATTTAGCAATGTGGGGGAAACAGGAAGGTTTTAAGTAGTTTCCTGAAGTGAAAGAGGGAGCTGCTGGATTTGATAGTTAAGGGGAGGAGGTTCCAAAGTTTAGGAGCCAGGAGAGCAAAGCGACGACCACCGAATTTGTTGGTTTTAGATTTGGGAACAGCAATCAGATGGAGGTGAGCTGAGCGGAGGTTGCGAGTGGGGCGGTATTGGTGAATGAGGGAGGTCAGGAAAGCGGGACTGGTGCAATGAAGGGTTTTGAACGTAAGGCATCCTAGCTTGAAGGCCGCCCTTTGTTCAATGGGCAACCAATGCAGCTTATGCAGTAGGTGTTTAGCCAACTGCCATTTGGGAGTTTTGTGAATGAGACGGGCTGCTTGGTTCTGCACAACCTGAAGACGGTGTAGTAGTGATTTTGGAAGTCCGTGATAGAGGGAGTTGGAAAAGTCCAGACGGGATAATACCAGGGCGATGATTACCTGAATCAGGGCAGTTGGTGTGAGTAAGTGGCTGATTTTGCGGATTTTCCGAAGCTGGACCGTGCTGGCTGAAATGACGGAGCCAACTTGGGGTCTGCGGGAGAGTTCGGCGTTAATGGTCACACCGAGACTCTTTACAGATTTCGCAGGAGTTGGGGGAGGGCCTAGTTTGTTAGGCCAAAACTGCGGGCCCCAGTGAGAGAGACTGGATCCGGGAAGGAGGAGCTCGGTTTTTCCTGGATTTAGTTTTAGTTGGTTGCAGTTCATCCACTCCTGAATGTGTGTCATGGTAGAGTGAAAGTTGGCCACAGCATTCGGGGAGTGGAGAGGGAAGATGATCTGCAGATCGTCAGCGTAGTTGTACACTGTGATGTCCCATTTTTGGAGTGAGTGGATCAGGGGTCGGAGATAGAGGTTGAACAGTAGGGGTGACAGGGAGGAGCCATGAGGGACTCCACAGGTGATAGGGGTTTTGGAGGCTGTATAGGGACCCAGGCGGACGGCTTGCGTTCTGCCGGTCAAGAAGGATTGAATCCATTTGAGGGCAGAGCCCTGGATGCCGGCCTGCCCGACACGGTGAAGAAGGATGTTATGATCAACCGTGTCGAATGCGGCCGACAGATCCAGGAGTACGAGGGCCTGGCGGGTTCCAGTATCAGCATTCCTCCTGAGCGTATCAAAGACTGCCAGGATGACGGCCTCGGTGGAATGAGCTGGCCTGAAACCGGCCTGGTTAGGTTCCAGGAGGGAAGAGGTCTCGATAAAGTTGGAAAGGCACCGGGTGACATGTGCCTCCATTAATTTAGAAAAATAAGGTAGGAGAGAGATGGGGCGGTAGTTTGTAAGTTCCGCTGGATTGGCGCCTGGTTTCTTCAGGAAGGGCACTAGAATGGCCTCCTTGAAGGGGTTGGGGACAATGCCCGTGCTGAGGGAGCCATTCAGCAGAGGTAGGATGCAGTCGGGCAAGATAAGGCAAATGGACCGTAGGACCGATGGGGGACAGAAGTCATTTGGAGAGCCTGATTATACATCTCTAATTTATTAATTCATACGCCACCACAGTTTGTGTTTGAGTGTTATGAACAGGGCCGCGTGGCCCCCCCTCTCAATATTTAAAAGCCCCGGGGGAGGTGTAAATTAATCGAGACTGAATACGTTGGTACAGCCTACTGTGCTTACGCTACCAGGAAAGCACAACAACACTACATGGCCCAGATTTCCATTGTAGTGATTTCTTAGTTCCAGGTCTAGTTGTCAGATCGGCACACACACACCCTCATGGCTGGAATACACCCACACCACACCCATCCAGCACTTCCGTCACTACACACGTGACCTTATCTATAAAAAAGACAGAGCGCACAATGGCCCCACGGCCCCGCCGACTCCTCCTGTCCTTCTGGAGCCGGCATTGCTTTTACACATGGGGAGATGCTAAGTTGCATGTGGAAATGCAATCTTGTTTGGATTTTGAAAGTGAGAACAGATTTCTCCGCTGTGCCTTTCGAAGTTCAAACTAAGTTTGCTATGGGAGGGCGGGAGCCGTAAGACTTCCCCCTCTCATAGCAAACAGCAGTGTCCTGGGGGTAGGCACCCCAAGACACTGCAGGAACCGGCTCTTGGCGTGGCGGTCTCCAGGGCTCTCGAGGGCACCAGGCGGAGGGTCACCGAGCCCCTGTCTCATAATACAGAAATCTCCAGGGTGTGGTTGTTCCCGGGGTTTGAGGTCCACACACTTTTCATTTTGTAGGGTGGGGTGGGCCGTGGACGCGTAAGTGGCTCAAGGGGGTTGTAAATGTGGTACACAGTGTTTTGTGTTAGTTTGCTTTCCTTTCTGTCTTGTAGAGGATCCAGGGTAAATATAACGGTTTTGTACAGCCAGTACCTTTCAACGCTATCCTCAAACGGCTTTCTGCCTGTTACTATAGTAACAGTTCATGGAACACTTGCGTGAGCACAGAGGTTAGAAGTTTACCACAATATGTTGCTAATTGAAATAGTTACTGTTCTGGAGATTTATATTATTTTCATAGGAACCGTTAGTCGTAGAAGAAGTCAGTGGAAAAGTTTTGTAAGCGATTCCTTCCTGTTCGGAGAGTATTAGGGTAACATGCTACAAGCGGGACTTTACGAAGCTTAATGTTCATTGGCTGTGAAGTATTAAAAGTAGAAGGTTTGGCAGTCATTCCTTCCTCCTCTGCGGAACAACATGGTCATTTTATTGGCTAAAGTATTCCGAGCACAAGTTTCCTCCTTATTGGGTGGGAACGGTTCACTGTTATCAGTGATTTTGTGACGCAGTTCCAAAGGAGTGTGGGAAAAGAAAGTAGTAGAGGGCAGGTTAGGAACACTATTAACTATGTACAGTGCTCATAAGGTGGTGGAGAGGGATTATGAGGGAAAAAAATGTTTTTGTATGTTTCAAGGGCCATTTATATAATTGCCGTGTGGTGTATAAATCACGGCGGAAAAATGACAGTGTCTTGCGCTGTTTTTTTTTATCAAGTTTGCAGGTGACATACTTATTAGGAGTACTATTTACTTATAATGTGGTGTTTACTTTTCTGATGGGGAGGTGTGGTTGCGCAGCAAAAAATTCAGTCTAGGTTTGAAACAGTTTTTATTAAGCAAATACAAATAAACTTTCTTCAGAAACTGTCGCTGTATATATGAAAGTGGTGACAATTAGAAATGGAATTTCATAAAATATGAGTTAAGCGTGGCTATATCCTTATTTTTTCTGCTACAGTTTGTAAAAGTGTTGCCGTACATCCTTGATGATGTAAGAGGGCATCAGTTACTTTTAGATAAAGTAGAATAGAAGTGCTACAACAAACATTCCCACACTACATTATCTGAGAACTAGAGAACAAGTAAAAAATTGTTAAATACAAGTGACTTCATGTTACATAGAAATGTATGCGTTATTATTTTTCAAATTTGTATTCTGTACAATTCAGGAACGTGCTGTCATAGTACTTAGAGGTTGCAGACTGTTCCCCTAACAAATCACATACTCACTAAAGAATATATAGGATGGTACTCTTATAATATGAAGTGCAGGTCCTATATATTCTTTAGGGAGAAGGTGAATAGGAACCACAAATAAGAATAGAAATTAGAAAATAACATTCAGAAATGTAGGGTTCATTAAATATTTAAAGTAACAAAGTATGCTTGATAGCTATATTTTTTTTAAAAGAAGTTTCGTAAAACATGTTTCCTGAAAAAAATATCTGATCAAGTACTTTTTAATATTTGAAAGTTATATTACAGATGGCGCTGAAAAATCTCCCATTCCTCTTCTGTAGCAATAGGACAATCTATTATAATATAACGATTGATACAGTAAAAAGAAAAAGAAAATAAAGTTATCGATTTAAAAGAACATCCATAATGAAATACTTTCGAGCGGTAATTATTTACTTTTTTAAACTTCTTTTCTCTGGGAGGTGAAAAAGTTTGATCTTTGTGGCGACGGGTCATAAACTCCTCTGAGATCTTGACGGTGAGAATTATAATATGTATATATTCTCACAGCACATGATCACAAGGGGGAAACAGACTGAAAACTGGAAGCTGGTAACGTTGCTTACATATCGTTACTCTTTGTGACGAGTTATCATGAACTCCACTGAGATCACCATAACTGTTAATGGTATAATATACATATTGACAATATATGATCTCTAGGGGAAAAGACGATAACAACTGGAAGATGGTGACGTTGATTGTAATTGTTTAGGGTTTGCTTCGACGGGTCACCAACACGTTTCAAGCAAAGTTCAGTGTCAATATTATAATATAAAAAGTCACAATATATAAGGTGAAAGGAGCCAGAAAAGGAGCAATGTTAGTTGTAATCTATCTGTTTTTAAAAACAAGCTGCTGACGTTACAGAGAAAAAGCGAAAAACATGCAATAACATTTTTTTCTAGATATAAATGTTTAAATTTTGACAAATAGCCACAAATTATAACTAAGTACTATGCCTATGCCATGTTGAAACAACTTACAACTCCAGAATATGTTTGTTGACGCAAAAAGAGAATCCGATGGTAGAAAACGGAACCTGCATCACAGATTGGCGACTCAGAAATAACTTGCGAAAACAAAACTAATTGTACAGTAGGTGTGGTTTATATAGTTTTTGGTTGTTTAGTAGTCTACGGAGGAAGGTGTGGCTCCACCTATTTAGTTGGCACGTTTTGCAGTTTACACGTGCTCACGTTTTAACTGCTTTACTTCTGCACGTGTTGGGAAAAGTTACAAACTGTGAAGCTTTAAAGGTTTCGATTTCGATAGTAACACGTATAAGGTATTATTATCTACATATGTTGGAGAGTTTAAAAATTGTTACTCGGTAAACTGTGTTCTTTGCATGTTCATGAATAAAAATATCTAAATAGAAGACATAAAAAATATTGTTATCATTAGAAGAAAAAAAGGATTAATATTTGTTATTATTATGCTTCTTAATTTAAAAAATGCTAGCATTTGTAAATCGTAAACCTACCCTCGGAAAGGTGTGCTGGCGCTCGGGGCGTTGGGAAGATTAAGCAAGGTATCACTTACAGTGGAATAGTTGTGGGCTAAGATGCTGATGGACTATTGAATCGAACTGTGAACGGTGTTGTTGAAAGTCAGATATTATAGGTGCTGTGTCATACTTTTACTGCACTTATATGTTAATTACTGCTAATTAAGTTGAAAATATTCTTAAATTATAAGTAGGGCTGCTTGATTTATGTTTTTACTGATGTTTACAGATGAATACAAACAGAAAAGTATTTATTTTAAACTGTGCATGAATACAGAAATTAGGTTATTTTTTAAGCGCTTGTATTATAGTGAGCCATTCAGCAGGATGTCCTTATCTATGCACTGTGCTAAAAAGGAAGCTCTTATAAATTTAGTCAGGCACTCTCCTTGCAGAACTGTAATCATCCAGTCCGTACCCAAGTAATTATGGAGCAAAGTAGGCCTTAGGCATGGACTGTTTTAAACCCCTATTGACTATGCTTGCAATCTTCTATGCACCTGCAAACTTGCCTTTTATACTTTTAATTCCCCAGTTGGTATCGTTACACTTTCACTAAACACTATCACACTACTGTTTCAGTATTGTAGTAATCCATACAGCAGTATGTGCTTATCTATATACTGTTCTAAAAGTGAAGTAGTTATACATTCAGCTTGACACTCTGCTTGCAGAACTGTTACCATTCAGTCAGTACCCACGTTTTCATGCAGTAAAGTAGGCCTTAGAATACGGACTGCTTCAAACTCCTATTTACTATGCATGTACTCTTGTATGCACCTGAAAACTTGTCTTTTAAAACTTTAATTACGCAGTCTCTATCCTTACACTCCCTCCAAACTCTCTGCCACTACTGTTTTAATATTGTAGTGAGCCATACAGCAATATGTGCTTATCTATACACTGTACAAAAAGTGAAGCAGTTACACATTCAGCTCGACCCTCTCCTTGGAGAACTGTAATCATTCAGCCACTACCCAAGTAGTTATGCATCAAAGTAGGCCTAAGGGCATGGACTGTTTCAACACCTATAGATAATAAATGCACTTTTCTATGCACCTGTAAACTTGGCTTTTAAACTTTCAATTGCCCAGTCTGTATATTTACACTTCCTCCAAACATTGTGCTACTGCTATTTTAGTATTGTAGTGAGCCATACAGCAGTATGTGCTTATCTATACACTGCTTTAAAAGTGAAGCTGCTATATATTCAGCCAGACACTCCTTGTAGAACTGTAAGCATTCAGTCAGTTCCCAAGTAGTCATGCACGAAAGTAGGCCTTAGGGCATAAACTGCTTCAAATCTCTATAGACTATGCATGCACTCTTCTATGCACCTGCAAACTTGCCTTTTAAACCTTCAATTGCCTAGTCTGTATCCTTACAGTTTCACTAAACACGTTCACACTTCTGTTTCAGTATTGTAGTGAGCCATACAGCACTATGTGCTTATCTATACACTGTTCTAAAAGTGAAGCTGCTATACATTCAGCCAGACACTCTTCTTGGAGAATTGTAATCATTCAGCCAGTACCCAAGTACTCATGGAGCACAGTGGGCCCTAGGGCATGGACTACTTCAAACCCCTATAGACTATGCATGCACTGTTCTATGCACCGGAAAACTTGTCTTTTATACCTTCAATTCCCCAGTCTGTATCCTTACACTTCCAGCACAAACTCTGTGATTGCTGATTCAGTATTGTACTGAGCCATTCAGCAGAATGTCCTTATCTATGCACTGTGCTAAAAATGAAGCTCTTATAAATTCAGTCATGTACTCTCGTTGCAGCACTGTAATCATCTAGTCAGTACCCAAGTAATTATGGATCAAAGTAGGCCTTATGCCATGGACTGTTTTAAACTCTTATAGACTGTGCTTGCAGTCTTCTATGCACCTGGACACTTGCCTTTTATATGTTCAATTCCCCAGTCTCTATCCTTCCACTTCCACCAAACACTTTGTCACTCCTGTTATAGTTTTGAAGTGACTCATTGATCAGTGTGTAGTAATCCATGCGCTACATTAAAACACTAATGGGTAGATGTACAATAACTGGCATATCCCCAGTGATATGCCAGTTATTGTGCACTGTGACATCATCACTATGGATGTGCCGTATTTACAATGTGGTGCACTATGGGGCAAAAACGGCACAGATATGTGATGTATCTGTGCCGTGAAGGCTGCGCATTGCTTGAGTTGCGTTGCAAGTGCAACGCATCTCCAGCAATGCTCGGGGGCTCTATGCTCACAATGCTGAGTCAATCCTTACACCTGCTTCAAGCAAGTGCAGGGTTTTGACGCAGCATGAGCTCAAAAGTGACAAAGTAAAATCTTGTAGATTTAACTCAGCCACTTTTAGGAGGCGTTCCTGCGCCAGAACGCCCCCCCATCCCCCGTGTAGGAATGTCTCTTTCTGGTACAGGAATTTACAATGTAACGCACCTCCCAGATGCATCATATTGTAAATAGCACACACCATGACGCATGTTTTGCACCACTGCTGCGTCAGAAAATTGATACAATAGCAGTGTAAAAGAGGCAGAAGGAGGTTGTAAATCTGCCCCTAACACTTACAAATTCACCCAGGCAGTTTCACCAGCAGTGTAAAGGGAAGCATAGACTTGTAACGTATTTATGCACATATGTTACATTCAAGTGCTTTGAAAGTACTACTGTATACTATAAGTAAACATCTTATAGATTTATGTTGAAGCATTTCCTTATAGTTCTGCACTTTCACATTCACCATACACTACTAATGTATTCATTCATTAATGTATGCACTACACATTCAATCAGACAAAGTTGTACACACTATTATAGAAATATAGCTCTTTTTTTGACCAGTGAAGGTAGTTCTGACAAGAACTGTTTTTTTTTGTCTTTTTATTTTTGTATTTTTTTAACTAGTTTTTTTTTTTAAACAAAAAAATGAAACTAGAACCAAAAAAACTGTGGAACAGCAAGAAAACAGTACAAAAAAAAAGTATAGCCGTGGACAACAGTGGTTCCGTTTCCTGCGCACAATGAGGTCAATAGATTGTTCCCCATAGCCTAATAATTCATCGCAAAATTTGCAACGAATAGTCAGATCTGCAAAATCTGGTTGTATGTTTGCATGCGGACTGCTCGGCGAAGGTGGTGGTGCACTTGATGTGCTAGGAACAGCAGCTTGATGCTCCTCCTGCAACCTTTGTGTTGCAACTTTGGCATAGTTGTTTGGGTGCAGATTGTTCACATGGCGCACCATGCTTGCTGTCCCGAATGAGTATTTTTTGTTGGGGTCACCCCTAGAGAGAGTAACCTCACAAATTTTTACAGGTAACTTTGGGAGCGTTTACCTTTATTTCCCCTTCAGGAAATGTAAAAAATGTCTGAGGCTGCTCAGGTAGAAATTCTTCATCAGAGGAATGTTGAGAAGAAGAGTCAACAAATTGAGCCATGGTGAATGTTTTTTCTAAATGAGTGAAGCTCCACAGAAGAAATGCTTCTCCTGAGAAAGTCAAAGTAGAATGATTAAAATGAGAGGGGTCTTTGAACATTTGGAATAGGAAGTGTAATGAACCAATGAAATATGTTATTTGAAAGTCACATACGCTTACGGGCCGTTTACGGTGTTCTTACGGTGCGAGTACGTACGACGTATCGGCGCGAATTATGTAATTGCTTTTAAAAGTAATATACGCTTATTAAAAGTAAAAAAAAATAGATATATCGTTTTAAACATTATATGTGGGGTACGCATGCTGGTCGCCGTACAAGCATACATGATGTCACGCGGAAGCGCCAGTGCGCCGCGTAATGTCAAAACGTATTCGTGACGTGTGCGCAGGTACACGCAGAGTACGATTAGCCGTACAAAGGACGGTGCGATCACCGTACCCGTACCGTAAGATTATCCCCCCCAAAAAAATTGGAAAAAGAAAATATATAGAATACAATTTTAATATATTGGGAAAAAAATAATTAATAAAAAAATTATTTTTGAAATTTGTTTTGTTATTATTTTACATTAAGAATAAGGAATATAACTTAAATATTAAAATAACTATACATAATTATATTAGAAATTTAGGAAATTAGTATAAAAAGAAAGAAATATAATAACTAATACATTTAAAAATTATCATTTACAAAACCTTTGAAATTCACTGAAAAAACCATAGGTTTCACATACGTTATAGTTAGGAATTAGCATTTAAAAAACCTTAGAAATTAACTGAAAAAACCATAGGTTTCACACATGTTATAGTTAGCTGGACGTTTCACTCATACAAAACCATTTAAATTCCCCCGTTATAGTTAGTTCAGCTAACTATAACTCGCGCGTCCGCAATCCACTGCTGATGACGTCACATATTACATCACTCATGACATGGTCAGTGACATCACTCATGACATCACGGATGACATCATCCTTGTGAAAGAGTGGCAGACCTCCTCTCACCCTAATATAACCTTTGATACACACATCAAAAATAGAAACTAAAATTTTCAAAAAAATGGAGATACCAGTTACAACAACCTATTCAGTAATTCCAACATCTACATACACATCCACTCATTCACTAACACTTTTATATAGTCGCTCATACATGTACTCACTCATCATATGTACTCATACACCTATACATCCTGTTACACACTGATACTCATCCATAGAGTTACTCACACACATACTCACACATGCAAATAAACTATCAAACATCCATTTACTTCTACAGAAACGTACACATATGTACTCTCTTAAACAATCACTTATAGAAACACATACTTATTTATACAGGAACTCTTCCAATCTCTCACTCTCACATATACTCACTTATATACATCAATACTCATATATGCTAGTTTAAAACATATGTAGTTACTCATAAAGATACTATTGAGACAGTCATTCACTCACTAATACACCCATACACACTCATACACCCATACAGTCCTGCACACATGCGGTCTTCAAAACACAAACAAACGGTGAGTCAGTCATTCTTGCATCTGTGCGCTAAGTAATACCCCCCACCAAACCATACAGACACTCATTCTGATACTCAAAAAACAAATTAATAACCCGAATACACACTCATGTAGCTACTCACCAACCCATGCATCCATTTATACACAAAGTAAGACACTGATACAGATTTAAATATTTAAACATTAGTCGCTAATACATGTATTCACTAAGATACACTTAATAAGGCAGTTATACAATCAATTTTTACAAAGAAAACCATCCATTTAGACACTTATTTAACTGTTTATTCTTCCATAGACGTTTAGATATACATATATAAAAAATATTTATTTTTCAGAAAGACACACATTCACTGGATGATGTCATCAGTGATGTCATCAGTGATGTTATTTGAGGTGTCATGAGGGATGTCATGAGTGATGTCACTGACCATGTCATGAATGATGTAATATGTGTGAAACCTATGGTTTTTTCAGTGAACAACTCCGAACAACCTCCCGTCCACACAGACAGCCGAAGAAGGAGACGGACCTATATATATATATATATATACAAAAATATATTAATATTATATTAATATTATCCGGTGAGGTAAGGTTATGTTTACATAGTTAATGCCCTTTTTGTGTTGCTAATACCTTTAGTACTGTTTGACGGATCGCCACAAAACTTTCAACAAAAGTGCTACTTTAAGCCTAGTTTGTGCATGGAAAGTTTTGGGATGATCCATCAAGCAAAATGGGGAGTCCCACAAGGTTCTTCCCTAAGCCCGCTTTTGTTTAATGTTTATTTCACCCCCTTGGCCAAGCTGATTGCTCAGACTGGGATTAAATCCACATCCTACGCCGATGACATTCAGCTACTTTTTACGTTCAATACCCCCTCCGCTTCTGCTTTCGACCCGCTGAAATCCTGTCTTAGAGATATCTCTAATTGGATGGATGCTAATTCCCTCCGTCTCAATGCAGGTAAAACGGAGATCCTGTTTTTCAACTCACCTTCTCCCCTGGATTCCAGTCTGTGGTGGCCCGAAGACCTGTGCCAAGCCCCCACGCCCAAAGACTCGGTCAGAAACCTAGGAGTACGCTGGGACAACCATCTCAGCTTCAACACCCAGGTACAAAAAGTAGCAGCCTCCTGTTTCGCCAAAATCAGAACTATTAAACGGCTCATTAATTATCTGCCGGAGGACTGCCACAAGACTGTGATCCAGGCATTAATCATATCCCATCTTGATTATGCCAATGCCCTCTACCTTGGCATCACAGCTGGCCTGTGTCACAAACTACAGACGGTCCAAAATGCAGCCGCTCGGCTGGTGGAGAGAAACCCTGCCAGACACCATATCTCTCCACATCTCCGTAAACTGCACTGGCTACCCATTGCGAAAAGATGCGTTTTTAAAGCAATGACGCTGGCCTTCCGTGCATCTTAAGGCAACAGGTCGGCCCATCTGAAACACACCCTACGTCCATACGTCAAATCCAGGGCCTACGCTCCAACTCCCTACTTTTTCTAGACACTCCCCGATTTAAACGATCCCGTGCAGGTGGAAAAACCTTTGAGGTCTGTGCCACTAAGCACTGGAACAAACTCCCGCTAGCTCTACGCACCTGCCAAACAGAACCAGCATTTCGCAAATCCTTGAAAACCCATCTCTTTTCCTCTTAGTCTGGTACCCCGACCTAGTTCCTCTTGGTGTCATAGTTTCCAGCGCCGGGATGCCCCGCTGGGGCCGCTGCGCGCTCTACAAAATACACAAATAAATAATAAATAAATAAGGGTCTAGAAAAAGGGGGTCTCACAATGCATTTTTCCATAGGATTTTAGACACAGCCTCAGCCCACACTGCTGAACGAAATTACACTAATTTGGCAGAAAGCTAGATCTAGGTTCAGAAAGAGTGCTTTTTGTGATTTACATTCAGTAGTTTTTGAGAACATAATGTATTTATATCACACCGCAGCGGGTCCGTGGACCCAACATAGCTCATGCTGAGATCTGATTGGCTACCCCACCATCATCCAGGATGTGGTGGCAACCATCTTAGGACTGCGAACTTAGTCCCGAGGCCTAAAGAAAAGGTTAAAATAAAAATATAAGTGGACAGGGTAGGGATATCCTGACCAAGCCTGGAGTTAAACACTTTTTAAAAAATTGTGTAGCAAGTTCCACACTACTCGTACAAACCCCCCTCACGTGAGTCTCATGCTCTCCATGCCACTGGAATCAAGCTATCCTGGCTGAAACCGGTCCTAGGATGCTTGTTTTCAGTCCAGGGAGGACCTGGCTTGGCAGTTCGGGCTGGACTGTTCCCATGGGGCACAGGGTCAAGACTGATTTGCTTATGGCTGGGTTCAAACTGGAATGGCATGGTGAGTAAAAAAACGATGGATTTAGGCCCAGATCTCTGTACTGGGGTGAATGTATGACATCGTTCTGCATTCTGTCCATCAACTGTTGTTTTTTGCATTTGTCACCCCGAGTGGGATGGGTATGCTCAGACATGAGTCCCGTGCTCTCCATGTCACTGGAATCAAGCTATCCTCGCTGATGAGGGCTGAAAGCCCGAAACCGGTCCTAGGATGCTTGTTTCCAGTCCAGGGAGGACCTGGCTTGGCAGTTCGGGCTGGGCTGTTCCCATGGGGCACAGGATCAAGACTGATTTGCATATGGCTGGGTTCAAACTGGAATGGCATGGTGAGTGTTAGACCTGACATCATTGTCGTGAGTCTCCCTTCCATTTTTGATGGATTGCCTCCTCTGTTTTGATATGTTTTTGCTGGTTATGCTTTGGGCACTGTGCCACTGCTAATCAGTGCCACAGTGCAAATGCTCCCTATGTTAAATTGATGTACTGATTGGTTATTCCACAATTGGGGTATTTGATTTACTGTCAGCCCCTAATATAGTGCACCATGTGTGCCCAGGGCTTGTAGATCAAATACTGCTGGTGGGCTTGCAGCACTGGTTGTGTCACCTACAGAAGCAGCCTGTAAAGTGTGTCTCAGGCCTGCCATTGCAAGGCCTGTGTGCAGTCTAGCACTGCCATGTCGACTTGGCCAAGTGCACACACTTGCCAGTCCCTAAACCTTCCCTTTGCTTCATATTAGACACCCCTAAGGTAGGCCCAAGAGCAGGGTGCATTGTAAGTATAAGGTAGGACATGCTCTGATGTGTGTAGCATGTTCTAATAGTGAATTAGAGCCATTTTCGTTTTTCACTTTTGAAGGCTACCTGTTCTCATAGGCCAGAATGGGCAGTTAAGATTGTTACATTCTTACAATCCTGACCGACTCAGGGAACATGGTAGCAATTCGAATTTAGTATGCCTGAACTCAGAATAATAAAATCTATCTTTTAGTAAAGTTTATTTTAATATCCTGTGTTTGCAAATACCACTTTTAGAAAGTAGGTATTTGCTTGCCTAACCATTTGAGCCCGCCTCTGCTGAGTTGTGTATTCCTTGTCTGGGATTGTGTGTGACAGGGCTGGGGAAATTCCAAGAGACAGTCTGGGACAGCCCAGTGGTGAATAGGGAGATTTACATCCAGATGGGAGGGGGGAGTACACCTGGGACCTGGATAGGGCTGGGCCTTCCCTCTACAATGCTGGCTCCACCCCCTGTGGCTTGTCTGATGTCTCTGCCCTGCACAGTGAAAGGAGAAGAGAAATCCTGTCAACAGAGTGCTCCAGATATGTATCTTACCTCCCCTGTGCTGGCTCCACCTCCTGTGGGGCGGCTGATGTCTCTGCCCTGCACAGTGAAAGGAAGAGAAGAGTCATGTCAACAAAGTGCTCAGGAACTGGTTTGAACTAGGCAGAGACCTCTCTGCCTTCAGAGAACAAAGGATTCTGGGGTATAAATTTGGGACCCAGTCCCACGGACTTTAGATCACTTCTGGAACAAGAAACCTTTCTGCCAAGGAGAAGAACCAAGGAAGCTGCAGGAGTTTGGACTGCCCCTCTGCCAGTGTGCTGTTTGCTGGGTTGGCCTGCAGTGGTTTCTTTATTTACAAGGGAAAGGAGAAGGAACTTTGTAAGGACTTTCATCTACAGAATATTCTCCAAGGGCTTGAACTATGTTTGCCTCCTACTGAAGTCTCAGGGCCAAAAGACTTCACCTCCAGCTCCCTCCTGAATTTCCTTGCTGGGAATTCTGACCCCAGTCACTTGCGTGCCGCTGGGAGCTGGAAGCACGACGCATCAAGAAGAAGCGTGTCGCCACTGCAAGCTGAAATCATCGCAACGCCTGAGAAGCGAGCCTTCGTCGCATCCCCCTGGAAGCATGTGTTCATTAAAGCTACCTGCTGTCGCATCACCGGAGAAGCGCGACGCCATCGAGAGAGTCGCCATCGCATCGCCGGAGAAGCGCATCGCAGGGCCTGTCACGGCTCCAAAGTACAGAGTCGCCGCAAGGCTGCCAGGGGGTCATTGCATCGTTATCGCATCGCCGCATCAAGGGCGCCATCTTCTCGCATCGCAACTAGATCGTCGCGGCGCCATCTTGCGCACCGCAACGGGCCCGCAGGCCGAGAATCTACGCATCACCTCCGCACCGGTAAGGCTTACGACGAGTCCCCTACTCTGCGCGAGCATTGAGGAAGGACGCAACCGTTCCCGCATCTCCCCTTCTGAAAAGTCTTTTTGTTTACACTGCGTTACGCATCCAGGTACTTTGTTGAGAACTTTGTTGCATCTACCATCAACTTGAACTAAGAGACTTTCATCATCTTTTAAGTAATCTTAAGTGTAGCATTGGGGATTTTTGTTGTTTGTTGTCTTGTGTTTAAGTCTTTGTAAACTATACTTATTTTTATAAAACCTGTGTTGTGTCCATCTGTAGTGTTATCACTTTATTACTGTGAGATAAGCCTGTCTGCTCGTGCCAAGCTACCAAGGGGGTGAGTAGAGGTTATTAAGGAGTGTATCCCCTTATCTTGACTTAGAAGTAAGGGTCCCAATTTGGACAAAGGTGAATACCATTGCCAACTAGAGACCCCCAGATCTAACATTAGTGGTCAGCGGTGAGGATTTGGACTTTGCATTTGTGTTTCATATACAGTGATTGGTGTACACTACTAGTGAGTGCAGACCAAACGCGACCACAGACTTTTTTTGATAGAATCCTTTGTCCTTGGACTGTTAGTTTTTCCTGAAGACTCCCACTTTTTACTACCATGAGTAAACCAGCATCTGTTGCATCTATGGATCTTGATTTTGAGGAAGAGAGATTGGAAACCTACACTGTGAAACAGCTCAAGTATCTCTGCAGGAAATTGAAAGTTGCTACACCAGGCATTTCTAAAAAGGAAGACTACCAAAAGGCGCTGAGGGCCTAAATAGAAGCAAGAAATGCCCCATATCTTGTGGTGGAGCCTGTTGGGGATGCAAATGGGCAAATTGATGGGTCAGAATTTCCAGCCAGGGGAGGGGTGCCGTCCCAACCTGGCAGCTGCATCTCCTCCAAAGACCTGTCCCCCAGGCAGCTGGAAGACAGGGAGAGAAATAGGGCACTCAAGCTGGAGTTGGCTAAGCTTAAGATGGAGGGTCAGAGGGAAACAGAGAAGAACAGGTTGTCTTTGGAAAGAGAGAGAATGAGAATGAGAATGGAGCATGAGAGGATGTTGAGGGAGTTAGAGAGCAAGGCCAAGGGCTTAGAAATCAATCCCTCTGGTGGCAGCGCACAATCTGTGCCTTCAGAAGGCAGGGTACATATCCCGAAGGATGTCATCAAAGATTTCCACAAAGGTGAAGATATTGGGCAGTGGTTTGCAGCCTATGAGATAGCAATGTTGGCCCACCGGGTCCCTGGGAAGGATTGGGGAGCGGGGTTGTGGGGCTTTTTAACTGAGGGTAGGGATACTTTGTTAGACTTGCCCAGTTCTCATAGAATGTCTTGCACACATGAAGGAAGCACTGATGACAAGGTATGGGTTAACTCCAGAGCTCTATAGACAGAGGTTCAGAAATTGTAAGAAACTGGAGGGAACTACTTGGGTAGAATATGTGTCTTTCTTTTGCAGAGCTATGGATGGTTGGGTGAGGGGTAGCAATGTTGATAATTTTCAAGCGCTCTATGATTTGATTGCTAGGGAGCACTTGTCTGCTAATTGTTTTCCAGAGCTACGCCAGCACCTTATTGATAGCAAGTTGACTAATCCTAGAAAGCTTGCTGAAGAGGCGGATCGCTAAGTCAGTACCAGGGTCCACAAGGGTCTTGTGGGAGACTCCGCCAAATGTGGGCAGGGTCCCCAGCAGACGAGCGGGGGGGACAAGGGTAAACAGAGGGAGTTCCAAAAAGGTCCCCAAAGTAATTCCCAAGGGAACCAAGGTAAGCGTTCCCAGCCTCCCCCTGAAAAGAAGTCAGGACCCCGACAGGTACACCTGTTCATAGGGGGCCTGTTACCTGCTCTCAGTGTAAGCAGGTAGGACACCGTTGGTATGATCCCCTGTGTCCTCAGAAAGGACAGTATGTGCCACCCCATGCACCACCCCGTCCGATGGCCAGTGTAGACCTGGGTGGGGAGGAGATGGGTGCCCATGGTGGGTGGAGTCCCGCAGAAATGTCCCTTGTCTCATTAGGAGACTTTGAGATGGTCCCTAAAACTCAGCTGCCTGAGAACACTAAAAAATACAGGCAGTGGGTGACCATCAATGGCCATAGAGTGGAGGCTCTCAGAGACACAGGAGCAAGTGTGACAGCTGTCAAGTGTCACTTGGTCTCTGAAGAGCAGGTAGTCCCCAATGCATTCTTTCCCGTTGTTGCCGCTGACAACACGGAGAGCCATTGCAAATTGGCTCAAGTTCCCTTTGAGTGGGGGGGGGGTCTCTGGTACTCTTCAAGTGGCTGTGAGGCCATCCATGCCTGTTGATTGTCTGTTAGGCAATGATTTAGAAAACTCCCATTGGGTTAAGGTGGAGAGGAAGGCGCATTTGGAGATGTTGGGTCTGCCTGAGTGGGCTTGTGTGACCACTCGGTCTATGGGTGTTCAAGAGACCCAGGAACCTGAAAGTATGGCCCAGGGACCTGCCTTAAAGAGAAGAGGTAGGGAGCGTGGGAAACCAGTCCCCATTGTTCACACGGTCCAGGAGGAGGCAAACCTTGAGGGGGATGCCCTGGAACCCACTGGTGAGCAAGTTTCTGAACTGGGGAACTTACCTGAGCTGACCCATTGGCAGCAAGAAGGGGGTCCCTCCAGGGAGGAATTTTGTGAAGAGCAGCAGAAGTGTCCTTCTCTTTTGGGTTTGAGGCAACAGGCCACAAACCAGGCAGCAGGTGATCAGTCTGGATCACATTGGATCTACTGGGAGAATGGTCTCCTGTATAGCGAGCCTAAGGTTGCCGAGCCTGGGTCAGCCCATGTGCTGGTGGTACCCCAGCGCTTCAGAGCCTTCCCACTGAGTTTGGCTCATGATGTTCCTTTAGCTGGTCATCTGGGGCAGAACAAGACCTTTGAAAGGCTTGTCCTCCACTTTTATTGGCCCCAGATGCGGAAGAGTTCAGATACTCATTGTAGGACCTGTCAAACTTGTCAGGCAAGTGGGAAAAGTGGAAGGAGGTACAAGGCCCCTCTCCAACCGTTCCCTGTAGTTAGTACCCCCTTTGAACGGGCGGACATTGACATTGTGGGGCCACTGGACCCCAAGACAGCCATGGGCAACAGGTTTATCCTGGTCTTGGTGGACCATGCTACCCGGTACCCGGAAGCCATTCCGCTCAGGACAGTGACGGCCCCCGGGGTGGGACGTGCACTGATGGGGATCTTCTCCCGTGTGGGGTTCCCCAGAGAGGTTGTGTCTGACCGAGTTACAAACTTCATTTCTAATTATATGAAGTCTCTGTGGAAGGAATGTGGTGTTACTTACAAGTTCACCACTCCTTACCACCCACAAGGTAATGGGCTGGTTGAAAGATTCAACCGGACCCTTAAGGGCATGATCATGGGTCTTGAAGAACCCATGAGCGTAAGTGGGACGTCCTCTTGCCATGCCTTCTGTTTGCCTACCGAGAGGTGCCACAAAAGTCTCTAGGGTTCAGCCCCTTTGAGCTTTTGTATGGTCACCCGGTAAAAGGACCCTTTAAGTCTGGTCAAGGAAGGCTGTGAGCAATCTCCCAGGAAACCTTCCCAGGATGTATATAGCTACATGCTGGCCCTCAGGAACCAGACTCGGCGTTTCAGGGATCTCGCTCAGGCGAATCTGGAAGCCAGCAAGGAAGAGATGAAGCGGTGGTACGATCAGAATGCCACTCTGATTGAGCTTCAACCTAGACAGAAAGTTTGGGTCATGGCCCCTGTGGAGCCTTGCGCGCTCCAGGACAGGTGGACCGGTCCATACGAGGTGGTGGAGCGCAAGAGTGATGTCACCTATCTGGTGAACTTGCGGTCCCCAAGGAAACCTTTGAGGGTCCTTCATGTTAACTGCCTGAAGCCCCACTTAGAAAGGTCCTAAGTGGGCATGCTCCTAGCGACAGATGATGGAATGGAGGAGGAGACCGAGCCTCTTCCTGACCTCCTGTCTGTAGCAGAGCAAGATGGGTCAGTGGATGGTGTCAGCCTCTCTGCCACACTGACCCCTGATTAGCAGCAAGATTGTCGCCAACTGTTGGGGCAAATCTCTGATCTATTTTCCTTGGTTCCTGGTGTCACAGAGTGGTGCGGCCATGATGTGGACACTGGCGACAGTTCTCCTGTGAAGCACAAGGCTTACAGAGTGACTGACAAGGTTAGGGCTTACATTAAGGAGGAAATCTCCAAGATGTTTGCTTTAGGGGTCATTGAGTCCTCCAACAGTCTTTGGGCTAGCCCAGTGGTCTTGGTCCCAAAGGCTGCCTCGCCGGGTGCCACACCCGAACTCCGGTTCTGTGTGGACTACAGAGGGCTCAATTGAGTCACCAGGACTGATGCACACCCCATCCCCAGAGCTGATGAGCTCATTGATCGGTTAGGGGCTGCACGGTTCCTCAGCACGTTTAATTTGACGTCTGGTTACTGGCAGATCGCCTTGACTGATGGGGCTAAGGAGAGGTCAGCATTCTCCACACCAGATGGGCACTACCAATTCCGGGTTATGCCTTTGGGATGAAGAATGCACCTGCCACCTTTCAGAGGTTGGTCAAGCAGGTGTTGGCTGGGCTGGAGGATTTCAGTGCTGCCTACCTGGATGACATTGCAGTGTTCAGTGCCAGTTGGGAAGAACACTTGCAGCACCTCTGGGAAGTGTTGATGGCGCTGCGCAAGGCAGGCCTCACTATCAAAGCAAGTAAGTGCCAGATCGGGCAGGGTTCCGTTGTGTACATGGGTCACCAGGTAGGAAGCGGCCAGGTGGCGCCCCTACAACCCAAGATTGATACCATCCTGGCATGGGAACCCCCAAAGACTCAGACACAGGTGAGAGCCTTCTTAGGACTCACGGGGTACTACAGGAGGTTTGTCAAGGGTATGGCAACATTGTTGCACCCTTGACTGAGCTGACGTCCAGGAAGCAGCCCAAGAAAGTGAACTGTACTGACACCTGTCAGAAGGCTTTTGATGCCCTGAAGTCTGCCATGTGCACAGAACCCTTTCTTCAGGCACCCAACTTCTCAAAATAATTTATTGTACAGACAGACGCTTCAGAGCATGGTATGGGGGGTGTTCTATCACAGATTACTGAAGAGGGCTTTGACCAACCTGTAGCCTTCATCAGTAGGAGGTTACTTCCACGGGAACAGAGGTGGAGTGCAATTGAGCATGAGGCATTTGCTGTGGTCTGGGCGCTGAAGAAGTTGAGACCATACTTGTTTGGGACTCACTTCCGGGTTCAGACCGACCACATGCTCCTCAGATGGCTGATGCAGATGAGGGGTGAGAACCCAAAGTTGTTGAGGTGGTCCATTTCCCTACAGGGTATGGACTTTACAGTGGAACACTGCCCTGGTACAGAACACGCCAACGCTGATGGTCTGTCCAGATTTTTCCGTCTTAGTGAAGAGAACTCCCAAGGGGAAGGGTAGTTCTCCCCACATTTCAGCTGGAGGGGACACGTGTTAGACCTGACATCATTGGCGTGAGCCTCCCTTCCATTTTTGATGGATTGCCTCCTCTGTTTTGATATGTTTTTGCTGGATTTATGCTTTGGGCACTGTGCCACTGCTAATCAGTGCCACAGTGCAAATGCTCCCTATGTTAAATTGATGTACTGATTGGTTATTCCACAATTGGGTTATCTGATTTACTGTCAGCCCCTAGTACAGTGCACCATGTGTGCCCAGGGCTTGTAGATCAAATACTGCTGGTGGGCTTGCAGCACTGGTTGTGCCACCCACAGAAGCAGCCTGTAAAGTGTGTCTCGGACCTGCCATTTCAAGGTCTGTGTGCAGTCTAGCACTGCCATGTTGACTTGGCCAAGTGCACCCACTTGCCAGTCCCTAAACCTCCCCTTTGCTTCAAATTAGACATCCCTATGGTAGGCCCAAGGGCAGGGTGCATTGTAAGTATAAGGTTGGACATGCTCTGATGTGTGTAGCATGTTCTAATAGTGAATTACAGCCATTTTCATTTTTCACTATTGAAGGCTACCTGTTCTCATAGGCCAGAATGGGCAGTTAAGATTGTTACATTCTTACAATCCTAACTGACTCAAGGAACATGGTAGCAATTCGAATTTAGTATGCTTGAACTCAGAATAATAAAATACATATTTTAGTAAAGTTTATTTTAATATCCTGTGTTTGCAAATACCACTTTTAGAAAGTAGGTATTTGCTTGCCTAACCATTTGAGCCCGCCTCTGCTGAGTTGTGTATTCCTTGTCTGGGTTTGTGTGTGACAGGGCTGTGGAAATTCCAGGAGACAGTCTGGGACAGCCCAGTGGTGAATAGGGAGATTTACATCCAGATGGGAGGGGGGAGTGCACCTGGGACCTGAATAGGGCTGGCCCTTCCCTCTACAATGCTGGCTCCACCCCCTGTGGTTTGTCTGATGTCTCTGCCCTGCACAGTGAAAGGAGAAGAGGAATCCTGTCAACAGAGTGCTCCAGAGCTGTATCTTCCCTCCCCTGTGCTGGCTCCACCTCCTGTGAGGCCGCTGATATCTCTGCCCTGCACAGTGAAAGGAAGAGAAGAGTCATGTCAACAAAGTGCTCAGGAGCTGGTTTGAACTAGGCAGAGGCCTCTATGCCTTCAGAGAACAAAGGGTTTTGGGGTATAAATATTGGGACCCAGTCCCACAGACTTTAGATCACTTCTGGAACAAGAAACCTTTCTGCCAAGGAGAAGAACCAAGGAAGCTGCAGGAGTTTGGACTGCCCCTCTGCCAGTGTGCTGTTTGCTGGGTTGGCCTGCATTGGTTGCTTTATTGCCAAGGGAAAGGAGAAGGAACTTTGTAAGGACTTTCATCTACAGAATATTCTTCAAGGGCTTGAACTGGGCTTGCCTCCTGCTGAAGTCTCAGGGCCAAAAGACTTCACCTCCAGCTCTCTCCTGAATTTCCTTGCTGGGAATTCTGACCCCTGTCACTTGTGTGCCACTGGGAGCTGGAAGCGTGACGCATCGAGAAGAAGCATGTCGCCGCCGCAGCTGAAATCATCGCAACGCCGGAGAAGTGAGCCTTCGTCGCATCTCCCCGGAAGTTGTGTTCATCGAAGCTGCCTGCTGTCGCATCCCCGGAGAAGCGTGATGCCAGCGAGAGAGTCGCCATCGCATCGCCAGAGAAGCGCGTCGCAGGGCCTGTCGCGGCTCCAAAGTACAGAGTCGCCGCAAGGCTGCCAGGGCGTCGTCGCATCGTCATCGCATCGCCGCATCAAGGACGCCATCTTCTCGCATCGCAACTGGATCATCGCATCAAGGCGCCATCTTGCACACCGCAACGGGCCCGCAGGCTGAGAATCTACGCATCACCTCCGCACCGGTAAGGCTCACGACGAGTCCCCTACTCTGCGCAAGCATTGAGGAAGGACCCAACCGTTCCCCCGGGTCACGGAACTGACGCATCTCCCCTTCTGCGAGTCTTTCTGTTTACACTGCGTTACGCATCCATGGACTTTGTTGCATCTACCATCAACTTGAACTAAGAGACTTTAATCATCTTTTAAGTAATCTTAAGTGTAGTATTGTGGATTTTTGTCATTTGTGGTCTTGTGTTTAAGTCTATATAAAGTATACTTATTTTTATAAAACCTGTGTTGTGTTCATCTGTAGTGTTATCACTGTATTACTGTGTATATCCGCAAATGCTTAACACACTGCCTCTGAGATAAGCCTGTCTGCTCATGCCAAGCTCCCAAGGGGGTGAGCAGGGGTTATTAAGGAGTGTAATCCCCTTATCCTGACTTAGAAGTAAGGGTCCCTATTTGGACAAAGGTGAATACCATTGCCAACTAGAGACCCCCAGATCTAACAGTGAGCAAAAAAACTATGGATTTAGGCCCAGATCTCTGTACTGGGGTGAATGTATGACATTGTTCTGCATTCTGTCCATCAACTGTTGTTTTTGCATTTGTCACCGGGAGTGAGGCGGGTATGCTCAGACGTGAGTCCCGTGCTCTCCATGCCACTGGAATCAAGCTATCCTGGCTGATGAGGGCTGAAAGCCAGAAACAGGTCCTAGGATGCTTGTTTCCAGTCCAGGGAGGACCTGGCTTGGCAGTTTGGGCTGGACTGTTCCCATGCGGCACAGGGTCAAGACTGATTTGCGTATGGCTGGGTTCAACTGGAATGGCATGGTGAGCAAATAAACGATGGATTTAGGCCCAGATCTCTGTACTGGGGTGAATGTATGACATTGTTCTGCATTCTGTCCATCAACTGTTGTTTTTGCATTTGTCACCCTGAGTGGGACGGGTTTGCTCAGACGTGTGTCCCGTGCTCTCCATGCCACAGGAATCAAGCTATCCTGGCTGATGAGGGCTGTAAGCCCGAAACCGGTCCTAGGATGCTTGTTTTCAGTCCAGGGAGGACCTGGCTTGGCAGTTCGGGCTGGACTGTTCCCATGGGGCACAGGGTCGCGACTGATTTGCATATGGCTGGGTTCAAACTGTAATGGCATGGTGAGCAAAAAAACGATGGATTTAGGCCCAGATCTCTGTACTGGGGTGAATGTATGACCTTGTTCTGCATTCTGTCCATGAACTGTTGTTTTTGCATTTGTCACCCCGAGTGGGACAGGTATGCTCAGACGTGAGTCCCGTGCTCTCCATGCCACCTTCAATCAAGCTATCCTGGCTGATGAGGGTTGAAAGCCCGAACCCGGTCCTAGGATGCTTGTTTCCAGTCCAGGGAGGCCTGGCTTGGCAGTTCGGGCTGGACTGTTCCCATGGGGCACAGGGTCGTGACTGATTTGCATATGTCTGGGTTCAAACTGTAATGGCATGGTGAGCAAAAAAACTATGGATTTAGGCCCAGATCTCTGTACTGGGGTGAATGTATGACATTGTTCTGCATTCTGTCCATCAACTGTTGTTTTTGCATTTGTCACCCCGAGTGGGACGCGTATGCTCAGACGTGAGTCCCATGCTCTTCATGCCACTGGAATCAAGCTATCCTGACTGATGAGGGCTGAAAGACAGAAACTGGTCCTAGGATGCTTGTTTCCAGTCCAGGGAGGACCTGGCTTGGCAGTTCGGGCTAGACTGTTCCCATGGGGCACAGGGTCAAGACTGATTGCACATGGCTGGGTTCAAACTGGAATGGCATGGTGAGCAAAACAACGATGGATTTAGGCCCAAATCTCTGTACTGGGGTGAATGTATGACATTGTTCTGCATTCTGTTCATCAACTGTTGTTTTTGCATTTGTCACCCCGAGTGGGACGGGTATGCTCAGACGTGAGTCCCATGCTCTCCATACCACTGGAATCAAGCTATCCTGGCTGATGAGGGCTGAAAGCGGTCCTAGGATGCTTGTTTCCAGTCGAGGGAGGACCTGGCTTGGCATTTCGGACTGGGTTGCATGGTGAGCAAAAAAAGATGGATTTAGGCCCAGATCTCTCTACTGGGGTGAATGTATGACATTGTTCTGCATTCTGTCCATCAACTGTTGTTTTTGCACTGGTCTGGTGGGGCAGCACAAAATATTTCTTTTGAGAAGGGGGTGGGGGTCCTACCGTGCCTGAATGAAGCCATGGTACCCAATCCATAGGGCCTATATGTAAATGAAGGGTATATGAAGGGTGCGTGTGGCCCCCTCCCGATTCCTAAAAGGCCCAAAGAACACCATCCCCCAGGATCAAATTCCACAAAACAGGAGAGAGGGCCGAGCCTCCAAAGAGCCTTAAATGACACAGTGAAACTAATCACCCAGTGCAGGCTCACAAACTATGTCCCATCAGTACGGGCAGGGAAACATATGTTTGTTCTGACCCGGCAGGAGCATTTTTCAATCTCCAACTGGGTGGGATCAGACATGCAGGAACATGGGCATGGAGGGCACATCTTCTCTCAATTGTTGGAGGTTCCAAAAATGCCCACACCGGGTAGGAGCAGAAATCTGTTTCCCTGCTAACGCTCCTGCAGGCCGAGAAATGCTAATTGCTCCTGTTCGGTGGGAGCAAGCAAAAAACAGCTGCTCCTACCGGGCAGGAACAATGCCGGCTCCTGCATCATGCGTAGAGCATGGGGCCTTCGGCTCCCATCGCAGCCTCCCAATTTGCTGTTTGGCGGGTGCCCAGGGTGGGACCCATGTCACAACCTAAAATAAATAAGGGCTCAAGGAGATGGGGGTCCCAAAGGACTATTAAGGCTCCCAGAGGGGGCTGCATGACCCCCTGCTGTTTTTCTAACGAAATGGACACTGGGGGATGGGGTACCTGGGGCCTATTAAGGCTTCAGAGGGGGTCTGTGTGCCCCTTCCCTTTTTATGGCTTTCTGCCATGGGGAATTAGGTCCCTGAAGCCTATGAAGGCTCAGAGAGGGGAGTGCTGCAAGGCCCCATCCCTTTAAAATGGCATTCAACCCTGGGTGATGGTTCCAGGGATCTATTAAGGCTCAGGGATTGAAGACACATGACTCTCTCCCCTTTTCTAATAAATTCTACCCCAAGGGGTGGAGCACCTGGGGCCTATTAAGGCTCAGGGAGGAGGGTTGCATGCACCCTCCCCTATAATTAAGTAATTTTCCAGAGGATCGGGTCCCAGAGGGCACTATTGCTTGTCAACAGGGCCCACACATGGTCATGAGATCGGCCTGTGAGGGGTCAGCCAGAGTCTCTGTGGCCGTGCGCAGTGGGGGGTTGACTTTACTTATTTACATTTGGTAACAAAATAATACTTTATGTTACAAAAACACTAGAGATTAACAAAAAAAAACAAAGGTTAAAGAACCATTATAGTTACGTGAGAATTTCAGTGACATCGTAACATTTTAAATGCGCAAGATACAATGAAGGTCACCAGTTATAGTTATATCAAGTAATTATAACACGTGGCCTAAGGCAACTAAAACTGGTGTCCTCGCCATGCATTGCTGTTTACCCCACATACTACATCACTCATGACATATTCTATGACATCATGAATAATTTTACAGCAACATTTGCAATAAAATTATTGATGAGAAAACTGTGTATGGCAGGGGCGCAGTTTGCAGTTACAGTAACCTTAGGGCACAAGTTATAGTTACTTGAGATAACTGTAACTGGTGAACTTAAGGGGTTTTGTATGTTTAAAGCATTACATTGTCACTGAAATTCTCACTTAACTATAACCTTACTAAAACCTTTTTTTTTTCTGTGATATCTACATTGATCTACTGAAAAAAACCATAGCTTGGGGACGTTATGGTCGGTAATCATAACTTACTTTACATTTTAAAAAACGTTGAAAGTATTGAAAAACACAGAGATTAAATAGGCTATAGTTATAGTTAGGTGAAAATGTCAGTTAAAACATACCATTTTAAAATAACACAACAACTGAAATTCAAGGTTTTAAAAAAATGTAAAGTAAGATATTATATTTTCTAATGATAACGTCACTTTAACCTTTGATTTATTTCAGTGAATTTCTATGTTTTTTATGTTAATTTAAGAAAGTTGACCTTTTTGCCTTGATCACCCCCATTTTGTGTGCCCGATACTGCTGGTTACTGACTCTGAATGTGCTCTGGGCTCTGCTGACCAGGCCCAGTGTCAGAGCTTTGTTTAAAAGGTATATGTTAATTAGGTGTAATGACAATTGGGTCAGACAACCTACCTTTAAGTTCCCTTGTATATGGCAGGGCATGTAGGTTTAGAGACCCCTATGGAATTAATGCACTTAAGTGTGCGCTGCTGTGATGTCTGCTATCATTTTAAAGCCAGCCCTGCCTTGCAGGCTGGTTTTAAAATAAAACTAGGTCGGCCAGCCCCTTAGCTCCTGCACCAGCAGCTGGATGAGGGCCCCTCTAATTAGATTAGGAGAGGGCCTGGAAGGGGAGTGTGAGGAAAAATTAGTCAGACCTATGGATTGGGTTAGCCAGACCTGAACTCCCAGATGAGATTTAAAAAATATATTTTTAGTACCACAGTGCCAAGATCCAGTACCGCAAGGCCATGCAAGCTTCAGTTTGTGAAGCTTGCATTCTCTTCACAGTATCAGCCTCCCACAGGCATCTTGCAGTACCTCACAAGGGATGGGGTAGGGCCAGACTGAGACCTGCAGAAGTACTTCACTACCCATGGCACCATTTTTTTTTTTACATTTTGCTCTTTCGGAAGGGGTCCCTCTGGGCCCCCTTCCCGTAAGTGCCTGAGGGCCAGCGTACCCCTCCACTGCACCCATATATGTTATTTTTCAACTAAACTCAGATCATGGGTACTGAGTCCTGTAATAGCAACGGTAACATTTTCCTACAAGTTATGGCCAGACAATTAGATCACTCAGTACTGTGAGACTGGAACCACTGGACCAAAGGGACCAATTAGAAAAAAAAGTCCTCTCAGCCACACAGAATGCTCTATTTTTTAGATCTATGGTACCATGGGAGCCCTGCTTTACTTCGGCTAGACCAACCATCCAGATATCACTATATTTGAAACTTTAGTTGCCCAAAAATGGTTGAATGGATTTACATCAAATCACAAAAAGTACACTTTCTGGCTAAAGAATTAGCTTTCTTTCAAATTTGGTGTAATTCCATCCAGCCCTTTTTTTGGGATCACTTCCCAAACTTCTTATTAAAAATTGCATGGGAAAAATATGGTTTGGGCCCTTCTTTTTACTCGACCCCCGCTTTACAGATCACCACAAAACTTTTCAGGAAGGAGCTGAAGAGGATAAACATTTTTGAGAAAGTTTCATGAAGATTCATAAAATGGTGCCCACATTATTAGCAAATACATAAAAAACGCTCTTCCAATGGACACCCTACCCAACTATAACTACAGAGTGGTGGACCCCACTGTGTAATGTTTGCATTAACTTACCCTCCGAGTAGATTCCTCTGGGGTGACTTTTCGGCATCTTTGATTAAATCCAGCACAGAGTATCACATGCTTTAAGGACACAGAAGTACTTCTATATGCTCACATATGTTGAATAGTGCTGAAGCAGAACAGATGAACATGACGAAGAAGAGCTATTCAAAGGTTATTGGTTAACAAAAGGTCTGGAAAGAATGAATCATATAACTTCCTTCCTTCGTTTTCTTCAGCTCCCTATGCATATTATTTAGTTTCTTTAGCAAACAACTCACAGTTACGAGTGTCTCTAGATGCGGATTGCGCAAACTGCCACTGCACCTCGTCTGCATTTTTGGTTATGCATCTAAAGTGGGGTATGTATCGATAAAAACATGCGCCATGCACTGTGTTTGCCTGGCATGACGACGTATGCATGCTACAGACCTGAACCAGGAAAACTCTCTTTATCTCATGCAGTCGGCAATATCCAGACCCATTCCATCTGTATCTCAGGTAATAAGGGAGGAGGATGGAGCAAGTTAAGATTTCTATTATCTTAAGATGCAGATGCATCTGAAGAAATCGCCAGAAGGAGACACATTAGGCTTATATTGACTTGGAATTAACTGGTTGATGAGGCCAGTAGCTCAAGGATGAAGAATGTAAGCTTTCTCCTCTCCTGGCAACAAAGCAACATTTTAACAAGTTAAGCGCCATAGTTGTCTCCATCGAGTCTTAAAAAACAACAGTAGGAGAATCGTGGTTGCATGCATGTGGTTCTCAGTGATTGCATGCCCACAGCTTCTGCGTGGCCCTAAGGTACCTACAGCTTTTTCAGGTGTCCATGCTTTTTGACCAGCTACACTCTGCCTACATTGATTTTAACACCATGCTTACAATGGTAGAAAGGAAACTAACCCAAAATGCAAAGTGCTGTTAACTAAAAAGCATGACCTGGGTCGCTTAGTAGTGATGTGTGGTATCTATGTCTGAGGGTTTCTGTGGGACTTCTAAAAGATTCAACCTCTGGCATACAAGAGGTACTGTCTTACGGCTGTTCCGCAGCACTGTGCAGCACGTAGCATCAAGGTGTGGTGATATTTTGGCCTGTCTACACTTTTTTGTATGCGGGCGCTTCCTTGTACAGTGTATCTTGTGTGTTCATCGTTGACTTTCAATGTTTCTCTTTGTGTTATGGTGGTCCGTGTTCCCCTGCTCCTCTCCCACTGTGCCACTCATTCCACAGTCCACCTCTCCTCCCTCGGCTGCGCTTGTAATACCGTGTGCGCCTCGTGGTGGCGCTGCTGCACCTCACAATGCAGGTCCCTGGTCCTTGCAGAGGATCAGTGTGCGCTGCGCTGCTCCCTCGCTCACCAGTTCCCTGGCATATCTGGATTACTGCCGCCTCTGCGCCTGGTCTCAGTGTCCGCGCCTCGCATTGGACCACAACAAGATTCTTTTATCTTGTGCCGGTAAAAAGTTGGAGTCTGACCCTGTGTAGACCCCTGCAGACAGATCACCCTGCCGGCACCGCAGGGGTTCGAGGGAGAGGAGGACGCGAGGCAATGAAATCTGCTGCTGTGGGGGGAAGGATGCTCAGAGCCGGCAGCTTGACACAGGTAAGGAGTCTGACACCGGACACCTTTTATGCAGGAGAGTTGGACAGGCACAGCGCCCCTCACATTCAACCGGCTATAGGTGAGCACAGTGGTGTTGTATGGCACACGTGGGTCTGTCGTCTACTTACACTCTCACATGAAAGTTGGCCATTGGCTGGAAAGGGGTTAGACGTCCCCCCTATCAAATATTATGTTTTACAGCACAACTTTATGCTCCTCGGTCTAGAAGTGCAAGTTTAAGGTCTGAATATTTCAATTACATGCGTCAAGGCGCCTATTAATAACGAAACATAGCACACTGTGGCTTCGATAGGTCTGACATCAGTTGTTCTTTCCTTTGACTTCATTCAATTCGAGGGTGTTGCGATCTCGCTTTTAAAATTTATTCTGGCACTACAGATAGACATGAATGAATTCAAAGCTGCCATGTGGCCCCCTGGCATGCACCGCAGGGTTTCTTGATGTCTTTGTACCTGAGCTGTCCTCTGGTGTTTAGTATCTGCTGAGTTTGCCACTGTGGCAGTGTCCGCATGGAAGGCATGTTGCACTTCCTTGTGGTTTTCAGATCGTCTGGAAGGACGTTGGATCATAGGAGCGCTGAGAGCGGGTGCTCATGCGTGGTGATGCTCGTCGCCTTGCAATTCTGTTTGGTCTCCCGACTACCTGTAGCTTCCACTGAGCCGATCAGAAGCCCCTGACTTCCACTCACGCGAGGCCCGGAGCACAGTGTATGGAAAACCAGCCTTCTGACGGCCAGTACCACACACTCACAACAATGCCACGGCCCCTTTCCAACACCTTGATCCTGACCTCCTGCGTGTGATGGTTAAAAGGAAAACACGAATAACGTACAACACGCACCAATCAAAACCCACACCTGTTCTTGCTTTAATATAAAATTAGTCCTTTTTATTTCTCCATCTGTCCAAGGCACAAGATGGCTGCCAACACTTCCTAATTTGAAGTGTTGGCAGCCAATCAGAGTCAAGCTTGTGCTTGTGTGGTTAGGCTCCGCCCAGATATCAAAAGTTTTATTTTTTTTAATTTCTCAGGAACTACTGAACGGATTTACACCATTTAAGAAAAGGGCTCTTTCTGAACTAAGGGCTACCTTTTTGCCAAATTTGGTGTAATTCTGTTCAGCAGTTCGGGCTGTAGCTTTGTCTAAAGTTTCCTATGGAAATTAACATGGGGAAAACGTGTTTTGGGACCGCCTTTTTTTCGGCCCCCGCTTCACGAATCACCCAAAAACTTTCAAGATAGGAGCTGACCGGAGTGGGCCACTAGTTTTGAAAATTTTGCGAAGATTCATTAAACGGCGCCAAAGATATTGGCAAAAGAAAAAACGCTATTTGAATAGAACCAAGGTCCTAACTATAACTACGTGTGAGACATACATCTTTTTAAGATATGGGTTACCCAAAATTAATCCATGTCTCTTTTCCCGATAATTTTGATTGGATCTTTGGCAGCAACACATGACAGAAGTAGTGATAGACCAACCTAGGGAATAAACATCTTTGGACCTATAATAATAGATGTGGATATAAGCTAATCTGTACTTTGAGCATGTCTGCAGGGTAGTGGAGGTGTATTTCACTTGTAGTGTCTGGTTGACATAAGGACGTATAAAGTACACCATTATGGTGTTTGCATTTTTTGAACTTTGAAATTTAATATGGGGATGGTATATATGAAAGGTGGTGAGTTCCTGCAACTGGATGATAATTGGGTGGTCTTTTATCATAAAAATATTATGCCCCTTTTAAACGTATGGGGATGGAGCTTTTTTCAGCCACCATTATAATGAGGAAGCTGGGTTCTGTGATGCTCACCGAATATGCTTGTATTTAATAAAAAGTATAAGAAACTTTAACTTCTGGAAATGTGTTGCACTATGGACGATATTCTTATTATATCCATACCATTTGTCCACTATTTGAACAGATTGGGATGCCAACATAGGCCTGAATAAATTGGAATGACAACATAGGCTTGAGACATTTATCAGGAGAAATTGAGACCTACAGTAACAGGAGAAATACGGATATAAGCATAAAGAGGTATAGTGCTTGGCAATCAATGTTTAACAATATATGATTTATTACAACTTTCAAATAAATAGCTCAAGTAATAGGTGATTGATAATTTAATTTTAGAATTGTAAGTTCACAAGTCCAATGAGAAGCAATAGAATGCATGCAGTTGGACATGACCAACTTTAGATGATCAAATATTTAATTAATGAATATTCTTTAATAGGAAATGTACTTTAATGGATATAATTATGTTAATGTACATGTATATTAAAAGATCACTAACTTAATCTGATATGTCACAATACAAGGATGGATAACTGGATTAGAACATGTAGAATGACATTAACATGGATATTGATCCAGAATGGCTGTGAACCTTTGTTGGGAATATGGAAAGCATTGCTGATCTTATCAAAATAATCCTTAGAGATTATACGTTTTTTTAATGCTAATGAATGTCTAAGAGTTTGGTTATTAAATGATGTTGTCTCCCCTTGGGTAGGTTGTAGGCCACAATTGGCAAATGTGAGAAATATATATGAAATATCGTTTCCCCAAGAAATTTGAAATCAGATATGCTGGACACATGATTCATTGTTTGAAAATGGGTTGCACATTTGTGTTGTACCCTTTGATAAGGTGGCTGACAACCAAAAATAAATTGGTGTGAAGATAAATAATAATATATGATTGGGTAACTTGTGTTATGTATACTTGATTTTAATAGACAAAATATTTTTTGGGTACTTACATTTAAATTATGTGTATATGGTTTGTGTTTTGTATCCCTGATGAAATCTCTTGTGAAGAGACGAAACGCTTTGGCTACTTTAAAAATCAGATTTTATGAAGATTTGAATAACAAGGTTTTATAAAAAATATATAAAGAATTTGTGGATGAATGTTGTGCAACCCATATATTAAAAAGATGTATGTCACATGTATAGGGAAGACAATTGCGTGTGCTGGTCACTCTTGTGCAATATCATTAGGAGGAATACTCCTGTGAGGAAGATTAGGTGACTGTTCTTCCCGATCAGAGCACCACCTCAGTTTAATTAGTTTCATTATATGTGATAGGTGCGATTTCTCTTGCCTCGGTCTCATTATTTGTAAATCAGTCATATATATATATATATATATATATTATATATATTATATATATATATATATATATATATATATATATATATATATATATATATATATATATATATTATATATATCCTACTGGCGATCACCAGTAGGTAGTTATATCTTCGCGAAATGTTAAAAACTAATAGGGCGCTCTGGTCAGCTCCTGTCTTGAAAGGTTCGGGTGATTCGTCAAGCTGGGGCCGAGGAAAAATGGGGGTCCCAAAACGCCTTTTCTCCTTGTTCATTTCCATAGGAAACTTTGGACAAAGCTACAGCCCAAAACTGCTGAACGGAATTACACCACATTTGGCAAAAAGGTAGGTCTTGGTCTAGAAAGGAGTGTAAATCAGTGCTGAGAAATTTTAAAAAAACAATATCGATATCTGAGCCCCGAGGAGGGTTTTCAAACCCTCCAGGCCACGAGCTTCACTCTGATTGGCTGCCAACACTCTAAACCAGAATGTTTTGGCAGCCATCTTGTGACTTGGTAACCGAGTCACAAGAAAAAGGTAAAGCAAAGGTGAATAATAAGAAAAGGGGGCAGGGTAGAAACACCTTGACCCCTAGGCCTGCTCAGGGGGTCTCACAAGGATCCCCAGTCCCCAAAAAAGCAGTTTTTAAAATAAAATACGGGCGAATGTGCAAATCCGGCCCACCCAAAAAAAGAATTGAAGCACGGGCTCCCGCGATTCCTTGTACTTAAGCCCCCGGGTGGGCGAGGTCCCGGGGGGCAATCACTTATTTGCTGTGGCCCGCGGGGGCCCCTGCAGCCCTGGGGACCGCCACCTTCCCGGGGCTTCATTCATTAATGATGGGGGCCTCGCAGGCCACCCAATCCCAGGGAACACCACCTCCCCGGGGTTTCCTTCATTAATGAGGGGGGCCTCGCGGGCCCACACAAGACCCGGGGACCACTACCTACCCGGGGCAATGTTAAATGTTGGGATGGGTGGCGTGTGGCCCCCCTCCTGGAGCCCTTGATGGCCCTGGGGACCGCCACCCCTGCCAGGGCCGGCTCCTGCCATGTCTCGGGATGCCCACCTCCCGGGACATTGCTGTTTGCAATGACAGGGCGGGCTCCCGCCCTGTCATTGCAAACACTGCTTTGCTTCGTGGAAGCCCTGCTCTCGCTTCCAAGAAGCAAATCAGGATTGCTTTTGGGCAAGGGGAGCTGCATGTTAGCAGCTCCTCTTGTCCAAAAGCAATGCCGGCTCCTGCAGGTGGCGGGAGCTGGCAGGGACCATGGGGCATTGGGGCTCCCCCACGGTCCCCATCAAAGAGGCCAGGCCCCGGGGGGAATGGGGTCCCTGGGCCAGGAGTGGCCCGTGAGGGGGCCCCCCTTATTTTAAAAAAAAATCCAGGTTGGCCATGCCCCGGGTGCTGGGGTCCCAGGGCCATTCTTGGCCTGAGGAGGGGGGCTACGCTGTCCCCCTCCTGATTTTCTTTTGAATGGTGCAGGCCCCGGGGGTGGGGTTCCCAGGGCGAATACTAAATAATGGCAGTGGATCTGTGTTTTTTTCTTCAAGTTTGGAGTCGCGACCTCCCGTGTAATGTCGCGTTGGATTCGTTAATTCACCTTAAATAATTAATTAATGTAGTATATAATGTAGAAGGTAGTGTTGTATTTGTGCAGTTGTTTTAAAAGGTACTGTGATTGAAGTTAATGACAGGATTACAATTGATATAGAGTTGTTAAAAATATATCAAATAAAAAATTAATAGTTAAACTTGAAAAGTGTGTTGTGTTGTAGTACATTGAATTTGTGCTTTTGTTTTGTGAATTTGCGACGGGTTCGCAAATCCCCCAAAAGATGAAAAAAAAATTGTACTTGTAAAAATTATTTATAATCAGCATTATGTTATAGGGTGGCTCTAAAAAGAGCCCTTGTTTTCATTGTGAGTTTGTTGTAGCTACATGTAAGTGCCGATGCAGAGCTTTAGGTTGTTAAGAAAGACTCTGTTTCCTTAATCTGTGAAGTGTACTCCATCACTTCTGTAGATGTCATCCATATCAAAACGTCGATTGTTGTTATATATGGAGCCCATCCTATGGTCTCTGAGGTAAGCAGAAACAGCTTTATTGACATTTTTTCTAGCTTTCTCAATCTGTGGACAGAATTGATTTGACCACTTCCGTTGCTTTCTTTGGCATATTTTAGAGTATATAAAGACAGTTTGAGGTAAAAGCAACATAAATTGTGCAAAGGTGTCCTTCATTAGCATTTCCAGACCTACCTCAGTCAATGTGCCTAGGTCATTGCCACCACAGTGCACAATCATGAGGTCAGGGGGTTGGAAACGCAAAAAGGTTTTAACCAAAGGCATCAATTGGTGCCACTTTAATCCTCTCTGTGCAATCCATTTAATCGCCACATTTTGCAAACCTAGATTTTTTTCAATACCTCTGCGTTCAGCATACCTTTTGCACCAGAAAACGTAGCTGTATCCAACAATCCACACTGTAAGCATCTTGAAGGGATGTTTGGAAGAAATTAAAAGATGTTTGTAGCTGAGGTAGTCAGTTGGTAGAATGAGAGGTATGTAAAATGGTAGACAAGATGCTCTGTTTTAAAAAGTAGAGAATTGATTGGCTGTTTAATAACATTGTACATTCCAAAAATAGGGTGCTTTTTACTTTCTTTAAAAAGCATGTTTCTTATTGGTTAGTAAAATATGTTTTAAAGGTACAGTAGATAGGATAAGCTCATATTTTGGAAATGTCAAACCACACCTGCTGTTTGCATTTGTAACATTGTGTGGTGAACTTGAAAATATGGGGAACTTGTGAACTTTCAGTTCAGTTGAATGTTCCATGAACTGTTAATATGGAAACTGGCATTAAGCAGAATGGGGGAAGGGTTGAAACTTAACTGTGGTCTTAAAATGTGAAATTGTAATTTATATAGAAGTGAAATCTTATTAAAGTAAGATTTCCCAAGTCAGTAGTATCTTTAGAAGTGGTGTGTTCTTAAAAAATAGTTGGTATTTTTTTATTTGTAATATATTTTTTAACTCCTGTATGGATTCGTGGCTCCATCGCGTTAGTGCACGGTGGAGCCGCGACTCCCAAAAATTCCAGAATCAGTTTGGGCACTTTTAGAAATCAGTTGGTAAGGGCTAATATGTGTAACCAATAGAAATGTATTTTCTAATTTGAAATAATGAAGGAAGGTATGTGATTTGTTACCTACATGTATTTGTGTGGAGAAATAGAGGGAAACTTTGCCATTACTGGTTTTACCTTGCTGAGAGTAGTGCAATACATTGATTGTGTGCATAAGAAAATCATTTGAGTTTGTGATATTTTTAAATTCTGCAAATCTATTTGGAAGGTGAGTTATACATTTGTGAGGTGTATTATGTTTATTTTAAACTTTAAAAATAATTCAAAAACTGAGATGTTTTAAATATATTATTAAATGTACAGATGTGTATTGTAGTTTGTTTTATTGTAGTTTAATGTTGTTTGAAATAGATTCTGTATAGTAATATGTGTATATTGGAAGATGGATTTGTGGTTTTGGAAGTTTGTTTTAGGCTGTGGAGATGTACATTTGTAGTATACCGCATAATTGTAGCTGTTGCTTTAAATTTGGAGGTGGAGTCTGTCAGGCTTTAAGGTGTGCATGGACTTCTGTCTCAAGTATGTCTCTACTTGTATATGTATTTTCATATGTCTTATACATTTGAAGCTGCATAATGTATTACATAAAGATGTTGTTGCTTTTTATGTGGTAGGCTCAAGACTCCGAGAATTAGTAGAATGGTGAAGATGCAGCACAAAAGTGTGGTTTACAAGATGCTGACATAAGGGGGTCGGTTCCGACTCGGGAAAAAATCGTCCGTGCGTTTCTTTTCCGGAGCCGTCTCCTTACGAATCATGAATATTCCGTACGAACCGACGAGTAGGATCCGGACCGGGGGATGAGGATGCGATTCATACGGTCCACGTCAGGTAAGGGCAATTCGTACGGAAAAGCACACATTCACATACACACCGTACGGTGCGTACACCCCATTATCGCAGAGGTACGGTGCATACCCCTGCGATCATGGGGTGTACGCACCGTACCCCGCGATCACAGGATGTACGCACCGTACACCCAGCGAACATGGGGTACAGTGCGTACACCCTGCAATTGTGGGGTACGGTGCTTACACCCCATGATCGCAGGGGTACGCACCGTACCCCTGCGATCATGGGGTGTACGCACCGTACCCGAGGGGGGGGCGTTCCGTACCTGTTTCGGGGCGAACTCTGCTTTTACGGCTGTTTTCAACTCCCGTAGAAAAAGGGATGTACGGTGCGTACCCGACACAAATCGTACTTGCTGGGTCGGAAAAACCAGCCACGAACTGTACAGATGTCGCGTACAGCGGGTTCCGAGGGAGAATCGTACGGGGATTTGATTCGTACGGTCTCTGTATGATTCGTAAGGAGTCCAGCTCCTGGTACGAATCGGACTTCGTCGTACGTACGGGGGACGTTGCAGGGTACGATTCGTACGGGAAAAACGCTCCGAACGGCTATTCGGAGCGGTTTTTCCCGAATCGGAATCGACCCCAAGGTGTTATTAGTTAGGCTTCTTTTTTTAAGTTTCTAGAGAGATACAGTTAAAATATGCCACATATATTGTGATGTTTGCTTGAAATTGAAAGTTTGTTCTGTGAATTTTTAAGGTTTGGATAGTGTAATGGTACAGACATTCATGTATGCTTTTAGCAATATGGTGAGACTTTTACTAAAGATATGTGATGGGTTCCTACTTTGAATTTGGGTAGGTGTAATATTATAAGTAGTTGTAAAATGGTTAAGCAGCAGCCTGAAAGTGAGGTTTGAGATGTTTGTAGAGATGTTATTAACTAGAGTAATTTGTATGATGTGCGGAAAGTTGTATTTCATATATATCGCATAATTTTCAGTGTCTGATTGAAAATTTCAGTGTACTCTGTGATGTTTTGAGCTGTGCATGGTGTTGTGACTGAGATATGTGCCTACTTGCACATATATTATGGTATGTGTTAAGTGTTTGAAGATGATAGATGTATAAAAGACACGTATACATTTATCTGTTTTTTACTTTTATATATGATGCTGGTAGAAAAAAGTATAGACATATGCATACATGGATTTAGAAATACGGGTAGACTTTTATGAAAGATAAGTGAAGTGTTGCTTTGCTGTTATCGATGCACTGCACCTGTTTTTGCTACAATAGTGAAGCAGAAGTATTGAAAAAGTGATGTTTAAGATATGTTGGAAGAGGAATTATTTTTTATGGTACTTTATAAGAGTCTACTTATGTAATCCCTCAGCCAGTATTCATGCTGTTATGAAATCATCCAGGTGTTACCTATGTACACCTTTAATTCTCCAGATGTTACTCCTGTACTCATGCAATCACCAATGCATTATGTATACAGTGCTTGAATCACCCATGTACTATCTGTCCACTCTTTCAATCATGCAGGTACTACTTTTGTACTTATGATATCACTCAGTCAGTACTCATGCCCTTATAAAATCACCCACTCACATCCTATTTATTCCAGTAATCCCCCAGATATTACCCCTGCAGTCATGTAATCACCCAGGCGCTAGTTATGTACTACCCCTGCAGTCATGCAATCATGCAGGCTGTACCTATGCTGGTAAGAAATCACCCAGGTACTACCTTTGCACTCCTTTATTCACTCAGGCACTACCTCAGTAGTCCTGCAGTCACCCAAGAAGTACCCATGCATTTATAATACCACCCAGTCACTGCCTATGTAGTCTCGTAAATCACCAAATATTACCCCTGTAGTCATGCAATCACCCAGGCGTTACCTATGTATTCCTTTAATCCCCTGGCGTTACCCCTGTTCTCATGCAATCACCAATGCATTAGGTATACAGTGCTTTATTCAGCCAGCCACTATCTTTGTACTCTTTTAATCACGCACAGACTACTCTTGTACTTATGTAATCACTCAGCCAGTACTCATGCCCTTATAAAATCACCCAGGCACTACCTTTGCACTCCTGTAATCACTCAGGTAGTACCTTAGTATTTCTGTATTCACCCAGGCAGTACTCTTGGACTTATAAAATACTGTATACATGTTTCTTTTAGATATGATGTTGGTTTGAAAACGTAGAGACATATGTATTTATGCTTCTAACAATATGGAGAGACTTGTAGTTGAGTCATGTAATAGTCTGCTGCTTAATATTTCGGTAGGCCCAACACTCATGCAGTTATAAAACACTCAAATACTACCCATGCAATCTTTTAATGATCCAGGCACTACATATGCACTGCTGTAATCACTCAGGCATTACTGCTACACTCATGAAATCACACAGGCACTACCTATGCGCTCATGCACTCACCAAGGTATTACCCATGCACTTTTTCAATCATGTAGCCACTACTCATGCACTTATAAAATCACCCAGCCACTACTGTTGCACTACTTCAATCACTGAGGCACTACCCTTGTACTTATGTAATCACTCAGCCAGTAGTCATGCTGTTAAGAAATCACCCAGGCACTACCTTTGCACTCCTTTATTCATTCAGGCATAACCTCAGTAGTCCTGCAATCACACAAGAAGTATCCATGCACTTATAAAATCACCTAGTCACTTCGTATGTAGACATGTAAATCTCCAGATATTACCCATGTAGTCATGCAATCACCCAGCTCTATTACATGTCTCAGTTTGTAGGTTTCACTATATTCCAGAAATATCATATACATATTTCTTTTAGATATGATGATGTTTTGAAAACTTAGAGACATATGTATACATGCTTCTGACAGTATGGAGAGACTTGTTGTTGTGTCATGTAATAGTCAGCTACTTTATATTTCGCTAAGCCAAACACTCATGCACTTATAAAAACACCCAAGTACTACCCATGCAGTCTTTCAATGATGTAGGCACTACATATGCACGGCTGTAATTACTCCGGCATTACTGCTGCACTCATGCAATCACCAAAGTATTACCCATGCCCTCTTTCAATCATGTCTCCACTACTCATGCACTTATATAATTACCCAGGCACTACCCCTCCATTCATGCAATTCCCCAGGAATTATCCCTGTAGTCATGGAATCACCTAGGCATTATCGCTGCAGTATACAATTAGACAAGCATTACCAAAGCACTTCTTAAATCATCCAGCTAGTACATATGCACTTATGTAATGGCCCAGACACTACCCTTGCATTATTCAAATCACCCAGGCACTAGGCCTGTACTCTTTGAATCGCCCATCCACTACCTATGCACTTATAAAATCACCCAGGCACTATCTATGCGCCCCTCCAATCACCCAGGCACTACCACTATACTCCTACAACTTCCCACACATTTCTCCTGATCTCATGCCATCACACACACTTTACTTATGCACTCCGCCAATCTCCTAGACATTACCCCTGCACTTATGCAATCACCCGGACATTATCCATGCACTCTTTCAGCCATGGACTCTGTGCCTCTGTTCCTTCTTTCTGTACTTCTTTTGTGTCTTTCTGCACCTGTTGCTTCTTTCTGCACCCCTGTTGCCTCTTTCTACACCTCTGTTCATTCTTTCTGCACTTTTTTTGTATTTTCTGTGCATCTCTTGCTTCTTTCTGCACTCCTCTTGCTTCTTCGTACACCTCCGTTGCATCTTTCTGTACCACTCATGTGTCTATCGCACCCCTCTTCGCTCTTTTTTCTTCACTTCTTTTGTTTCTTTCTACACCTCTCTTGTTTGTTTCTGTATCCCTTTTGCGTCTTTCTGCACCCCACTTCTCACTTTTCGCATCTCTTGTTTCTTTATGCACTTCTCTTGCTTCTTTCTGCACCTCTCTTGCTTCTTTTTGCACCCCTCTTCCCTCTATGTCCACCCCTCTTCCCTCTTTCTGTATTTCTGTTACTTCTTTCTGCTCTTATCTTGCTTCTTTCTGCACCTGATTTGCCTCTTTCTGCACGCCTGTTGCCTCTTTCTGTAGTTCTCTTGCCTCCTTCTGCAGTTCACTTGCTTCTTTCTGTAACGCTCTTCCCTTTTTCTGCACCTCCCTTGCCTCTTTCAGTACCTCTGTTGCTTCTTTCTGCACTTATTTTTCTTATTTCTGCACCCCTCGTGCCTCTTCTGACCCTTTTTCCATTTTCCTGCACGTGTATTGGTTCATTCTGCACTGCTCTTCCCTCTTTGTGCACATCTCTTTCCTTCTTCTGTATCTCTGTTGTTTCTTACTGCACTGTTCTTGCTTCTTTCTGCACCTTTGTTGCAGTCCATTTCCTTACATGCCTTAAACGTCACTTTTGTCCTGCTGCTTTACCATTCTAGTAATGCTGAGAGTGTTGGGCATAGGCAAACATAAAAAAAGCCTATGTCTCAGGTGTAAGCCTCACCATATGTCAGGATCTATCACTCAGCCACTGCCATACTACTACTCCAATCACCCAGGCAGTACCCATGCAGTTATAAAATCACACCGGCACTTCCTATGTACTTTTGTACTACCCTAGACATTACCCCTGCATTCATGCAATCACTAATGCTTTAGCTATACACTGATTGAATCACCCAGACACTATCCTTGCACTCCTGCAATCACCCTGTCAGAATCTATACACTCCTCTAATCACTTAGGTAGTACCCATGCACTATATAATCACCCAGGCACTACCTATGTGTTCTTGTAATTCCTCAGATATTATCCCTCAACTTATGCCATCACCCAGACATTACGTATGTAGTTCTCTAATCATCTAGATATTATCACTGCATTCATGCAATCACCAGTGCATTAGCTATACAGTAGTTCAATCACCCAAGCACTACCCTTGCAGTAATGCAATGACTGTGTCGGGATCTGTGCATTCCTCCAATCACTTTGCCAGTACTCATGCAGTTATAAAATCACTGAACCACTACCTATACACCTATGCAATCACCCAGACAGTACCCCGGTACTCCTCCATTCATCCAGGCAGTACCTTTGTTCTCATGCAATCACCCAGGGACTACAGAGTGCACTTCAAATTTGATTTGGATAGCAGAAGATACATCTTTTAGTTGTGCTCTGTGGTTCTGTTGTATGGGTTGTGATGTCTTCTAATTGTAGGAATTTTGCAGTGACTGACATTCCATACCTTTGAAATGCATTTAAAAATATGTTTTTATTTATATATGAGAATATATATATAATTATTTTATACTATTAAATGATTTAACAAAAGTATCTGAAAGAGACACGTTAGTGATAGATTATTTAGCTTAGAATATCCCCAGGCATCAGACTAGATCTGGAACGTTTTTGTCAGCAGTAACTAGTGTAACAAGCCAGATGGCATATGCGGACTCTGCAGTGGGCACAGCATCAGGGCAACCTGTCCGATCACGTCCAGATCTCGGAGGGCACTGCACGACAATTGCAGTGGTGGCGCATAAATCACGATTGGGTCAATGGCAGATCCTCTCCCTTCCCCAATAGGAGCACACAGTGGTGAATGATGCGCACCTTCTGGGATGGAGCGCCACATGGGAGAGAGGCGGAGATCAGAGGCCTCTGTTCTCCGGCGGAGTTCCGGTTCCATATCAACCTTTTGGAGCTTCGGGCGATACGACTTGCGCTGAAAGCATTCCTTCCCTCTGCCCGGGGAGGTGTAGTGCAGGTGTTCACGGACAACACCACTGCCATGTGGTACTGCAACAAATAGGGCGGGTGGGGTTGTGGACCCTATGTCAGGAGGCTCTCCGCCTCTGGACATGACTGGAACATCAAGGCATCATCTTGGTGGTTCAACACCTGGCAGGTTCTCTGATCGGCAGGGCGGACGAACTCAGCCGCCGATGCATGTTGGATCACAAATGGCGTCTGAACTCGCACGTGCCGCAAGGTCTCTTTCTGCAGTGGGGAGAGCCTTGGTTAGGTCTATATGCCACCGAAGAGAACGCGCAATGTCATCAGTTCTGCTTGTTGGAATTTCCAATGCGGCACTCGCTCGGCAATGCTTTTTGTCACAAGTGGAGCTGCGGTCTGTTGTACGCCTTTCCGCCTATACCACTTCTGCCCAGAGTACTGAAGAAGATTCGGAGCGACCGGGCCCAAGTCATCCTTGTGGCTCCGGATTGAGCACGAAGATACTGGTATCCCGAGCTACTCAGCATGGCGAGCGATACCCTGATCCGACTGCCTCTTCGGGAGGATCTTGTGTCGCAGCAGCAGGGGACGGTCCTTTACCCAACCTGTCCAGCCTCCACCTTCATGCGTGAAAATTGAGTGGCGACAGTTGACAGCTTTCGACCTTCCTTCTGAAGTCTGTGATATTATTCTGGCAGCCAGGCGTCCCTCCACAAAGAAAGTATACACCTGCAGGTCGATCAAATTAGTGGCATGGTGAGTTAGACCTGTCAGCCCTAGGGTGGTCTTACCTCGCATTTTTTTCCTTTGCGCCTCATTTTTGCCACCATCTTTTTGTTGAACCTAGGCCTCTGGGTACCTTACCACGGCCAAACAGTCCTGACGTTCAGGTGCTCTCTCCTAATAACATGGCTGCCACGGCCCCTGCTACTGCGGAGTGGCCATTGAACATACATGCACTAGTAGTTAGGAGCAGGCTGGGACATACTGATACTGTATCTTTGCCGCCCCGCCTTTTTGTCCCATAGACCGACATGTAGAAGCTCTGGAACCTTCCTGCCCAGGGAGGAGTTATGCTTTGCCGCCTTTTCAGAAGGGTCACCTGACCTAGGGGTATAAGAGGAAAGGAGGGAAACCTGACTAGTCAGATGGGGCATCACTGGACCTGGGGGAACCTCTGCCTGAGTATAGGCGGTTGGGCCTAGAGGGAACCTACACTACTGAGACTGACTGAGTTTAGGCCCTGCTGTACCCAAGATAGCTGAGGGACTACCTGCCTGCTGACCTTGCCCAGTGAGGGGGAAACCCAGGAGACCAATTCCAGTGTGCTACAGGGAACCATCCTGCCTTTTATGCCTGCCAACTCAACCCCTACCTGTCCCCCAACATACTGCAATCAAAGAACCTGTAACTAAGACCTGCCAACAACTAGCGCTGAGACTGAAGCGCTGGGGACCCTGTGGGAGCTGCTGCTACTGGGGGATCAACAGGTAAAGCGCTGTGCCCACCTAGCGCTATATTGCCAGAACTGTGCCCTTTGAGCGCTATTTGCCCCCAGATCACCGCCGCAGCCCAGGACTTGGCTGCACTGCTGCTGTGCCCCTACATGCTGTGACTCTCAAGCGCTGTGATTTCCAAGCGCTATGCCACCAGAATCCTTCTAATGCCCCGAGCACGGTGCAGGCCCAGAACTCGCCCCTACCCCTTCTGGGCGCTGTGATCTTGAAGTGCTAAACAGCTGAAAGCCTGCCGGTGTCTCTAGGCGCTGTGGTAGCGCGTTGTTAATGCCCAGGTACCTGCTATCCCGCACTGTGTTCGAAGGAATGTGCTTTGGGCCCAGAAATCACCTCTGTGGCCCAGGGGCCGCGTGAGAGGCATCCGCTGTGTGGCCAAAATCATCGCCACAGGAGAAGACCGGGCAGTCCTTCGCAAGGCCGCGGCCCCCGAAGAAAAGGGAGGGCCGCCGCGGGTGCTGGGTAGGCTGCGCCAGGCCTTGGGAGCAGCCGAGGAGCATTGCAGGGCAACCGGGGCACCAGTTGCGTCATAGGCTGCACCCCCGGTGAGCCGCGCTGTTATTGGTTGAGGCTGCCGTGTCCCTAAAGGCCGCGCCCTGATTGGTTCCCGGGCCGGGGACTGCGCGTGAAGGCCCGAAGCCGGTCCAGGCCTTAGCGCGGGGGCTCCGTGAGGAGCGGGAGCCCCCTACCTCCCCCGGCCTGGTTCAAAGGTGTGTGGAGGCCCCAATGAGAGAGAGAGAAAGAGACCGAAGCCCCAGGTAACTCCCGGGGAGGGAGGCGAGATCTTTGGCAACATCAGGGCTGCCGGGGAGCACAAGGAGAGGGGAGTGGCAGCCCCGTGACTGCCCTCACCCCAGAAGACTGAAACTGGGCTGCAAAGACCCCATTAACCCCTTCTCTTTTTGGAACTGCTAGGGGCTGGGCCTACATTAAACACCGGACTGCCCATGGCCAACCTGAGTACTGCTATTAACCCTATGCCACAAGAGATAAGATGTTGTTGTTATCCCGGTACCTATATTACTCACCTGCATAGGAAATGTTGTGCACGTTACTTTTATGATACCCAGGCTTAAGATCTGTTACCTGAATGAATCATACCTAGGGAATGTTTTGATGTTATACTGATGCCCATGAAGTGTACCATTGATGTTCCCAATGCCTAGGAAATGGTACTTGAATGATTCCCCCCACCTGGGAAATGTTTTAAAGTTGCGTTCATGGCCCCAAAGTGTTCCCTTATTGGGGAAGTGCAGTGGGGATGTTACCTGTATTAAGGTTGCATAAGAGATGTTGCCTATGAAGTCCCTGAACAACGGAAGTGTTATTTTTATTGAATTGATGTCTGAGAGAGGTTGTCTCCATTAGCCTAGTATCCAGGAAGTGTTACCTGCCAGAACTAAAAATAAGATAAAGAGTCTTGGTTTATAAAACAACCTGGTGTGGTGTCATTCTATTGCGTGCGAGTTACTGTCTCAGTGCGAGTGTGTGCTGCACCACTGCTTTACACATTGCCTTCGGGCGCCTTCCTGCCTCGTGCCAAGCTACCGTGTCAGAATTGGTGACTCCAGTTCTTACACTGTGGATCCCCTTTCTGCCCCTCTTTCCGAGGTCCTTCTGTTCCTTCTCTCTTTGGCCCAGCTGGGCTCTGCTCTGGGCACTATCAAAGGTTATCTCTGACGGCCATTTCCGCCTTTCTACGGCTTCCCTATCAGCCTTCTCTTTTTTAATCGCTTCCTCAAAGGCATTACACACACGTTTCCTCCCCTGCTTTTCATAATGCCTCAATGGGACTTAAATCTTGTCTTCACCTATCTGATGTTCGCTCCTTTTGAGCCACTTCCCTGACGCTGAATAGGAAGCGTATGAACTAATGTGGTATTATTATAAAGCGGCTTGCTAGGTTTTTAACCTTAATAGACACTTGAATAAGATATCTTTTTCAGGTTCTAGTCTTTGAATTTAGATGCCCGTAAGGTGTTATGACCGTATAACATGACTTTCTTCTGTAGGACCGAATTTACATGTATGTTAGTCATTACAAGATGGCGCTTAGTATTATATTGCGGCATAATGTTTGACTCTATGACGTTATCTGATCAAAACGATGCGATTTATTTAGTCTCGATAAACATTGTTGCCCTCAACAAAACATTTATGTATATAGGGAAGTGAGTTTGCATAGTTTCAATAGACTGGCATTCTCAAATATGGCACTCGTGTTGACTCTGACAAAAATTGGGGTATTATTGGCAATTCTGATTCAGGGGCAACATTACGCATAGTTGTCTGTTTTCAACAGTGGCATGCAGGTCCTATATAACGCATGTGGTGTTCTTGGAAGCATAGGCATCAATTAATAAATATTATATTCGAATAAATAAGCTTATGTTTCGCACTATGTTGGTGCATTTTGAATTTACAATTTTGTAATAAATGCCTGATTAGCTCATTTGTATCGGGTTCATTTTTGGAACCTATAGACTTACATTGCGAGATGACACAATTATATGGTGTGTCCCTTCAATTATTTCTTTTGCGTGGTATCATGTCTCTGCTTGCTTATATTTAATCATACTGGCAATTCTTTTGAGTATAATCTGCTCTCAATGTCAAACATGACTATTATGAGGTATATATACTTCTCTTGAAAATAGAGGTTATAGTGTACTCTCTTCCTCTCTTTAGCTCGATAGGAGATTTGTGCAAATATGCATCAGAGTAATGTAGCTGTATATAGTTTTGTTGAGTAATAATGTAAATGAATGTTAATTGGACACAACTGTAAAAAGACTTTTCTCATTGTAGGCAAACGTGTATTAGATATAATATATGTATCCAGACTCCACAGATGACATAACATGTTGAGAGTGGACATACACTCTGAAATCAAATCTGAGGTACACTACCATGGACATGTATTATTATACTTGTAAATTGATGTTAATGTATTTGTTCCTTCCCACTCAAGAAAAAGTAAAATCTAATATGTATAGATTAACATGTTTTCTTTTTGTGTAAAAAAAAGTGCATGAATTGTCTTTTAAGCTGACTCCGTAATAAATTGTCACTTTGATTATCTTAGGTACACAATTGAGTGCGTCTGTAGTTGTATATATGTATATCATTTTAAAATGGATTTGTAGATGTTTTTCTATAACCTTAAAGAAGTCCCGCACTGGACGAAACCGTCGGCTATTGGATTTTATCATTGTTTTTCAATAAAGAACAGTGTTTAAAAGAAATGAGAACACAACGACTGGAAATTTCTTCATGTCATCTTTAATATTTTTTGTACAATATTTATGACTTGATACATATTTTGTGTGTGTGAAATTCCTTAGACATTTATGTTGTTTTGGATCTCCAAATAGGGAGTAGAGAGGAGTGTACTCCCTGGTCTTCCAGCACCAGCACTACTCTCCCAGACTTTTGCCTTGACAGGTGCAGCTGTTTGTTTTTGCCTCAACCCTCAGTTTGCTAATTATATATATATATATTGTTTATATTAGTATTGAGGAGAATGAAAACATGGAATAAACCAATGCATTTTATGAAGGAGAAAAGTAAAAGAAAAAAACTTGTTAATAGAACTAACTTCTGAAAAAAGAAATTGGATGAATGGAATCACACTTGTATTTAAGAACCGTTTATAATGAAGAAAGTTATTTTCAAAAAATAGATTAGTTCACACAGTTGATACGAGTGGGTGTTCTTATGAAGTTAAAAACCGTTGTACAATTGAAAAAGAAAAGATGGTTGTTAGAAATATGGAAGAAGTAATAGCTGAAGAAGTTCAAGGGAGACGTTCACAAGCTCCAGTGTATAGGTGGGATTGTAGTAGTATTTGTAATATACAACAGGAATCTATTGATATTTTACGAAATGTCTTACAAGAATTTAATAAATAAGTGTTAAACAGAAAATTAAGATGTTGCAAGGACTAGATCCTTGTAAAGTGAGAAAAAATACTGGCTTGCAGGGTCATTCTCTGACTTGTCTTTCTAGAAAAGTGTGTCAAAGTACTTTTCATCATTTGAGAATGGTAGCAGTACATCACTCGGAAATGCGTACGTTAGTTACAAGTTTTGTACTGTGTAAAAAGTCCTGCATTATCTTTAAGTGAAATAAACACTGCTCTTTTGCATGGATCAGTGTTGAATGTAAAAAAAGTTTGTGAGGATATACAGTTTCGTTTCTTTGGTACTGAAGAAGAGTGTAGAGAAAGTGAGAGTTTCATAAGTGTAGGTGTTGAAGAGGAGGTAGAAGATAGTACTACTGAGAAGTTTGTAGAAGAAATTACAAAATTTACTGTCGTTTGTTGTGAAAAGCCAAACTTCGTTTCTATTTGTTATCGACGTACGCACTATAGACGTCAAACTAGGAATGTTGATGTGTATTTAAAAAGTGAAAAGGAAAGCAATTATAATTGAGAGCAGTATGGTGCTTATTTGTTGGTTGAAGGTCATTTTGAGTTGGGTAGTGATAAACATATTTGTAAATATTGTTACAGCAAACTAGACGAGAACAAAATGCCAGCTACAGCTGTACATAATAACCTAGAGTTGGTAGCTATTCCTCCGGAACTGGTGGGTTTAAATACATATGAGTCCATTCTAATTCAATCTGTGTACCCGTTTCAGGCTATAGTTCGTATGGAGCCTAAAACAGGTAAGCTACCTCCCACAGATTTAAAAAGAGGTTTAAAAGGAAGAGTTGTGTATTTACCTTTAGATTTTAAGAAAAATATTGAAACTGTTGGTGCAGAGAGAGAGGAAACTGAACCTGTAGTTATTCTAGTTAATGGTGTACCAACAAAGAGTGGGAAAATATGGCAAGAGTTAGTAGATGTAACCAAAGTTCAAAAGGCTACATTATATCTCATAGAAAACATTATTTATTATAAAAATGCATATCTGGAAGAACAAGAAATATCTTTAGGAGATTATAGAGAAATTTCAACTGGGCAAATCGAAAAAGTGGACAAGTCCAGGAGTGAAGAAATTTATGAACATTATAGTTTACATCCTTTACATTCAAAAGAAGTGATTGGAAATACTATTGAATTATTCCAAATAAAGAAAACGAAGGGTACTCCCATGAGTGTTTGGACAAAGAGGTTTAGAAGCTCCTTGTTTTCCACAGCTCTTCCCCACTGGAAAAGGGGAGGATATGATGAAAGACCAGTACAGATTCCAGCTTCAGAATATCGTTCAACAAGATTATATTTAGAAGATCCAAGATTTCGACAGTGTGTTCCATATTTATTTCATCTTCTGTTTGAAAGTGACTTGTCTGCACTTTTACATGCAGTGAACCACATATTAAAAACAGGAGTTCATCCTACACATCTTTCTACAAAGGAATTTTAGGACAAAGTTCAACAAAGAGATGATCAATTAGAATCTCAGTTAATTAATTAATTTGATAGAATGTCAACATGGTACCAATGAGTATTGGTATCATCGTCATGGAGAACTTAAATGTATGTTAAGGACTTTAGTCATCCCTACATGGTTTATTACGCTTAGCTGTGCTGAATACGCATGGGACGATTTACTTGAATTTCTACGAGAAGCAAATTCAAATATTAAAAACATTGAATTGAAGCCAACTGGAGAACTGTGCTCCTTGGATCCTGTAAATGTGTGCAGATATTTTATTCTTAGGTTTCAAGCTATGATGTTTTTTATCTGCAATTAAAATAATCCACCCCTTGGAGAAGTTATTGATTTCTTTTGGAGAAAGGAGTACTAAGCCAGAGGTGCTCCTCATATACACATGCTATTATGGATCAAGGATGCACCTAAATTTGGAACCGATTCTGATGAAACTGTTTTGTCTTTCATTGAAGACTATGTTACCTGTTCTATTCCAAAAACAGGAGGAGAAAATAGCTTAAGACAACAAGTTTTACGGTTTCAGAGTCATCGATGTGGGAAATATTGTTGACGGAAATACAAGTCAAAGAGAAAATTTTATACAAATGTCGGTTTGGATTCCCACATCCAGTAACTTCAAAAGGAAGAGTGAACAGTTTCATGTCAGCAGTAAAGCATACTATAACTCGAAAATCTCCGAAGAATACTTACATATAAAATTAAGTAAAGATTCAAAGTATATAAATGACTACAATCCAGTGATTTTGACGATGTGGGATGCAAATATGGATATCCAATATGTTGCAGATAATGCGATTGCTGTTGCTCGCTATGTTACATCATATATAACCAAATCTGAAAAGACGGAGTTGAAAGAAATATGGGAAGAAATTTCACAAGAGAAGACTTTTAGATGCTTTCCCATCGAGAAATTAGATCCTACGAATGTTTGGATCGGTTGGCCTCTGCAGATTTATATTCAAAGTCAAGAGGAATCATTTGGGTAAGTTTAGGACTTGCTGCAACATGAAATCGAGTATTGAAATCTATACAAGAAGTTGAATACTTAGCTTTGAATGAGCCGGAGAGTAGAGATATTGTTAAAACAAATATATTGGATACGTACTATCCCAAAAGGAGTCCTCATATGTCTCTATGAAGTACTGCAACATTACAGCTTTAAGAGAAATGTTACAGAAAATATCAATGAAGAAAAATATGCTGTAATTGGATGTGATGTATCTTTGATAACACATGCCAAAGGAAATCGTATTAATCACAGGAAACTCAGTTGTGATACTCCAGATAAAACTGAATTTTTCTATTTAGTGCTTCTGCAACTGTTTAAGCCTTGGCGTAGTGAAATGGAATTCTTTGGAGATTTTGACTGCTATGAAGATTCTTTTAATGTATGTAAAGATAGCATTAAATGCACAGTTTTTCCAAAATATTTTCAAATGTTGAATGAAGTGATTGAACAAGATACTATTATTGCAGCTGAAATCGCTAGAGATAGTTCTCAAGATAGTCAAAGTTCCGCTCCGCTAAGTCAAGATCCACTAGGACAACCAATTCTTGAAAATGAAGCAGCAATCGCTATGAATGAAGTAAAAACGGAAATGCCACAAGCACAGCAGGATATTATTGATTTGGGAAACTTGGAAGAACAACTAAATATTGAACAAAAAGAAATATATGAGCAAGTTACAGAACAAATACAGCATGGTTTACTGCATGAAAAAAAGAATGCCAATGTACATCATTTAAACCTATTTGAATGCATATCAGTGGATAAGCTGGAACAGGAAAAAGTTTCTTAATTAAAGTGTTGACTAGTTACCTACAGAAAACCACTCAATCACATGTATCTGTTGAGGCTGAGTACCTGAACCTTGCTTCCACGGGATCAGAAGAACGTTCCCCAACTCCTCTACTCCACTGCAGCTGAAAATAATTTCAACTCACAGTAAAGAGGGGGAAAGGAGAATGGGAGATAAAGGAAGGCTGCCTCTGCTGTGTCTGTTCTACTGGAATACCTGTCTGAAGGGGCATCCAACACCTGCAACAACAAAGCACAAAATTACTGGTTGTCACAAGATTCTACCAAACTTCCTACTGTTTAACAAGCCCTCCCTCTCAAAGGAATTCCTAAAACCTATTACTTGAAAATACAGTGGGGTGAGCTTCTCTCTTATGTAAAGTTCAGTTTTAAGGTTGAAGATGAAGTTTATAAATGTTCTTGATAAGTCTTTATATTTCTCTTTTCCAGTTGCTGAACTCTGAGCTAGAAGGATACCTTTGGAAAATGGTGGTAAGTATAAATATATTTATTTATATCTACTGTAGGTCTCTTAGTTATTTCCAAACGGCAATGAATGAAAAAAGTAAGGTCCTACGCTGAAAGCAATAGACTAAATGAGCGCAGATAGTCTATAAGAGTTCTGGTAGAATAAGGAATAATTCTGAAGATTGCTGGCAGATTCTATGGTGATTTGCTAGACCCAGCACACAGTAAGTAATGTCCAAGTAGAGCGTCTACAGTACTATCAAGTTGCTGCTTGCAGAAGACACTGCAATAACGCTCCTCTGATTCACTGACTCAAGACTGAAATACCTGAAAACTCCAGGGAAGGGAAGGTAGGCTCCAATGGAAAATACTGCAATGCCTGGAACCTCTTTGTAATGCAACTTTGACATTGATTCCAGCAAAATAACGACTGAATGCCCAAAGGAAACTCTGCAGTTAATACTGGAACCTCCAAACAGAAGAGACAACGAGCGTAGAAGAAACGCTGTCTCCTCAACCCGAACAACGGTTGTAGTGCGCAATGCTTCTAGAGCGCACGCATGAAGACAACAATCCCTTCAGTTAGGGCCTAACTACTAGAGCGCTGACCTAACAGGAGTGGCGGCCACCATATTGGAGTTCCATGAGTGAATGTGACCCGAATCTTTCAATCAAACAGGGATCTTTGAGCCACCAATTGCCTCCAAGTCAGCTGCAAATCCTTCCGCCAACCTTCACTGCCAGACCTGATTCCCCTATGTGTAGGACCTGCAAGTGAGCGAGTATGACCAATCCTGATAGTATCTTGTGTTGTAACCGCTCCAACTGGGTTAGCAGCACATAACATTAAAGGGATTACATTACATTGATTACTCATGCCACCAGTTGAACATGAAAATAGGTTGGAATATCACAAGCTATCTGGATAAACTTGTTATGAAGTTTCAAGAGTACTAAAGAAAATTAAACTTGATTATTGATGTGGTGAGCATGGTCTCAAACTTAATTCTTGCCTTTGTACATTTAAGAATGCAACAGATTTTAAAAACAGATTATGATGTTTTATTTGGAGGAAAACATCTATTTGTGTTGGCGATCTATTACAACTTACTCCTGTGAAAGGATAACCAGTTTGTAAAACACTTGTCCATGAAGACACTAAGAAACCTTGGGAAGTATTGGAAATGTGAACATTTGGTCTCTTTTTGAATATAAAGAACTTATTAAGAATATGCGACAAGCAAGTGATGAACATTGTGGGAACATTCCTCAAGATATTAGAATTTATGTTTGACAAAACATGGTAAAGAAGCTTTACAAAGTCGACTACTAACATATTTGTTTTCAAATGAAAATATTGCACCTGAAATAATGTACAAAAAATTGGAGAAAATAAATCTATAGTATGTCTAATGAAAACAATGCAAGAGTGTTCTACATTCAATCAAGAACTTTAGAAAGTGGAGAAACAACCAATAGTGAAAATGGAAGCCATTGATAAAATGGAACATGAAGGGGTTACTATTCGTCTCTCAGAGAAATTACTGTCAAAATTGGATTCTTTGGAGAAGTCTATACCTAAGACTGCTGGTTTAGAAAAGACTTTATATGTATGTGTAAACTGTCGGGTAATATCACAATGTAATTTAGATGTTGAAAAATGTTTAGTAAATGGAGCAATGGGAAAAGTTGTTGAATATGTACATTTTCAGAACAGAGATGGAATTGAATTTTTGAAGATTACATTTGATCAGATTGAAGAGGTAAAACAGATTGGACGTTATAGTGTTCATTTTTTGCTTGTAAAAGACTTGTATGTTTGTAGAAAACAGTTTCCTCTTTCTTTTGCATTTGCGGTGACCATTCATAAATCTCAAGGTTTAAGTGTTGACAATGCTTCGGTAAATATATTGGACGTGCAGTGTTTAAAGAGGGTATGGTATATGCTGCATTATCTTGAGTAAGAAAATTATCTGGATTGTATTTGATTGATTTTTGTGAGAAAAAGGTTAGTGCTGATGCAAATTGGGTAAGAGAGTATAATCGGTTAAGAAGACAGTATGCTCCTAACTTAGGGGAATATCTCAAATATGAAAAACGTGTAGTATGTCCAAAGTGAAAATATGACAATCATTCTAGTGAAGTTGGAAAAAAGAAAACAATTCAAGAGAATGATGAGGATGCAAAGAAAATATAAATGGACACTCTTAATAATATTGTAGGATACCAGTTAGAAAATAGTTCGGGTCTCAACTGCTATACCAATGTAATTGTGAACGTTGTGTTTTATCTAGAAGATCTTCATCATCAAATTAAAGAAATTCAAGAAAAAAGATTCTGCTCTTTGTTACATTATATTTTTGAAAAGTTGGAAACTGATGGAACTAAAATCCATACTATTTCTGGCATACGACAATTTTTGCATATATGTTCTGGTTCTTCACAATTTACACTTAATGTACAACTAAGATGCACAAGAATGTCTTATGTTTATGCTTGCAGTATTAGAAGATGAAGGAATAGAAATTGAAAATTTTTGGGAACTAAGGAGCCCATTAGGTTGGCGGGCGGATTGCCCCCGCCAAGCTGGCAGTAGCCAACGCCGGCCTGATGGGGGCAATCCGCCCGCCATCCGCACTGAAATTACCCCTGCCACATTAAGATGGCTGGGGGGGCCGCGGCAGACGGAAATACTGTCCGCCGTTTTTCCGCCCCGGGCGCAAAAGGTTTAATATGGTGGGTGTGTCTGTTTGGCGGGGCCAGCCATATTAGTATGGGCCCAATCTGATGCCTTTCAGTGGCGGCAAAGTCAGGCGGTCTTCACTTCGGGGGCCCCCTGCCTGCCGCTTAGTGTATGCAAATGCATACATGCATTTTTGGCATTGTGACGGGCGGTGCTGAGTGCACCGCCCGCCACAATGTTAAAAATGCAGGATGCGCCTGCCACTGTGGCGGGCGCATCCTAATACCCCCCACGGGACCCCCACCCTTATGGCGGGCGGTCCCAACCCCCGGGAGGATGGCGGGCAGGCAAAGTCCGCCAGCCATCCTACTGACCCCCTAAGTTAAAGATGGGATCATAAATGTGAAGAGTGTTCATTTTGTTCTACCAATCAGATAGACACTGAACAATTCATATATTTGACAATAGCAGATTGCAAATTAGTGAGCAAATCAGTGTGTTTTAACAAATTAGTAAAAACAACCAATCAAGATATGAAATGTTCTCATTGTAAATCAGAAATGTTGTCAACATTATAAATAGAAACATTTGGAAAATATGTCATTTAATGCTACAACGTTGTAGAACAAATGGAACAAAATTGGAAACAAAAATTAAAACCTTTGTGGCAAGTTAAGTGTCAATTTCAGGAAGAACATTTAAAGCAGTGGCTATTCTATTCCATGATGGTCCTACTACAACATCTGGACACTATACTGTGTATTTAAAGTGCAATAAAGGATGGACACATTGTAATGATGGCCATTTGGAATTCAAATATAGGTTGCCTTACGAATTACCAGCTTAGTATCTGATATTTTTGATGCCAACATTTTGAAAACATCATTCAGCCTATTGGGAAGATGTGAACACAAAATAATGAATATATTTTTGATATTATGAATCCCATTGGATCTGGAATCATTATGCGGCCTATTGGGAAGATGTGACCAATTTGTGTTTGGATTATTATTCCTACTTTTTTTTTATTGGATTTGCAAAATTGTGTTTCAAGGAACTAGTTTATATATTTGATCTTTATAATGTATGCGATGTAAATGAGAGCGTATATTTTAGAACATGTACTTAGGAAAAATAAATAATTTCATATAGTTCAAGAATGTAATTTCGAAACTGTAGATAGGTAAACAGATTGTTGAATTTGTATATATTTCCGACTCACATTTGGTTTTTTTTCCAATCACATTGATTGTATTTTTCTGCCGCTGTTATATGATGATCTACTTTGAAATTACCGTGTAAAGTGAAATTCAATAGAATCTGAGAACAGCAAAAAAAGGAAACTGAATATGTTATGTAATTCTAAAAATATGTTGTGTTTTAGAACCAAAATATTATGTGTAATAACAGTTTCCTTTTTTATTGTTACAGAAAGTAATAGTTAACCTTGAAAAGATTTTAAAATCAATTTACAACAAAAGACCTGTAAAATAGTTTCACTGACTTTAGTATGTATTTGAATAAAGAGGGGAAGACGAAATAATACAATAGCCATAATAATATGAAGTAATGTTTACAGTCATTTTTATTGCACTGATCCATTTTTCTAAATACTACCCATGTACTGATCTATATAATTAGACACTATTCTCATACTACTATCATCACCCACACACTATCCAAGCATTTCTCCATTCACTTAGCCTGAATCTTTATATTTATAATATCACCAACATACTATTTATGTACTCATCCAATAATCCGAGCACTACCCATGCTGTCTTCCAATCATGCACGCACTACTCCTCACTCATGCAATCACCCAGGCACTACCCTTACACTCCTGCAGTAATCCAAGTTATATCCGTGCACTCCTCCAATCTCCCAATCACTACCTATGCACTTATAAAATCACCAAGGCACTACCTATACACTCATTTCATCACATAGGTACTGCCCATGCAGTCCTTTATTCATCCAGACATTACTCCTGCATTCATGCAATCACCCAGGTATTACCCATGCACTACTTCAATCACTGAGGCACTGACAATATAGTCACACGCGTGCTCTGGCACTTCTACAGCACTCATGGAATCAACAAAACACTACCCATGCTGTGTTCGAGTCATCTACGCAGTACTCCTTCAATCATGGAATCACCCTACTACTACTTATGCACTCACCCACAAACTACCCAGATAGTCCTACATGCAGCTAGGCACTACCCATGCACTCTTCCATGAGCCCATCCATTACTCATAGACTCCTTCAATCACCCAGACATTACTCCAGCACTCATGCAATAACCCAGACATTAGTCATGCAGTCCTTCAATCACTCAGGCACTACCCCTGCAGTCATGCAATTACCCAGGCACTAGTTGTGGACTACTCCTGGAGTCATGCAGTGATGCAGGCACTACCCCTTCACTCCTACAGTCATCCAGGTAATATTCATGTACTTCTCCAATCACCCAGGCACTACCTATGCACTTATAAAATCACCAAGGCACTAGCTATACACTCATCGAATCACCCAGGCACTGCTCATGTACTCCTTTAATCACCCATACATTATCCCTGCATTCATACAATCACCCAGGTATTACCCATGCACTACTTCAATCACTCAGGCACTTTCATGCAGTCATACATGTGCTCCGGCACTTCTGCAGCACTCATGGAATCAACCAAGCACTACCCATGCAGTATTCCAATCATCCACACAGTAGTCCTGCATTCATGCTATCACCCTGGTAATACTCATGCACTCCTCCAATCACTCAGGAACTACCCAAGAGCCCTACATGAAACCATGCACTACTGATGCACTCTTCAAAGCACCTGGGCATTAGCCTTGCACTCATTCAATCACCCAGACATTACTCCTGCACTCATGCAGTAACCCAGACATTAGCCATGCTCTCCTTCAATCAGTCAGGCACTACCCCTGCACTCATGCAATTACCTAGGCACTATTTGCACTCATGCAATTACCCAGGCACTATTTATGTACTACTCCTGCAGTCATGCAGGCACTACTAATGAACTCATGGGATAACCCAGGCACTACCCTTGCACTCCTCCAGTCATCCAAGCAATATCTATGCAATCACCCGGCACTACCTATGCACTTATAAAATCACCAAGGCACTACTTATACACTCATCTAATCACTCGGGTATTGTCCATACAGTCCTTTAATCACCCAGACATTGCTCCTGCATTCATGCAATCACCTCGGCATTACCCATGCACTACTTCAATCATTCAGGCACTGTTCATGCAGTCATACATGGGCTCAGGCAATTCTGTAGCACTCATGGAATCAACCAAGCACTATTCATGCAGCCATCCAATCATCTACGCACTACTCCAGCACTCATGCAATCACGTAGGCACTATCTATGCAATAACGCAGGCATTAACTTTGTACTCCTCCAACCACCCTGCCACTACCCATGCACTTATAAAATCACCACGCAGTACTCTTGCACTCTTCCAATCACCTAGGCACTACTGTTGCACACATGGAATCACACAAGCACTACCCATGCACTTCTTCAATCACTCAGGCCCTACCCATACACTCCTCCAATCACCCAGGCACTACGCATGCACTCATGCAATCACTGAGGCATTACCCATAAACTCATGCAATCACTCAGGCATTACCCATGCACCCTTCCAATCACCCATACATTACATCTGCACTCATGCAATCACCCATGCATTATCCATGCACTTACGAAATCACCCAAGCAATACCCATGTACTTACAAAATCACCTAGCCATTATCAGTCCACTCCTCCAGTCTCTCAGGCTCTACACATGCACTCATGCAATAACCCAGGCACTACTTATGCACTCCTCCAATCACCCATGCACTACTCCAATCACGTACACACTACCCATGCACTCCTCCAATTACCCAGCCAGTAGCCATGCACTCCCCCATTTACCTTGCCACTACCCATGCACTTATAATATCACCGTGCACTACTCTTGCCGTCTTCCAATCACCTAGGCACTATCATAGCACTTTTGCAATCACAGAACCATTACCCACGTAGATCTTCAATCACTTAAGCACCACCCATACACTCCTCCAATCACCCAGGCACTATCCATGCACTTGTGCAGTCATCAAGGCATTACCCATAAACTCATTGAATCACTCAGGCATAAACCATACACTCTTCCAATCACCCATACATTACCTGTGCACTCATGCAGACACCAATGCATTATCTATGCACTTACAAAATCACCCAAGCAATACCCATGCACTTACAAAATCACCCAGCCATTACCAATCCACTACTTCAATCTCCCAGGCTCTACTCATGCACTCATGCAATAATCCAGGCACTGCCATGCACTCATCCAATCACCCATCACTACCTATGCTCTCCTCCAATCTCGTAGACACTACTCTTGCACTCCTCCAATTATCCAGCCAGTAGCCATGCACTCCACCAATCATCTTGCCACTACCCATGCATTTATAAAATCACCACACACTACTCTTGCCCTCTAACAATCAAGTACGCACTGTCCTAGTACTCATGGAATCACAGACACAATACCCAAGCACATCTTCAATCACTCAGGCACCACCCATACACTCCTCCAATCACCTGAACACTACCCATGCACTCCTCGAATTACCCAGCCAATACCCATGCACTCCACCAATCACCCTGCCACTACCGATGCACTTATAAAATCACCATGCACTATCCTTGCACTCCTCCAATCACCCATGCACTACCCTTGCAGTTATACAATCACTCGGGCATTACGCATGCACTCTTTCAATTACTCAGGCATTACCCTTGCACTCATGCACTCACTCAAGCGTTAGGCATGCAGTCCTCAAATCACCCACACATTACCGACTGCATTCATGCAGTCACCCAGACATAACCCTTGCACTAATCCAATCCCCGTGGCATAAGCCTTGCACTCACGCAATCACTCAGACATTAGTTGTGCACTCATGCAATCACCCAGACATAACCCCTGCACTCATGCAATCAGTCAGGCATTACCTATGCACTCCGCCAATAACTTACACATTACCTCTCCACTCATGCAATCACCCAGGCATTACTCATGCACTCCTGCAATCACCCAGACATTTCTGTTGCACTCTTACAATCACCCTGGCAGTACCCATGCACTGCTTCAATCATATAAACACTAACCATACACATCACCCTATATTCCACTTACCACAATTGATACAACACTTACAATTATTTTCTTTCTTAAACCAAATAGGCGGTTCTGAAAAGAACCATTTTTTAGTTTTATAATTTGTTTGTATTTTGTAACTCTTTTTTACATTTTTTGGGTGTATTTTTGTTAAAAAAGAAGAAAAAAACAGAACCAACGAGAAAAACATTGAAATATTATGCAATTACAACTCATTGCATAAAAAAACAACTAATTTAACACTGGTGGTTGTGAATGGCAACCAGAATAGCATTGACCGATTGCTCACAACATATTACGTTTTTTACATTTCGAACAACGCTGCCCTACTCGAGCTAAGTCAGGGTGAATGTTGATAGCAGCAGTTGTTGTGCCAGCAGAAGAGGTACTGGGTCCAGAGGTATTGTCATCAACTGCTTCTCTTTCCTGTTGAAGACGCAGTTGAACCCTTGCTAAACTTTGAGGGTGCATTGTCTGTAAATGCTTTAGCATAGAAGAAGTCCCGCAAGAGTACTTCTTCTCTGACCCTCATGATAATACTTTTTGGCAAATGGTTCATGTCACCTTCATGGCATTCACCTTCTTTTCACCAGGTGGGATACTGAAAAGAAGCCCACACGATGCTCTCATATCTCACTTTAATCGGTTCTTCCAAATCTTCTTCACCTTCTGGTGGAAACTGCTGTGTTGGCTCTCTAGCTGCAATTTTCTGGTGGTACAAAAAACCCCAAAAAGATTTAAAGAAGAGATCCAAAAGAGAACAGGTGTCTCTTCTAAGATGGTCTTGGAATAATGAAAAAAATGGGTGGGGCCCTTCACGTTCTAGAATCAAAAGCCTCTAAACAAATGAAAGTCTTTCTTTCGAAGTCACATGGGATTCGGGTACAGTGCGCGCCACAAGCCTGCACCGGACTCGATTTCCCAAAAATACATTTAACAGTAATATATCTTTATTCCAGTTACAGAAACATGATATATACAACTATATTAAATAATGTCTTGGTATAATATATATAATAAAATTATATACATATACTTATAAAACTCAAACCCTCGGAACTACGTACATGACATTACGCAGGGCCGAGATCCGCGCACCCGTCGCTCACAAAACACGCATCGTACACGACTAAACCAATATGGCGGCAAAATACTTTGATTTGTGCACCCATCGAGACAGGTACATGATCGGTACGCAAATCCACTTTTTTATTTAAAAAAAAATGTATATTTATATTTTAAAAAAGAGAAAGCATTATATTGTTTTTATAACTATAAAAAAACTTACAAAAAATATTTTTAGAACATTATACTTAGAAATTAGCATTTCAAAAACCTTTGAAATTCACTGAAAAACCATAGGTTTTCAGGGACATTATGGTTAGAAAAAAAGCATTTTAAAAAACCTTAGAAATTCACTGAAAAAAACCACAGGTTTCAGGGACGTTATGGTTAGTAACCATACCCTCTTCCAATCACCCATATATTACATCTGCACTCATGCAAACACCCATGCATTATCCATGTACTTACAAAATCGCCCAAGCAATAACCATGCACTTACAAAACCACCCAGCCATTACCAATCCACTACTTCAATCTCCCAGGCTCTACTCATGCAATAACCCATACACTACCCATGCTCTCCTCCAATCTCGTAGACACTACTCATGCACTCCAACAATTATCCAGCCAGTAGCCATGCACTCCACAAATCATCTTTCCACTACCCATGCATTTATAAAATCACCACACACTCCCAATCACGAATGCACTGTCCTAGTACTCATGTAATAACAGAAGCAATACCCATGCACTTCTTTAATCACTCAGGCACTATCCATACAGTCGTCCAAACACCTAGACTCTACCCAGGCACTCCTCTAATTCCCCAGCCAGTAGCCATATACACCACCAATTCAACAGCCACTACATATGCCCTATCCTTGCACTCCTCCAATCTCCTAGGCACTACCCTTGCAGTTATGCAATCACTCAGGCATTACGCATGCACTCTTTCAATACATCAGGCACTACTCTTGCACTCATTCTATCACTCAGGCATTAGGCATGCAGTCCTCAAATCACCAACACATACCTCTGCATTCATGCAATCACCCAGACATAAGCCTTGCACTCATGCAATCACTCAGGCATTAGCTCTGCCCTCATGCAATCACCCAGACACTACCCTTGCCCTCATGCAATCAGTCAGGCATTACCCATGCACTCCACCAATCACTTACACATTACCTCTCCACTCATGCAATCACTCAGGCACTACTCATACACTCCTGCAAGCATCCAGACATTTCTCGTGCACTCTTGCCATCACCCTAGCATTACCCATGCACTGCTTTAATCATATATACACGAACCATACACATCTCCATATATTCCACTTACCACAATTCATACAATACTTACAATTTTTTGTCTTTCTCAAACCAAATAGGTGCTTCTGAAAAGAACAATTTTTTTCTTTTTTGTTTTATAATTGTTTTGTATTTTTTTAACACTAATTTACATTTTTGGGTGTTCTTTTGTTTAAAAAAAAAGAAGAAAAAACAGAACCAACAAGAAAAACATTGAAAATATTATGCAAATACAACTCATTGCACAAACAAAAAAAAACTAAATTACCACTAGTGGTTCTGAATGGCAGCCAGGATAGCATTGAACGATTGCTCACCAACACATAAGCTTTTTTTACATTTCAAACAACGCTGCTCTACTTGAGCTAATTCAGGATGAATGTTGATTGCAGCAGTTGTTGTGCCGGCAGAAGAGGTACTGGGTTCAGCGGTATTGTCATCAGTTGCTTTTTTTTCCTGTTGACAACGCAGTTGTTCCCTTGCTAAACGTCGAGGGTGCAGTGTCTGTAAATGCTTTAGCATAGAAGAAGTCCCGCAAGAGTACTTCTTCTCTGACCCTTGTGATAATACTTTTAGCAAATGGTGCATGTCACCTTCCTGGCATTCACCTTCTTTTCAGCAGGTGGGATACTGAAAAAAGCCCACACGATGCTCTCATATCTCACTTTAATCAACTCTTCCAAATCTTCTTCGCCTTCTGGTGGAAGCTGCTATGTTGGATCTCTAGCTGCCATTTTTTGGTGGTACAAAAAAAACACCAAAAAGATATAAAGAAGAGATCCAAAAGAGAACAGGTGTCTCTTCTAAGATAGTCTTGGAAGAAAGAAAAAAATGGGTGGGGTCCTTCAAGTTCTAGAATCAAAAGCCTCTAAACCAATAAAAGTCTTTCTTTCGAAGTCACATGGGATTCAGGCACCGTGCACGCCACAAGCGTGCACCGACTCGATTTCCGTAATATACATTGAACAGTAATATATCTTTATTTCAGTTACAGATACATGATATTTACTACTATATTAAATAATGTTATGGTATAATATATATAATAAAATTATATACATATACTTTTAAAACTCAACAACTTGCAATGGATTCGTGCACCTGGCGCGACCCCTGGAACTAAGTACGTGAGGTGGCGCCGAGATCTGCGCACCCATTGCTCACGAAACACGCATCGTGCACAACTTAACCAATATGGCGGCAAAATACTTGGATTTGTCCATCGAGACAGGTACACGATCGGTATGTGAATCCACTTTTTTATTTTAAAAAAATTATTTTATATTTTAGAAAAGAGAATGCATTATATTCTTTTTATAAGAATAAAAAATATTTACAAAATATTGAAAAAAACCATAGGTTTCAGGAACGTTATTGTTAGAAATCAGCATTTAAAAAATGTCTAAATTCACTAAAAAAACATAGGTTTCAGGGACGTTCTAGTTAGAAAAAAGCATTTAAAAAGCCTTAGAAATTCACTGAAAAAGCAACAGGTTTCAGGGACGTTATAATTAGTTGCACATTTCACGCGTAGAAAATCAGAGAAATTTGGATGTTATAGTTAGTTGAGCTAACTATAACTCACGCCCCCGCAATGCACTGCTCATGACGTCACATATCACATCATTCATGACATGGTCAGTGACATCACTGATGACATCACTGATGACATCATCCACGTGATGATCTGATGCACCTCCTTACACCCTAATATAACCTTTGATACACCCACTCTAAAATACAAACTATCATTTTTAAAACTATAGACACACAAATACCATATACTAAATACCTACTCACTGATCCCTAGGTCTTCACACACATCAACTCATTCACCCATACACTCACTCATATATGCATTCACTCATCAATACAGCACTATCATATGCACTCATACACCTATACAGACACTCACACTATTCATTTGTGGAGTTACACACACACCTAGCCAGTCATGCAAAGAATCGATAACATTCCCATTAACTCACCTATACAGTTATACAAACAACACCACCTCACTTATACATACAGATACTAACACATACTTACTGTTTTAAACAATTACTGATACAAGCACACAATCATCCAGACAGCCGCTTCCATACAGCCGCTTTCACAATCACTCTCTCTCACATAGAGTCATGTATATACTCCAGCACTCATATATACTGCCTTACTCACCCACCCATACAGCCCTTCACAGATGCACTCATGAACCCATAAACCCAGTGAATCACCCACTCACACATCTATGCACAGAGTCACACACCCCACACCCACCCACTCAGGCACACATACACATACAGATGCTCAGAAAACCAATCAATAACCCATATAGACACTCATGTAGCTACTCACCAACTCATGCAGCTGCTTACACACCAACTAACAGACTGATACAGATATTCACACAGTTTAGTCACTAACCCATGCATTCAGTAAGACACGTTTAATCACTCACTTATACAGTCAGTCACACACCTACTAAATCAGACACTCATACATCCAATTATTCTTCAATACACCTTTCGTATTTATTTATATAAAACATAATTAAACTTTATAGAAACACATAGTCACTGGATAATGTTATCCGTGATGTCATCAGTGATGTCACTGACCATCTCATGAATAATGTAATATGTGACGCCATGAGCAGTGCATTGCGGGGCCACGAGTTATAGTTAGTTCCGAATTTCTCTGGTTTTCTACAAGCAAAATGTGCAAATAACTATAATGTCCCAGAAACCAGTTTTTTTCATTGAATTTCTAAGGTTTTTTAAATGCTTTTTTCTAACTATAATGTCCCTGAAACCTATGTTTTTTTCAGTGAATATTTATATATATATATTCACTAAAAAAAATCATAGCTTTTAGGGACGTTATAGTTAGAACAAATCATATATATATATATTTATATACACACACACACACATATATTCACTGACAAAACCAAAGGTTACAGGGACATTATAGTTAGGCTCAGATTTTACACGCACAAAATCAGAGAAATTCAGCAGTTATGGTTACTGAAGCTAACTATAACTTACACCACCACACTAATTATTACCTCACATATTACATCACTCATGACATGGTCAGTGACATCACTCATGACATCTCAAATGACATCACTGATGACATCATCCAGTGAGTGTAAGGGTTTCGTAAACATTTGTGAGACTCAAAGATAGATACCAAGCTTCTGCATAAGCCAAATTAATAGTCTTTCTGTACTACTAAAGGGTCATACTATTTCTAACAAATGTCATCTGAGTGGCTGTGTGACTGTATCAGTGTGTGAGTGGCTTTATGGATCTGTCAGTGGGTGTATGAGTGGCTGTATAGGCCTGTCAGTGGGTATGTGATTGACTGTATGGGTCTGTGAATGGGGTTGTGGCTGGTTTTATGGATGTGTGAGTGGTTGTATGGGGGTATGAATGGATGTGTGATTGGTTTTATGGGTCTGTAAGTTCATGTTTGAGTAGTTATATGGGTGTGTGAGTGGTTGTATTGATGTGTGAGTGGATATGTGAGTGGTTGTGTGGGTCAGTCAAGTCAAATAATCTTTATTCGGATAAAAATATCCATAAAAGCACAGTTCATCACCACCAATAAGAAATACAATAATATTAAAATATATATATATCATCCAGTACAGGTACAAAATTAAAATAGAATTACATTTAAAAGAGTTGGACGGGCCTAAAGACTAGCAGCATAAGTGGCATAGTGCAAAATATGAATTTGAGTCGATTGTGCAAAATCGGCAACAGGTTGCAAATAAAGTGCAATAGAGCAATCAGTCAGAAAAGTGCAAAATATGGCATTTGGAATAATTGTGCAAATCAGCAATAGTTTATAACTAAGGTGCAAAACATTCAGTAAGTCAGCAGTAATCTTTCAGAGAAAGTGCAATATTACCATCTTACAGGGTTTATGCAACATTAGGATTCAATCATTGAGGCACGTGAGCGTACCGCAGCTTGTAAGAACATACTTACACGAAAAATCAAATCATCACTTCCCAATTTTAAAATCTCAGAATATGCTAATTTAAAATCCACAATAGCCCGTGCCTTAAAATAAGGAGCGAAATACTTTTTTTGTGTATCTTACATAGAATTTGCAAAAGAGTAAAAAATGTAACAAAGTTTGTTTACTACCAATGCCTCAGGGGCAGTTCAATTGCTCCAAATTGTTGTTAAAGCCTATTGGAAAGCAAAGTGAGGATTTTATGCTGCCATCTCTAAGGCGGTAGAGTAAACTCCTTTTCCATCTCCCTATATTTTTCCTAAGATATTGCTGTGGCATATTATGTTGAATGCTCGTGCCCCCAAAAGAGGCAAATATCTAATGATCGATGGTTTATTGTGCTCAATGTCCTGTCTTTCTTTATGGTACAGGTCATAAAGCGCGCCCCTGACTGAACTTATATTTATACCTTCCACTGCTGACGGGCTTAAGAAAATGTGCTCCAAATTCACGCTAGGCGGGCTGCTTTGTACTGCAGCTAGCCAGGGGATGCTGCCACCCTTATCGCACTTAAGGCAGTCTATATTTATCTCCCTTGTTATATTTGCTTCAGGATTCTGCCATATTTTTAACCAAAATATCGCTGGGCGAGACCTAATAAAATCCTCCACATATTTTAAATTCAATTCCTTGTGGCATATATAATTTGGAGATGAAATTTGCGCCCCAAGGATTTTCCTACAGAATCTGTTCTCTTCAATTTGAATCCCACTACAATTCGCATGCCCCCAGACTTCGGCACCATAAGTGGCCGTTGGTACACATTGTGATTTATATATCTGAATCAACGGTACCACTACCTCAGATTGTTTTGGTTGCGAAGGCTAATGATAGAATTAACCGCCTTAGTGTGTTTACTTCTACCGTGGGCCATGTGGGCTTGCCAGGAACCTGATTCTGAGAATACTAGGCCCAGTTATGGAAAAGTGCTTGTGCATGTTAGTGAATCGCTGCCCATTATAATGGACTTAATGCAGTGTTTTTTTGGCCCACAAGTCATTATATAGGATTTTTAAAAATTTGTACAAAGGTCAAGATACGCCATAAAAGACACAAATTCCTTAACTAAAGGGCGAAGTGCATTGGGGGTGCGGCCCATAAGGACCGCATCGTCTGCGTATAAAAGCGCAGGGAGTAATTTGCCATTGATTTTTGGTACATCGCTGGTCAGTCTCGATAAGGAATTATGTAAATCATTTATATAAAGGATAAAAAGCAGAGGGGCTAGAACACAACCTTGTCTGACCCCTCTGCCAATGGTAATGTCACCAGAGACTTCCCCATCATTGCTTATCCTCACCCGGGCCTTCAAATCTCTGTGCAAATACGCCAAAAAACAAACCAAAGCCTCGTCCAACCCATAAATTAAAAGAATCTCCCATAAACGTGATCTATTAACAAAATCAAAGGCTGAGGTTAGATCCATAAAACCCAAATAAAGTGGACCTTTTTGAGCAACCGTATATTTCCCCAAAATAAGGTTCAGATTCAAGCACTGTTCCACTGTTCCAACATTACTTCTAAAACCCAGCTGACAATAGTTTAAAATATCGTTGTTTTCAGCCCAATTCCTTAACCCTGCCCAGAATCTTCAAAGTGTTGTCTATCAGAGAAATTGGGCGATAACAGCTGCGGTTAAATCTGTTACTTATTTTAAAAATGGGCACAATAATACTGGTTGACCAAGTGCTTGGAATAACTGTATTAGACAGATTATTAAAAACATTACATAAAAGGGATGCCCAAAAGTCCGGTTCGTGCTTTATAAGGTTGATTGATAGCCCATCCGAAGCTGGTGCTTTATTCCCTAAGCTTTGATGTATAGCATCCTCGACTTCGGATATAGTTATAACAACCTTTGGAGCTGTGAAGCAGGTGAAGCTAATAGAGGTCTTTGTCGAAGCATTATAGATTCTAGCAAAATGGTCCTCCCATAGTTCACTGGGTATATAACAACTTATGGGGGTAATATTCGTATCCATGGACCTCATACCTTTAACCTCCTTCCAAAATCCAGTTACATCCTTAAGTGAAGCAGCCCTGGCAAGATTATCCCAGCGTTCTCTCAGTATCTCATCTGAGCGTAATTTATAGTTGCTTTTTTGTAGCAGGCTCTTAATGATTTAACTAGAGTTATATCATTGGGTGTAGCCGCTAATGCTACACGCAGTTCTCTATTAGCCCGCGAACAAGTATTATCAAACCATCTGGGATTCTTTCTTAAATTAATAGAAGGTTTAGAGATTATGGGCCCGATGTAGGTGGCCATTACCGGTCGGTAACGGCCGAATTCGGCCGTTACCGACCGGTAAATGGCTCATTAAGATGTAGGGGAACTTATTTACAGAATCGGTAAATTTACCGAATTGGTAAATTTACAGATTCTGTAAAATACCGAATCGGTAATTTTACCGATTTGGTAAATCCCACATGTAGGTGGCACTGCAAACAGTGCCACAGGCCTTTAGGAGTGGGTATTTTACCACCCAATCCTATTGGGTGGTGAAATACCGAATCCAGGTGTGCATGCACATCTGTGCATGCACACCTGTGCCATGTGACACACAGACATGCCCTAAGGGCATGTCTGTGTGCCACATGGCACACATGCCTGTAATTGGGGTGCCAGAGGGTGTCAAAGTGACACCCCCTGCACCCTTGCAAAATTCGGTATTTACCGATTCTGTAAATACCGAATCGGTAATGCCCATTGATTCCTATGGGCTTCAATGCCCATAGGAATCAATGGGCATTACCGATTCGGTATTTACCGAATCGGTAAATACCGATTCCTTCCGATTCGGTAATTTTATAAATAAAATTACCTACATCTGCCCTCCTCTTTTTTACCACTTCTTAAATACCGATTCGGTATGAATCGGTATTTAAGAAGTGGTAAAAAAGATTTACCTACATCGGGCCCAAAATGTTTAATACCAGCACAAAGATCACTAAAAGCCTCAATAATCTCCCCACCCGAGGTGCTACTTGACAAACAGATATCTATCAATACAGGGTGTGATCTTATCATATGTGCAAAAAGGGCTTTATTGTCTATCCCCTTCCAGATCACTCTAAGTTAGTCAGCGGATGCTACCAAATATTTGGCTCCTATTTCCGTTTGAGCACTAAATTTAGAAGAAAGTCTAATAGTTGTCAAAATTGGGTTATGGTCACCTTGACTCGTGCATAAAACCTCAGCCTTTACTAAAAAAATTACCAATGAGGATGATATAAAAACATAATCTATAGTAGATGAACATCCGCGACCTCTATAGGTGGGCAATGGACCCTTAATTGGGTTGACGCCGACCTTTTCCATTACATTAATCAAATTGCGGGGGATAAGTAGTTACGAAGTTCCTCCCCTCTTTTGCATGGGGTCGCCCTTGTAGTGATGTTATCAATAACACTATGCAGTCGTGCGTTAAAATCCCCACATATGAGAATTCCGTCTATTTTGCCATACCTCCGCTCGTCATTCAGTTCATCGATAAATTCAAACAACTTAGTAAAATTTCTATTTGGTAGTGATGTAAAATCATTATTGTAAAAGTTAATTACACATATTGAAGCCCCCCGTGAGTAAATAACGGCTTGAAAATTCGCATTATTTGTCGTTACAGGTTTTATACTGCCCTCAGCCGATATCTTTATCCATGTCGATAATCCCCCACACGGTCGGCCTATTTTGGGGCTAATTACAATACTATTTTAACACATGAATCCCTCTAAAAACAATTCATTCATACACCAAGTCTCCTGAAACATCAAAATATCGTAATTACTAACCAGATCAATCCACTCCCTGGAATTTAGTTTAGATCTTAAACCTGCGATGTTCCAACTTAAAACATTTAATTTCGAATCTGGGATTATAGGTTCACTGATAGCTGGACATGATATTAAGGGGTCTACTGTCTCTGAGATGATAATAGGTGGGTGATTCAATAGTCAGTCCTGACTCTCCAGACTGAACAGGGCAGTAAACCGATTTTGTGTGGTACAAGTTAGTATCAAAGTATTACGTGGGCCTAAGGGGGATTTATAGAAAAAGCCCAAAGGTAGTGAATATATGAGGGTTGGGGCAGTATTATTATTAACTTGTGCTCGCAATAGCCATTTCACCATGGAGGGACATCTGAAATTCACGACAATACAGTCGCCTGGGATGTTCTTTTCTGAAGGTCCCACCATTAGGATTTCGTTGGCGTTCGCCATCCCTAGGCCCTTATACTTTGTTAGCCAATCAATACTCTTATTTTTGAGTTGTTCCCATGATTCTGATTGGTCTTGCTTCAGGGGAGGAACACCAGCTAAATTTACAACATATGGGCAGGCTTCGGGGGGGGGGGGGGGAGTTAAGGACAACTTTAGAAAAATTCCTTGCCTGATCATTCAATACAGTTGCTGTACTTGTAGGATCGGGGACCGACAGTGCAGGTATAGCTGAAACTAAATTTCGTGACTGGGTGTTACTAAGGGTCCCATTGCCAATGGCTGGTTAGACGGGGGCATCAGGTTGGGAATGGATTTGAGAGAAGAGCTATCTTTAGAATTGCCACACTTGTCACATGCGGCGTAACAGATGAAAGCATACTATCACCGCTCGCCCTCAACGTACCATGATCAATTACTTCCGTTTCCTTGTTGTCCCCCATAATGTTATCAACAATGGTAACATTATTTTTCTTTGTGTCCAGTTTCTTAACCAAATTTTTCAATCTATCCAACCGTTTGAACAAAGCTAAAAATTGTTTATCTACTAGAATTTTCATGCGGGCATAAACAGAGTCCAATATTGTGTCAATTAGAATTTCGCCCGATCTTCCATGTGTACCATGTGCGATTACATGCTCCGTTTGTGTATGTGCGGAGTTAATTGCAACTTCGGGAGTGGTCGGGTCTACACTATTATCCTGTGTTTGCTCAATGGGGCTTACTATGGTAGCAGTAGATCCTCGCCTCCACATACTTAGGGGAGTTGGTTGAGTTTTTAGGGCGAGCAGGCTGTTTCCTCTTACTGCTAGTGGGTTTAGTTACTCCTCTCTTCCTTTTTTCCCCCACTGTTTTAGTAACCAAGGCCGAATCCCCACTACTGGCTGTGACTTTGGGCCCCAATTGGCGTTCTGGATTATCCACACCACCACCATCAGTCCCAAGGTCCACGTGCAATATTTCTCGCTGGCTGGGGGTAGTGATCAGAACATTTGGGGACAATGGGAGAGGGATGGTTAAATTCCCCTGTTCAGCTCCGTTAGACAAATGCAAGTTAGCTACGGGTAAACCCATGGAAAGTCTTCTTTCGGTTAACTCAATTTCTGTTGAGACCATATTAACAGCTTCTACGAGCATACTTTCAATGGTGGTAGCAGTTGAGGTCTTTGGGCCAGATATACCTATACGCTTCCCCATAGTACTTGATGTCGGTCACTTTATGCTGAAGCTTAGAGGATTTGCCCGGCCCGGCCTCTGTCGGCCCCTGACGGCCACAGACGGCCCACCCTTTGCCCGGGTTTAGCCCGGCGCCGCCCGCGATGCGTCGGGCGGGAGCGCTTTTGAGTGCTGGTGCCGGCGCAGGAATCACGTGTCTCCCCTGCAAAGACTGCTGGGAGATGTAGGCAATGCTGGAAGCCGTTCCGCTCACAGCACGTGAGCAATGTTGGAAGCCGTTTCCCTCATGGCGCAGGAGCAGCGCTGGAAGCCGTTCCCCTCACGGCGCGACCCAGCGAAACCTAAGATCAGCCGTTCCCCTCACGGCAAGATGGTGAGTCTAGAAGCGAAGTGGTTGTGTGGGCTTGTGAGTGGTTTCATGGATGTGTGAGTAGGTGTGTGAGTGGTTGTAAAGGTCTGCGAGTTTGTGTGAGTGGTTTTATGGGTGTGTGAGTCGGTGTGAGGGTGTGTGAGTGGTTGTATTTGTCTGTAGTTGTGTTTGTGAGTGGTTGTATGGGTATGAGTGGTGTGGGTGTGTGAGTGGTTGTATGAATATGTGAGTGGGTATGAGAGTAGTTGTATGGGTTGGTGTGTGAGTGGTTCCGTGGATGATCTTATCAGTGATTTCATCAAGGATGTTATTTGAGGTGTTATCAGTGATGTCACTGACCATGTCATGAGTGATGTAATATATAAAATAATAAGCAGTGCATTGTCGGGCGTTTGTTATTGTTAGCTCAGCTAACTATAACTGCAGAATTTCTATAGTTTTGTGCGTGTGGAAACTTAGCCTAACTATAAAGTCTCTGTAACCTTTGTTTTTTCAGTGAATTTCTAAGGTTTTTAAAATTCTATTTCCTAACTATAATGTCCTTGTAACCTTTGTGAAATTTGAAGTTTTTTTTAATTTTATTTCCTCCCTGTAACCTTTGAGAATGGATGTGTGAATAGCTTTATACGTCAGGGATTGGGTGTGTGAGTGGCTGTATGGTTCTGTTAGTGGGTGTGTGAGTGACTATATGTGTCTGTGTGGTGGGTGTTTTGAGTGGGTGGGGCGGGGCCAACGGGTGAGGCTTCCCAGTTATTTGGCACATTGGATACTCTTATTAATTTAAAGGGAGAACCATGGACTCTGCTCTCACTGGTAGAGGACAAGAATGAACCCACTTGTCACAGTCACTACAGATTGCCTCCGATAGTTCAACAATGCATTCACCTTCGGCAAGGATTTCAAATCATTTTTGAATGTGGGATCGCCGAGAAAACACATTTGCTTTGCCTTCCAACTCCCTTTATTTTTATTCAGCCTGGTCTTGGGAAGGTGGCGTTCCTTTGGGCCCATATCGGCCATTGGGAGGGAGACTGCATGAGCCCCATCCCTATGATATATACTTACATATATTTACATATGCCCCTAGGATCTGGTCCACCTGGGGGCTGAACATTTTGCTGCAAATCCACCTAGAAATTGCAGCAAAATTGCCTGGGGGACCCCAGCACCATGCCTGGGGAGGGAGGGGGGGCTCAGGGTATATCTACCTTGCCCTCTTTTCTTTATTTGTAACTTTTTGGGGAAGACTCTGCACAAAATGGCTGCCAACAGGTCTTGGTGAAGAGTTCTCAGCTTGAGATCTGTTGGATTCGTGGAGGGTTTGTGCCTCTAGATTTACAATTTTTTTCCCTGTAATATGTCAAAAACTATTGAATGGATTTACACCAAACCATCAAAAGCACTCTTTCTTGAACAAGATCTAGCTTTCTTCCTTTCAGCGGTTCAGACTGTAGTCATGTCTAAATTCCCTAGGGGAAATTGAATGGGGAAAATGCATTTGGGACCCCCTCTTTTTTCTCAGCCTTCGCTTGACGAATCACCCAAAACTTTCCAGACAGCAGCTTAATTGAGACGCGTACTAGATTTGTAAATTTTGTGAAGATTCGTCTAAAGGCGCTAAAGCAATTAGCAAAACAAAAAACACTTTTTCTATGGAAATGAATTCCTAGCTATAACTCCAGTAGGTCATTCATATATATGCATATGTTTATTGTGTGTGTGTGTGTGTGTGTGTGGGTGTGCGTGTGTGTGTGAAAAGTGACAAAGTTCTTTGACACTTTTGCAGCAAAGTCTTTGAGCTAGGATTAGCTAGTGCTTTTATTTATTCCAGGTCGGCTTGGAGTGGTAAGTGTATTCCATATCCCGCATTTCCTTCATCCTTTTTTGACTCTTCATAAAATTAGAGTGGAAGTAACACTTATGTTGTAAATTTACACTCAAATTTCTTGAAAAGCCAAGAGGTAATACACTTACTAAAATGTATAAATTATTCAAAAGTGTAAAGCCCATAAGCCCTTCAATTTGTTGGAGACATGAGAGTTGCACTTTGGAAGTAAATATACACTCAGATTTTGTGAGATGCCAAAAAGTAGCAAACTCACTAAAACTGTAAATTACTCAAAAGTGTAAGCTGGCTTTGTACATCCTTAGTCTTTAACATGTCTGCTTGCAGTACACATACAATAGCTGTATGCGTTCTCATCCAGCTGTTTTCAGAAAACCTTAGAGTAATTAATTGATACAAGGGCTTAACCCCTGCTCAGCACAATGTGTCATGTAAGCTCTTCAAAAGTTAAGAATACCCCCCTCCCCCCCCCCCCCCCGGGGCTTGTAACTTCACTAATTTGTTTGAAGGTTGTAACGTAGCACACTTCTGTAAAACATCAGGTGCCACACCTTCACTGGATAATGCATTTCCAAGGAATATTACACTAAGATACCCAATTTTAGCTTTTTTTAAAATTAATTTTACACACATGGTGGGCTAAAATGTCACTATTTTGTCTACCCTAGCTAGGTGATCAATCAACTCATCATCTGTAATATAGATAGCCTCAATATATGATAGTGCTTCTAGATAGTCTTGTATGATCTTCATGATCCTTGTTGCAAAGGGTCCAGGGCTGTTTTTCACCCCTGAGGTAATCTGGTATACACTTTTTGAAAACAGTTAAATGAAGAAGCGGTTAGATATTTTTCCTTGACTGGATTTACCATTAATCCACTTCTGTGAGCATTCAGTCCATTATGTGTACATGTTTGTGTATGTGTAAGATGGAATGGCAAGGCATTATTATACCCCGATTGTAGGTGAATGAGAACAAGCTACTCACCTTAAGTAACGCTCCTCCTATTGGTTACTAAATCTAACCACTGATTCCTCGCCTTAAGAATACTTGCAGGTGCCAGACTGGATCTGAAAGATTTAAACACAATTACTCGCGTGCGCAGATAGCTGGTGCCGTGTCGCTCCACTTTGGCTTTGTTCTACCCCACAACTGATGATGGAGCTGTATATGACTGCCACACCTGTACGTCAACTTCAGTTTGTTTCTTGACTCTCTCTCTGACCTCAGATGCGCAGTCCAACAATTATCAAATGTACCAGTGTACAGATCTCTAGTTTGAGACCTTTTTAGACCATTCCATAGATCAGGGAGGTGGGAGGGCACTCAGAAATGCGTGGTTAAGGTATCCACCAGAAAGAGCATGACCTAAGGTAAGTATCTTCTTCTTCTGATAAATACTTCCAACTGCAGATTTCTCACCTTTAGAATAGATTCCCAAGATGTGGCTCCCAAGGTGGTGGGTCATTGGAATAGCTCAGATCAAAAAATCGTACTGTACCAAATATGCAAAGTGCCCTTCTTGTCAGATCTAGCTATGAAGGCATTAGTGTTTTGTGAATTTGTGCATTGATGTCCACGTCCAGGCCTGACATATATCAAGAACAGGCGCACTGTGTGCCAACACAGTGGTAGCAGCATTGGCCGTGGTAGAATGGGTCCTCAGTCATTCATGAGACAATTATATAGCATACCTTATTGAAAGGACTATCCAGCCTGATAGAGTCCTTTTCTCTACTTCCTCGCCTTTCCTTGGCACAGAGAACCCCACAAAAGGCTGATCGTCTACCTGATGGTCTTTGGTGCAATCTATGTAAAAGCTAAAGGCTCTCTTGGGGTGGAACCAGTGAAGCCTCTCCTCCTCTTGCGACACGTGAGACAGAGCAACAAATGTTTTGAGAGTGATGGATTACCCCGCAAGAAAAGATGTCATGACCTACGGCAAAAAGACCACCCTGGTATTCTATGCTGCACTGCACTGACAGAGCTTGAAGTTCACTCATGCGACAAGCTGAAGCTTTAAGAAAGTTATAAGGAATACAGTCTTTAGAATGAGTAGATGTGGGCAATTGTGCTTTGGTCGAAGATAGTACACGTAAGGAAAGTGAGGACCAAACTGAGATCCTCCTAGGCATCACAAATAGTGTGGGAGGAAACATATGTGTCAAACCTTTTATAAACATATTTACAAAAAGTGATTTGAACATGAATGGCTGGTCCGGAAATGCTAAAAGGGCTGATAGATAACCTTTCGGTCAGACAGAAAACAAACAAGACACCTGACCGTTTTGTATGTGATGGGTCAGTATTGTGGATGTCACATCAGACCACTAACTTGTCCCACTGCTTGGAGTAGACAGACTTTGTAAAGAAAAGCCTGGCAACTAGATTACACCAACAACTTCGGGAGGAAGGTCAAATGCAGTTAACTACTACCGCTCAATCTCCATGAATGGATCTGCAGATTGCTCGGGTTCGGGTGCAGGATCGTGCCCTGCTGCGGCAACAGGAGATCATCCCAAAACAGTAGGAGCAGGAACACACCTTTCCAAAAAGATTCCAACAGCGAAAGGGCTAAAACAGGCCTGTGTTCTGGTGCCATTTTTATTTAACCTTTTTCTTGCAGACCCTTCAGGAGAACTTGATAACTTCCCCTGTCATGCACAAACTCCGCCGTCCAATTTGTTGTACTCGGACGACCTGGTTTTAATCAGTCGAACTCTGATCGGCCTTCAACATCTTTTCAACATAACTCACACCTTCTCGGAAAGGAACCTCTTGCAAATAAACTTTGCTAAACCTAAAGTTATGGCAGTGAATTATCGGAAAAAAAGGAAAAACAACTGGCATCTAAACGGACAAGGGCTGGATTTGGTAACCACCTATAAATACCTGGGAGTAATCTTGGACTACACAAACTTGTTCAAGCCTCAAGTAGAATCCTTGCGAGGGAAGGGAACCGTAACCTGTTTGGTGATAAAATCTTTAAAGGTCAAGCTTCCCGATTTAACGCTTAATCCGTTACTCCATGTCCTCCGAGCAAAGCTACAACCACCCTTACATATGGGAGTGAACGCCTTCAAGGAAAGGATTCAGCGCTAGTGGATATAGTGATAGCAAACTCATACAGGGCAATCTTCAATCTGCAAAGATACGTTTCTCCAGCACAAATTCGGCTTGAATTTGGTCTGCTAAAACAAACACTGGAAAGACGGAGCTTGTATGTCACGACCTGGCACAAGATTCAGAGTGCAGAGGCTGGCTCTTTAAACTCAAATCTATGGGAAGAGCTGCTTCGTCATCAAAAATCCTCTGCCAGAGACTATTTATTTGAATCACTCCAAATCTTGGGACTGTCAGACCTCTGGAACAACCCTACTGATCTTTTGTCTTTTAAAAAAATCTCAAAAAAATCAGCACGTATCATTTCTTCTATTGAGGACAAGAAGACACTATCCAAAAGAGCGCACGGCTGGATTAGACTCAGCGACTATGCAATACTGAAACCTCAAGAGTATCTTAATATTGGAATAAATCTAAAGACAAAGGAAAAGTATTTAAAATTACGTCTAGGTGTAATCCCAGCTGCCCCCCATCTGCCGCCCTGGGAAAGAAAAAACTTTCCGCAACACTGTCGCTTGTGCAAAGCTGGCAAGGAAGACATTATCCATGTAATCTGCATCTGCCCTAAACTAAAGGACCTGAGGTGCAATTTACTGCGTCCATCGTTTAAACTACACGGTGTCCGAACATGTAGGCAGGCGGTCAAATTGTGCTTTAATCCCACCAAAACAAAATTAAATTGTTGGGTCACACATTTTTTTGAACTAGTAGCGAAAAGACAGAAGAACACGTTGACCGCAGATTAATAAAACATTTTTTTTAAAAGCCGGACTGAAAATCATTGATACAGTGTCCTGGAGCCATGAACCTTTAATTTTAACGATGGCCAAAAGTTGACATTAAGCAAATTAAAAATTATTTGTTTTGAAAGTTGCATAAAATTAATTTTACGTTAATTTTTAGTAATGTTCTAACTGCTTTGTAAAGGTTTTAATTAACCATGTACAAATAAAATTATTTACCTTACCTTACCCAAAGCAGTAGCCTGATAGGAGGTCCAACCCCGACTTGGTCATTCCTGATCTTCTTTAGAACTCTGGGCTGAAGAAGCAGCAGCAGAAAGGTGTACAGGAGACCCATGCTCCACTCTGTCTGAAATGTGTCTCGGAGAGAGAGACTTCTTGGAAACTCCAGTGGGCACCCATTTTAACACTGTGTATTCTTGACAGTGGCAAAAAGATCTAGCCAGGGTTCTCCCCATTATATAGAAAATGCCCAGTACCTCCTCGCGAAGTAAACACCATGTCTGATCTGCCATGCATTGCCAGCTGAATTTGTCTGCCCTGGTGTTCAAAGATGTGGTTTACAATCAGAGAACTGCCCTAACTCAGAGTTGAAGTGCCTTTTGGCACAAGACCGAAGACCCCAACTCACCCTGCTTGTGGCAGTACCATATTTTGATGGCATTGTCCATGAGAACCTGAACCAGCCTCCATTTGATGCCTGGTATGCTGGTTTACACTGCCAGGCGAAGAGCCAGGAACTGCAATAGGTTGATGTGGAGAAGGATAACCACTGGAGACCAGATTCTTGTGATCGCCACCTCTTCCAGATGAACTCCCAATTCCAGCAATGATGCATCCGTCACTACCATCAGCTCTGGGTACAGCAGGGAGAGTAGTCTGCTGCTGGTCCCCTTGCATTCAAGCAGCCACCGCTGCAGGTCTTTTGCAGTTTCCTCTGAAACCTGGATGAAATCCGACAGGTAGGTTTCTTTGGTGCTGGTCTAACTGAGGCTTCAGGTTGCATTGCAGAACCCTTATATGCCACGTTATCTAGTCAAGGAGCAGTATGCAGAGCACCAAGAGGTCAAGAAGCATCAGAGCCACAGTTATAGTGAACCAGGACCAAGGTTGAAACATTAGGGTCACAACTCAAATATACTGGGATCGTTGTAGCAGAGGGAAGCACAGAACAGCACTATATTCAGAATGACTCCCATCAAAAGTAACCTTTTTGAAGGAGTAATTTGTGACTTCAGCTTGTTGATGGTGAGCCCAAATCAAGTCAGGAGGTTCACTGTCACCTAGAGGTGGTCCACTAATGACATAGCAAGCCTGTCTTCAACAGCAAGTTGTCGAGATAGCGGAAAACTGTAATCCCCAAACCGCGAAAGGTGTGTTGCGCCCACTGCCATCACTTTTGTGAAGCACACAAGATGCAGTGGTGAGGTGGCAAGAGAGCACAACCTATTGAAAATGCTCCTGGCCTACTTTGAACTGGGATAACAGGACAAGTACATGAAAGTAGGTGTCCTACACGTCCAGCACCACCATCCAGTTGCTTGGATCTAGGGCAGACAAAACCTGTGCAAATGAGAGCCTCTTGAATTTGTCCTTCTGCAAAAAGGCATTCTGAGGGCATAGATCTATTATGGGCCTAAGGCCTCCATCCTTCTTCAGCATGAGAAAATAACAGGAGTAATAGCCAGTCCCTATTTCCACGGCCAGAAACCTAGCTGTGGCTACATATGCCAAAGGAGGCTGCATCTTTTGGAGCAAGATGGAGAGGTGTTCTTATGAAAGACAATCTTTGTGACATAGCCCCTTTGAAAGATCTAAAAGACAGACCTGTCAGATGTTATATTTTACCATCTTTGAAGAAAATGACTGCTCCTGCTCCCCTCTCCCACCCCCGGGTGGTTGTGTGCCAATAAGGGCAACATTAATGCGGCTTTGAGGCTGATGATGCCATGTTGCAGGCTGGAAGGTTTGCTGCCCCTGGTGGCCTGGATAGCATCTGCTTGATACCCGATCAGGAGCCTAGCTCAAAAGGGCTAGGGTGCATGTTACTGAGGCAGTGGGCCTTGGTATTTTTAGTACACCAAACCTCTGGAGTAGTCTCAAAAGGGGTGAATTTGCTGGGGTACTCTCTAGCCATAGAATAAAGGCTTAAGAAAAGCACTGTGGCTTGGCTGTCTTTGAAAACATTCCAGTGTGGAATTGATCCTCTTGCCAAACAGGTACGATCAGTTGAATGGGCTAACCATCAGTGAGGCCAGCACATCAAATGGAAGCTCGTGGCTTTCATCCAAGTATGATGTTGAAGCAACTGCCCGAGCAGTCCATAGTCTGAAAGGGGGCACTCAGGTGTTACCACTCTTTGGAGTTACTAACGTTTTTATCCTGCATTATCTAAATTTGTTGCCTAAATTGTTACTGAATCTAAATTGAATTTGAATCTGATTGCTACTACCGTTTTATTTACTTGCCACAAATCATTTCAAATTGTTTCATAAGCACTTGCACTTGTTGTTTTATCTGGCACAATCAATTTTTAAACTCGTTGTTAAATAGTTTTTGGATCGCTCCCACTACTTGCACTACAGCACCTAAAACTCCACCTTGACCATAGAGAGGATCGTTCCTCCTTTTAGTCATAGAGTGGATAGGTTAGCAGTCTAGCTGGCCGTGCTCTCCTATTTATGGCGGCTGCAGCACGGACGCATGCAGTGGGCACGCCAAAGGCGCGCTCGTCCGTGCCCGTCTGCGCCCACCAGGGGCTAGGAACCCTGCACAAATCCCCCTACGGCACTTTATTCTGTTTAGGTACAATGCTGACAAGTTGTGTCAGCTCAGGCCTGCCTTGTCCCCACAGTGCACATTTACCATTGAGCCAGACAGTCCCCTTAGAAACGGAGCCCTCTGTCAGCATTGTGGTTTCACTCTTGACAGGAGCCCACACTACACCAGCAACACGCAGGGAAAGATAGTACACTGGAAAATGGGGCCCATAAACAGCAGATCCCTCCCCGGGCATAAAATAGAGATGGGGATTCTTCTAGAGGAAGAATCCCTCTATATACTGTTCATTACAGAAACCTGGCTGAAAGAGAGCTCAACTATTATTATGACCCTCCCCCGGGGCTACAGCATTAGCAGGCAGGACCGGTTGGGAAAGCCCAGTGGAGGGGTGGCCATCATTTACAAAGAACAGTTTAGTTGTTCTATCACGCCGCTGACACTAAACAATTGCGATGCTATGCAGTTCCGAGTTACACTCCTCCCCACATCCTCGTTCTCTGGAACCCTTATATAGAGAACCCCATGGGGCCACCTACAGCATTTCTAGACACCTTTCCTGACTTCCTAGCAAGTTCTATCATAGGCAAAGGAGCTTTCACCACACTTGGTGACTTTAATATTCACCTTGACAACTTCAATAATCCAGCTGCCAATAGACTTCGCTTAGATCTTGAAGCCTTTCAACTCTCCCAGCTGGTGAACATGAAAAAGGGCATATTTTAGACCCCATCTTCTCTAATGACCCTAAAATACAGGTGCTCAGCCCAGTCACAGTTCCTTGGTTTGACCACGGTTACATACCTTTTTTGTACGCTAAATCACTCAGTCATACACTGTCGGTTGGGGACAAGAAGTCTGGCAGGAAATGGCCTAGGGTCACTCCAGAAGGGTGGATTATTCTCCTAAAATCCACCACACCATCCCTAATTGATGACCCTAACAAAGCTCATGCGCGCCGGTTGGACTGGATTAATTATTCAGTGGAGAAATATTTTCAGAAACCTAAAATGAAAGCACAATGCAAGTCCATAAGAGTCGCCTGGTTTAACAGCCAGCTGCCCTCTAAAAAAAGTAAGTGTAAGAGACTAGAAAGGAATTGGAGGAAGACCTATGCCCTAGACCTTAAGATACAGTACAAAAGTGCCATCCAACATTATCATAATGATATCAAGGAAGGCCAGGCTAAATACTATGAAGAAAGGATTAGCATGGCCTCCAATTCACCCACCCAAAGAGCTATTCAAAATCACAAAGTCCCTTACCATGATTGAACAGAGTATCCCCACGCACCAATCCTCCAAGGAAAGGTGCAATGAGTTAGACACTTTCTTTCTTAAAAAATAAAGTGGAAAACATATATAACTCATTGCACCTGAGCCACAGGAGTGGCTCCGAAGTTAGGCAGGACACCTCTGGTAGGACAGGCCAGCACTCCAGTCTAGTCTATCCTGGCCTGTCAACTGCTCCAGTACCGGACACCTTTTCGGTCCTAAACAGAAAACAGGGTCTCCTCCTGAAGAACATCAAATCAGGTTCGCCACTCACTCCAGCCCCACCTTACATTCTTCTCCAGGGTGGGGATCCCATCCCCTCCACAATGGCAGACCTTATCTCGTTATCCCCGAGCACCGGGATAGTCCCCAAAAAGTAGAAACACGCCATTGTAAAGCCCCTGCTTAAATAGCCTCATCTTGATCCTAAGGCACTCTGGGATTTCCACCCCATCTCATTTCAACCCATTGTGGGCAAAACAGCTGAGAAACAGGCCAACAGCATCATCTCAAAATTTCTGAAGGAGAACAACATATTGCACAAGACTCAGATGGGGTTCCTTCCCGAACACAGCACGGAGTCTGTTCTCCTCCTGATCACAGAGAAACTGAAAATAATATTTGACCAGGGGGATCCGCTGCTATCCTGCTTCATGACCTAAGTGCGGCGTTTGACACCCTTGATCACAGTATCTCAATACACAGATTAAGGCAAATTTGGATTCAGGACAAGGCCATCCAATGGCTGGCTTCCTTTCTAAGAGAAAGATCATTCCAGTGTATGCAATCTGCCATCCTCTCAGACTATTTCTCAGCCCCATATGGAGTTCTCAGGGCTCGGCACTCAGCCCCGCCCTGTTTAATGTTTATATAAGCCCAATAGCACAAATTGTGCAGGAGTTTGAACTGCCAACTGTGTCGTATGCTGATGACACCCAACTAGTAGTCTCAGTGTCTGATGCGACTAACTCCAATCATCTGCAGCTAGTCCCATGCATGCAAAAGAGAGCAAACTGGATGGCCAACAGCAGCCTAAAGCTTAACGGCGAGAAAACTGACCTTATGTTCCTGGGCAACTGTGCAGGGCCTTGGAACAGGTTCAGCTGGCCTTAAAAGTGGGGTACACCACCCGCCCCTAAGCCCTCCATTAACCCCATCGCCGTGGGGCTAATTCCCCTGCGGCACGGAGGGGAGGGGGGCCACTCGCGGTGCTGATGACGAGCTCGGGTCGTCATGCAGCAGGGTGGCGCTGTGCTGATGACAAGCTGGGCTCGTCGTGGCCACGCCTGCTCAATGGAACGCCCAGCACAGCGGGGTAATTATCCCCGCATGGGCGTTCCCCAGAGGTCATGACGAGCTCAGTTTATCATCAGCAGAGCGCCACCGTGCTGCATGACGAGCTGAGCTCGTCATCAGCACACAAGAGGTTAAGAACCTAGGGATATGTTTAGACCGTAATATTTCCATAGAAACCCAAGCAAAAAAACTATCTGCAACTTTCTTTGGTATTCTACGTAGAACAGGCTCGGAGAACGGTGATCCAGGCATTAGTGGTCTCATGATTGGACTACGATAACTCATTGTATTTGGGGGCCCCCAAATACGTAGTCAACAGGCTACAGGTCATTCAAAACACGGCGGCCAGGATGCTCCTAAAGATACCCAAGCAGGATTCAATGAGATCTTCACTGAATAAACTCTCCTGGCTACCTATCCAATCCAGGGTTAGGTTTAAAGCCCTTTGCCTAGCCCATAAAGCTATGCATAGCAGGGGTCCAGCCGTGCTAAAGTCCCTTGTCTTCCCATATGTCCCCTACAGATCCCTCAGGTCATCATCTGACTTCCTCATGAGCACACCCAGGATAACGAGATCTAGATGGAGAGGGAGATCTTTTTCGCACTTGGACCCAAAACTCTTGAACTCAATGACCACGGAATTGAGGCTTTTAAAGAATGAACTCAGTTTCAGGAAAAAACTAAAAACTTGGCTCTTCCCGTGATTGTTCTTTCATGCCCGCCTGCCTCCCTCTCTGCAGCATTGGGAAGCTCTCGGACAGCCATGCGCTTTATACATTCCCTAAACATAAATAAACAGTCCAGATTGGATAATGCATTTGGCCACATCCCGACCATTCTGGAGGGCTTGAGCCAGGTTGACCTGAAATTCCTCAGGGACTATCAGCAAGATCTTACTAACCATGTCCCATATAGTGTGGGAATATCTCCCCAGCAAACATTGGCATTTACTGATCGGAGGGTTAGAGTGGCCAGGAAAAACACCCATTTCCCAAATGCTTCAACTGTCTTCAACTCTGTTTGGGAGGGATGTAGAGTGACTAGGGGTTCACCCTGCTAGTGGAAGCCTGACTCACCAGACTTTTAGTGTAGGATGTTGCTTCAGAAAGTCAGGGTCGCCAGGTGCTGGCTACCTGCCTGTTCACCTGTGAACAGGAACAGGGCATAGGCCTGGTGCCCATTAAGGTGTCAAACAGGGCTTCAATTAATCATATAAAGACTCAGAGGAAGCCAACCTGATTGCAGAACTTCAGTTAACATGTCAGTTTTAACTTCCAAAGATGGTAACTGTAATTCCTACACCTGCTGTACATCCTAACACCACAGCAAAGGAAGCACTTTCTCCTGTTGATTGTTCAGGGGAGGATGCAACCCTATTTCCAGAAGAGTGTCTAACCCACAGGCCTCCTGCAGATCCATGTATAGATGTTCATCATTGTAACATGAGGGGAAAAACTCCCCATTATCTTGTCATCTCCAAAAACTGGTAGACTGTGATCAGAATCTGATTCTAAATAATGTTGGGGCTCTGTGTTGCTGCCCCAAAATAAAGGCTTGGCTCTGTCTGAATTAGATTGAACTGGGAATGAGTGCATCGGTGCGACTTCAGGACACAATTTCAGCTGAGATTGAGATGAATTCGGATCAGAGTCGGATTGAACTGTTGGGCCATGGTCTTCCTCCAGTGCTGGCGGCGTCGGGCAGGCATCGACGTCAAAGGCTCTCACATGGATTTTGGTGCTGGATTGATAGTCTGCTCTGACATTGAAGCACAGATGATGCTTTGGACAGACCCGCCTGTGGTAACCTGACTGGAACCCTACGAGATCTTAGGTCCTAAAAACTCTCCAGAGGGAACCAGAAGAGTAACAAAGATTCCCAACATGGTCTCATTAAAGACCTTAATCTGTTGCAATGTCGCTGGAGGCCCAGGAAATTGGGTGGATCAAGATCAGTTTTGAAAATCTGCTCCTCAGTGGGTGATCGGGAGCAAGACTGAAGGGTACCCTGATGTCCTTGTGACTTATCAGGCTTAGAGTGGTGGGCTGGGACAAATCCTGCTTGACCTTCTTGTACTCCTGTTTCAATGAGGACCTGTTGAAGCAACAGCCCGGAGAGCAGGAATGGGTCCACGCCTTTGACTCTGAGCGGAGTGTGACTTCTGGCTTTTCTTTCGGTGTTTAGGCATATAAAACTTTACTTCATATTTCTGGGTTGCTTTCATACGGGCACATTCTTTGCAGGACTTGGAGTTGTTCCCAAAACCCAAACACCAGGGACACACCTTGTGGGGGTCTATTACAGACATTTGTTTGCGACAGTCCTGTTGTTTTAGGAGGACACTTCATTCCCTTGCATACTGAGTAAAATAAGTATTTGGAGAAAAAACTCATATTAGTGAGGACAAAAAATGGGTGCGATTTCTGGATCTACATACGAAGGCATTGAAAGAAACTGACACTGACACTTTGGGGTGATACTTTAAATGCAGCTCCATCATCACTTCAGTTGTGGAATGAATGAATTATGGAGCAGCACAGCACCGCCTACCAGGCATACGGAGCAATATTGTTAAAATCTTTTTGATCCCGTCGGGTACCTGGGGATATTCTAAAAGGGAGGAATATGCAGGTAGGAGTGTCCATTCAAATAGTTTTCATAGTATGCTTATCTTCTGCCTTAAAAGGATATTGAGCCTGAACGTGTAGCTCACTCTAAGGGTATCACATGTGGGACAGATTATAGGTCCCACCTCGCTTTGTCTCTATATATGCAGACGCCTGTTTTAAAGCCCATTTTTTTCTGAGTTTTTCAGGTACTAAGTAGGAAAATGCATGTATTATTACCTCTGCCCCTCGAGGTGCATCCCTTATAAAACTGGAGGCCAGTCATCCTCTACGAAGATGATGTTAAGCATATGACAAGTGAAACCAAAATATAGCTTTGATTTTGTACAGTATATCACCCTCAAAATGTGTATAGCTACTTCATAAACCCAGTCTGGAAGAAATTTATGTCCAACCTTTATGTATTATATAGTTGGAGTCACCACCAAATGCCCCTTGAGAGTCTAGCGACCTATTGGCACTTCTGCTGCACTGTCCACAAGCACTATTGCCGTTTTGCATACTGATACGTAGTTTGTAAGACTCGTTTTTTGCTAAACCGGCTACTTTCTTTTTTAGAAAGTGAGTCTTTGAGTCTGAACCACTCTCTTCCTTCTTCATACCAATTTCAACTTCATGCATCAGTTCACTTTTCTGTTTGACGTACTCATCCCTTCAACCAAGACCACCTCTCCTTCAGGAAGAAGCTGAAGACCTGGCTGTTCGAGCAGTAGCGGCACCCCCCCCTCCCCTAAGCGCCTTGAGACCCTATGGGTATGTAGCGCGCTCTATAAGTGTCACTGATTGATTGATTGAACGATACTCAATGTGCCCACTCTGTTCTGTCCTTTTACTGTCTCCAGAGCCCTGTTAAGAATGGAAAGAATGGCTATCGGAATACTGATATAAATCTGTTTTTCAAATGTTATCTCAGTCTCTCAAACTGTATTCACCTGTACTTGATTCCTGCAACGGAGGGGCTCCAATTCTGTTTTTATTGTTTTACCTTCTGATTTTTTTTAGTCTCAGGTGCAGCTTTCTCCTTACGGAAACACTGATTCCCATGTTTTGCTTTGAGATCTAGTTTTATGGCCGAAGAACCTAAGGTATCATTATCCACAGAGACGTAAGCTTCTGAAATAAGCTTAGGGAGTTCTTGTTTGCAATCTTGACCAGGAACAGATGCCAACTGCTGGCGCATTGCCCAAACTGCTGCTTCTCCTCAAATGTCACTCTGAACTTTTAATAAGACTGTCTCAAAAATTCCCAATTGATTTAATTACTTAATTATGAGCAGGTGCAGCTCCAGGATCATTTTGGATTTGTTGTAACATCGCCAGTAACATCGCTAATGAGGGAGTGCCATGCGTATTTGTATAAATACTTGCAAATATTGTTCACCCAGTAGTGCACTCTTCTACAACTGGTATTATACCAAGTGTAACATACGTAGTTAAGTTAACATCCTTTGCCTATCCTGTGGTGATGTGTAGGGTTAAACTGCTTCTACCTGGTTAGTCATATGAGGAATCTGAAATGGAACATTGTCTTGTTTTGTGGGTGCTTTGTGCATAATAGCATTCATATTATTTAGTCTAATTGCTTACACTGCAGGATGTGCTTGTTGTGCAAGGCCAGGAACAAATGCTTCCATATCAGTCGATTGGAGAAAATACTGTCAAAGTCGCCTATAATTGACTAGTGACTGGTTTAATAAGTGTCTTTTGCAACTATCCAATTAGCTACATCAAGATGTGGTGCATACACAACCTGTAGGGGCGAGGTAGCCCCTTCATTACCCAAGAGATCCAGTGTAATATTCTAAACTACTTAGGGTAGTTGACCACCACCACCACCACACAATGCTTAATGTTCTTGATAACCTAACTGACTTCTACATCATCATAGGGTTAATAATTAGCTGGGATTGCAGAAGCTCTATGTGTAGGGTTGTTTCCTATATTGGCATCTACAGCATTAAACGCCACTCATGAGTAAAATATCTCAAAAGGATATGCAGCATGTGCATTTACAACCAAAGGTACTTCACTCCCTTTTAGGGCAACCCCAGGCAAAGTGATTCTATGTACCTGATGCCCTAAAATGTACCCCTATCTGAATAGGTGGCAGTACCATTAGAAACAGATTCAAAATATGAGACTCAAAACGAAAATAACACTTTTATAAGTCAAGCACCTAACAAACCCACAGCAGAAAGGAAGCACAAGCCCTTATTTGAACTCAAGGGAGTAACTGCTTATTTGCTTTTTTGTGTTGATGCTGATACGTATAACTTTTTATGACTTTTAACCGAATAAAAGAGTTTTTTTGGCTGACATTGAAGACCACTGCCCAGTAGTAGGCTTTCCAGACCCCTTTGCTTTAAAGACTTTGTCAGTGTGCTAACCCGAGACGGAAAGCCAGTTGCACTGCAAACACCACGCAACCCATTGAGTATTACTTCAATCAGCTCAGATTTCTGGAGCGCTGCTAATTACTCACAAGGGTATCCAGGCGCTGGGTTTGTGCTGGGATCAGTTGAAAAGCCAGGTCTTTGAGTCTCCTTCTGAATTCTGGGAGTACTTGAGTGAGGTATGTTCTAAGTAATGAACAATCAGTCCTGTGAGACATCATAGGGAGAGTTAGTGGAGCCCAAACTCTCTTTCATCATAGTAAGGCAAACTCATGAACACTAGGAAACCTGGGATAAATTTGAAAGATGTATTTTAAAATTAAAATCTTATCCTAGTGCATAAAAAATGAATCTTAACTATTTTGAAAGTAAACAAAATAATGGCAATGATGTGAATAAAAAGGGTGATCCTCAAAAATATTGTAACATGTTGGTGATACCATGTAGCATTCTTATTGTTATCTTCAACCATGCCGGCATCTCTTTGACTAACTAAGATAAAGTCAGCATTGAAAAGTAGCCTAATTCAAGTTTCAAAGATAGTTCAATCCACCATCTCTCTTCTGAACAACAGAACAAATGTTCAGCAAAGTAACAGTGCCTGCTATTCTCATCTGTATCAGCAGGAAGACAGATAAGGCCACCAAACGAAGGCTAGATGTACCTCAAGGTGGCCTTCAGTGAAGGAGGATAATTGCAGCTCTGCATGACCTTGGTATCTTGTTTCCGCTATGAAGTCTCTCTCTGTTTTACTTCACTCTGTTCTTAGTTTATATATTGTGTCCAAACATTATTGAAATTGTACAGAATAAATAACTTGCAAAAAGGCCATGGTACTCTTTCACTTACATTCACTGAAACCTTGCCTATTGTTTTAAAACAATACATGAGAAGTAAAGTTATCCACTTCTATGAAACCATGTTCATTATTCATAAACAATCACTGGAAAAGGAAATTCTATCCATACACAAAAACATGAATATATTCAAGAAAACCTAATTATCACATTACAATGATTAATGACTTAAAAAATAGTGCATTTATATTTGACACGCATTCCTAAATAAACAACATATATCATTCAAGAAAAGAGAAGGACAATATATGTTATTTATAACAAGGGAACAGCGTTTGAAGTTTGCATATCCTACTGTAGAACATGTGGATCTGCCTGAGAACTGGAAGCTTCTTGTTGATGGAGCAGAAGCCCAGCTGTCGAGCCCAAGGAGAAGAGCATCTGAGAAGAAGCAGGTTGCTAAAGGAGCGTCTCTGAAGCTGACCAGTGTGAACTGAACTCAAGGGTCTCCCAGTCTCCTTGCTTGACCAAAGATCATATTTATATGCCAGATTATCTCCCAGTGCAGACGGTCCGAATAATGTGAACTCAACTCAAGGGTCTCCTGTTTTTCCTGTTTGATCAAAGATCTAATTTATATGCCCAATTATCTGCTAGTGCAGCCGGTCCAGCGACTGACACAGAGGAAGGCAGATTTCCATAACAAAAGCATCATTCTAGTTCTACCAGAGTGAATTTTGTTCAAAGTAGCACAGACGAGAATTTGCCAGAAATGAATCCTCTAGCTCTGTGTATTTTTCCGTGTTTTCTTATCAGTTTTAGATCTTGCCTCTTAGTAGCAAGGTGGTGCTGCTAGTATTCCATGGTGTCCCTAAATTTTTTGTTGTTATCTTGAATTTCTGAATTTACTTATTAGAGCTTCAAACTCAATGTGTGGCAATCTCGCCAAGATTGATTTCACTTATTTTAGAACTTTTTTTATTGTCTAATGTAAGGATACATATTTAGGAATTTGATCTTTTACCAGTTAATATTTTTTTTAACAACAAATTTTATTGGTTTTCAATGGTGCCACAGGAGCAAAGCCAGCAAGCATTATACATGTAACAGGCATATTGTAGAAATTCTCGGCACCCAATGTTAACCCCAATGAGGGTCTGCAAAACATCAGACCAGAGCACCCCACCCCCACCCCAACCCCCCACCACACACCCTGCAGTCATCATATAATAACATTATGTAATCATGCTCCACGCACACGCGCCACCCCGTCGCATCGAACTGGTGAGTTGCTCATGACTAGTCTGTCAATCGGGTCCCGGGAAACTGGAGGCTCCAAGAGCGATAGGTCAGTGCCTCTGTACGTGGCGCATTCCATCCACATTTTCCCATGCTTTTGCGGACTTTCCTGTGCCTGAAACACCGCCACTTCAGCCGACAGGCATCTATCAGTTGCTTTCTTCCAATTACCTATACTAGGTGGGGACGCCGCCTTACACTGTTGTGCAATGTCCTGCTTGGCAAGTATAAGACCCAAGAATAGCAGGTGACTTTTGTATCTATTCCCCCCGAAGTCCTCCGTGCCATGGAGGAGAATCAGTCGCGGATCTGCAGGGATGTTCCACGCAAGGACCCGCCCCAAGCAAGACCTAATGCCAGACCAGAAATTTTGCAGCGCGCCACAGCTCCATACAGTGTGTAAGAACGACCCCTCCTCCGAGCCACAGTGAAGGCACATGGAAGACTGGATAGCCTCATCTTGTAGAGGCGTAAGCGTGTATAGTAGGCCCTGTGGAGGTACTTAAATTGGATCAACCGGTACCGGGTGGATACAGCAGAGTACTGAGGGCTAGCCAATGCCTCGGCCCAGTCATAATCGGTGAGGGTGGGCACATCCGCCTCCCATGCCGGCCCTCAAGCAGGTGAAACTCAGGTAGAGTTTTGAGTTCCCTGATTAGGGGAGACACTGTGTGACGGAGCTGCAGATATCTGTGAAAGTGTGTTTTATGTAGCTGGAAGTCGTCCTGCAGCTTCTGGAACGACTTGAACGTGGACCCCTGCATTATGTCACCCAACGTGGAGATCCCTATGTCATCCCACCAACGGAACCCCACCAGGGATGAGAATGGCCGGAGATGGGACGCTGCCAAAGAGGTGTTGCGCATGTCCCCGCCAACCCATCTGACGGACCACACGCCTCCATATCTGAATGACTGTCCGGCAGGCTGGGGGAGCTCTGTCAAAGGCGAGGAACTATAGAGGAGATGGAGCAGCAGGGTTTCCGCCATGAAGTCTCTCCACCGCATAAGCCGGATCTGCCTGAGAGCTATGACACCAGTCGTTTATCACTAGAAGGTGCGAAGCCCAATAGTATGCCCGAACGTCAGCCACCGCATTCCCACCGCAGTACGTAGATTGAACACATGTTGCTAGCACCACCTGAACCGCACCCCCCCCAGAGGAACCTGTTCCGAAGAGCGTTGATTTGATGAAACCAAGACAGAGGGATAGGAAAGGGGTAGTTTTGCAGCCGATAAAGCAAACGCGGCAGAGACACCATTTTAAAAATGGCAGATCTGCCGTATAACTAGAGGGGTAGTTGAGACCACACCGTCTTCTCGTCCCGCACCACGGGGAGCAACAGCGCGATGTTACGTGACCACGCCACCGTCGGACACCGCGCGATATACACCCCCAGGTACCGAAAGCCCTCTTCCGCGACAATCAACTGCGAAGCCCAATTCTGAGACTGCTGATCCCCGGTGATAGGGAACAAAATTGACTTAGAGAGATTGGCGTAGAGCCCAGAGACCTCTCCGAAAATTCTCAGAATCTGTACCAGTTAATATTTTGCTTAATCAAAAAACTTGAATCTAGCAAATATATAAAGCTGTCAGGACCCTCTAGTCTTCGCAGAAGCAGAATAGACGTTGTTCCCTATGCCCGCCCACCGGTGCCGCCGCGCTTCTAAATAAGAGCAACGTCACCAATAGGGAGGAAAAGGGGAATGGGAGAGAGAGAAGATACACTCCGTCAACAGCTACCACCCTCACTGTACTTCAGGAATCTTCTATGTGGACGCTCCTGGTTGCTCAGTGGGTGCCTAATACTCAGACGGGGAATAAACATAAATACAACAACCTACAGTGTAGTTAGGAAATGCTATTTAACTCTAAATTAGTTTTCTTCCAACCAGCAGTTACCGAAGTTTTAGCCCCTCTTCTATTGTGTTGTGAATACTTTAGTGTCGTTTGAAGTAGCTTTAACGATCTGTAAATGAAAAGACAAAGGTTAGGATAGGAATTCAAACTCTGCTCACTACTCTAGTGTGTACACTTCCCTAACTGATAACTTCTATCTCCAATTATACAACGTTGGTTTGATTTCTTCAAAATTCAGTCTCACAATGGTGGTCGTCTTACAGCGATGAATTTAGGGCCATATGTATCAAGCGAATTTCGGCCTTTGCGAATGCTAATTAGCTAAATGGTATCTATGTAACATGTTTGATGCAAAATAAGGAATCGCAAAATTTGCTATTCCTTATTTTGCGATTGCACTTAAGGAATCGCAAATTTTTCAATTCCTTAAATGCAATGTATCAAATAAAAAATATTCAAAAAATGCCCATAGGAATTCGCAAATTACCACCAACTTCTAGTTGGTGGTAAGTTGCGAATTCTTTTAAAAAAGCTTTTTTTAAAAAAAAAAAACAAAGGTGCCACATGACGCTCATACATGCCCTTAGTCATTTTCAGGGGTGCAGCAGGGTGTTCTTGAGACACCCCTGCACCCTTGAAAAAAAACCTAATTTGTGATTAGCAAATTGCTAATAGCAAATTGCCCCTTCATTCCTATGAGCCTCCTGGCCCATAGAAATGAATGGGTAATTTGCGATTAGCAATTTGCTAATCGCAAATTAGGAATGGTAAGGAATCGCTATAAAAAAGCGATTTTGTACATACATACCGATTTGCGAATTCTAAATAGCGATTCCTTAAAAATCGCTATTTGGAATTCGCAAAACGGAACTATTATACATATGGCCCTAAGTCTTTTGCCAGTGCGAATGTCCTCTCTATGATGCGCGCAAAAAGGAACCGGGAAGGAACAACGGGAAGGAAAGAAGCAGGGTAAGCACCAAGAGGGTTATCGCAATTACTAAATTGCAACGCTTATACTGGCAGCATATATAAGTTTCTTTTCTGGAAAGGTCTTACTTTCAGGCTGAGTCCCAGATTCGGGGAACACTGAACTGGAACTCTGGTTTGAAGAAAGTCTGTAGGCAATTGTTCTTCGTTCACGAGACAATTATTTAGTAACACTTCCAACTACTCAGTGATTGCTGGAAGTACTCTGAAACTCCTGACGAGTAGCTATGACTAAACTCCTCTCCGTAAACTAAACTCATCAAAAACCCTCTTGCCAAAATTAGGTTTTCTATTCTGTGAAAAGCGGAAATACAACTCCTCCGCTAACTCAATTTTAATAGTGAAAACAGTTACTCCTGTTCCTCACGAAACGTGGAGAAACGGTTCCTAGGTGCGGACTGCAACGAATCTCAGTTGAAGTACGCAGCTATAATCGTGCGCACTGCTTTTGACAGCTTGACTCATCAAGTGTTTTCAAATGGGTAGATAACTACTGCAAAGGCAGCAGCCATCTTGTAATATTTGGTTGTCTATGCTATATTATACCAAAGGTTTACCAAGCTGGGTTTTAAAATGACTTGGTTTCTTTTCAGGGGGCTGCATGGGTGCTGATGCGTGACTGAGGCAATGGTGTGTTTCCTGACAAAAGCCCAATAAACATCAAAAAGAGAAAATAATGAAATTCTTTAGAATACTAGGAAGACTGCATGAAGACAATGCGGTATGGTGAATGTGATTTCATAGAAAAACAATTGCATGGAATACCATTACTTAGAAACCATTTCACCTAAACCATTTAATGGAAATTTGCAGGATGAATGGCATTTACTATTTCATACATACCAATTCATAGAATGTCTTTATTTTGAAATAGGCTTGTGCATGCTTATTTTTTATGGTCTCAATGTAATGGTTCACTTTTAGAAACATTTTTTTCAGAATTTGTTTTAATTTCGGGGACATAATTTTGGATTTATATCTTTAACATTGTCTAACAATTGGGGGCGTGGCCAACCACCGAGAGAAAGGGCCACGTCTTAAGGCGGCTCCGTCCGAGCGTGCCTGTCCATGAACATATCCATTATAAAATGATCCGGCAGCTGACTTAATATGGTACCGGAGTACACAGGAGCACACCGCAGATTGACAGAGCCGGGTCCCGGCGGAATCCGACCAGCGGTTCTGGAGATCGGAATACTGACGCACTTGCGAGGGGAGCGGCCGTCTACCACGCTGTACGGACCACGTCAAGCCGCTGCCTGCGGGGCCGTCCTGTTGGAGTTGAGTCTTTTCTGTCTCCCAGCATCATTGGGCCGACATCTAGTTAGGGGCTCTGAAGTACTGACCTAGGCAGCACTCACTACTGGGGACTGGATCTGAAGGGGCTCCGTGGCGGCGGAGGCCTGAAGACGTCCTGTACTGCCGGTCCTCCTCCACCCGCTGGGGAACCCTGATTGCGATGCATACTGGTTCTCGTCAGTGCCAACTACACTCTGACCTGCGCATCTGGTGGAAGAGGCCTGCCACCACCCTCTGTGTCCTGAAGCCGGCGGCGGTTTCATTTGGACCGAGGAGAGCAGACTTGATCCGGGCACAACCCGTTGTTGGTGGGAGGACACGGCCGGAGTGACACGGTCCCCTTCTCTGGGCTCCACGCAACACTCCCCCTGCTGGCTCCAGTTCTGTCCAGTGGCTGTTCGCAGGCTACGTGAAGGCCACAGCCCTACGCGGGGAGCGGCGAGGGGATTTTGACTCTCCTTGAGGGAGCGGAGTGGGGAGTTGGGCACATCGCAGCCATCTTGGACACGGGGCGCTGTAGGGGAGAGCTGGGCCCTGTTGCTTCTAGGGACAAGTGGAGCACCCAGCTACCTTGAAGGGTAGGCAGACAAAATATCGATTTTTAAATATCGACATACAATAATGTCGATGTTTAAATATCGAAGGGACAGAATATAGAAGGCAAGTAATATCGATATTTCTAATATCGATGGGACAGAATTTCGAAGGTAAGTAATATTGATTTTGTTAATATCGATGTTAGCAATATCGATGTTACTAATATCGATGTTACTTATATCAATGTTACTAATATCGATTTTTATATGATTTTTATGTATATTATTATGTATTTAATATGTATTATTTTTTTTATGTCATTTATTTATTTATTTATTTATTTAATTTGAGACCTTTATTAGTAGTTTCAACAAGAACACAGCCGAAGGCCTACAACCCAAGCCGGGCCAGCCGCTAATCGTTTCATACATATACCTCAATTGCATGAAGTTATACAAGGCAGTAGCAAAATACAATGCAGTACTGATTCTTGTGCCAATTTCCATTCACATTGTGAGCAGTCTCTTTTCAGAACATAATACATCAAACGTTCCCCCCCACCCAACATCCCCGGGGTCAGATCTAGGCACCAAAGAACTATAAACATGCGTAGGAGTAGCAAGAGTCAAGGCGGGAACATCGCATCGCTCCCCTGGCTGGTATGCAATCTGGTTGTACTTGACCACCATAGTTAGTCACCAGGAGGAATCAGCAACTGGGCACAACTTGTGGAAATGAACAAGGAAGGTAGTGGACCCGTTTATGTCACATTAGGTAGACACCTAGGTAGGAGTCTCCCCCTCCTCACACCTATGGCTCAGGCAATGTAACCTGCAGAGGAGAGCTATTTAATGATCCTCCTCACCTGTTAACTTCGACAACATATAGGCAGTATAGGGACCCCATATATCCCGTGGTCTGGAGGCTTCAGGTAGTTCCTCATAATAACAGAGCAATTGATCCCTACAGTACGCCAGGTCGTTGAGCCATAGTTTAACAGCCGGCGTCTGTTTCCCTCCCCATGCCATAGCAACTCTTCTCTTGGCAATTTGCAGGGCAATCACCACCAGGCGCCTCATCCCAGCTGGCACTCCGGAAGCAATCCCTAATAAGCAAAGTCGTGGGTCGGTATGAATTTCAGTCAACGTCATTTCAGAAAGCGCTGCAGTCACATCCACCCAAAACGCATAAACTCCAGCACAGACCCATGCTAAATGAATAAAGTCAGCTCCCTCCATTCCGCATCGCACACAACAGGACCGGTCTCGCAAACCGTATCTCGCCAACTGGGCAGGCGTATAGTACCATTGTTGTACGAATTTATAGTGGATGAGGCGAAAATTGCCATTAGCTGCCAATCCCCCAGTCATGGAGCAACATTCAGCCCATTCATCCTCAGTCAGCGGGTCTTGCAAGCATGCATCCCATCTAGCTTTGGCAGACACAGCACCTCCTCCCTCATCCTCCTGCGAGGCTTTGTATAACCGTGAGATCAATTTGACTCTGCTGGTCGATGCATATAAGAGCTGCAAGGCACCCAAGACCGGCGGTTCGTCCGGATATGAGGGATATAAGGCCCGTACCGCAGCCCGAAGTCTGACATACAAGAACGTAGCCATAGTGCAGTTATTCGTCTGATCCAGCAGGGCCTGCAGGGAAAGGAAAGTAGCAGTGGGGAATATGTCACCCATAGTCACCACACCGGCATTTTGGAATAACTGCAAGGCTCCCAGTTCCCCTGAGACAGAAATCTCAGCGTGATTTGGCGCATACAGCGGCAGTCTATATGATCTCCGTCCCAGTTCCTGCCAAGCACTATATGTACTGTGGACCGTGTCCACCTCCCCCTTGTCAAAGATGGAGTGAGAATTCACTATCATCGCCCTGAGGGGCAGCGGAAGAACCGCACTGGCCTCCAGTGCCACATGGGGCGTATATGGTGGAGCCGACAACCAGTAAGTGGCAAAGTGTGCTCGCGCGCAAAGATAATATAGCTTCATATCCGGTACAGCAAATCCTCCCATCTCGTATGGTTTTGTTAGGACATCCCACCTCACTCTTGGCTTCTTACCAGCCCAGGCCAATGTAATTAATAAGGATTGTAGTTGCGCAAAGAAATGGGACGTTAGCGTGATCGGTACATTAACAAAGTAATACAAAAATTTGGGCAGCACCACCATCTTAATGAGGGATACCCTGTCAGCAAATGATAACGGTAGTCTGACCCAGCGGGCAACTTGGTCCTCTAATTTTGTAATAGCCACCCCATAATTGGCACGGATCATTTCTGCGCTGTTCCTGTGGACCCATATTCCCAAATATCGCACCGGTTCCAGTGCCCACTCCAATGGAAATTCGGATGAGAAAGGTAGGGTAGCGTCCGTCAGGGGCAACAATATAGACTTATCCCAGTTCATGGATAGTCCAGAAAATCGTTCAAACCTGATGAACTCCCGAAGCACTTTGTCTAAATTCTGTACCGGGTCTCTTATATACAGGACCATGTCATCAGCATACATGGACACCGCCAGGGACCTGAGAGGGAATTTTAACGCCGTATCCGCGTATCTCTGCCGCAAGATACAGGCCAAGGGCTCCAACACTATAGCAAAAAGTAAGGGCAATAGGGGACACCGCTGTCTCGTCCCCCTCTGTATAGGGAACGGCGCCGACACATGGTCATTCACCCTAACTCGAGCCACCGGGTTGGTATATAGTAGCGTAATCAAGGAGGTGAAAAAAAAACGGTACACCCATGCGATGCAGTACTGCTATCATGTAGCGCCAGGCCACGGAATCGAAAGCCTTCGCGGCGTCAAGTAAAACCGCCATAGCTGCCAAGTCAGGTTTAAGGAGATGGAGGACTGTAAACAAAGCTCTCAGATTATGAGTGGTAGAGCGAAGGGGTACAAATCCAGACTGGTCTGGTAATTCCATAACCGGTAATATCAATCGCAATCGCGTGGACAGCACTTTAGCAATATTCTTTACATCAGTGTTCATTAGAGATAGAGGCCGGTACGACTCACAGCTATTTAGTGGCTTGCCCGGCTTTGGCAGTGCAACCAACAGTGCCTCCATCATTGTCGCCGGCAGTTGCCCCTGTTCTAACGCCTCCTCCAGTACCATCGGCAAGCGGGGCACCAAGAGATCTATATATTCCTTGTAAAATTCGGATGGCAAACCATCAGTACCAGCCGCCTTGCCATTGGGCAGGGACGCTATCCCATCTCGCATCTCTCCTTCAGTTATATGGTGCATCAAGAAATCCTGCTGCCCCTTCGATAGCCAGACCAATGCGATATCATCCAGGTACTGCGCTAACTCGTCCTCCTCCGCCGTCTCCCTGTACCCATACATCTTCCCATAATATTGTACAAAGCAATCTAGAATGTCAGTAGCGTTTGTCACGGTGGCGTCCTCAGTCACTATTTCCTGTACACTGCAATGTCTGGCCCAGGGCTCTTTAATTCTATCCGCTAGCCCTCGTCCTGCTCTTCCCCCCTCACTATAATACCGCGCCCGAGCACGTTTGGATAAGAAGTTAACCTCCTGGTCTGCCAGATCATTATAGTCGGTAACTTTCGTCCGGATCTCCGCCAATCTAGTTGCTTCCGGTTGCGTCTCCTGCAGTCGTTCTAGTGTCAGCAGCTCTCCTTCCAGTTTGGACATAGAGTTCCGTAGCGACTTCAGCACACCTGACTGTAGACTCATACATTCTCCTCGCACGGTCACTTTAAATGCCTCCCACACTGTGCACATACTCTCAACAGACCCTACATTCGTGTAAAAAAACTCCTCAACAATCGTTCTCAGACTCTCGCGCATCACCAGATCCGTCAGTATTCCAGGAGATAAACGCCACGAAAAGGGGGCTGGAAAGTGTGTTGGTAACCCCACCTCCATCAGCACAGGAGCATGATCGGACAGAGTCCTTGGCAAGCGTCTCACCCCTTTAACCCGTCCACTGACATCCCTCGTCACCACCCAATAGTTGAGTCTCGACCACGTATCATGCGCAGAAGTATAGCAAGTACCTTCACTGGTATCTGGGTTCCCTAACCTCCAAATATCCACCAGACCAAGGCCATTCATACCATCACGTACAGCATCAGTCGCCTTCCTGTGCACATAGGGCCTCGCATCCTTTCTGTCTAGTACACCGTCTAAAGTCACATTCCAGTCCCCTCCACATACAATCGCCGAAGGTGGTAATGCGTATACCTTATTCCAAAGGGTTATATAGAACTCAGGGTCATCAATATTCGGACCATAAACGTTTACCATTGTTACCAGTGTTCCACACAGCTTCCCATGCAGTATGATGAATCTACCTTCCCTGTCAACCTCTTCATGTATTGTGACAAACTGCACATTTCGTTTAATTAAAATCATGACTCCACGGGCATACGAAGAATATGTAGACGCGACTCTAGTGCCCGCCCATTGCTTAGCCACGACCTCTACCGCCTTACCCTGTAGATGTGTCTCCTGTAGAAAGCCCACCTGTGCACTATGTTTGTTAAGGAAGGCCAACATTTGTCTAGTTTTCTGGGGACGGTTCAATCCTCGCACATTCCAAGTAATCCAGGTAACTTTCCCACCCTCAGCCATTACATCCGCCCACCCAGCGTCCTGAATTGTCGAAACAGTGTGTGCCCCCCCAGAACTGAGCACTCAAGCTTGAATACAGAATCATAGTACAAACCAGAGCAAGCATCCAACACCAAATCAGAAGGAGCAACCAGGCGATCCGACTCTCCTCACCCACATCCCTCACCCTCCCACCCATGGTAGAAAATACTGAGCCAGATCTGAAACCCCTGAAAACAGCCATCCCCCCCCACCCACTTCAGCTCCCAAAACCTGCCAAAGCCGTCCCCATCCCCCCAACCATCCAACCAGGAACAGTGCATCAAACATTTTGTGGGGAATTCCCATACGCTGGGGCGTAGAGGTGCCCAACTCCCGCTAGTGAGTTAAACAAGAGAGGATCGGGTTAATAATCTCGCCATCCGCCCCTACCCTCCCATTGCAGCGGCATATCTCAGACCATACCATCTACGCACATCCAACAAGGCAAAACGGTGACCTTCCCCCTGCCCCACAATATACTTTGTCCAGCAGACATGTATCCTCATTTCCATGAAAAGCAAATTCCGCAAATATCAAGACTCCATTCTGCGCTCTCAAGTCATTTCCTGCTCACTACAGCAGGGTATGCAAAGGATCCATTCGCCATTTCTAGCCCTGACGCAGCTAGGTCACAAGGGAACAGGAACAGAAACGCATCAGAAGGCACTCCGACGTGTTCCACTTAACGCTAGGAATGGCTTAGCGTTCGTAATATACAAATATTCAAAATGCTGTGTCATCTCAGTATAAAATTTAACCAGAAATGAGTTTCAAGAAGGAGGAGCGCTCCAGCAGAGGCAGTGAGAAGCAATGTCTATGTCATCAAATGTACGCTCTCATGCAACGTCGTCCTGCAAGTCGTCTTCCCTATCCTGTGCTGCAGCTGCATCGCGTTTTCTTTTTTTCTGCTTCTTGGCAGAATCCATAGCAGCCTTAGGAGAGGTGAATATTTTATTCTCCGATTGGGCACCGATCCGGAGGCGCGCCGGGTACAGCATAGCATATGGAATATTCTCGGCCCTTAGAAGTTGCTTCACCGCATTGAACTCCTTCCTCGCAGTTTGCACCGCTACCGTAAAATCTGGGGAAAATTGAAGCTTGTTGCCCTGATACTCTATCACACCCATCTCCCGTGCTAGGCGCAGGATCACATCCATGTCTTTGTAATTGAGTATGCGGGCAATGATGGGGCATGGAGGAGCTCCGGTCGCCGGCCGTTGAGCTAAGGATCGATGTGCTCGTTCCACAATAAACACCCTGGATAATTGTTCCGCCCCGAAGATATCAATGATCAGGCGTTCCATGTAGTCTTCCATGCGGCCTACATTTGTAGTTTCGGGTAGCCCCGTGACGCGGACGTTGTTGCGTCTCAACCTCCCTTCCAACTCCTCATTCTTTGCCTGGATTACCGCCAAGACCCGTTCCATGTTAAAGACTTTCGTAGTCACAGTGGTCAAGCCGTCTTCAATCGCAGACACCCGCTGTTCCACCTCTCCCATTCTTTCGTTCTGCCTGTCGAACTGCGTAGCCATATGGTCAAGTCTGTGATTGACTGCTTCCATGGTGCCCTCTATGGATTGCAAAGTTTTTTGCATAGCTACGAGCACGACCTCCAAATTTGGCGCCCCTCCGGATGCCCCAGCAGTCTCCGAGTCCGGCGGCGGCTGTGAGGCCGAAATGGTGGATTTTTTTGCGTCGAATGTTAATTTGGGTTGGTTGCGCTCAGGTCTGTCCATAGTTCAGAAGCTCAGTTCGCCTTTTCTCACTTATTGCAGCGCCCCAACGTCCCAGAATAAGCTGACACAGCAGTGTAGTGAAGGATCCACAAGTAACGGCGCCTACAGTGGCAGCAGGTATTCAGCTCAACTTCGGCCTCACCACTAGCCCAGGTCGCAATCAGGAGACAGACGTTACTAACTGAAGGCGGCTCTGTCTCCCCATCCAACTATGGGCTCATGCAGTTACAGGTCACACGGTGCCCCAAAGCGACACTATGGAGAGGTTCTGGGCCTTGCAGTGTGTGCAGCCGTGTTTGTGTCCCACTCTCCGACAGTCTCGGGCAGGAAATCCCGGGCGTCCCAGTCCCAACGTGCAGCAGCAAGCGGGCGGCGGGAATGCCTTAATCAGAGTAGTTTGGTGGTCGTGACCCAAATTACAGGCAACAGTCAGTTTCCAGCAGTGTCCTGCCACCTCTTATCAGCCACCACCGAGCCCTCTTCCCGCTATCTCCCCCGAGCGGTCCCCGCCTCCGCCAGCCGCAGCTCGCACGGAGCGGCCCAGTACGGCCCAGCACCACCACCGCAGCCCCGGGCTTTCCTGCGCCACAACCCCACTCACCGCCGCCGGCAGAGGCAAGTCCCAGCTCAGGCGTAGCTCGCTGTCATTCACACGCCGCCCAGAGCCCGCCGCGGCACCCGCAGGTCCTGTCCGTCGCTCTAGCCGTCCCCCGCAGCTCCTCCGTCAGGTCTCAGGCTCGGCAGCCTCTCCCAGGCACCACGCTGTCCGAGACCGGCGAGCAGGCCTCAGCGCTGTGCACATCGTCGGAGGGGGTATGAACAACCAAAAACGGCGACAGATCGCACACCTCGGTCCGCTCTCACAAGCCCGCAGCTCTGGGTCGGCAATCAGGGCAGGACGTGCAGGATATTAAAAGGATTTCGTCCCGATCTGGCAGAGCCTCACATACGTGCGGCCATCTTGCCCGGCGCCCCTTATGTCATTTATTTAAATTTAGTATTTTAGTACCGTAGCGGGTTGTGGGCTTATAGGGGAATAGGGTGGGAAGTAATTTAATTATACTAATTTAATTATTAATTTTTAGGAAATATAAATTAATTTTAATTACTTGGTAATTATTTTTATTAATTGGTAATTCATTTAAATTAATTGATTAATTGGTAATTATGTTCTGTAGCAGGTTGTGGGTTTATAGGGGAATAGGGTGAGAAGTAATTTAAATGTAATTAAGTAATAATTTATTTTAATTAATTGTTTTTGTTAATTATATAATTGTTAATTGGTAATTTTTTTTTTTAATTGATCATTATGTTCTGTAGCGGGTTATGAGTTTATAGGGGAGTGGGGGGAAGTAATTTAAATGTAACTAAGTAATAATTTATTTTAATTAATTGTTTTTGTTAATTATAGTATTGGTGATTAATTATTAATTGGTAATTCATTATTAATAATTGGTATTTATTATTTTATTCATTGATAATTATGTTTTTTTTAATTTATTTTTTTTAAAACATCTTTTTATTGAAAGAAAAACAATTCCACCATAATACACATCCTTAGAGCAGTGAAAGAGCAGAATTAGCTTACAATGTCAAAAGCACAGCATTCCAAACATTGACGGTTATTGGGATGATCCACCTCCAGTCCAGTGTGCCCTCTAGCCCAACTTCGGCCTTCAGACCACCTCCGCCCCTCTTACCATCCTCCCTCCAGACCCCCCTCCACCCCCTACCCCCCCTTCAGAATTGCAGACCGCAGCTGAGCCCAAAGCCATAGTCTCCCCAAAAGGAGGGAACACAGACTTGTCCCGGGCGATGTCCGACCAGGCGGGACCCCGCTACTCATCCTCCGAGGCATCCATCCACTCTCCCCTATACCTTCTCCAGGCCTGCCAGATCTTTTCCCATTTTCTGGGGCTGCCCCTACTGTTGTAGATGTCCTTTTCTGCCCTCTGACACCAATCCAAGTCCCGCTCGCATTCCTCTATTGTTGGAAGCAGGTCACTCCCCCAAAGACGTGCAATATTTCTCTTGGCCACCATACTCGCAAAGGCCAACCACACCTTGTCTCTCCTGGGCCATGTTATCTCACCCGTGACTCCCAATAGGTGCCACTTGGCCTCCAGCGGTACCTCCGCCCCAACCACCTCCTCCATTATGTCCTTTAACCTTACCCAGTAGGAACGAATTTTGAGGCAGTCCCAGAGGATGTGGAAGAATGTTCCCTCGTACCCGCACCCTCTCAGGCAGAAGTGTGATGTGGCGTATCCCATTTTAAATTGCACTGTGCGTGGGGTGTAAGACCTATGTAGTATACGGAGCTGTACTAAACGGAATCGCGCCCGAATCGCCACCTCCCTGGGGCACAGTAAGGCCTCACTCCAATCATCATCCTCTAGTAAGCCCAGATCGGATTCCCATTTTTACCGCAGTGGCCCGAGTATATCCGGGAGATTATTGATCAGTTTCTTGTAGGTGAGTGATATGGCCTTGTCAATCATTGGGTCCAGAAGCAGCCTGTCCGAGCGGGGCGTACTCAGGTAGCTGGTCCCCCTGTGTCATATGTGAATTTATGGCATGTGTGAATTGTTGGTAGTGGAGGAATTCGCCATTTCCCATCTGGAATTCAGACTGAAAAGTCGTGAACTCCACTACTTTCCCCCTCTTCCAGACATCGCCCAAGAGATCTATACCGATGAGGCTCCATGCATGCAGGTCGCGGAGTTTAACTACCTCCCTCAGGAAGTCCCCCTTCCATAGGGGCGTCTGAGCCGTGAGCTTCCTCTCCCAGCCGAGCAACCTCGTTGCTCGCTTCCATATCTGGACCACCACCGCGGTCTGGGGGCGGGCAAGGGCAGAGTCAGCCGTCTTCCAGAGTAAAGGGCCGCCAGATAGGTACCCACACCCATGGCCGCATGATCCACCCTGTATGCCGGTTCCTCTTGCAGGGCAAAGACCCAACCGTTAACGATAGCGAGCTGGGTCGCCCAGTAGTAGAGACGAATGTCAGGAACCGCCAGTCCTCCCTCATAGGGACCGCGCTGTAGCTTACCAAGGGCAATACGCGGGCATCCACCGCTCCACAGAAGGGAGCGTTGTTCCGCCTCCACCATTTTAAAAACCTGGTCCGGGACCGGAAAGGGGGAGCTCTGCAGCACGTACAACAGTCGCGGCAGGGCCATCATCTTGAAGAGTACCGCTCTCCCCATAAGGGAGACCGGGAGGGTGCGCCAGTGTTGCACGTCGCCGTGCAGGCGGTCAATTTGTGGCTGTATATTAAGCCGGAAGAACTCCGAGGCCGTCGACGTAATCCATATCCCTAGGTAGCGGAACGCCTCCTGCCACACCAGACCTTCACATCCCACTACCACGGGCGGTTGGGGTCCCGCCAAAACATAGCCAAGGGATTCACTCCAGTTGATCTTGTATCCGGAATATTCCCCGAAAGTATGTAATATACTCATTAGACGCCGAATCGGTTCCTCCGGCTTCCGGGTGTACAGCAGGATGTCATCGGCGTAGAGCGAAATACGCTCTTCCCAACCGCCATCCATTGCTATCCCCCACACCCCCGGGTCCGACCTCACCCAATGCGCCAACGGCTCAAGTGCCAGGGCAAAGAGGGTCGGGGACAGGGGGCCCCCCTGTCTCGTGCCACTCCCCAATCGGAACTCCCGAGACGTGGCCCCGTTCACTCGGACTCGCGCCAGTGGCTCCGCATACAGCAGTTTCACCCATGTGCAGAAGTTAGGTCCAAAACCCAATTTCTCCAGTACCGCGTAGACATAGCACCATTCAACACTGTCAAAGGCCATATGGGCGTCAAGGGAGAGCAAGGACGCCGGAGCTCCCGCGGGCGCGGCAACTGTCTGTAAGACCCCGAACAGCCGGCGCAGATTAAGTCTCGTGCCCCGATGGGGCATGAAACCCGACTGGTCCGGGTGGACCAACGATTGGATCACCGCCCCCAGACGCGTAGCAAGGATCTTTCCGAGGACCTTCGTCTCGTAGTTGAGAAGGGAGATAGGCCTGTAGGAGTCCCAGCTTTGTGGATCACCACGATCGTGGCCAATCGCAGATCCCTCGGGAGGTGACCCACGTCTCGCGCCTCAAGGAGCATACTGCATAAATGTGATGCAACGTGGCTGGCCACACAGCCGAAAGCCTCAGCCGGAAACCCGTTGGGTCCCGGGGCCTTTCCAGTCTGTAAATCCCCCATGGCCTCATCTACTTCCTTGACTGTGATTTCAGCCTCCAGCACTTCTCTATCCGCCGCCTCCAGGACCGACAGTTGCAAGAGGGCAAGGAAGCCGCGACAGTCCTGGCCATCACGAGACGTATGGGAGCGGTAGACTTCCTCATAATAGCACGCAAAGTCTTCCGCTATGGCCCTACTTGTGGTGCTTACCGACCCATCCGGGCGTTCTATATGTGGTACCCAACTACGATCCCGGTCTCTCCTTTCCAACCAGGCGATCATTCGGTTCGCCTTGTCACCCATGTCATATACTCTGCGCTGGGTGGCTAGTGCGTGCGCCCGCGCCTGTTCCGTCTGGAGATCTCTCACCTCCTTGCTAAGTAGGCGCACCCTATGCAACCTGCCTTGGTCTCGCTCCGGGGTGAGCCCCGTCTCATTGTTCAGAGCCATAATCTCCTCCTCCAAACGTTCCACCTGTGCATATTTATCTTTACGCCTCCGCCCTACTTCCGCTTGTACAAAGTCTCTTGCCACTGTTTTATATGCCTCCCACACTATCCCGGGGGATTCCACGTAGCCTACATTATCCGCAAAATATTGACCCACCCTCTCCCTGAAGCGCTCTTGGAAGTCCTCATCTTTAAAGAGAAAAGAGTCAAGCCGAGGGGGGACGCTCCAGTCTCGGGCGGGACCTAATAATTGAACCACCACCGGTGCATGATCTGAAATTCCTCGAGCATGCAGGTGTCCATCTCGAAACAGGTGCATGCTGTCTGCGCGCGTGAAGATATAGTTGATCCTAGAGGAGGACCCATGAGCAGCCGACAGGTGCGTGTATTGTCTGAGGTGCGGATTGTGTGTTCTCCATAGATCAAGGAGACCCAGTGCTTGTGCGAAGTCCCTGAGGTGGCGAGTTTCCCCTCCACCCAGCGCCGGCGACGACCTATCCAGGTCTCTGGCCATCACATCGTTCATGTCCCCTCCCAGTACTAACGTCCCCAGGGGAAACTCCAGCAGCAACCTCCCTACATCCGGCAGAGTGGACGTGTGCAACCTTGGTGGTATATATAGTGAGCAGAAGTTCAGAGGGCGGCCCTCCCATTGCGCAGATAGCGCCACATAGCGACCCAGGGGATCAAACCAGCTTCGTCCCAGAACCAAAGGCAGAGTATTTTTTACAAGTATACCCACACCCCTCGAACCAGTCGTGAAACCTGAATGTGCACGGAGGGTGTACCCGAATCTGTCCAGGGCCCTACAGTGATTCCCCAACAGATGTGTCTCCTGTAGGAGGACGACATCAGGAGCGTGCCTACGGAGGTACTGCAGAACGACCGTTCGTTTAATTTTATTCTGCAGGCAATTCACATTCCAGGATAAAATGCTTATGTGTTGCATCTTATATGCGTGCGTGCCTGCCATGTCCCCTGCCAGTGCTAAACGTGGAAGAACCATCCCTTCCCTCCATCCGCCCCTCCCCGCCCCATAGATGTGTCGATGGAATCAGAACCATGATAAACTGCAGGAACCACAAGTAAGCAACTGAACCAATCCCCCCGTCCCCCCCCCCATAACAGCCCCCCACCCTGCTACCCTGCCACTCCGGCCAACCGCGCCAGACATCCCCAATCAGCAGAGCGCCTGTAGCCCTTAAAAACGATAACCTTTGGGGTGAGTGGTGCAGCCAATCCGACCCTCCGGGGCTCTCCCCCCTAAACCCCATATGAAGTACCAATAGTAAAACCATAAACATCCCAGCCAGAACCAGATGCCCGCGAGGAATAAGGAACCTCCCCCGACTGAAAAATAGTGCCCATCTATCAGGGCAAGGGCGAACAGCCATCACCAGTACACTGTTGGTCCATGCAAGCCCGATACATACATGACCCCCGCTCAAAACAGTCTCACCACCACCCCCGCATGAGGGAGCAAAACGAGGAATGTTCACAGTCACGGCAAGCATTTACAGTGTCGTCATACATTACATGTCCATAGGAGCTCGCCAACCACAGTTGAGATAGTCCGACTCCTCACTCCAGATCCGGAGACGCTGAGAGGCTGCAGGTCTGCCTCCTCGCCCCCGGGGACGGATCCTCCCGATGCTGCCGGAGGGTCCCCGGCATCTCCACGGAGGAGACCGGGGGGCCGAACTCCTCCAACTGCCCTCCCCCTCCGGGCCCCTCTGGCGTCGCCCGTGCTCCTCCAGCCAGGTATGTGCCTCCTCCGGGGTGGTGAAAAAGAAGGATTTGCCCTCCGCCAGCACTTTGAGGCGCGCCGGGAAGAACATCATGTAGCGAAGGTCGCACTCTCTCAGTTTTTTCTTGACTGCGTCAAAGGATCGACGCTCCTGCTGGACCTTGAGCGTAAAGTCCGGGAAGAAATGTATCATAGCGTCCTGCACCCGCAAGTCCCCATGCCGCAGTGCCGCCTGCAGGATTGCGTCTCGGTCGCGGTAGTTGAGCACTCGCGCAATAATGGTCCGCGACGGGAGCCCCGGGCGCGGAGGCGGGACCGGCGCCCTGTGCGCCCGTTCTGTGACAAAGAATTTAGATAGTCTCTTGGGTTTTAGAGTGTTCAGGATAAGGTCCTCTAGGAACAGCTCTACACTGGCCCCTTCCATTTTTTCCGGCACGCCTACCACGCGAAGGTTGTTCCTCCGGGCCCTCCCTTCCTGGTCCTCCAGCCGAGCCGCCACCTGTTGGTGCTGGTGTGTGAGCCGCTGGACCTGTTGTTGCAGTGACTTGACGGTCCCCTGTAAGTCTGTGATAGCAGCCGCGTTATGAGTAGCCTTCTCCGACGTCTTATTCAGATCAGCCCTCTGGAGCGTCAACTCAATGGACATTTTGTCTATTTTGGACTCCAGCGTGGTGCCCAGGGATTGAATGGCCTGCATAATGGAGGAGAGGGACGGCTCTCGGGGCTCCTCAGACACTCCAGGGTGGGGCAGATCGTCGCCGGTTGGGCCCACCGTGTAGTTATCCATCGTGTTGGACTGCGGCACCGTCGCGTTCTTCTTACCTCGCATGGTCGCTGAGGACGGTGGGTGGCCACCCCAAGACACCCCACCAGGCCGGCACCCAGGCAGGGCCAAAACGGTCAGTCTCTGCAGCCGGTATGGGCCCTCCGCCCGCAGAGCAGGCCCCCCCCCGCCAATCAAGATGAGGCCACAGATCCAGAGGTCCAGTTGGTGCAGTGACCCCCAGCAGAGGGAGCCCCGTCGTCCAGCGAGCCCCACCAGCAGCCCGAGAGGATCTCAAGACTCTGCCCAGTCCGCCTGCACGCGGCCAACCGCACATATAGGGGCCCAGCCGCCGGTGTCCAGCGCCGCGCCCAGCCCTCTGCGCCACGGGACCCACCGCTCACAAATGCACAACGCAGCAAGCAGGGTTGTCACCCGCTCCTCACCGGTGCCCAGCAGTCGTGCCTCACAGGTGCGCAGGGGCCAGCCGGGCCCGCCCCACTGGTGCAGCTCCTCGCCACCCGGGGCCAGCAGGGCAGGGGGCCACCCGCCGATGTCCACACAGGGCCGCTGATTTTCGGCGCGAATCGAGGGCCCAGTCCTCACTCTCCGGGGGGCTTCCAATGTGTCCAGGCCTCCAGGCAGCCCCGGCGGACCTCACACGCGCCAGCCGCCCCCACCGCAGCAGAGCGCAACACAGATCAGAGCGGGTGTGCTGAGAATCCCGCGGGTGTCTCCTCGGGGGGCGCCGGCTACAGGGCGCCAACGGTGTCGCCAGCTATCCGGCCCTCTTACCGGGGGGGGGGCTCAGGCAGGCCACATCTTGGTCCCGCAGCCGTCGCCGCCCGGGCCCAGTCCACACTCAGAGCCGGGCGGCAGAAGGCGCCGCGGTCCGCGATGTCCGGGTCCCCGGTGTCACTCCCAGCCGCCTGCTGGTGTTTCCGCCCCACGCCTCCTTCCACTCGAGTCCGCCGGCTCCTTGAGGCAAGGGCCGCAGTCGGCCTCAAAACTCCAGCTGCCGGATCTTCACCACCCGGGCTCGGTTCAGCGCCAGGGAGGGGACAGCGGGCGTCGGAAGATATGGGCTCCCCGTTTCCGGCGTCAGACGCCGAGTGGTCACCGGATCAGTTGCGGATATTGCGGGTTGAAAGAGTCGCCTCCGGAGCGCCCTAGGACTAGGCTGCCATCTTGGTCGCTGCCAGACCACGCCCCCCGATAATTATGTTTTTAATAATTATGTATTGGTATTTGTAAAGAGTTTAGATTTATTTAATCATTATTTTTAAAATGTTTTAAAATAATAATTTATTTATAAGTATGGTATTTTTAATTTCTACGCAATCCAACACTTTCCCTACTGTTGCACTCTCTGGAGTGTGAATAGTAATTTTTACCCCTACGCTATCCAACACTTTCCCTACTGTTGCACTCTCTGGAGTTGGAATAGTAATTTTTACCTCTACGCTATCCAACACTTTTCCTACTGTTGCACTCTCTGGAATGGGAATAGTAAGTTTTTACCCCTATGCTATCCAACACTTTCCCTACTGTTGCACTCTTAGGAGTGGGAACAGTAATTGTTACCCCTACGCTATCCAACACTTTCCCTACTGTTGCACTGCTTGGAGTTGGAATAGTAATTTTTACCCCTACGCTATCCAACACTTTCCCTACTGTTGCACTCTCTGGAGTGGGGATAGTAATTTTTACCCCTACGCTATCCAACACTTTCCCTACTGTTGCACTCTCTGGAGTGGGAATAGTAATTTTTACCCCTAGCTATCCAACACTTTCCCTACTGTTGCACTCTTTGGAGTGGGAACAGTAATTGTTACCCCTACGCTATCCAACACTTTCCCTACTGTTGCACTGCTTGGAGTTGGAATAGTAATTTTTACCCCTACGCTATCCAACACTTTCCCTACTGTTGCACTCTTAAGAGTGGGAATAGTAATTTTTACCTCTACGCTATCCAACATTTTACTTACTGTTGTTTTTTTTTGAGTTATAATAGTATTTTATTCCCTCTGTTATTTAATATATTTTGTATTGTTTTAGCTAATGTAGTATATAATTAATTTTTAAAATATTAAAAGTAGATTTGTTTTGCATAATTATTTAATTTTTATTTATGTCAATATTTTATGTGTATAGATGAATTTGTAATTTATAGTATTTTTAATTATTTATATTTATATTAAAAATGATTATTGAGTAAGTAAATATATTATATAGTATATGTATATGTTTAATTCGTTTTTTATTAAATTATGTATATTACTTATTAATTTTAAATATAAAAAATGTGTAACTATGTTTATTATATTGTTAAGTATTATTTATTTTATTTTACAATTTTTTTATTTAAAGAAATTATATATTTTTTAAAACGATAATTTTGACCGATGTTTTTTTCTCGATATTTTTGTACTTACCGTGTTGTAGATGGGATATCGATATTGATTATAAACACAAAGAGGGGTGGGAAGGAGAAACAAAACCAAGTAAAGACAGTTAAGGAAAAAATAACAAATCTTGACAAAACTGCCCTCACTCACACTCAATGTGTGTGACATGCTTCATCATCGGGTCTGCTTACAATACGCCCCCGCGTAGGCACGCAGGGGGCGGAGCATAGGGAGGGGGAACACTAAACACACGTCACAAAACACATAGGGACAAACACAAAAGTGACTCACAATAATCACAAAGAAGAGTGTTACCCTTTTAAGACTTTCAGGGGCATTTTTTAGGAAGGGGTCAAAACAAGGGCTGGGGCAAGTCACGAGGACAACAACGGGTATCCTGGGAAGACCAGGACCCAGAAATCACACGCCAGCCTCCTTAGTGGTCAATCTCTCTTCCTATGTTCTTTCTCCAACTCAGGAACGCCTGCTGAATAAGGGTTGGGATTTGTTCCTACCAACCCTGGCTGGCGGCTGGTCTCGGGCGTGCTGCTTGAAGCCATGCTCATGGTTATTCTCTGTGTGATTTCTGGGTCCTGGTCTTCCCAGGATACCCGTTGTTGTCCTCGTGACTTGCCCCAGCCCTTGTTTTGACCCCTTCCTAAAAAATGCCCCTGAAAGTCTTAAAAGGGTAACACTCTTCTTTGTGATTACTGTGAGTCACTTTTGTGTTTGTCCCTATGTGTTTTGTGACGTGTGTTTAGTGTTCCCCCTCCCTAAGCTCCGCCCCCTGCGTGGCTACGCGTGGGCGTATTGTAAGCAGACCCGATGATGAAGCATGTCACACACATTGTGTGTGAGTGAGGGCAGTTTTATCAAGATTTGTTATTTTTTCCTTAACTGTCTTTACTTGGCTTTGTTTCTCCTTCCCACCCCTCTTTGTGTTTATATGTGATTCATAGGGGTTCGGGTGTTGGAGTGTATTGATTGACCCTCTCCCCTCCTTTGTGAAGTATGTCGATATTGTTGACATCTATATTAATGCTCCGATATTTTTGTACCTTGATATTATGTCTTTCTATATTTTGTCAGACATTCAGCTTGAAGACGTGCCCATATTGATTTGTAGACTAGTGGAGGGCTCCCTGTAAGACGCTGCCTGATCTGCCACCGGAGCCCATACCACCGCATCTTCTGGCCTGCGGTGCCGCAACGGGCTTGAGTGACGACTCCAATGGACCCCTACCTGGGTAGAAGAACCCTGTCCATTCTTCCCTGACATTAGTGCTGACGGAACGCCATGGTGTGGGGTCGCAGCTCAAAAGCGGCGGTTCAGGCCAAACTGACCAAATTCGCATGGGATGAAGGCACCAGCTCGAGCCCAAAGGGGGGAAACCGCCGCGCAGGAGAGGCCCCAGTCCGGTGAGAAGAAGAAGGAACTGACATTACAGGACATTCTTGGAGCCAATATGTCTGTGCCTACGCCGTTGGGATTGCGCATTGATTCTGTGTCCATGGAGGTAGCCCTTATCTGAGCAGACATGCGCTTGATGAACTTGCAATTAAAGGACATTGAGATTAAAACAAGTTCTCTGGTTGAAGATACTTCTGAACTGCAGCGCAGGATGGACGAGATGCAGACTCATACTGCAAAACTGTAAGCGCAATTGGACGACTACGAGGGGCGGTTTAGGCACAACAACGTCCGCATCTTGGGGGTGCCAGAACGGGCGGAGGGGTCATCAGCAGACCTGTTTGTGGAAGACTTGACTATTACCCATCTCAAACCGAAAGGGCTCTCCAACTTCTTTTCCGTTGAAAGGGCGCACCAAGTGCCAGCTGGCAGTCCAAAGCCGGGGCCACCCCGCGGCCCTTGCTTGCTAGGATTTTTTATTTCCGGGACAGAGATGTTATCCTGCAAAGTGCCCCGTTGGTGCCACCGGTGGAATATCAAAACAGTTGCATCACCTTTTTCTCAGACTTCATCAGACTTCACCCTCAGGTTGCAGCGACAACGACGCAGCTTCTTGGACATGGAAAAGGCGCTTCGCGAGAAGGAGTTGAAATACGCCATGCTTTCCCCGGCCAAACTGCGGGTGGAGTCGGAGGGAAAGACCTGGTTTTTCACCACCTCCAAGGAGGCCTGGGACTCGTTGGACGGATAACGCACAGCAGGCCATAAAGTATGATTACCAGTTGCTTATTTTTAGTGACGGGTGCTCTGTGGGTCATATGCACCCACAAGTTTTTGAGTGGTGGGTGAAAGGCACTCTGCTAGTTTGGGTGGGTGGGAGGTTTTGACACCGCCAAGCAGGGAGGCAGAGAGAAGGATTCAGTGGGAGTTTTCCGGGTTTGTGGGGGGGTTGGAGGGGGATTGTTTTCATTTTTATTGTTGTTTCTTTGTTGTTCAGGCATGGACTATTTGACTGGCCTCAGGTAAAGGCAGGTGCTTGTTCCAAATTCTTGGTGTTTCCTTTGATGATAAGACCATGGTGTTCGGGAATGTCTCCCCTAGAGTCCTTTCTGGGTGGTCCTCTCCGGAATCACATGTACCCCTGAGAAGGAATAATGGGCATGTCGATTAGGCAGGAGTTTAAGTTAATATCTTGGAATGTCAACGGGCTGGGTGACAAAATTAAGAGGGGGGTGGTTTTCCAGTTTTTAAAGAGACACTCTCCTGATGTTGTTCTTCCACAGGAGACTCACCTGCTTGGGAATGCATGCAAGGCCTTGTCGCGATGGGGTTTTCAACTGGCGGCCCATTCGACTTTTGGATCTGGTTTCCAGGGTGTGGGTATACTGGTCCGGAAAATCGTTCCCCCTGACTGTTGATTTGGTCCGCACTGATGCCCTGGGTAGGTTTGTTGCCCTTTCTGGGATCTGGGAGGGGCGCACTCAGAATCTCGTCTCGGTCTATATACCACCGGGTCTGCACACTCAAGCCTTCACTGATCTCGGAGATCTCCTTCTCTGCTTTCCAGACGGTAGATTGTTGGTCGGGGGTGATTTTAATTCTATAGTCTCTGACTCCCTCGATCGGTGGCTCCAGCGGGCCCTGCCATCTTCCCGTAAGCGGATTCATAGCTTTCTGGGGGTGATGTGCCTGGTGGATATCTGGCGGAACTTGCATCCGACTGAGCTCCAATACACTTATCTTTCTGGGCCTCATCATAGTATGTCCAGCATAGATTATGCCCTGACACTAGCGGCCCAACTCCATACCATCAGGGACATACAACATCTGGCTAGGGCGATCTCTGACCATTCACCAAGACAATGCCGTCTGGGCCCACGGCTGGCCATGTGGCGCCGATCTATTCCTTGTACCTTATGATTCCCTCCATCAGGGACAAGGTCTTGAGCAAGTTGGATCTTTATTTTCATGAAAATGAAGGATCAGTCGACTCAACGAACGTACTCTGGGAGGCCTATAAGGCTGTTATACTGGGGGTTATCTTGGCCCAGATTGCTGGACTGCGTAGGGAGAGGGGAGCTGATATGGCGCCTTTGGAGGGGGAAATCTTAGATTTAGAAAAGGCAGTCCGGATGCAGGACTTGGTGGAGGTGCGTCAGAGGCTGCGCATAAAAATTAAGGAATTCTCCGCCAAGACACACCACAGGGCCACGCTCAGCAGAATCTATGACGTAGGAGATAAAGAGGTCAAGTTACAGGTCTGGCTGGATCGCAGGGACAGGGCCCAGCGCATTGTGATTGAGTTTGAAACAGACTCTGGGTTTCTAAAGATCTATCTAGATTTTACGGCAACAATCTCCTGCCACCTCTGGTGCGTCTTAAATCGGACGTCCAACACTGGAAGTCGTTCGCGTTTACTCTTTTGGGGCGCATAGCCCTATTCAAGATGATGTCCTTTCCTAGACTTGTGTATGCTCTGCAGAACACCCCAATCCCTGTCGCCACCTCGTACATTAAGCAACTCGCCTGCATCGTTCGAGATCTGCTGTGGGATGGTAAACCACCCCGTATCGCAACACACAAACTTACGCTAGGATTGTTTGATGGAGGCATTGGGCTCCCGGATATTAAGAGGTACTATTGGGTCTTGCAACTCTCAGCAGTTAAGCAATGCATTTATAGATCACAGGACGACCTGGCCTTTTCGGATCGACAGGTGCCTTCTCCGGGGGGGGGGGGGGGGGCGGTTTTGAGGGTGCATTGTATGCATGACCTTTGAGACCAGCTTTAACTGGCCTGACTGGGCATGCAGTGCATATATGGAAAGTGGAATCGGAGTCTGGGCTGGGAGGGTAAACTCACACAGGCCACGCCACTCTGGCACTGTGAACAATTGGGTAGGCTGATCCGTTTGAAGCGATTTGACAGATGGGACCTTATAGGTATTTCCAAGGTGGGGGATCTATGGAAGTCGTTGAGGTGGTCCCCTTTCCTCGATTGAAGCAGGAGTATGAATTAGCTGTCCATATATTTTAGATATCTCCAAATTAGGCATGCCCTACTCGCAGTTCTCCCGAAGGGTGGCGCTCTCCCTGAATCCTCCCCACTTGAAGACAGGATCTTGGATGGGGACTTACCGGAAGAAGCCATACCCCTCATCTACAAAAAACTCATCAACAATATGGTGGAACCCCTGACTCGCTTGAGAGTCAGGTGGGATCACGGTGTTGCAGGTCTAGATGATGAGGCGTTGCAAGCGGCGGTGGCCTCCCCCTGTGAGGTAGCCATTTCCTCTCGACTCCACCTGATTCAGTTAAAGCTCCTCCACAAATCCTACCTGTCAGGGCCTTTGATGGTTCGCATCGGTTACATCCTGGACAATAGCTGTGCGCGACAATGTGGGCAGGAGGGCTCCTTTATCCTCACTCTTTGGGAGTGCGCAGTGATCCAGAGGTATTGGGACAGAGTGGTGCGCCAACTGGAGGAGGCACTGGAGCAACAGATCCACTGTAATATTAGGGGGCACATTACGATCGCGGACGGACTTGCGTCCGTCCGCGAGCCCTGAGTAGGAGGGAACGTCCGCATGTGCTGCGGCATTCCCTCCTGTGCATTTAGGATGTGACCGCCACCCTGGCGGTCACATCCTCTATTTTTAACATTGCGGCGGGTGCGGCTTCAAGCTGCACCCGCCGCAATGTTAAAAACGCATGCATTGCATTTACATGCACAAGCGGCAGGCACCGCGCGGTGCCTGCCGCTTTCTGCATGTAAATGCAGGGGGTTCCATAGGTACCCCCCATGTGCACCCCCCACCCCCCTTCACCCAGGGGGCCCGCAACGGGCCCCTGAACTGAAGATCCGTATGCTATTCCACGGCAGAGAACCCGCCGCGGAAAAGCATGTCTGGGAAGCCATCCTAATATGTCTGGCGGTGTCTGAGAGACACCGCCACCATATTAGAGCTTTTCCGCTGTGGTTGTAAGCCGACCGCGGCGGAAAAGCGGCGTACTGAAACCAAGACCCACCAGCCATCCTAATGTGGCGGTGGGTCTTGGGTGGGTCCGCAGCGGATTTTCCGCATCCTCCGGGCCGACTGGTGGCTTCCGCCGGCCCGGAGGATGCGGAAAATCCGCGATCCTAATCGACCCCTAAGTTGGCATTGTTGAACATCTGGGATCCTACAGACCTGAACTCTATGGAGCGAATATGGCTCACATTGGGGCTTATGGTTGCTAAAAGGAATATTGCAAGGTTGTGGAGAGCTCAGAATCCTCTGAAATAGTATACTGGGCCAATGATATGGATTGGTGTATGATGACAGAAAAATCCATATATGAAAACAGGGGGTGCCCGAAAAAATGGATGCAAAGATTGGGGCAATGGAATGTCTTCAGGGGGGAGATTTGTGAACTTCCGAGGGTTAGAGAGGACATCACTGGTGGGATTTGACATGGTGCGATGAAATTGTTCACATGCATTCCAGGGAACCATTCACTGTGTGCGATGAATATTGTTCGCATGTATTCCAGGGAACCATTCACTGTGTAACTTACGATGATAATTTGCCTAGTATTGTCTTACTTATGTAACATGCCTTCTTTTCAATAAAAAGAGCTTTTAAAAAACATTGTCTAACAATTACTTTGAATGCTTGCCATCCCTAAACTCCATTAATGTGTAAACCTGAATAACCCCTGGCCACACTTAATTCCATTCATCCCTGAACTCTAAAAACCCTTTTGTACTCCTGAACTCTAACAGTTCCTGACCCTTAAAAACCCCTCTTCACCCATCCCAAAACCCTCACTACTCATAAACTCCACCCAGCTTTAATGCAATTTTGGATTTTTTCTTAAAATGGTCTTTCCATTCAAATGTTTCCTTTAATATTCGATTTATTTGTATTCCCTTCCAATTGTGTTTCCTTAAAATAGTTTTTCCAAAATGTGTTTTCCTCCAATGTAGTTTCTCAGTTTTTAATTTTGCCTTAATTCACATTCATCAATTCGGGATTGCCGAAAGCTTTAGAGTTTGTTTTTTGAAGGCTATCCAATATCAGTGGAGCTATTGAAAACAGAAAAGAATGTAGAATAGTATGGCACTGATCCGTGTGGGTAAGGAATAAGGAGCAAGAGAGGGAAAGTAACCAGGTGCCCCCCCACTCATAGAATTCATACATAAGTAACCTGGTTACATGGAACACAATATAATCTTTACAGCTTATATAAAATGGGTATTGTGTACTCCTAGGTATGACTATGCTAAATTGTCTAGTCATGCCTACCTCTAAGTGTTTCTTATTTAAAGATTATCAAATGTCCACAGCTAATCTCACACCCGCTAAAGACAAAATATCAGAAAAGTCAGAAAGTGCCATCCATGGAGCTACTTGTTGAGTGTACAGTGCCGGTGTGGTGGTACGTTGTTTTGTGCTGCACTGTATCCTGCGGTGGAGGCCACTTTTTAGCCCCCTCGGTGTGTTGCTGGTAGGAGTCCACCTGGCAACCACCCAACCAAACGCATCAGTGAGGTGGAGATGCGTCCCTGTGCCCTGATGAAATTGCCAAAAAGTGTTTGGGCAATGAAACATGTCGGCCGTTCAAACTAATATGGTCTAAACATGCTGTTTCTTTTAATCAAGTGTGGACACTAGCGACATAAAGAATGTATGGAATAGTTGTTCACAACTCACTTTTAACTAAGAGATTTAGTCACCTTTCTTCACACTAAGGGGCGTAGATATATGAGAGATGACATCATCATCTACAGGTTATAATTATTTTTTCACCACTTCACACAAGCCTAAGGATTAGGTGGCACATTTTTCCTTACTGTCAAGAAAGTTGCCGAAGATGAAAGAACAAGCAAACTGGTGAGTACCAACCAGTAGCTCCATGGATGGTGCTTACGTGGGGCACTTTCTGACTTTTCTCACATTTTTTCTTTGGTGGGTGTGAGATTAGCTGTGGATGGTTGATAATCTTTAAATGAGGGCCACTTAGAGGTAGGCATGACTAGACAATTTAGCATAGCCATACCTAGGAGAACATAATATCCATTTTATATAAGCTGTATAGATTATATTGTGTTCCATGTAACCTGTCTGTGTGAGCCATAAGTGACCCACACAGGCCACTGTAGTGATATGTGGTCTAGGAAGCACTCTGATTTGGATTTGAACACTGCAGCTTCTCCACAAAAGGAGGATCAAAGGACTCTTTAACTACCAGTGATTTACCTCTGGTACACTTTGGTATACCGTGTCATCTGGAAAGTTTATTTTAAGATATAGATAGGGAACAGTTCCTTTAATTTTTTTATGTAGTGATTCAAGAAACTTGGCTTAACAATTGTACATCAGTCTTTAATAACACTTAATAGAGAGTCTAATTTTCTACTTGAATATTAAAGAATCATTAATAATGAAATTATGGATGTGCTAGAAGTGATATTGTTTAACTGTTATTGCTCATTTTGAAAATATATGGATCAGCTTATATTTAAACCTCACAGATGTTTGAGAAATATAATGGATACACCTGATTGCCTTGATGATAGCTATAGATGATTTTAACACCAACATAAGTTTAGAGACCTTTCAATCATTGATAGTGATTGCTCAAAGTAGGTGTTGGAAGATTCCAAATCCAGTTATTTTATTTTTAAACACTATATGAACATTATGCTTACCTCCTATTAGATAAGTTAGAATCCCACAATGACAGTGTAAAGATTGCTCAGCTGAACAAGCCTGAACAACTGTTTTGTGATCGGCTCAATCTGTGACAGTTTATTTCACATCTTTACATACTTCTTAACTGGTGTCACCCCCAAAAGTAATTACCGACCACAGTGCTTTGCAATGCAAGTTGATAGTGTTGGGTGCAATTTGATAGTGTATAATATAATAGGCCTGCCCATGATTAAGTGCTCACTTTCAAATATTTGGTTACTACAGAAAATTATTCAGTTACCAACTAACCGGAAGCTCTGGGAGAATATTGTTTCTGGACAATATGATCTGACTTAGGCAATAGAATATTTTACATCTTTGTTCGAGAGTTTTAAAACATGCAAGTGTGCCAGAGCTAAAAAGTTTCGAAAAAATGGAGCCTAGTCAGGTCCCCAAACCAAGATGCACTGCCTGATCCACATGAAGAATAAATACAATCAACAGTCTTGATGCAATATTTTCATTTTTAATCCAGAATTTTCACCATTTCTGCTAGTAGACTTTGCCACTGATATAAGCATAGACAAGGTAGAGGTTGTATCCAAGGAACTGAAGAAGTGGGCATAAGCTAGTTCTATGACAACATCCTCTAGTTTGTGCCTAGAAGGAAGTGGCTCAATGATCATTTTTACTATTATGTTCAGTTTGGGTAGAGAACAGCTATCAATTGTTAAAACTGCATAGCTCTCAACTTCAAGAAGTTCTAAATAACCTTTCAAGGACTGTGCCCGTGAATGATGATGCAAGTTTACAGCACTCTAGAGACACCACTCCATCTCTGACCATATTACTTTGAAGTACTCCTCAATCAGAAGATAGATGGGAGTCTTGTTTTGCTTGTAGATTCGGTTTTATGATGACTGTTTTAAGTTTCTACCTTTAGATAGTGAACCAGGCAATTGTGTCCATACAAAAACTTTCTCATTCTGCATTTATTATGGCTGGCCTTGTTTTACTTTTAACCCAAATTTAGACCATAAAGAAAGCACTGGTTCTTTGTGTTTATTGTTTGTATTGATCAGAGAGGTGCAGAAGCTTGCAGGTACATTCTTCCCTGTGAACCACTAGAAAAGAGGAATGAAAGAGAAACAATAATATGGATACAATGGCATTATGGAGGTCTATCTCTACAGTTTCTCTTCTGATCAATGCAGTATTGGCTCTAGGGTGCTGCGACCAGGGCAGCCACACCTGGTACTGAGAAGTACTTGATTTTAAAAGAAATAAAATCTTATATTTGTCTACACTACGAGGCTCTATTGGACTGAAAAGGAGTGTTTGTGCAAAAAACTTACATTGAAGAATGGTGCTGAATGCACAGGGATTATAGAGACTGAAAATGATGTGCGCTGGTGTTTTTGTTTTCTATGGATGTGACACTCTGTAACACCATTAGTGGACAGGTTGTCTATGGTTAATGCTTAAGGTGGATAAGCATTTTACATCAAGGCTGCACTCAATAGTTAACATATATAGATATATGGTATTGTTTGTGTACAGGATAGAGACAATTTATGATGTGCCTTTCGGATAAAGCAAATCCGCCTTTCTTGTAATGTTCACACCTGGTACTGACCTTGCTGTGTCTAGAAATATCACAGGTTTAAAAAGCACCTGCTGCAAAGTTCCTTGTGTGTCCAGCAGTTTTCAGACAACAATAAAAATGTTAATATAGCTCTGAAGATTATTGTTCCTGCTAGAGAGAGATCAGAGTTTTGTCTAGTGGCAGTTTCTGTTCATGATAGTTTAGCGGCAATGGTTAATATGTCTGCTGCAAAAAACATGTACCATGCAGATCAGAGAACTGTATTTTATGTTGAAAGCTCAGTGGGTTAATGCTTTTGTCACAGAGATCCTTTTGTTACTTGCAGTTCTTAAGTTACAACCCTAATATAGCACAGTGAGCTATGAACCATTATCAAACAGCTGCAAGCAAACTGCATGGTATAGGTTAAAATATAACGTTTTTCCCCCAGACTTTCATTATTTCCTAATGTTGCTAAATATTTGGGTAGAAAAACATTCTCAAAGCCAACCACTGTGATACCTTTTAAATCTTGTGTTATGTCTCTCCAGGCTAAAAACTCTCAAAATATACTGCGTACTAGTATGGATGACGTGATTGCTACATCCTGTAATCCTTATTGTATTATGGTACATCTCCTATAGACTGATGTACACATTTATGATTCATTGACTCTGTGTAATAATGTGTGTGATGTAAAGTGCCCTGACACCTTAGACTGTTATGAGTAGCCCTATAAATACAAATCAAATAAATGCATGCAAGAGAGGGTCTTTGGAGACATGAGGGGCACTGGTGGAGCGTTGTAGTGAGGCAATTAGTGGAGAAGGAGGTTTTTGTGTGGGGGGTGCAAGCAAAGATTGTCGCACTGAGCCCCACCAGCGCAAAGGCGGGATCAGTGTACCACTAAAGTAGAGTATCTAAATTATCTCCTGTTGGCTACTGCCGTTTGGACTCTCTGGGCTATTTCTTGTCTTCGAAAAAGGAGGGAGTTACCCCAGTGCTAAGCAGGGGGGCGAGGTACACACAAGGATACAAAAGAAACAAAGTCCCTACAATCTAATATCAGGAGGGCAAAACACCTCACCATGGACAAAGTGTCTGTCAGTATATCATTTAATCTTGCACAAGTATCTATGTGAGAAACCACCTGATCTAGCATGAAGAATATCCGGCACACAACAAAAAATGAAAAAAGAATTAATCAAGCTACAGAGCTAATTAGTCCTTTAAAAGTTATATAACTAAGCATTGGGATAAAGAAACCTCAAACCAGAGATCGAGAGAACATTGATTGAAAGTTTTAAAAAAAACAATCAGAGTTGACCACGATAGAACTCGGGTCCTGTTAAAGTTATCAGTATATTTCACATAGTACTGGTGTAGCGTAGCGGAACTTTGACTATCAAAAGACAGTACATGACCATTTGAATAAATAATAAACCCACAAGGCATGTGGAATAGCTGTAATACTATGTCATAGTATTTTAATAAAATGGTAGGGACCAAGTGTCAGAAAATAGATGTCAATATATTTAGACAGTGTGATATAATGTGTACTTAAAACAATTGTCTAATTTAGGGGGTAAACTATGTAAAAGAATGTTAGTATAAATAACTAACTGTACTGTGTCATATGACTAGCTTGTGGAATTTATATTATCTAAACTAAGTATTTTTTGCCATTTAGATCAAGTTTTTAACCTACTTGTATGATATATTTAGATTGTAACCTCCGGTGGGAGGAATGTTATTGTGTTCATTGTATGAACAAGTGATTTATACTGTATGTTTATAAATATACTTTTTTTTTTTTATTCTTTTTATTAACAATAAAACAAACAATACATATACAAACGTCGACCAGAGTGCATCAGGTGACCACTGTTACATATGTTTAGATGCAGACTTCTAAAGAAAAAAGCAATCAATTAAAGAGAAGAGAATGGACCTAGGCGTCTTCCTGTTCCTCGCAAACAGGATCTAATTCCGGTGGTTCACAAATGTCGCCTCAATAGGCATTCCAGGTTCCCCAGATCTTGGCCCATTTGCGGGGCCGCCCTCTGGACACATACACAGACTTCTCACGAAACATACACCAATCGAGGTCTTCCATCCAGTGCCCGACTTTGGGCGCCCGAGAAGCACCCCAAAGCCGTGCAATATTACGCTTGGCAACCGCACAAGCGAGAGCCACCCAGACCTTACCATGGCTCGGCAGGTCCGTAGGCTCCCACACGTTCAACAGACATTGTCTTGCCTCCCTCTCAACCCTCACTCCCCACACTTCGCTCATTTTCGAATGTATATTGGTCCAGAAGTCACGGACCCTCTCGCACTCCCACAAAATGTGCAGGATCGTCCCAGGCAGACCACACCCCCTTCGACAATCAGCAGACCCGGCCAAACCCATCCTCTGCAATCTCGGTCCCGTAATATAGGAGCGGTGTAAAATCTTTAGTTGAACCAGTCGAAGCCTCATAGGGACCGCCACCTCCTTAGGGAACGACAACGCCTCCCTCCAATCCTCCTCATCAAGTACAAAGCCATCAGCAACCCATTGTTCGCGCAACTGCACCAGGGGGTCCTCAGTGTGGTTGATCAGTTTGCTATATGTTAGGGAAATCGTCTTAGTGGGGACAAGGCCATCCAGTAGACGATCCTCCAGTGGGGAGGCCACCGGTGGCGTCTCGCCTCTGGGGATAACAGCACGCAATGCGTGGCTAACCTGAAGGTATCGAAACTGTTCCGTCTCATTCAGCTGATACTTGGCCTGCATCTCCTCAAACGTCTACATCCTGCCCTTAGCCCACACATCACGCACCTGAGTTATACCAATTAAATCCCAACGATCAAACCCTTTCGTTTTCCAAAGCATCCCCAACTTCTCAGAACTCCACCTATGGGGTGGCCAGTGTCAAGCGCCCAGCCCATTTAAGGTCCCGCTTGGCCTCATGCCACACTTTCGTAGAAATCAAGGGGGGCCCCACCAACGGGGAATGACCACGCCTCGGATATAGCACGCGAGTGTACTCTCCCCCCGGCACCTGACCACGGTCCATCGCGTACCCCGGATCAACCGGTGAACCATAAATAGCGTGGTTGATAGGGGCCAACTGGGACGCCCAGTAATACTTCCGGATATTAGGCAGACCGATTCCTCCGTCATACCAAGGCAGCATCAATTTCGACAATGCAATACGCGGCCTCCCGTCCCACAGAAGGCTACGCTGCAAAGACTCAATCTCGCTAAAATACGATGGGGGCACAGGGTCAAAGGAATTCTGTAGAGCGTATAAAAATCGCGGAAGAGCCATCATCTTGAAAAGGACAGATCGGCCCAACAGAGAGAGCGGTAGCTTCTTCCACCTCGCAACATCAGCACGAAGTCTGACCAAGGGGGGCAACAAGATCAACCGAAAGCGTACCTTAGGATCCTTACAAATATGAATCCCGAGGTAGCGAAAGCTGACCAGTTCCACTTTCACGGGGCAGTTTCCAGGCACCCTTGGGGGATCTCCACTCAAAACAAAAAGGACCGATTTCGCCCAGTTAATCGCGAAGCCCGAATACCTCCCGAAAATAGCGAGAACATCCATGAAAACAATGAGGGAACTGCGAGGGGAGGTCAGATACAACAAAATATCGTCAGCATAGAGCGAAATCTTGTCCTCCCACTCCGAAGTCCAAGGCTGCCCTCTGATCGCTCGATCACACCGCACCCAGGCCGCGAGCGGCTCCAGGGCCAAGGCAAACAAAAGAGGCGAGAGCGGGCAGCCCTGACGAATTCCCTGACCAAGAGAAAAGTCACGGGACCTATAATTATTCACAACTACCAGAGATAAGGGGGCTGAAAACAGAAGGCGTACCCAATCGATGAATACGGGGCCAAACCCCAGCTTCGTCAAAACCGCGAAAAAATAGGGCCACTCCACCCGGTCGAAGGCCATAGTTGCGTCTAGAGACAATAACACTGCCGGCTCGTGAATGCGAGACGCATCTGCCACCACGCCATGCAGCCGACGAAGATTAAGTGCGGTGTTGCGCCGTGGCATAAAGCCGGACTGATCTGGATGGATCAAGGTCGATATGACCTTCACCAAGCGGGTGGTTGTCAATTTGGCCACAACCTTAGGTTCCACATTTAACAAAGAAATCGGGCGATATGAAGAACAATCCAGCCTAGGCTTACCCTCCTTGTAAATGACCACAATATTGGCAACACGTTGATCGTATGACAGCACCCCACGATCACGGCTTTCCATGTACATGTCATTCAGATACGGGGACAATCGGTTAGCATGGGGCTTAAACAATTCAATGGGGAGACCGTTAGGGCCGGAGGCCCTACCAGAATGGACCCCCCCTAATGGCCATCGCCACCTCATCATTCGTAAGAGCAGAGTCCAATAATTTCTTATGATCATCCGAGAGGACAGGCATCGGTATATCCTGTATCATTTCAGCATTATCTACCTCAGTAAAAGTTCCAGCCGAGGTATACACCTCCTCATAGTATCGAGCAAATTCTTCAACTATCAACTGGGGGTCCGACGTGGCCACCGAGCCCGCAATACTCAGCTCCGGTACCAAGCGAGACCCCCAGTCGCCCTTCTCTAACCAAGCAATCAACTTCCCTGCCTTGTCCCCGTGCTCATAGATCCTGCTCTGTGTGGTGGCGTGTTGTTCCCTCGCACTGTCGCGTGTCAAAGTCCTATATTCATCCCGGAGCAGACCGAGGCGATGGCTCGCCCCAGGGTCACCCCCGGAGGAAACAGCAGTTTCCAAGGCAGAGAGCTCCACCTCCACTCTATCCAACTCCGCCCTCTTCTTCTTCTTCTTCCCAGATACAAGGGAAAGGACCTCCCCTCTCGCGACTGTCTTATACGCTTCCCAGAGGGAGCACCTCGAGGTGACCGATCCCTCGTTTTCACGGAAATAACTATCTGTCATCCGCACCAGCTCCTTTTTTACCACAGGGTCTTTTAGATGCCACACATTTATAGGGGCTATCCTACCAACATCACCCTGTCCCATACATAGCCGAAGCCAGATCGGCGAGTGGTCGGAGACCCCCCGCGCCAAGTGAGCTATGTCCCGAACAATGGCCGCTTGTGCCGCTGGCAATAACACGTGATCAATCCTTGAAAGGGAGTGATGCGCCGCTGAGGCATGAGTGTACTCAATAGCGCTCGGGTGTCTGAGACGCCAACAGTCTACCGGCCCCGACGCAGAAATAAAGTCAGGCAGCCACCTACGAGAGGGCAACAACACACAGGAGGGGAGCCTATCCAGCTCCCCGTCCATGACTGCGTTAAAATCCCTGCCCAGCACCGTGGTGCCGACGGGCAGAGTTAGAATCATCCGGCCCAAATCACGAAACTTGTCAACCTGCAGCACCGGGGGGACATAGATAGACACAAGTGTGACAGTCCTACCCTCCCATAGACCCGATATGGCTATATTGCGGCCGCGATTATCAGACCAAGTTGAACGGACCGCAAAGGGGAAGGAGTTCTCACTAAGATGCCCACACCCCTAGAGCCAGATGTAAAGCCAGCATGGGCGACAAGTTTGTAACCGCCCCTGTGCAACGCCATACATCGCCTTCCCATGAGATGCGTATCTTGCAACAATACAACGTCTGGCATGTGTCGTCTAATGAGCTGACTCACCATGGTATGCTTTATCTTGTCACCCAAACCATTCACATTCCAGCTGAGGACGGAGAACCCCAGGCCCTGTCTAACGGAAGCCATACATCATTTCGAAAAACAGGAGATCCAAGTGCACCCATAGCAATCCCTGGTCATACAAAACAAACAAATCAAAACGCAAAAACCCCCAACACCCAAGCCCCCAACCCCCCACCCTGCACCCCTTCATGCAGCAAATGCACATCCCCAACTCGCAGTGTGCCTGTCGCCCCAACTAACTACAGTTATCTAAAGGTAGAAAAACGGAGGAGGACCTTACAACAGGCCGCCCGCCCCCACCACCCCAAACCAACCACTGTCCCCCCATCCGGTAAGGGCACAAAAAAGAGTCATGAACAAAAATAGTCCAGAGGGGGGGGGGGAAGGAACAACCCCTACCAGATCCCCCTGCGCCATCAATACAGTCTAAAACAGGTCACTGTTCCTCACTGTCCGATCGGGCCCGAGCCCCCGGCTCCGACCCCTCAACTCTATCCAACCAGTCCGCAGCCACCTCAGGAGTGTCAAAAAACCAAGTTTTTCCGTCGCGTTCAATCCTCAAACGAGCCTGATACATCATAGAGTACTTGATGTCACGGTCCCTCAGTCGCCGTTTGATAGACAGAAACCCTTGTCGTTGTCTCTGAACCAACTGAGTAAAGTCCGGAAAAAATAGCAACGAAGCATTCTCGTAGCCCAACGGGCCCGTGGATCTTGCCGTTTGCAGGATAGCGTCCTGGTCCCGAAAACTCAGGACCCGTGCAATGATGGGACGCGGAGGCGCCCCAACTTTCGGGCGGCCGCCGGGGATCCTGTGGGCCCTCTCCACAGTGAAGAAATTGCTGAGGCCCTTAGGCTTGAGATGGTTTAGGAAGAGGTCCTCGACAAATAGGTCGGGGGTCACCCCCTCGGGCTGTTCCGGAATCCCCAGGATACGGACATTGTTGCGGCGCGCCTGACCCTCATACTCATCGAGCTTACCATCGAATTTGATTCGGGCCGCCTGGAGATCACGCACTTCCTTCTGGAGCTCCGAGACATTCTCGAGGAGACTTCCCGTCTTGATCTCAAGGTTCTTGACCTTCTCAGTAGTTTTGGTGAGGTCAGCCCTGATGAGACCCACCTCAATAGTGACAGTGTCCAGTTTTGTGTCCATCTTGCCCAAGGAAGATTGGACCCCAGTGATAGCAGCCATTAAGTCCTTCATGGTGGGGTCATCACCGTCCGGATCCCCGTCCGCACCCCCAGACGGGGTTCGTTTCAACTGGGGACCCCTTGGAAACGGCATACTTATCAATACGATTCGACTGGACCTGCCGGGCGGATTTCAAAGATCTCGGCAGAGGCTTTTCAAGATCTCTCAACGCCATCTTGACCGCAAAGGCAGGAGAAACCCACCACTCCTCAGTCGAGTGTAGACGGGTCCTGCGATGGGTGACCTCTGAACAGGATAGGGAGGCCCGAGACGTCTCGGCCACCACCCGGAGGTGACAAAGTAAGATCCGACCGGCCACTTCCGGTCACGGAGGCCGATGTTGTTGCACTACACCCCGGATGGTACCAAACCAGGGGTCCCGGACCCCGAGACCACCGGCCCAAATCTTTCCGACGAGGATATTCAGTCCCGAAACAGCCAAACGAGCCAGAATTTCCCCTTGCAGCTCAGGTACTGGTCCCCCACCCGTCGGTAGGGACGGGGTACAGGATATTGTGCCGGATAGTCGGTCAGGATGTGGGGGCCGGCAGAGCCGATGCTCAAGCGTCCATCTTGGTCGCTGGCGTGGCTCCTCCCCATAAATATACTTTTTATTTCAATAAATTGCTCTTTGATATAAAAAATCTTTTTTATTAATGTTTTGTGCCAAATATTCTTCATGCTAGATCAGGTGGTTTCTCCCATAGATACTTGTGCAAGATTAAATGATATACTGACATAGACACTTGGTCCATGGTGAGGTGTTTTGCCCTCCTGATATTAGATTGTAGGGACTTTGGGCCAGATGTAGGTAGGGCTCGCTATTTAGCCACCTACATCTGGCCCTTTGTTTCTTTTGTCTCCTATTTCTTGTCTTGACAGCTTCTTTATTTGCAACACAGTCTCTCCTTGGCTTGCCTGATTTGTCATGGTCTCTCACTTCACCATGTCTCACCGTACATTATCAGATGCCTCGCTCTTTGCCCAGACTTGTCTTTTCAGCAGCATCCCTATAAAGTACATAGTATGTCGTTTGCATTAAGTATTTCTTTGATGTTTGATAATCTATGTTGTAATCACATTCCACGGCGCGCACTTTCAAAGAAGTGTTTCTCTTTGAAAGTTGCTCGCTCGTGGAGAATGTGACTGAATGCCTTCCAACTGCTGAATAAGCCATTCAGCAGTTGGACATTGTATTATTCAGACGTGCTCCCGTTAATATGCTGTTTTCCTAAGAAGAATAAACTTCACTTGGATTCATCACCTTTTGCTTCATTACAATTTTATTAATCACTTGAAGAATCCATTCTTTACATACTGGCGACGAAGGTCAAACAGCAGTTTAACTATTTTTTGTACAATCTGTCATTTTGAAAAAGAAGAAGAAGTTCAACTTACCCGAGGATACCGTCTGGCTTCATCCGTGGAAATCCGGGAAAAATAGATTTCAAGGAAAACCAGCGGCAAATTTTGGGCATTTTTTCGAGTTTCCCGCTAAGTCATTGGTCTTTTTGGATGTCATTCATGACGCGCAGTGCTACGTCAGAGTGACAGGCTTCTAGTAGAGGAACCTTCACAACGTCATCGCGCAGATTGACGTGATCACGCACCGGCGGCCATCTTGGTTATTGTGAAACAAGCTGTTTCCATAGTAAAGCTCGACGTCCGATTTGAAGAGATGAGGATCGTTGTTCAACTTCACTTTATGTGATTTTGGAAATTCAACAAAGCGGTTAGCTTTTCCACTTTAAGTCTGATATATTTTATAATTTTAAAAAGAAACAAGGAGTTTATTTCCTTTTGCAGTACAACAACAAGGCAACAAGGAGAAATATAAAAAGAGAAAGGAAGGAAAACCTGAGGTACTCCTATTTATTATTTAATTCTTTTACTCGAAATTTTATTTTTTAAAAAAAGATGGCTACCAATCAGCAGATTGTTAATTTGAACCATTTTCTTCCTGCACCTGGTAAACCAAAAGAAGCATGGAAATTATGGTATAAGAGTTTTGAGAGTTATTTAATTGCGATTGGTGCCGATGAATACTCTGCTAAAAGGAAATTTGCCATTCTATATAGTCATTTAGGGAGTGCAGGACGAGAAACTTTTAATAATCTTCCACTTTCTCAACCCCCTCCTGGCAATGGAGAAGGATGGAATGAATTTACAGATGCAGTTTTGAGACTGAATAAAATGTTTTTAGAACAACCTAGCGTTATGTTGGAATGTTTAAATTTCATGAAAATAAAACAGCAACAACATGAATCTGTTGAAGAATGTATATCTGCACTGAGAAACCTAGCTGCGGACTGCAACTTTGGGCCATATTTAGATACTGAACTCAGAGATCAGTTTGTATATAAGTGTTTTCACAAAAAGATCCAAGAAAGAATCCTCAGTTGTCGTGATCCATCTCTATCAGAAGTGATAGACATGGCAAAGAGCGTAGAAAGATCTATTGTTTCATCTAGATGTATTTCTGCAGGAAATATTTCTCCCATACATAGTGATATGAAGGTCAATGCTGTTTATTCAAAAACAAAAACATCAAACCTTTTCAGAGAAAATCCATTTCATTTTGTTTTAGATGTGGATCTAAGATGCATCTTGGTAATAGTCCAATTGGTCCTGCATTAGGTAAAAGGTGCACATTTTGCAGCAGAATTGGTCATTTCAACACTGTTTGTAGGAATAGAAAAACAGTTCAAGTTAGCGCTCTTTCTTTCTTTGACAATGCTAATGTAGATGTCTCTTCTATTGAGTCATCCTTAGACGACATTCATGTTAATACTGTTGATATTAATGCTTATGACACTCATTCAAATGTCTTCCAGAGAAAGATATTGTCTGTTAATTTAGTTGAAACTTGTGCCAATGATGGTCGTGTTAAAGATCCAACCTGTGAGGTTTTGGTTGATGATATCAATTTAGACATGATGGCGGATTCTGGAGCTCCTGTAACCATCATTTCGAATATCTTATTTAATACTCACTGGTCTTCAAAGGTACACTTACTACCATTAGATATTATTCCTAAGGCATATGGCGGTAAAGACATTGACATGTTGGGATATTTTTTAACAAAAATGTCATGCTTAGGTAGATGTACCAAAACTAAGGTTTATGTAGCCATTGATGGCAAATGTATAGTTGGGTGGCAAGACCTTGCAAAAATGGGTCTCAAATTAGTCCCTGGGTCGGATTCTCCTGTCTAGATAAATGATATTTCAATTTTTATTGTAGATGAATTTGAGGATACTGCTATTCATGACATAATATCTGAGTTTCCAGAAGTATTCAATGAGTGTGTTGGAAAAATCAAAAATATTGAACATTTAATTAGACTTAAACCCAATGCCATTCCAGTTGTCCATAAGTTAAGAAATATTCCACTAAACGTGAGGGATGATTTAAAGAAGGTTTTGGATAAAAAGGTGTCTGAAGGCATTATTGTGCCCACGGATTCATCACTTTGGGTCAGTCCCTTTGTCGTAGTTAAAAAGAGGGACTCCAGCATTCGCCTATGTGCGGATCTTCACTCGTTAAATCAAAATATAATTGTGGACTGTCATCCCTTACCTAAAATCCAAGATCTACTCACAGGCATTTCTGATTCAAGAGTCTTCACACTTCTTGATCTCAGAAGTGCTTATCATCAGATTCCTCTCACTAAATCATCATCAGAACTCACCACATTCATCACACCATTTGGAGCATTTAGGTATTTAAGGTTTCCTTTTGGTTGGCATCCGCCGCAAGTGTCTTCCAGAAGTTTATGGACACCATTTTAAATAATATTGATTGTGTCCAAGCATACCAGGATGATGTTTTGATACATTCAAGAAACAAAAGTGAACATTTGAACACACTAAAGGAAGTCTTATCACGTTTCAAAAATGTTGGCATAACTTTTGAGAGAAGAAATGCAAATTTTTTGTGAAAGAATTAGATTATCTTGGGCATAGCATCTCCGCAGAGGGAATTAGACCCAAGCATTCCCTTACGAAAGATATTTCAGATGTTCCCATTCCTAAACACAAAGACTCATTGAAATCTTTCTTAGGTCTAGCGGACTATTATTCCAGATTTGTGCAAAACTATTCTCAACTTGTTCAACCCCTTCGCATTCTTTTAAAAAAAGATGTAAAATTCATGTGGTCTCAAGAGTCTGATTGTGCTTTTAATCTTGTAAAAAGAGTTATTGTTGAAGCACCAGCCTTATCTTCCTTCACTCCTGGATTGAAATGCACCATTTCTATGGACGCTAGCCAGAAAGGTTTGGGTGCGGTACTTTGTCAATGGTGTGGCCCCAAAGAAAACACTATTGGTTTTGCATCTAGATCTTTGAGTAGTGCTGAGTCAAACTATAGTACCATCGAGAGAGAGGCCCTTGCCTGTTCATGGGCTGTGGAAAAGTTTAAGACTTATATATGGGGATCACACTTTACGCATTTGAGTGATCATAAACCCTTATTACATCTCCTTAATGGGAATGGAACAGGGAAAGCCTCTGCCAGACTTGTTAGAATCCTATCAAGGCTTCATGAGTATAATTTTACCATACAACACATATCAGGTGGAAATAATTTGAGGGCTGATGCTCTTTCAAGACTGGCATTGGAGAATAATAATGATGAAAACAATTATTTTGACGACATTGAATGTGTTGTAGCTTCCATAGAAGAGTTAGTTCTCTCACCTTTTTCAATTTCAGAGACTGATTGGTCTAAAAATTATTCTGATGATGCAATTTTGATAGCAGTAAAAAATATGATTATTTCAGGATGGCCCAAGGTTCGTGCTCTTCCTGCTTCTTTGAAGCCCTACACCCAAATTTCTGATGAACTTTCCATTGGAAATTATGTAATTTTCAGGGGTGATCAATGTGTCCCTCCTTTTAACCTTCGTAGCAAACATTTCAAGGCAGCTCATCAGGGACATTTGGGTGTTGGAGGCACGTCGAGAAAATTGAAAGAACACTTTTGTGGCCAGGCCTTGATAAAGATGTCACTTTGAGGATTAATTCTTGAGGCACATGTCTTGTATCAGACAAACATTGGAAAATTCCTCACTTGCCTTTACATACTGTTCCCTTGCCTGAAGAAGCTTGGCATAAGTTAGCTATTGATTTTTCTGGACCGTTTGAAATCTTAACTTCTGACAAACGTTACATCATATCACTTGTTGATTATCACTCTAAGTGGTTTGAATTTGATTTTTGTGAAAGTCCTAATTCATTGTCAGTTGTTAATTTTTAAAGAAAGTATTTCTTTCTGAAGGTCCTCCTAGAGAAATTGTGAGTGACAATGCTTCCCACTTTTGCTCTTCAATGGTTGAAGATTTTTTTAAATTACATGACATAAAACATCTTAGAGTGGCACTTTATTCACCTTCTTCCAATGGATTGGTAGAAAGGATGAATAGATTTATCAAGGAAGGAATACAAACTGCAATTGCTTCTAATTTAGATGTAGAAGAGTTTCTTAGGAAAAAATTGTGGTCATATTTGGTTACTCCTCATTGCACCACAGGTATTTCTCCTTTTAGATTGTTAAAGAAACGAAATCCCAATGGGAATATTTGTCCATCTTGGATCAAAGATTTGAACACAAAGAACAAGACTTGCTTGGCTTGTTGTGATAGAGCTATTGTTAAAGATAATGTGTCTAATCAACAAATGGTTCAAAAGAGGAATTTTGATTCTAAAATTATGCCTTCCTTGCAAACTTTTGAGGTTGGGGATTGGGTTATGGTTAAATTTCATGACAAGGTTATGAAAAGTATGTCCAAGTTTTCCCTACCCACTCAAGTCCTCAAAGTTTCCAAAGGTTCACTCTTTCTTGATAAGAAGGGGTGGTGGAAAAAGCGTGTGATTGTTAAACTAACTCCTGAACAAGCTAAAAACGTTTTTAGAACTAAACATGTCGAACATAGTATCTATTTTCCTTTGGGCACCTTTTCTGATGACAATGGTCAAGTTTCTTCGCAGACTTTGTTCACATCAAACAATACATCTTCTTCAAATATTGAGCCTAATGTTGATTGTCATGTTGTGCCAAGTACATCTACAACTTCCACTTCCATAACATCTAGAGAACATAGGAATTGTTCTTTTCCTTCACGATTTAAAGATTATTATTTATCTTGATATACATTTGTTATTCATTTCATTGTTATCTTCTTTCATTGTTTGTGTAAAAAGGGAGATGTAAAGTACATAGTATGTAGTTTGCATTAAGTATTTCTTTCATGTTTGATAATCTATGTTGTAATCACTTTCCACGGCGCGCACTTTCAAAGAAGTGTTTCTCTTTGAAAGTTGCTCGCTCGTGGAGAATGTGACTGAATGCCTTCCAACTGCTGAATAAGCCATTCAGCAGTTGGACATTGTATTATTCAGACGTGCTCCCGTTAATATGCTGTTTTCCTAAGAAGAATAAACTTCACTTGGATTCATCACCTTTTGCTTCATTACAATTTTATTAATCACTTGAAGAATCCATTCTTTACATACTGGCGACGAAGGTCAAACAGCAGTTTAACTATTTTTTGTACAATCTGTCATTTTGAAAAAGAAGAAGAAGTTCAACTTACCCGAGGATACCGTCTGGCTTCATCCGTGGAAATCCGGGAAAAATAGATTTCAAGGAAAACCAGCGGCGAATTTTGGGCATTTTTTCGAGTTTCCCGCTAAGTCATTGGTCTTTTTGGATGTCATTCATGACGCGCAGTGCTACGTCAGAGTGACAGGCTTCTAGTAGAGGAACCTTCACAACGTCATCGCGCAGATTGACGTGATCACGCACCGGCGGCCATCTTGGTTATTGTGAAACAAGCTGTTTCCATAGTAAAGCTCGACGTCCGATTTGAAGAGATGAGGATCGTTGTTCAACTTCACTTTATGTGATTTTGGAAATTCAACAAAGCGGTTAGCTTTTCCACTTTAAGTCTGATATATTTTATAATTTTAAAAAGAAACAAGGAGTTTATTTCCTTTTGCAGTACAACAACAAGGCAACAAGGAGAAATATAAAAAGAGAAAGGAAGGAAAACCTGAGGTACTCCTATTTATTATTTAATTCTTTTACTCGAAATTTTATTTTTTAAAAAAAGATGGCTACCAATCAGCAGATTGTTAATTTGAACCATTTTCTTCCTGCACCTGGTAAACCAAAAGAAGCATGGAAATTATGGTATAAGAGTTTTGAGAGTTATTTAATTGCGATTGGTGCCGATGAATACTCTGCTAAAAGGAAATTTGCCATTCTATATAGTCATTTAGGGAGTGCAGGACGAGAAACTTTTAATAATCTTCCACTTTCTCAACCCCCTCCTGGCAATGGAGAAGGATGGAATGAATTTACAGATGCAGTTTTGAGACTGAATAAAATGTTTTTAGAACAACCTAGCGTTATGTTGGAATGTTTAAATTTCATGAAAATAAAACAGCAACAACATGAATCTGTTGAAGAATGTATATCTGCACTGAGAAACCTAGCTGCGGACTGCAACTTTGGGCCATATTTAGATACTGAACTCTGAGATCAGTTTGTATATAAGTGTTTTCACAAAAAGATCCAAGAAAGAATCCTCAGTTGTCGTGATCCATCTCTATCAGAAGTGATAGACATGGCAAAGAGCGTAGAAAGATCTATTGTTTCATCTAGATGTATTTCTGCAGGAAATATTTCTCCCATACATAGTGATATGAAGGTCAATGCTGTTTATTCAAAAACAAAAACATCAAACCTTTTCAGAGAAAATCCATTTCATTTTGTTTTAGATGTGGATCTAAGATGCATCTTGGTAATAGTCCAATTTGTCCTGCATTAGGTAAAAGGTGCACATTTTGCAGCAGAATTGGTCATTTCAACACTGTTTGTAGGAATAGAAAAACAGTTCAAGTTAGCGCTCTTTCTTTCTTTGACAATGCTAATGTAGATGTCTCTTCTATTGAGTCATCCTTAGACGACATTCATGTTAATACTGTTGATATTAATGCTTATGACACTCATTCAAATGTCTTACAGAGAAAGATATTGTCTGTTAATTTAGTTGAAACTTGTGCCAATGATGGTCGTGTTAAAGATCCAACCTGTGAGGTTTTGGTTGATGATATCAATTTAGACATGATGGCGGATTCTGGAGCTCCTGTAACCATCATTTCGAATATCTTATTTAATACTCACTGGTCTTCAAAGGTACACTTACTACCATTAGATATTATTCCTAAGGCATATTGCGGTAAAGACATTGACATGTTGGGATATTTTTTAACAAAAATGTCATGCTTAGGTAGATGTACCAAAACTAAGGTTTATGTAGCCATTGATGGCAAATGTATAGTTGGGTGGCAAGACCTTGCAAAAATGGGTCTCAAATTAGTCCCTGGGTCGGATTCTCCTGTCTAGATAAATGATATTTCAATTTTTATTGTAGATGAATTTGAGGATACTGCTATTCATGACATAATATCTGAGTTTCCAGAAGTATTCAATGAGTGTGTTGGAAAAATCAAAAATATTGAACATTTAATTAGACTTAAACCCAATGCCATTCCAGTTGTCCATAAGTTAAGAAATATTCCACTAAACGTGAGGGATGATTTAAAGAAGGTTTTGGATAAAATGGTGTCTGAAGGCATTATTGTGCCCACGGATTCATCACTTTGGGTCAGTCCCTTTGTCGTAGTTAAAAAGAGGGACTCCAGCATTCGCCTATGTGCGGATCTTCACTCGTTAAATCAAAATATAATTGTGGACTGTCATCCCTTACCTAAAATCCAAGATCTACTCACAGGCATTTCTGATTCAAGAGTCTTCACACTTCTTGATCTCAGAAGTGCTTATCATCAGATTCCTCTCACTAAATCATCATCAGAACTCACCACATTCATCACACCATTTGGAGCATTTAGGTATTTAAGGTTTCCTTTTGGTTGGCATCCGCCGCAAGTGTCTTCCAGAAGTTTATGGACACCATTTTAAATAATATTGATTGTGTCCAAGCATACCAGGATGATGTTTTGATACATTCAAGAAACAAAAGTGAACATTTGAACACACTAAAGGAAGTCTTATCACGTTTCAAAAATGTTGGCATAACTTTTGAGAGAAGAAATGCAAATTTTTTGTGAAAGAATTAGATTATCTTGGGCATAGCATCTCCGCAGAGGGAATTAGACCCAAGCTTTCCCTTACGAAAGATATTTCAGATGTTCCCATTCCTAAACACAAAGACTCATTGAAATCTTTCTTAGGTCTAGCGGACTATTATTCCAGATTTGTGCAAAACTATTCTCAACTTGTTCAACCCCTTCGCATTCTTTTAAAAAAAGATGTAAAATTCATGTGGTCTCAAGAGTCTGATTGTGCTTTTAATCTTGTAAAAAGAGTTATTGTTGAAGCACCAGCCTTATCTTCCTTCACTCCTGGATTGAAATGCACCATTTCTATGGACGCTAGCCAGAAAGGTTTGGGTGCGGTACTTTGTCAATGGTGTGGCCCCAAAGAAAACACTATTGGTTTTGCATCTAGATCTTTGAGTAGTGCTGAGTCAAACTATAGTACCATCGAGAGAGAGGCCCTTGCCTGTTCATGGGCTGTGGAAAAGTTTAAGACTTATATATGGGGATCACACTTTACGCATTTGAGTGATCATAAACCCTTATTACATCTCCTTAATGGGAATGGAACAGGGAAAGCCTCTGACAGACTTGTTAGAATCCTATCAAGGCTTCATGAGTATAATTTTACCATACAACACATATCAGGTGGAAATAATTTGAGGGCTGATGCTCTTTCAAGACTGGCATTGGAGAATAATAATGATGAAAACAATTATTTTGACGACATTGAATGTATTGTAGCTTCCATAGAAGAGTTAGTTCTCTCACCTTTTTCAATTTCAGAGACTGATTGGTCTAAAAATTACTCTGATGATGCAGTTTTGATAGCAGTAAAAAATATGATTATTTCAGGATGGCCCAAGGTTCGTGCTCTTCCTGCTTCTTTGAAGCCCTACACCCAAATTTCTGATGAACTTTCCATTGGAAATTATGTAATTTTCAGGGGTGATCAATGTGTCCCTCCTTTTAACCTTCGTAGCAAACATTTCAAGGCAGCTCATCAGGGACATTTGGGTGTTGGAGGCACGTCGAGAAAATTGAAAGAACACTTTTGTGGCCAGGCCTTGATAAAGATGTCACTTTGAGGATTAATTCTTGAGGCACATGTCTTGTATCAGACAAACATTGGAAAATTCCTCACTTGCCTTTACATACTGTTCCCTTGCCTGAAGAAGCTTGGCATAAGTTAGCTATTGATTTTTCTGGACCGTTTGAAATCTTAACTTCTGACAAACGTTACATCATATCACTTGTTGATTATCACTCTAAGTGGTTTGAATTTGATTTTTGTGAAAGTCCTAATTCATTGTCAGTTGTTAATTTTTTAAAGAAAGTATTTCTTTCTGAAGGTCCTCCTAGAGAAATTGTGAGTGACAATGCTTCCCACTTTTGCTCTTCAATGGTTGAAGATTTTTTAAAATTACACGACATAAAACATCTTAGAGTGGCACTTTATTCACCTTCTTCCAATGGATTGGTAGAAAGGATGAATAGATTTATCAAGGAAGGAATACAAACTGCAATTGCTTCTAATTTAGATGTAGAAGAGTTTCTTAGGAAAAAATTGTGGTCATATTTGGTTACTCCTCATTGCACCACAGGTATTTCTCCTTTTAGATTGTTAAAGAAACGAAATCCCAATGGGAATATTTGTCCATCTTGGATCAAAGATTTGAACACAAAGAACAAGACTTGCTTGGCTTGTTGTGATAGAGCTATTGTTAAAGATAATGTGTCTAATCAACAAATGGTTCAAAAGAGGAATTTTGATTCTAAAATTATGCCTTCCTTGCAAACTTTTGAGGTTGGGGATTGGGTTATGGTTAAATTTCATGACAAGGTTAAGAAAAGTATGTCCAAGTTTTCCCTGCCCACTCAAGTCCTCAAAGTTTCCAAAGGTTCACTCTTTCTTGATAAGAAGGGGTGGTGGAAAAAGCGTGTGATTGTTAAACTAACTCCTGAACAAGCTAAAAACGTTTTTAGAACTAAACATGTCGAACATAGTATCTATTTTCCTTTGGGCACCTTTTCTGATGACAATGGTCAAGTTTCTTCGCAGACTTTGTTCACATCAAACAATACATCTTCTTCAAATATTGAGCCTAATGTTGATTGTCATGTTGTGCCAAGTACATCTACAACTTCCACTTCCATAACATCTAGAGAACATAGGAATTGTTCTTTTCCTTCACGATTTAAAGATTATTATTTATCTTGATATACATTTGTTATTCATTTCATTGTTATCTTCTTTCATTGTTTGTGTAAAAAGGGAGATGTAAAGTACATAGTATGTAGTTTGCATTAAGTATTTCTTTCATGTTTGATAATCTATGTTGTAATCACTTTCCACGGCGCGCACTTTGAAAGAAGTGTTTCTCTTTGAAAGTGCATCGCTCGTGGAGAATGTGACTGAATGCCTTCCAACTGCTGAATAAGCCATTCTGCAGGTGGACACTGTATTATTCAGACCAGCTCCCGTTAATATGCTGTTTTCTTAAGAAGAATAAACTTCACTTGGATTCATCACCTTTTGCTTCATTACAATTTTATTAATCACTTGAAGAATCCATTCTTTCCAATCCCCTCTCTGCTGCGTTTCTGGTTACAGAAGCTGCCGCCTGTCCGTCCACCCGCCCGTGACCCCTCACTCTTCCTGTGTACTAGTTCTCCTGGCCGCAAATACCACTTGTGACTCTCAGCCCCTTTTCTCCTTCTCTTCCAGATCTCTTGCCCCCAGCTTCAATGGCGGTGGAGAATGTAGAGGAGCATGGTGTGTCCATCTCTTGGCAGCCCCCCGAGGACAGCGGTGGGCAGGAGGTGCTCGACGGCTACGCAGTGACATACATCTCCTTCGACGGCGCTTACCGAAGGACGGACTTCGTCGCAGAGAGCCGCTCTTCGCACCATCTGCGGGCGCTGGCACCGGGCAGGGCCTACAACATCTCCATCTTCTCCGTCAAGCGCAACGTGAACAATAAAAATGACATCAGCCGACCCATGACGCTTGTCACTCGCACAAGTAAGTATGGCAAATAAGGTTTGCATCGAACAGTCACTGCAAAAACGACATTTGGCAAGACAGTTTAGTTCAAAAAGCACAGTGGTCGATCAGCGCAAATTTTGTGTTTTGCACCAGTCGGTGGGTGTGCAAATGTTTTACCACTGGCTTTTCTGTCCAATTTTTGGTGCACTGTTCCCCTGTACCCGAGCAAGTGCATGACATCTAGCCAAGCAGGTGCAAGCAAAGGGGCCTAAAAACTTGCGAGCTGCTACATGGGCCCGTCTGATTTATCGGAATAATATACAATTTTATCCAAGTACATGAAAGTAATTGCTGCCGTAATTTAGAAGCGCTTTCTCAAAGCAGGACGCAGTATTTATATATATGAGTATCGGAATGTAAAGGCAGGAGTCCCAGAGTCACAAAGCCAAAGTCACAAAGTAATTTCATTGCATTTTTAATATCAGCCGTGTCCATCATCACATTAACTGCGCTCCCAGCGAGAAGGACGCTGTGATTGAAGACAGTGTTTGGCTTTATGCATTTTTCACCCCCAATTAAGTGAGCATTGCAGTCCCAATCCAGTCAATAGTGCCTGTTGCTCGACTAAGCCCATTCTCGGACGTATGGGTAGTGGGCACCACCTTATCATCAGGCAGGGTCGGATTGGGATCACAATTTGGCCCGGGCACTGCCGCAAAAAGTGTGCCCACATTCCTGGTGAAGATGGTGTGAGTTCACAACATCACTTGGCCCCAGGGCCGGCCTTAGAAATGGTGGTGCCCTGTGCTACAACCACTGTTGGCGCCTCCTCTACCCGCACATTAAACTATGCATTTTTTTTCTTTGGTGCTGTCTGTGCTTTCACAGCTGTGTAAATCGTAAATCGTAAATCATACCTTCTTATATAGCGCCTTTCACCGCAAGGTCTCAAGGCGCTTGCTTTGGGAACCCGTCCTGGCTTTTCCCTGCGAGATAACCCCTACTGGGCATCCCCAAGGTGAAAGCCAGGAATCCCATCGTGGTGGGGCCGTTGTGGAGATTAAGCAAGCTATTGCCCAGAGTTGCAGAGTGTGAACCTATGATTCGAGTAGGCGCCGAGGCGAGAATTATCGAGTCCGTGGACATTTATGAGCTCAAGACCCTGCCGCGTCGGGAATTGAACCCTGGTCCCGGGTCTGACCTCTGCGTCCCGGTCTGCCTCCTCTAACCGGTGAGCCACACTTCTCCACAGTGTACCCGCATAATGTCGATAGAATCGCAATTTTACTTGGTCCATATTCTTTTGCCAGAGCTGTCAGACGTGCAGTAGGCACGTCCTCCATCTGATCTCCCTAACAGGGAGGGAGGGCAGTGGACATGGGATGGATGATGGAGTGTGGGATAAGGAGGGAACACGCAGGAAATGGGGTACCCACTGGCCCGTATGTAACCAATTCTGTCTCTCTCTCTACTTGCAAAGGGGCAAATGAACAGATGATCATTTAATTTGGATAGTTTTCTGACCCAGTGACAGGCACTGACAAGATCATACACTGGTTTCAGTCTCTGCTCTACAGCTCTAAATCATGTCCCATCCAAAACACCCATTCACACTTTAAAGTCGCATTTTACACGACTCATATTACATGAAAACAAAAACTACAGAAACTCATAAGAGAAAAGGAAATGCTACCACAGGTTAGGGGAGCATAACATGCAGCATGATCCAAAATGACTGAAAGGTAAAAGAGGACTGCACGGCTGTCTTGAATTACTTTAAGGGTTCTTACAGTCTTTGCCAAGAACCACATCAGAGGTTTTTATTTGCAAAGTTAAAGACTTTAATATAAGATAGCATAGAATGACATTTCAGTGGCAAGCTGTGATTACTCAAGGTGCTTACCAGTGGCAGGGCCCTAACCTGCACACAGGACCGTCTGAAATGTAAAAGTAAATACTGTGGCTCTCCTGGTCATTTCTCTCAAGGCAAACAATGCCTCCATGGTGATTGTGGAGCCACAAGGGCCACCTGCTCCCATGACAGGCCAATGACCTCTTTGGCCCTCTTCCACAGAATTTGACTGCCCTGCTGCGCACCAAAAGAAAGACAAGCAAGCTGGTCATCTTTTGAAATAACAAACTGCTGCTGCTGTCATAATCTTTCTTCTGGTGTGAGGAGTGGCGTGAGCTCTCCCACACAGCCTCTAAGTTCAAGGACAGCAAGATGGGCGAGCTGGCAAGCACCTTGCTAGCTCCAAACAATGTTTGCTTTAAGCGCCCCAACCCAGCTTGGTCCCTGCCTGGTCTCCACCGAGAGATCCATTCTTCCTCGCCCACTATGCCCTGAATGAGAAGGGCGGTGGGTGAGGTGTCAAATGCAAACACTGTTTCTGAGCTGCCTGGGCCCTAGGGAGGCCGAGGTGAAAAATGGCTCAATGGCCTGAGCAACACCTGGCCCCCATAGAGGCCGATTCTGGCACACAATCACCTGCTCCCCAGCCCACCATCAGCGTGAAGGCTTGGCAGGGGGTCAAGGAGAGGCCACAGCTGATAATTGAGGCTTGTTTACTCTCCCTGTCCAGTGCCCTCTGTGGACTGGGAAAGGAGAAAAAAGATGGCCCACAAAGGGCATTGAGACACCGGCCCTTCGGTCAATGACCGAGTGCCCGCAGTACCAATCTGTCCCTGTCATCAGATTTCTAGGAGACCTTCATCATCTTTCGTTATTCCGCACAGAGGGCGCCATTAAGAGCACTCACCCCTTTGCAATCTGGCTCTTTCGCCGGACTGAGCTGCGTTACCCACCTTGACTAGCTTGTGCCATAGACCTGCTAAGAGACCCTGTTAGTGCACTAGACAAGAATGTTGTAGGAAGGGGGAGTCTCTGGTTGGCGCAGTGCAGCACTGGCGACAAGCAGGGCCTCTCTCTTCCCCGTCAGGGCTGAGGGTTACCTTCAAGACAACCTCTGCTTACCCTCTAGGTAGTGTGGCTTAAGCAGTCTTAGGCTAATCTCTGGGGCATGTAGGGTTAAACATTTGCAACATTACACCAGCACCACCAACCCACCACACAATGACACCAAACTGTATTTGTAAAAATATATCTTCTTTATATAAATTTCAAGCAGGCTTGTAAATACAGTCTTGGTTCACTTAAAACGGTTCCAGTGTACTTTAGGTTAAGTTGCCACAGTTCTTTCTTAGCAATAAGCAATCTTTGTTTAGTGTTATTCCCAAACAGTTCTTTAAGTTCCTTTCACACAAAAAGGGGGGGTCAGGCTCTTCAATGTATCGTTGTGGTTCTGCAGGCGCTGTTCCTTATCAGCCAGGGTCGCCCCGGGCTGTCCGTGGACCTCTCTGCGCCCCTCGGCTCCTCCGCGCTGGAAAAGCGGGCCCGGTCTACCCACCCTCACGCTTCTGGCGGGGGCGGCGGCCGGGGAGTCAAAGTCCGCCTCTCTCTGCGCGCTGCACGGCTGTGCGCGGCTGGCGGGGGAGAGAGCGGGGGCCCTGGGAGCGCTCAGCACGCGGCTCCTGGGGCGAGGCGAGGCAGCGGGCGGTGCGAGCGAAGCAAGACAGATGCTCGCACCGCGGGGCAGGACACAGTACCTTTTCTTGTTGAAGCAGCCTGGGCACAGTTCAGCGCGGTGATCCGCGTCGCGGTGTCTCCCTTCCGACGTTGGAGCGAGCGGCGGCTCGGCTCTGGCTCGGGGGTTGGCGTTGCGGCGCGGGCCGGGCTGATGAAGCGCCTTGAGATTTCCTGACACAGGGGGCACACGCAAACGGGGTAGCGATCCTCGGCGCGGGCCTCTTTCTATCCAGGCGACGATCAGGCGCCCCACGCAACAGCTGTTTCAGCGGCGGCGCGTTCAGGGGCACAAGACTCGAAGGGGTGCAAGCAGGCACCGGGCGCCACCTTCTCTTCACGATGCGAGCTGCAGCTCGGGGCCAGTCACGGTGTTTGGATCAGCTGGGCTGGTCTTCACGATGCTCGGGGCCAGGCAGGCGGCAGTCACTTTGTTTAGAGCGAGGGCAGCTCCCAGAGGGGTGCTAGAAAGCGCGATGGTCAGAGCGCGCTCTGCTTTTCCTGGAGAGGCTCGCAAAAGGAAAACAGCGTCTTGCAGTGGTTCCTCTGTCAGGGGATAGCGCCCACTGTTCCTGGGGCGCTGGTCAGGGGGCAAGTTCACAGGCAAGCCCTTGGAGATCTCTCAGCAGAGTTTGGCACAAAGTTCAAAATAAAAGCAAAAGTCTCTTGTAGTCTTTTCTCTTCCTCTCCTTTGGCAGCAAGGCACCAGACACAGGCCAGAGTCAGCACTCCTCCTTGTAGTCCTTCCAGGTCCTTCTCTTCGAGCAGAGTTTCTCTTGTAGCACAAACAGGATCTAATTTACAAGGAGCAGGGCTCCTTCTTTTATACCCAGTTTCTTTTGTTCTAGCAAGCCAGGGGGGCCTCTGCATAACTGCTCCAGTCTCTGAGCACTTGTTGTGGGTACTTCTGGCTTCTGCATTCAGTGTGAGGGCAGGCACATCAGCCACTCCCCAGGGGGGCGGAGCCGGCATTGTGAAGGCAGGGGCAGCTTGAGCACTTTGTTGACAGGCTTCGGTCCTTCCTGGGCCAGGTGCAGGCTGAGTCATCAGTCGCTCCCCAGGAGGGCGGAGCCAGCATTGTGGAGGCAGGGGCACAGCCTGATGCATCATTCAGGGGAAACTCCCACCACCCACTAAGGGGTCATCCTGCTAATCACTACCTGTCAACTCCCAGCCCTGTCACTCACACACACCAGACAGTCAGATCCACATCCAAGCAGAGGCGGGCTGAAATGGTTAGGCCAGCAAATGCTAACTTTCTAAAAGTAGCATTTGCAAACCCAGACTATTAAAATAAACTCAAACCCAGACTATTAAAATAAACTTTACTAAAAGAAGTATTTTATTATTCTGAGCTCAGGCATACTAAACATGAATTTCTACCATGTTCCCTGAGCCTGCTGGGATTATAGAGTGTAATAATTCCAGCAGCCCATCTGGCCTAAAGGGAACTGGTAGCCTTACAATAGTGAAAAACGAATTTGGCAGTAATTCACTATTAGAACATGCCACACACATCAGGGCATGTTCTACCTTACACTTACAATGCACCCTGCCCTCAGGCCTACCATAGGGGTGACTAATATGAAATTAAGGGAAGGTTTAGGGGCTGGCAAGTGTGTGCACTTGCCCAGTCAGTGTGACAGTACCAGACTGCACGCAGGTTCTGCAATGGCAGACCCTAGACACATTTTAAGGCTGCTTCTGTGGGTGGCGCAACCAGCGCTGCAGGCCCACTAGCAGTGTTGGCATTCACAAGCCCTGGCACTCCTGGTGCACTTTACTAGGGACTAACAGTAAATCCAATGAACCAATCATGGACATCAATCACAGGTACACTTTACAGTAGGGAGCACTTGCACTGCGGCACGGGTTGGCCGTGGCGCAGTGCCCTGAGTAGCAGACACCAGCAAAACATTTGAGGCACAACAGCAAAAAGTGGAAGGGAAACTCACGCCAAGGTGCCAGGTCTAACACGTGTCCCCTCCAGCTGAAATGTGGGGGGAACTACCCTTCCCCAGGGAGTTCCTCATCACTAAGGCGGAAAAATCTGGACAGACCATCAGCGTTGGCGTGATCTGTGCCAGGGCGGTGTTCCACCGTGAAGTCCATACCCTGTAGGGAGATGGACCACCTCAACAGTTTTGGGTTCTCACCCCTCATTTGCATCAACCATCTGAGGGGCCTGTGGTCTGTCTGAACCCGGAAGTGAGACCCAAACAAGTAGGGTCTTAGCTTCTTCAGCGCCCAGACCACAGCAAATGCTTCTCGCTCTATTGCACTCCACCTACTTTCCCGTGGAAGTAACCTCCTACTGATGAAGGCTACGGGTTGGTCCCAGCCCTCCTCAGTCATCTGTGAGAGAACAGCCCCTACACCATGCTCTGAAGCGTCTGTTTGCACTATGAATTCCTTGGAGAAATCAGGAGCCAGGAGCACGGGCGCCGTGCACATGGCAGTCTTCAGGGTGTCAAAAGCCTTCTGACAGGTGTCAGTCCAAATCACATTCCTGGGCTGCTTCTTAGAAGTCAGCTCTGTCAAGGGGGTCACAATAGTGCCATAGCCCTTGACAAACCTCCTGTAATACCCAGTGAGCCCCAGGAAGGCTCTCACTGCAGTCTGGGTCTTGGGGGGTTCCCAAGCCAGGATGGTCTCAATTTTGGGTTGCAAGGGTGCCACCTTGCCACTCCCCACTTGGTGTCCCAAGTACACCACTGAACCCTGCCCAATCTGGCACTTGCTTCCCTTGATTGTGAGGCCTGCCTTGCGCAGCGCCATCAACACTTCCCAGAGGTGCCGCAGGTGTTCTGGCCAGGTGCCACTGAACACTGCGATGTCATCCAGGTAGGCGGCACTGAACTCATCCAGCCCAACCAACACCTGGTTGACCAACCTCTGAAAGGTGGCAGGGGCATTCTTCATCCCAAATGGCATAACCCGAAACTGGAAATGCCCATCTGGTGTGGAGAATGCGGACCTCTCCTTTGCCCCATCGGTCAAGGCGATCTGCCAGTACCCAGACGTTAAATCAAACGTGCTGAGGAACCGGGCAGCCCCTAGCCGATCAATGAGCTCATCAGCTCTGGGGATAGGGTGCGCGTCAGTCTTGGTGACTGAATTGAGTCCTCTGTAGTCCACACAGAACCGGAGTTCAGGTGTGGCTCCCGGCGCAGCAGCCTTTGGGACCAAGACCACGGGGCTAGACCAAGGACTGCTGGAAGACTCAACCACCCTAAGAGCAAGCATCTTGGAGACCTCCTCCTTGATGCAGGCCCTGACCCTGTCAGTCACCCTGTAAGCCTTATGCTTCACAGGTAAGCTGTCTCCTGTGTCCACATCATGGACGCACCAATCTGTGACACTAGGAACCAGGGAGAACAGATCTGGAAACTGCCCCAGCAATTGGCGGCAGTCTTCCTGTTGCTCAGGGGTCAGGGTGGGTGAGAGGTTAACTCCATCCACTGACCCATCTTTCTCACAGGCCACTAAGAGGTCAGGAAGAGGCTCAGATTCCTCTTCCATTCCATCATCAGTGGCCAACAGCATGCCCACTTCGGACCTTTTCAAGTGGGGATTGAGGCGGTTGACATGGAGGACCCATAAAGGATTCCTGGGCGTCTTCATGTCCACCAAGTATGTCACTGAGCTCTTGCGCTCCACAACCTCAAATGGGCCTGTCCACTTATCCTGAAGTGCACAGGGTTCCACTGGGGCCAAGACATACACCTCCTGTCCAGGCTGAAGCTCTACCAGAGTGGCATTCTGGTCGTACCACCGCTTCATCTCCTCCTGGCTAGCTTCCAGATTTGCCTCAGCAAGTTGTCTGAAGCGCCTGGTTTGGTTTCTGAAGGCCAGCATGTAGCTATATACATTCTGGGGAGGTTTCCTGGGAGATTGCTCCCAGCCTTCCTTTACCAAACTCAGTGGTCCTCTCACGGGGTGACCATACAGCAGTTCAAAGGGGCTGAACCCTAGGGACTTCTGTGGCACCTCGCGGTATGCAAAGAGCAGGCATGGTAAGAGGACGGCCCACTTACGCCTCATTGGACCTTCCAGGCCCATGATCATGCCCTTCAGGGTCCGGTTGAATCTTTCAACCAACCCATTTCCTTGGGGATGGTAAGGTGTGGTGAACTTGTAGGTTACACCACACTCTTGCCAAAGGGACTTCATATACTTGGATATAAAGTTGGTCCCCCTGTCACTCACCACCTCTAGAGGGAATCCCACTCTGGAGAAAATTCCCATCAGTGCACGCCCCACCACGGGGGCCGTCACTGTCCTCAGAGGGATAGCTTCAGGGTACCGGGTGGCATGATCCACCAAGACCAGGATAAACCTGTTGCCCATGGCTGTCTTGGGGTCCAGAGGCCCAACAATGTCAATACCCACTCGTTGGAATGGAGTACTGACCACAGGGAAGGGTTGGAGGGGAGCCTTGTTCTTCCCTCCGCTCTTCCCACTTGCCTGGCAAGTTGGACAGGTCCTACAATGAGCATCTGAGCTCTTGTGCATTTGGGGCCAGTAGAAGTGGGTGACAAGCCTGTCATAGGTCTTGTCCATCCCCAAATGTCCTGCTAAAGGCACATCATGAGCCAGTCCCAGTAGGAAGGCTCTGAACTTCTGGGGTACCACCAGCACACGGGCTGACCCAGGTTCAGCAGCCTTAGGCTCTGAATACAGGAGGTCATTCTCCCAGTACACATAATGTGTTTTGGCCTGAACACCATTGGCCTGGTCTGCAGCCTGCTGCCGCATACCCACGAGAGAAGGGCATTCTTTCTGCTCCCTGCAGAATTCCTCCCTGGAGGGGCCTCCTTCTTGCTGCCAATGGGTCAGCTCAGGCAGGTCCCCCAGTTCAGCAATTTGTTCCCCAGTAGGCTCCAGGGCATCCCCCTCAAGGTCTGCTTCCTCCTGGACCGTGGGAACTTCAGGGGCCGGTTTCCCGCGCACCCTGCGCCTTCTCCCTAAGGCCGGTTCCTGGGCCTCTCCATCAGGCCCCAGGACCTCTTGATCACCCCTACTGGCTGCCCTTGACCGGGTGGTCACGCACGCCCAGTCAGGTAGACCCACCATCTTCAGGTGAGTCGTTTTCTCCACCTTTTCCCAAGGGGAGTCCTCCAAGTCGTTCCCTAGCAAACAGTCAACAGGCATGGCTTTCCTCACACAGACCTGCAGAGTACCAGAGACCCCCCCCCACTCGAAGGGAACTTGAGCCATTGGACATTGGCTCTCAGAGTTGTCAGCATTGACAACCCTACAATAGGCATGGGGTACAACCTGCTCTTGAGACACCAGGTGATGCCTCACTGCAGTCACACTGGCTCCTGTGTCTCTAAGAGCCTCAGCTTTCTTACCATTGATGGTAACCACCTGCCCATATTTTTTAGTGTTAGAGGGCAGGTAGCTTGTAGGGACCATCTCACTGTCTCCTAGTGAGACTAGGGTCATTTGAACAGCATCTCCACCCCCCGGGACCATCACTTCTTCTCCTAAGTGAACACTGGTCACTTGTCGGGGCGGAGCACCAGTGGGTGCTGGTTTTCCAAACAGGCGACACTTGGGGTCACTGGCTATGTGCCCCGGGTCACCAAATTTGAAACAATTGAAGGGCCCCTTTGGAACAGGTCTACCTGTCGGGGCCCCATTCTGCTTTGGGGGTGGGGGAGGCTGAGAACCTTTCTGCTGGTCCCCTTGGGGATTACTTTGGGGGCCTTTTTGGAACCCTTTCTGTTTTCCCTTGTCCCCCCCACTCTTCTGCTGGGGACCCTGCCCACCCTTGGCGGAGTCTCCCACTGGACCCTTGTGGACCCTGGTGCTGAGCCAGCGGTCCGCCTCCTCAGCAAGCTTCCTCGGGTTGGACAGTTTGCTATCAATCAGGTGCTGGCGTAACTCAGGAAAACATTGATCAGACAAGTGCTCCCATGCAATTAAATCAAAGAGACCTTGAAAATCATTCACTTTGTTACCCTTCACCCAACCATCCAGTGCTCTGCAAAAAAAAGTCACAAACTCCACATATGTATTCCCAGGCCGCTTATTACACCCCCTAAACTTCTGCCTATACATTTCAGGGGTAAGCCCATACCTGGTCATTAAAGCTTCTTTCATATGGGGATAGGATCTCTGGTCTTCAGTGGGCAAATCTAGCAGGGTGTCCCGCCCTTCGCTAAGGAACCTTCCCCATAACCCCGCTCCCCAATCCTTCTCAGGGACCCGGTGGGAAAACATGGCTACCTCATATGCCCTAAACCACTGTCCTATGTCATCCCCCTTAAAGAACTCTTTAACTACATCTTTGGAGATGTGCACTCTTGACTCTACCTGCACCGGCGTTGCGCTGCCACCAGAGGGAGGATGATCCAAGGTTTTCTCTTTTAGACTCATCTCCCTCATTTTCACATCATACTCCAATTGGAGTTTTCGCTCTTCCAGAGCCATTCTTTTGCTTTCAAGCTCCATTTGGCCCTTTAAATTCAATTCTGCCAGTTTTATCTCATGATCCCTGGTTGCCTGTCTGTCTGCCAGCTCCTCTGGCGACAGGCCTCTGCCAAAGCTAATGACGCTGTCTGGTTTTTCCAGACTCACAGGATCCACAGGTGCACCCTGATCCTCAGGTGCCTTCCTAGATTCCATCCAGGCCTTCAGGGCTTTGTAGAACTCAGGTTTGTTTTTGCACCCTGCGTGTGGAACCTTGAGTTTCCTGCAAAAAAAACTCAGTTGCTTCTTTGTGTAGTCATCCAGCTTTGATGCATCCCATTCTAGCTCCTGCGCACCAGAGGCTATGGACTCTCCTCCATCAATGCTGTTTGTGCCAGGCATGCTTGCAACACTAGGGATCTTCTCCCTTAGCAAAATTAAGAACCAAAAAGTCTGTGGCTAAGTTACTGGACTGTAATCACTTATGCAATGGTCAGTAGCTAAGGTAAAACACTGCAAATGTAAATTCGCGAATCCTCACCGCTGCGTCCAATGTAGGAAGGGGGAGTCTCTGGTTGGCGCAGTGCAGCACTGGCGACAAGCAGGGCCTCTCTCTTCCCCGTCAGGGCTGAGGGTTACCTTCAAGACAACCTCTGCTTACCCTCTAGGTAGTGTGGCTTAAGCAGTCTTAGGCTAATCTCTGGGGCATGTAGGGTTAAACATTTGCAACATTACACCAGCACCACCAACCCACCACACAATGACACCAAACTGTATTTGTAAAAATATATCTTCTTTATATAAATTTCAAGCAGGCTTGTAAATACAATCTTGGTTCACTTAAAACGGTTCCAGTGTACTTTAGGTTAAGTTTCCACAGTTCTTTCTTAGCAATAAGCAATCTTTGTTTAGTGTTATTCCCAAACAGTTCTTTAAGTTCCTTTCACACAAAAAGGGGGGGTCAGGCTCTTCAATGTATCGTTGTGGTTCTGCAGGCGCTGTTCCTTATCAGCCAGGGTCGCCCCGGGCTGTCCGTGGACCTCTCTGCGCCCCTCGGCTCCTCCGCGCTGGAAAAGCGGGCCCGGTCTACCCACCCTCACGCTTCTGGCGGGGGCGGCGGCCGGGGAGTCAAAGTCCGCCTCTCTCTGCGCGCTGCACGGCTGTGCGCGGCTGGCGGGGGAGAGAGCGGGGGCCCTGGGAGCGCTCAGCACGCGGCTCCTGGGGCGAGGCGAGGCAGCGGGCGGTGCGAGCGAAGCAAGACAGATGCTCGCACCGCGGGGCAGGACACAGTACCTTTTCTTGTTGAAGCAGCCTGGGCACAGTTCAGCGCGGTGATCCGCGTCGCGGTGTCTCCCTTCCGACGTTGGAGCGAGCGGCGGCTCGGCTCTGGCTCGGGGGTTGGCGTTGCGGCGCGGGCCGGGCTGATGAAGCGCCTTGAGATTTCCTGACACAGGGGGCACACGCAAACGGGGTAGCGATCCTCGGCGCGGGCCTCTTTCTATCCAGGCGACGATCAGGCGCCCCACGCAACAGCTGTTTCAGCGGCGGCGCGTTCAGGGGCACAAGACTCGAAGGGGTGCAAGCAGGCACCGGGCGCCACCTTCTCTTCACGATGCGAGCTGCAGCTCGGGGTCAGTCACGGTGTTTGGATCAGCTGGGCTGGTCTTCACGATGCTCGGGGCCAGGCAGGCGGCAGTCACTTTGTTTAGAGCGAGGGCAGCTCCCAGAGGGGTGCTAGAAAGCGCGATGGTCAGAGCGCGCTCTGCTTTTCCTGGAGAGGCTCGCAAAAGGAAAACAGCGTCTTGCAGTGGTTCCTCTGTCAGGGGATAGCGCCCACTGTTCCTGGGGCGCTGGTCAGGGGGCAAGTTCACAGGCAAGCCCTTGGAGATCTCTCAGCAGAGTTTGGCTCAAAGTTCAAAATAAAAGCAAAAGTCTCTTGTAGTCTTTTCTCTTCCTCTCCTTTGGCAGCAAGGCACCAGACACAGGCCAGAGTCAGCACTCCTCCTTGTAGTCCTTCCAGGTCCTTCTCTTCGGGCAGAGTTTCTCTTGTAGCACAAACAGGATCTAATTTACAAGGAGCAGGGCTCCTTCTTTTATACCCAGTTTCTTTTGTTCTAGCAAGCCAGGGGGGCCTCTGCATAACTGCTCCAGTCTCTGAGCACTTGTTGTGGGTACTTCTGGCTTCTGCATTCAGTGTGAGGGCAGGCACATCAGCCGCTCCCCAGGGGGGCGGAGCCGGCATTGTGAAGGCAGGGGCAGCTTGAGCACTTTGTTGACAGGCTTCGGTCCTTCCTGGGCCAGGTGCAGGCTGAGTCATCAGTCGCTCCCCAGGAGGGCGGAGCCAGCATTGTGGAGGCAGGGGCACAGCCTGATGCATCATTCAGGGGAAACTCCCACCACCCACTAAGGGGTCATCCTGCTAATCACTACCTGTCAACTCCCAGCCCTGTCACTCACACACATCAGACAGTCAGATCCACATCCAAGCAGAGGCGGGCTGAAATGGTTAGGCCAGCAAATGCTAACTTTCTAAAAGTAGCATTTGCAAACCCAGACTATTAAAATAAACTTTACTAAAAGAAGTATTTTATTATTCTGAGCTCAGGCATACTAAACATGAATTTCTACCATGTTCCCTGAGCCTGCTGGGATTATAGAGTGTAATAATTCCAGCAGCCCATCTGGCCTAAAGGGAACTGGTAGCCTTACAATAGTGAAAAACGAATTTGGCAGTAATTCACTATTAGAACATGCCACACACATCAGGGCATGTTCTACCTTACACTTACAATGCACCCTGCCCTCAGGCCTACCATAGGGGTGACTAATATGAAGTTAAGGGAAGGTTTAGGGGCTGGCAAGTGTGTGCACTTGCCCAGCCAGTGTGACAGTACCAGACTGCACGCAGGTTCTGCAATGGCAGACCCTAGACACATTTTAAGGCTGCTTCTGTGGGTGGCGCAACCAGCGCTGCAGGCCCACTAGCAGTGTTGGCATTCACAATCCCTGGCACTCCTGGTGCACTTTACTAGGGACTAACAGTAAATCCAATGAACCAATCATGGACATCAATCACAGGTACACTTTACAGTAGGGAGCACTTGCACTGCGGCACGGGTTGGCCGTGGCGCAGTGCCCTGAGTAGCAGACACCAGCAAAACATTTGAGGCACAACAGCAAAAAGTGGAAGGGAAACTCACGCCAAGGTGCCAGGTCTAACAAATGTCAAGTAGATGCACGAGGCGTCTCCTCTCATTGTTAGAGGTTCACTTTACATACAGTGCTGCCACAGCCACCCCAGAAGCACTACTTTCACTCATGACTGTATTAATTTAGAAACACGCTTAGCTCTTGTCTGTAGGTGTCATTGTGAAGGCATATTTGCAGTCCTTAAATCTGTGCCATACCTCAAAGATTTTTTGGACGTCGCCCTATTAAGTGTTGACCCTTATATCTTTTCTCATCCTGTCAGGGCCGCTTCCTGTCGATGCCTTCCAAGTACGCAACATCACAGCGCACTCCATTACGGTAACATGGGGCCTGCACAAGGGGGCGCACTCGACTGTCAGCAGGATCCGGGTGACCCTCCTCCATCCAGGGGACGAAGAGCACCGCCACAGGGATATACAACCCAGCACCAACAAATACACATTCTGGTGAGGAGCGGGGCAGCACCCCACAAGATAGAGATTCACAAGTATGAACAGGAGAGAGGAAATTGTGGTTTGGGGATGTGTGAATGGGACACAAAGAAGTGGGAGCGGAGAATTGGACAGCATGAGAGAAAGTACAAGTTAAGAATGTTGGCGAGACTAATGTGAAGAGCAGCTTTTGTGTTTAACATTATATTATACCCATTCAATCAATCAATCAATCAGTGCATTTATATAGCGCACTACTCACCCGGAGGGTCTCAAGGCGCTGGGGGAGGGGGGGTCCGCTACTGCTCGAACAGCCAGGTCTTGAGCTGTTTCCTGAAGGCGAGGTTTTCCTGGGTCAGGCGGAGGTGGGTCGGGAGGGAGTTCCAAGTCTTGGCGGCCAGGTAGGAGAAGGACCTTCCTCCAGTGGTGGCTCTTCGGATCCGGGGGACGGCGGCGAAGGCGTGGCTGGATGAACGAAGCTGGCGTGTGGGAGCGTAGAAGTTGAGGCGGCTGTTGAGGTATGCTGGTCCTTGGTTGTGCAGGGCTTTGTGTGCGTGGGTGAGGAGACGGAAGGTTATTCTTTTGTTGACCGGGAGCCAGTGCAGATCTCTCAGGTGTCCGGAGATGTGGCTGCGACGGGGGATGTCCAGGATGAGTCGTGCTGAGGCGTCCTGGATCCGCTGGAGTCTCTTCTGGAGTTTGTGGTGGATCCGGCGTAGAGGGAGTTGCCGTAGTCCAGACGGCTGGTGACGAGGGCCTGGGTGACCGTCTTCCTGGTCTCGGTGGGGATCCACCGGAAGATCTTACGTAGCATGCGCAGGATGTTGAAGCACGATGAGGAGACGGCGTTGACTTGTCTGGACATGGAGAGGGAGGAGTCCAGGATGAAGCCCAGATTGCGTGCGTGGTCTGTTGGTTTGGGTGCGCTGCCCAAGGCGGGGGGCCACCAGGAGTCGTCCCAGGCGGAGGGTGAGGATCCCAGGATGAGGACTTCCGTCTTGTCCGAGTTCAGTTTCAGGCGGCTGTTCATCCTCCACTTGGCTACTTCTGTCATCCTTTCGTGCAGGTTGGCTCTGGCGGTTGCGGGGTCGTTGGTGAGGGAGAGGATCAGCTGGGTGTCGTCGGCGTAGGAGATGATGTTGAGGTTGTGTTGGCATGCGATGGCCGCAAGGGGGCTCATGTAGACGTTGAAGAGGGTTGGGCTGAGCGAGGAGCCTTGCGGAACGCCGCAGATGACTTTGGTAGCTTCTGATCTGAACGGGGGGAGGCGGACTCTCTGTGTCCTTCCGGCGAGGAAGGAGATGATCCACTCCAGTGCCTTCTCCTGGATTCCGACGTTGCTGAGGCGCTGCACTAGGGTGCGGTGGCAGACAGTGTCGAAGGCCGCGGAGAGGTCTAGGAGGATGAGGGCCGCTGTTTCTCCGTTGTCGAGCAGGGCTCGGATGTCATCGGTGGCTGCGATCAGGGCGGTCTCGGTGCTGTGGTTGGCCCGGAAGCCAGACTGCGAGAGGTCGAGGGATCCGTTCGTCTCAAGGAAGGCGGCCAGCTGCTTGTTGACGGTCTTCTCGATGACTTTTGCAGGAAACGGGAGCAGCGAGATGGGGCGGTAGTTCTTGAGGTCGGTGGGGTCGGCTGATGGCTTCTTTAGTAGAGCGCTGAGTTCGGCGTGCTTCCAGCTCTCCGGGAAGGTAGCGGTGTTGAAGGAGGTGTTGATGATGTCCCGCAGGTGGGGTGCGATGACAGCGTCGGCCTTGTTGAAGACGTGGGGAGGGCAGGGGTCGGTCGGAGATCCGGAGTGGATGGAGTTCATCGTGCGGATGGTGTCTTCGGTGCTGATCGGGGTCCAGGTGCGGAGGGTGGTGGTGGGGGGCGGTGGTTCAGTCGTGGCGTGCGTCGGTTGGGTGCTGAAGCTGTTGTGTATGTCCGCGATCTTGTTGTGGAAGTAGGAGGCCAGGGAGTTGCAGAGGTCTTGCGAAGGGGTGATGTCGTTGTTGCCGGCGTTGGGGTTGGAGAGCTCTTTGACGATGTTGAAGAGTTCCTTGCTGTTGTGTGCGTTGTTGTCCAGTCGTTCCTTGAATGCAGACTTCTTGGTGGCGTGGATCAGTTGGTGGTGTTTTCGGGTGGCGATCTTGAGGGCAGTCATGTTGTTCGGTGTTGGGTCTCTGCGCCAGGCTTTCTCGAGGTCTCGGCAGTTCTTCTTGGAGCTCTTGAGTTCGTCGGTGAACCATGGGGCTTTCTTGCTGCAGGGTCTGCTAGGCGGGGTCTTTAGAGGGGCGAGGTCGTCTGCGCAGTCGCTGATCCACTTTGCGAGGTTGGTGGCTGCCTGGCTTGGGTTCGTTGTGCTGGTGGGAGGGTTCATGCTCAGGGAGGTCGCGAGCTGGTCGGCTGTGATCTTGTTCCAGCTTCTGCGTGCAACCTGTTGCTGGTGGTGGTGGATCGTGTTCCTTCTGAAGCTGAAGTGGACGCAGCTGTGGTCCGTCCAGTGGAGTCCGGTGGTGTGGCTGAAGGTGATGTCCTTGCTGGATGAGAACACGGGGTCGAGTGTGTGTCCTGCGTAGTGGGTGGGGGTGGTCACCAGCTGCTTGAGACCGAGGGTGGCGAGGTTGTCCAGCAGGGTGGTGGTGTTGCGGTCGTTGTTGTTCTCCAGGTGGAAGTTGAGGTCCCCGAGGAGGATGTAGTCAGCGGAGGGGAGGGCGTGCGGGCTGATGAAATCGGCGATGTCTTCGCTGAATTGTGTGCGTGGTCCCGAGGGTCGGTAGATGAGGGTGCCTCTGAGGGTGGTCCTGGGGTTGATGTGGATCTGGAAGTGCAGGTGTTCGGCGGGTGCGAGGATGTCGTCGGAGTTGGTCGTGATGCGGATGGTCTTTCTGTGGATGATGGCGATGCCTCCTCCTGTCTGGTTGACGCGGTCCCTCCGGATGATCTTGTAGCCGTCCGGGATGGCGATGGCGATGTCGGGCGCTGAGGAGGCGTTCATCCAGGTTTCTGTGAGGAAGGCGACGTCTGGGGTTGTGCGATGTACCTTAGTGCTTTAAAGGAAAATACTATCTTAGCACGGGAAATAATACAGGGCCCTGATTACAACAAGTGGGCTAATTCTGTTTTGGAGTCAAATTTAATTTGTACCTTAATCAGTAATCCAAGTTGTGCTATATTTTCCCATGCACTTATTGGGTTATCTTTGCTCATAAGTGTGCTGCTGATTAAATCTGAATGCAAAAGAAACAATTGATGGGTGGAATGCTGGACAATGCAAACATTCACCCCCAGTCACAAGGATCTGGGTTAAATCCATCATTCTTTTGCTCAACACACCACCCCAGTTTGGACCCAGCCATATGCAAATCAGTCTTGACCCTGTTCCTTGTGGGAACAGTTCCGCCCGAACTGCCAAGCCCGGTTCTCCTTGGACTGGAAACAAGCAACCTGGGACCGGTTTCAGGGCATCACTCTTCATCAGCCAGGCTACTTTGAATCCAGTGGTGTAGTGAGCACGGAACCCACGTCTGGGTATTCCCTTCCCACTTAGAAACAATTGATGGACGGAATGCTGAATAATGCAAACATTCACCCCCAGTCACAAGGATCTGGGGTTAAACCCATCATTCTTTTGCTCACAGCACCACCCCAGTTTGGACACAGCCATATGCAAATCAGTCTTGGCCCTGTTCCTTGTGAGAACAGTCCAGCCCAAACTGCCAAGCCATTCCCTCCCTGGACCAGAAACAAGCATCCTGGGACCGGTTTCAGGTCCAGGGAGGACCTGGCTTGGCAGTTCGGGCTGGACTGTTTCCACAAGGAACAGGATCACGACTGATTTGCATATGGCTGGGTCCAAACTGGGGTGGTGTGATGAGCAAAAGAATGATGGATTCAACCTAGATCCTTGTGAATGGGGGTGAATGTGTGCATTGCCCAGCATTCCGTCCATCAATTGTTTCTTTTGCAGATTAAATCTGGCAAGAATCTTGTTGGCAGAAATCACAAAATAATTTTTCGGGGGCATTCTGGAATGCTTTCCGTTGTATGCAAATCAGAATTTCGTGCTATTTGGCAACAAGTGCCTTGCCAGGTTTTATCTACTGTAATTTTGTGGTCAAGTAATGCTGGGTATACAATTCATTTATGGTGAAAATAGCACACGTATAATTTATGCTTGTGGAAATAATGTCAGATTTCGAGTCCTGTTTTAGTTGCAAACAGGAGTTTACATCCAAAACTAAAGTAGCTTCACAGTTGTAATCAAGATCAGAGAAGAGATAGAGAGAAAGATAAAGGTGCAAGCTTGATTAACCCCTTCGATGCTTGTGACGGAACCGTTCCGTCATCAGTCACGGCTGAGCTGTGCTGATGACGGAACGGTTCCGTCACGACCGAACCCTGTTCTGGAATGTCCAGCACAGGGGGCGGAATCGGCGCCGCACGGAAGCGGTTAAGAGTTTGGCGAGCTGGTTACTCTGTGACAACCCTGATGGGTATCCCTTCCACCTTATAACTAATGCGTTGTATCTATCCTAAAGCACTTGTAATAAGGCGTCCACCAATCTCTAAATCAGGCCCAAAGTTGCCTTGATGACGTTTGCATACAAAGGATATTATTTTTTTTGTTTGATCTGTTTATTAAAAATGTTATCGTTGTGAACATAGATAGGAAGTGGTACATCATCTTAGAAAACACCATTCAAAGCTGGTAGGTAAATAAGACATACGAATCACAAATTAGCTGTACATTAGCATAGTCACTTCCGTCATGTTTGCACGTCTAAGCTTTACACATGACATTTCCTATCAATCATATGACTTCCACCCACCTTTCCGAATAATGCACAATCACATTATGATACAATAAAACTGTAACTAATCAATATTGAAAGCGCACTGACCTGCTTTGTGTCGACCTCTCCTTTGGACCTCTGTGCTGGGCTGTTTGTCCTCTGTTGCAGTGCCACTACCCTACTCCTCGCCGGACCCGCTTCGCGGGTCCCGCATCGCCGAGGAAGCCAACGGAGGACTTGTTTTTTGTGTGGTGGCTGGGGAGTCTTGGGGCTTCCTTACAGGGCTGCGAACAGAACTGCAGGGACTCCATATCCCAGGAGTCCCTGCCTGGCCAATTATTAACACCTGGCCCGCTCTCCCTGCTTGCCCCGCCCCTAGCACCCAGGTTGCTGAAAAACTGCTCTGTCCCTCGCTATCACGGGATTGAAAGCGCATTGACCTGCTTTGTGTGGACCTCTCCTTTGGACCTCTGTGCTGGGCTGTTTGTCCTCTGTTGCAGTGCCACTACCCTACTCCTCGCCGAGGAAGTCAGCGGGGGACTTGTTCTTTGTGTGGTGGCTGGGGAGTCTTGGGGCTTCCTTACAGGGCTGCGAGCAGAACTGCAGGGACTCCATATCCCAGGAGTCCCTGCCTGGCCTATTGCTAACACCTGGCCCGCTCTCCCTGCTTGCCCCGCCCCCAGCGCCCAGGTTGCTGAAAAACTGCTCTGACCCTCGCTATCACGGGATTGAAAGCGCACTGACCTGCTTTGTGTGGACCTCTCCTTTGGACCTCTGTGCTGGGCTGTTTGTCCTCTGTTGCAGTGCCACTACCCTACTCCTCGCCGGACCTGCATCGCGGGTCCCGCATCGCCGAGGAAGCCAGCGGGGGACTTGTTCTTTGTGTGGTGGCTGGGGAGTCTTGGGGCTTCCTTACAGGGCTGCGAGCAGAACTGTAGGGACTCCATATCCCAGGAGTCCCTGCCTGGCCAATTGCTAACACCTGGCCCGCTCTCCCTGCTTGCCCCGCCCCCCGCGCACCACGGTCCTTTATCATCAGCATTAACCACCGCTGCGCGGGAGCGTCCCGGTAGAAGCCCGGGACAAGGGCGGGGCCGTCTGCGGCATCAGGGGCCGCAGGAGGCTGGGCTGGGCCCCCCCTCTGACTTACTGATCCGGACTTTATATCCCAGTTGGGAACACATGACAGTAAGCTGTGCTTCACACGTATTTTATATTGTGTTCGACTAACAACTTAGTTACTGGGTTTACCTCATACTTGTACAAGATTGGTTCATATTAGATAAATTATTTATATTTTTATTTGTATCATAGACCCAGGATGTCTACAGGTGTTCCAAGCTCTTTACCGTCCACTGTAGGGGTGTCTATACTTGGGCCATTAGATAAATACTTTGCTAGGGCCACTAGAGAAATAGACAAGGAGATCACATTGGCAGAGAAACGGGCGGAGCGCCGTTTCTCTTTTGAACTCTTAAAAAATAAGCCAATAATCTCGCCACAGAAGGCTGCACTGGCTACACAATCACATAATATCACGCCTGTTGATGCAGACGCAGCGCTGTTTAGTACAGAAAATATCCCGTTAATATTTCAAGACAGTCCACCATTGTCACATGCTACGGAAAACACTAATGATTCTATTACTAACGAGCCGCCTGTTATATCTAATTGCCTTATAGACCTAAACTCCCCTATACTGGTAGATGCAGTCTCTCAGTCCAACAGAAAAGCATCTTCCCCTGTTTCTAATCTTACAGTAGAGGCTATTGTATCCTTGGAAACACAACCGCCTATAGTGGTTAGTGCAACCAAGGACAAATTACAAACTAAGAAGTATACAGGAGTATACCGTTCTCCAAAAAAGAAAAGAAGGAGGAAAAATGGGGTCAGAAAAGGGGATAAAACCTCATGTACATCATCACCCCCTATGGACCCAATTTACAAGTCACCTAGGGTAATAGGGAAGGATGTATCATCAGGGCCTCCAACTGTTCTAACTTCTCTTTCTGAAGCCTTGCCAACTAAAGGGCTAATGGAGGCTATTGAATGCCTTCTAAAATCCCTTATTCTCCCACTCACAGAGAGAGTTAAAGGGGAAAACATGAATCGTATTTTGGCAGCATTCATTCAAATTGAAGACCCTAAACTAGCCAATCGAAGTGAAGCCTGCCTTAAAACTAAACATTCTACACAGGAACCATGCAGGCAACAAATGGATACTTCCATACCCAATAACACGCTTGCAGACACAAATTCTACCAAATTGGCAGTCATGACAGACAAACGCATTGAGAAGGTTAAATTAGGTGCCCCGAAAGTCCTTCCTATTAGAAACGACCGTTCAACGAAGATAAGTCAAACGACTGGAGTAAAAACACATTTTAGAAATACAGTAGACTTACCCCCAGAATCGTCTAACTATGTCATTACTTTAACAGGAGTTCCGGCCGTGCCAGCAGGAAACACAGAATCTAATACTAGTCTTAAAAATAAAGTTATAAACTGGCTGCGTAACAATAGACCTCTCCCATTACATCTAAATGGAGATATAGTATCGGTGAGACGGTGTAATTGGGTGGGCATACGGCCCAAAGACATTGAAGGGGATGTGGTGATAGTAAATTTTAGGGATTATAGGGTGGTCAAGTACATCAGTGATTGGTTCCCAGGGAGAAGTGAGGGTGGTGTATCATCGCGTAACTTGAGCTATTTTTATCCTGAAGCTCTGATGATGCCTCCAAAAAACCCTCCAACCTTGTGTAATCTTGATGCTCCTCATTTTTCATACCAAATCCCACACTCTATCACCCATAGACAATATTATAACAATTACATCCCTTTCCTACCACCTCAACGCCCAAATAGGTACTCCTTTCCGCTTGGCAATAACTATCACCCCATAAACCCAAATGAGTACTGGAACTTCCCACTACACAATTTATTTGAACCCCCCTCTGGCTTAGATGCAAATGAATGACTTACCCCATCTACTCCTTATGAGGGACTCACCTGTGAGTACTTGTCTAATTGTAATGATTTAGTAGAAAATGATAATCTTGTACCAGGGATGCTCCATCTTGAAAATCTGGATGGTGTATTGATAATGGAAGAAACTCCAAGTGGAGGCCATATTAGTAATAATTTTGACCATGGGAGAGTAGAATCTAGCAGGTCCTCTATTGATCCTGGATCTTCTGAAAAGCCCAATGTAACCACCGTGAGGAAGGGAAATGCGGGGGGGGGGGCGCTGAATTCCCTAAAGAAAGTGCAGTGTGTTATAACTCAGGTCTAAATGGAGGGCCTGGAGAAAAATGATCCATTATATTTTGGAACATAGCTGGCCTTAAGGCCAAATTAGATAACCCAAACTGGCAAAAATTTATTAACAACTGTGATGTGATATGTTTGCAAGAAACATGGGCTAAGAAAGGATATCATATGAGTGGTTTCAAAACTGTATTCATCCCAGCCATAGGATCTGTACATGGTCGAGCAAAGGGGGGATTATGTATGTACATTTCTAATTGTTTTTTATGTAAAAAAATTAAGTTGTATTTTCACAACTGTTTTTATCATATTGTCGGGCTACATATCAATACCACTGTTTGTATATTGTTAGTAAATTTCTGTAATAATATCCCTGTATCAGATATACCATCGGTGCTCAAAACCCTGAACTCGAAACTTTATAGCATAAATAACAGTTCCCATAAACAGTTCATTGTCATATGGGGTGGCGATTTTAATTGTGCCCTATGTGATAGAGCAGGAACAGGAAATTGTGGGTTAATGGTGGATAGGGATACCGCCTTATCACATTTTGAGCACTCAATAACGGGGACTGCTTTAAATGAGATCATGTTTTTTTTTTTTTTATTGTGATGAGATTAAGTTACTCAGTACAGTGGCCCTCTCGGGGGAACAAGTAGCCAAATGTCCATATCCATGCAGCAAAGTACACAGCCGTTCAGCCCACATCCCGGGGGCCAGGCGGCACATCAAGAACCTTCCTCAAACCACTGCTGCATGGGAGCATCTCTAGCCAACCGTATCTCAAAATCAATGCGGGAATGATCATCACTTTTTCTGTTTCCCCCCCCCCCAAACTTTGTTTCTCAAAGAAAATACAAATACGGTATCCCGTGTCAACACGCAACCATGAACTTACAAAAACTAGCAGCAACACTTCTACCCCCGTCCCCATCCACCTCAGAGCCCAACGATCCCTCCCCTAATAGGAGTCACATGAGTTCAGAGCCATCGGCACCTCTTGTAAAGAACTTGGATCATCCCACTCCTCTCCCCGTTTCCCTCCCCCAAACACATTGGCCAGCCCAGCACTTATTCCCTACCCTCACAACCCCCCATCTAGTCCATGGTGTTGTCGCCATTTTGCCTAGACTCTGCGGAATTTCTTGGGGCACCCCCTTGCTTTGTACGAAATGAGATCATGTTTAATAATGATTTAGGGTTTTCGAACGAGCTATGTAGCACTGAGACCTCCTTCGCTCCTACCTTCAACGGTAGAGGCTTATCTTCTACAATTGACTTTGTCCTTATTTCCTCGTGTTATAGGGATTGCATAGTAAGTTATAATGTTTTAAAATCTCCCCTAAGTGATTATTTTCCCATCAGGATAGAATTATCCGACCCACAATTGACTGTGCATAAAAGAGCTGAGGTTTCTTCTGAAAACTTAGAAATTGCAAGGCAGAATGGATACGCCTTAAAATGGACTAAGGTGGTCCCCGAGGAGTTCCTTAGCAATTTAATTAATGCGTGTAACACAAGTTTTTCTGTTTGTTTGGATCTGGCATCTGATGATGCAGACATTATAAGTAATTTCAGAGAAATAACTGCTTGTATAAAGAGGGGCCTGGGGGTAAATGCCAAGGAAAATAGAACCCAAAGGAAACCAAGAGGCTGGTTTAATTCAGCATGCAGTAAGGCCCACAAGCAATTAAAATTGGCTCTGCATAGGCAAGACAGAAACCAGATCCTGATAAGGGCCCTTCGCAAAGAATATAAAACAGCGCTCAAAGTTCAAAGAGATCTGATGAGGAGGGATGCATGGATAGCTTTAATGGAGGCCTCTGAATTAAAGGGCATGACGTCCTTTTGGAAAGCAGTGAATGCCCCTTTTTTTAAAGACAGTACTAAGGCTCGAATTGAGATAGCTGTTACTGAGGATGAGTGGGTCAAGCATTTCGAAACACTTTATAGCTCAGTATCAATTATTACTGATACACTGAGAGAACCCACGTTTAAGGGGAAGGGCACTGAAGGGTTGCAACTCAACTTTACCTTGGATGAGGTAGTTAAGGGTATCAACTCTAGCCTATGGGGAAAGGCACCGGGCCCCGATGGTGTCCCAGTGGACATTTTAAAAAAAAATGTTTCCCTCTGGGCACCATTACTTACTAGAACTTTTAATGCTGCTTGCACAATAGGATTGATTGGTACTTGGTATAAGTCGATCATTATTCCTATTTTCAAAAAGGGGGACAGAGCAAGCTGTGTGTGCTATCGGCCCATATCCCTGCTCGACTCTACCATCAAAATCATTGGCAGAGTCATATTAGACAGATTGCACTCCTGGGCAGATGAACATAATATTATTAGCGACCTCCAATACGGTTTCCGCGAAGGAGTTGGTACCATTGAACAAGCACTTAATTTATCAATATTAATTGAGAAATATACCAAGGCTAAGGGAGGAAGATTGTTTTTAGAATTTCTAGATTTGACATCAGCTTTCGATTACGTTAATCATAGTAAACTATGGATAATCTTAACCCGGCTGGGAGTGGAGGAAAATATTATTAAATTCCTGAAAGAATTGTATAACGGGGCTAGTGCAATGGTTAGATACGGTAAAAATGGGGAGTGCACTAGAGAGTTCAGTGTAGCGAGGGGCGTGAGGCAAGGGTGCGTCCTCGCACCGTTTTTATTTTCTATTTATATAAACAACTTGTAGGAAACTCTATTACAGGACTGCACTGATATGCCAATAGTCTCAGCCCGTCGTATACCTGCTCTTATTTATGCAGATGACACTGTCCTCATGGCAAGAACCCCTATAGCCATGCAGACCCTGATTACCTCTTTTAGCTCCTTTATGACTAAATTAGAACTACAGGTAAATTGCACCAAAACTTTCTTTATGAATTGTGGCGGTAACGGGAAACAAAGGAAAAAAACTATGTACATAGGATCGATTCCTTTAGACCATACCCCAACATTCCCATATTTTGGGATTTTGTTTGACCACACTGGTAAGTGGAGCTGTGCGATCAAAGCTAGGGATTTATTATTTTCTAAATCTATAATGGCCCTTAAGTCGTTCAGCAAAAAGATGGGAAAAAAAGCCAGTTAAAGAGCTTTTACATATATATAAAGCTAGTTGTGTTACGGTGGCATTATATGGGGCAGGAATCTGGGGCGATTCAAATGTCAGTAGGCTACAAGTCACTGAAAATGGTTTCTTGCGATATCTTTTAGCTGTCCCAGAGAGTACGTCCAGTTATAATTGCCACACCGAATTGGGTATCGCCTATCTGGAAGATTTAATTAAGGTGCAACCGATCCTTTTATGGCATCAGGTATGGACTACAGAAAAATGTCACCTAAATCGCCTAATTCTGAAGGATGCACTGAAATTAGATGGTGGGAATAGGATAAGATGGCTGTGGTGTATGAAGGCATTCTGTGATAATATCAACCATCCGGAATTTTATATGGACCCTATGTCGATGTTTAATATCACTAGGAAAGCACTGAAACAGCTAAGTCTAAACTTCCTAGAGCACCAAAGAGAACAAACAGAACTGCTAAAAAAGACAGTAATTGCCCATCAAATGATAATAAAACCAAGGGCTATTCAGCCTTATTTAACCTCCAAATGAAAGACCAAGAAAGGTTTTTGCTGACCAGATTTAGATTTGGGATATTGTTTATACTGTTGAGTTTTCCTGTTCTAAACGATTGGTCAAAGGAAATTTGTAAATGTCCGTGTGACAACATATCCACACAATCGGATATCAATATTTTATTTTTTTGTAGATTCTATGTTATCTCTAGGAAAAGATGGATTATGCCTATTTTAAAATATATGAATATGAGACAGTGCCGTCCAGCTTTTTTAGCTATACAATTTTTAGATGATATTTTCTCCGTGGCATCTGTCTCGGCATTTCTTAAAAGTGTTTTTTATTTACGTAAGACAATGATTATATGAAATTCATTATATCAAATTCTGGCCCATGTTAAATACTGTGTTTACTGACTTTATAATATTTAGTATGACGATGTAATATTTGATGTGATTTGATGTACTTTTATGGTTATTTATGAAACATAACCGAATAAAGTCTTTTGAATTGAATTGAACTAATCAATATTCTTCTATCACGATCACGAAAAGTCGTTACTTATGGCTTCACTCCGCCATTTCAGATTGATCCAGCTAGTACGCCAAACAATTTTGTAAAAAACAAACCCCTAACATTGGAGAAACTATCCGGAAAGGGGTGGGAAGGGAAATAGGGCAGAAGAGAGATGTGGGAGGGAGTACATATCCCGGTGAACCCAAAGGGGATCCCAACAGCAATCCTATAGATGCACATCCTAATATCGAATAGAAAGAACCGCCCGGTGTAGGGGTGGGGGGGACTCCGTCCACGCAGTAATTTGAAGAGCAGGTCCCAGACTCAACCAAAGAGAATGCTCTATGTATCTGTTGTGGGGATGTCTGTGTGGCCATCCGGTAGCAACAACCCCTGTAGCCCGCACAGCATAGTGTTCCATGCAGCTGAGACAGGGAATTTACGTAATCCCATCGGGTCTTCTCGAACCAGAGAAACCCCTTCAGTCTTTGCCCAATTCAGCATGGCGAAGTACCAGGCCTTTGTCGATGGAGGCTCAGTCGCTTTCCAGTGGCGAGTAATCAGTCGCCAGATCCAAAAACCGGGTGGACGCTTAATGCTTTTTAGTTCTGGGGAAGACGCCAGTGATGCAGGTCTCTCATGTTTTCGATACTTCCCTGTCCGTGAACATGGCCAATACCCCAAAATCACCCTCCCAGTAAGCCCGTAAAGCGGAGCAAGCCCAGAGCATATGCAGGAGATCCTCATCCACCAACTTGCAGCGCGGACAGCACGCATCCAGTCTATGGAAATATCGATGAATCTTGTCTGGGTGAAAGATTAGCCCTATGGACAATGTAAAACTGGATCAGCCAAAAACAAGCGTTTCTGGGGACCTGCATGGGACTTTTCAGGACCACAGACCATTCTTTCTCTGAGTAGGACTTCCTGTGATCAGTCTCCTACCTGGCTCGTAGCAGTGTTAAATCCACTAAAGTATGTTCCCAGATCGACTCCCTGAACCACTTCACCAGGTGGCGCCCCGTACCCATAACATGCACGTTTTACATCATAAGATGTATCGGGGGTTCCTGCGTGATCATACAAAGGATATGATATGAAAGGGAGCAAGGAGAAGTGAGTGCTGGATGATCAAAAAGTTGTATCATGTAATAGACATTTGGTGGTACAGGCACCTCCAGCCCCCCGCAACCCAAACTCATTAGATGTGTGGTATCCGCAGATAAATGAGCCACTGAAATTTCAAAGTGATCAGTAGTATGCTTCATTCGGCCAAAGACAAACTATGCACAGGCTAAATATTACTACTTCATGTCAGTGAAACTGTTTTTGGAGCAAACCTGGAGTACATCCGTTCTCCTTCATTTCCAGCTGTTGTCTGCCTTGCATGAAACAGGAAATAATACCAGTACATTCCCTTGTAAACATGAAAAATATCATGGGGGCTGGCTAAGACCATTATAGTGATTAGTCTTTAAAGGGGTCTTATGTTGCAGCAAGTGCAGGTGGCACAAGGTTCCTGGTGGGCAAAACGTCTGTGGGGTGTTGTAAGGTGGAGGAATATAGAGGACAAAATCATCAAAAGTTGAAGTCCGTATTCCTTCGACTCATTTTCTTCACCCTTCAGTGACCCTTGGACACTAGTCCCCATCGAGGGAGCAAAAGAAGGAAAACTTTTGAGCTATTGCCCATCTTTGTACCCACATAATGAACATACCACTCACTTGTCTGTGAAAAAGGTCGGTCAGGTGGTTCCGCTTTCTGGAAGAACTTTCTTTCGGCCAGCATATGCTCTCCCTGACATAGACATGAAGTTTAGACTCTCCTCTGATCGACATAAGAATTCATCCTTATACTCCACGTCATTACAAACATGATTTCCAGCCCTGAAAGTTTCAACTAAAAATCATTAATTTCAGGGGGGCGCTAGAGGGCACACGGCAAGATGGCTGCGCTGTAGTGCAGCTCCGCCGGCCCCATGCCAATTCTTCATTTATCCTGATCCCTAGACATCATCCACGCTCAAGAACCAGTGGCAACTGACATAAAGCTGCAGGGAGGCTGCCGGAGGCATCGTTGCCGCTATCACCGTCCCCACTGCGCTTGACTGCTGGCTGGCTGAACAGCGGCACTAAAAGTAAAAAGGCAGCCGCGTGAGCAGATTGGCATCCCTTGAAGTCCGGAGGATGCCTGTGCAAAAGCAGCGAGGGAGGAATTTCAGTCAGTTAAAAAAATAATAATGGCAGAAAACGTGCAACATACCATACTGTATCCAGCCCGGCTCCGCATCGGATCAGATGACAAAGCCAAGATTTTCACCAACCCCAAACAAGCCATGGAGTATGTAAAGACTGTAAGACAAAAGAAGAAGGCCGTCCCCAATGCTTCAGAAGACGAGGATTGACTCCAGCGGCTCGTCATTCAGGACGTCTCTAATGAGCACTGTGACCAAATAGGGTATGTTTCTTAACGTTGCCACATATGATACCTCATGCTGGTAGGGGTGGGATCTGCCCAGGCGGGAACTGTGGCTACATTAGTACGCTATATCACATCTTGTTTTTTGTTTCACGTTGGTTGCCTCTCAAACAGTCAAGATGTACTGTTTCACTGGTTGTCTGTTTCACATTTCTTGAAATACTGTGTTTTGGGAGCTTTGCTCCACTGGCCGGCCACCTCCCTTTACACCTAGGGAGCTCGTTGTGCTCCGGCATCCCCAAATGAGTGCACCCCAAACTACTCAATGTTCATATTTTACACTTGAGGGTTTCTGTTTACCCACTGGGATGGCTTTGGCAAGTTGGGTATGCCAAAGTGGGTGGGGGCATTGTGATTACTCTGGTTCGTTGCTTGGCACGACAATTGTTGATAATGGGCACGTGTTGGTTTATGCAAACAAGGGAACTCTGTACATCCCCGATCAACATAGATAATGATGCTGGCTAAAGATAGGGTTACATGTCTAACATGGAATGTCCGTGGACTGAATTCCCCTAGAAAAATTAACAGGTGTTTGCCTATCTGAACCGCAACAAGGTTCAGATCGCTTTTCTCCAAGAAACACATCTGACTAAACACACGGTGGCCAAGATTGCTCTCAAATGGGCGGGATATCGTCTGGCTTTGTCATACTCCTCATATGCGTGAGGGGTCAATAAGCTTGTAAAAAGGGGCACTGCCTTTACTGAGATTAAAACATGTATAGATGACGGGGGCGCTACGCTATTGTGCATGGTCAATTGGGTATCTCGCTTCTAACTATAGTCAATGTGTGTGGGCCCAATACAGATGAGCCTGAATTGTTTGCGGGTATTTTTAATATACTACGTGAATGGCCCGATGCTGAGGTTCTGTGGGGGGGGCAACTTTAACACACACCTAGATCCCAGTAAGGACAAATCCAGTAAGCAGGGAGGGTTACACACCTAGAACAGCCCAGCGAGTAAGGGATGGCATGATTGAATTTGGCCAAGTAGACACATGACAGCTTCACAATAATGATACTTGAGCAGGTACACATGCTTCTGCTGCGCACAGTAGCTGGTCCCGCTTGGACTATTGATTACTGAGTGAAGGGGCGAATGCCTGGGTATCGGACTTATTTGCACTCCTTCACACTTTATCTGACCACAATCCAGTCAAACTCACTCTCCATGTCCCAACGAGTATCCCGCGTCATTTCACATGGAGATTCAGGGCTGAAGCTTTATTAGACCCTATCTATTCTACCACGAGTAGGGAGGCCATAATTCAGTTTTTTTACTTAAACACGGGCTCGGTGGAGAGTGCCGCGACCCTCTGGGAGACCTTTAAGGTGTCTATCAGGGGTACTTGCATCTGCACCTCATCAGGCATTCTCAAGGACATCAGGGGACAAATCAAAAGAATCGAGTCGGCTCTGTCAGAGCTTGAATGAGAATACGAGGTGCTTCCCAGTGCACACATGCTATCCCGAATTAGGGATCTCCTGGTAGAACACGACGAAATGGCAGCATCAGAGATCCGCTATCTGTCCAAGAGACATGTGGCGCGGGCATATGGAGAGGGAGGCAGACCAGGGCATAATTTAGTGACTAAGCTTAAACACCGCACTGAGCACCATACCATAATGAAAATAACGGATGCTCAAGGTGTGGATCATTGCATGCCGCAAGCTATAACTGAACAATTTCGCATCTGTCATGAAAAAATGTACACCTCACAAGGAGGGCCCGACCCACTAGAGCTGGATGACTTCTTGGCAGACATAGCCTGTGTGTGGCTGGCTAAGGGTCACCAAGACTATCTGAGCCAACCGTTAGAAGCATCTGACATTCATGAGGCAATCCGCAATCTACCCAACAAAAAGGCACCTGGGCCGGACGGCATAACAGCAGAATTTTGTAAAGAATAAGCTGAATTACTGGTACCCCATCTGCTAGAAATGTATGGCGATGCAGATGAAGCCGGAAAACTTCCTCCCTCACTAAGACAAGCCCTGATAATAACGGTATTAAAGAAAATAAGACACCATTACAATTTGTTTCTTATCACCTCTTATCACTCATTCATCTAGATGCCAAAATTCTCGCAATAGTTTTAGCCGCCAGACTCCAACCAGTGATGCCGAAATTGGTCCTACCGGATCAATCTGGTTTTATACCGGAGAGGTCCATGTCCCACAACTAACGCACTCATTCATTCAGAAATCTTTATTCAGCTATATTCCAAGCCATAAAATAATACATTATAAAAACAAACGATTTCTGATTTAAAAAAAATAGACAGTATAAACAATATTTCTTGAAAAGAAAAAAAGGACAATACATATCACCACCCTAGACACAACAATAATTATACTGAGACAGAAAAAACTCTACATTCCTAGTGCCATATGGCAACATTTTTAAAACATCAGTATATATATAGTACAATGATAAAATGCAATTTGAGCTCATTTCCCAACGATATTTCTAAGTCAAACTGAAGTGGAGATGTATCTATATGCCATCAGACAGAAAAATTCATCCTTTAAAAGCTGGAGATAGTGCAAAGCTGCCTGGCATCTTCTTATTTTGAAATGTTTTAAAAGTGGTATTAGAAAAGTGCGCCTTGGAGTAATGTAAAGATTGCAAAAAAACATAAAGTGCAACGTGCTCTGCTTCGATTTTGAATCACATGGGCAGACATCCAGTCCAGCATCTGTATAAGCATTTTGTGGATTTGAAACCAACAGATGTGAGCTTCCAAACCTAAATCTTATAAGGTAATATAATTTGACATAACTAAAGTAAAAAGAAAAGTAAGGCTCGGTCCCCGTTGAGCAAACCAAAAGTGAGTGGTCAAAAACCCTTCCTTTACCCATCTCCTGCATATCTCTTTCCAAGTACCGATACGCCATGTATTCTTTCTTTAACTTGGCCCTTGGAATTTTAGCAGTATTTTCTGGGTTGTCGAAGCAATCTGAATAACCCAGGTTCCTCAGTTGGGCTTTGACATAGGAGAGCCAAGGGATTTTGCTTGCCCACTCTAGTTTTAAGCAATCTACAATAATGGCGCGATTCAGGACTGTTTCTTCTTTTGCCCAGATATTGTGCCACAGTTAGAGAGGTGCTAGGTGCGTCAGAAAGGATAGGGGGATCACACCAAGTTCGATATGGCACATGCTAGCAAGGGTGCTCCGTGGAAGGGTCAGTAGGCGTTTCAAAAATGAGTTTTCCGCTCGCTGAAGGCCTAAAAGTATTGCAGGAGCCCCAGACTCCAGCGCCATATAAAGTGGCAGCGCATTTGCGAGCTTTATAAATCTCTATTATTGGATTTACAGGACGTGAGCCTAGCTTCTTACTGAATCTAAAAATACCTTCCAGGCTTTGATTAAAACCCCTAATCCTTGTCTCCATTAACTGCAGCCATGTGTTTTTTGAGTCAAAGATGACTCCTAAGTAGGAAAAGGTGGGCACCTGAATCAATTTCTCGCTGCCTATGAAAAATGTCTTTGCTATGGTAGGATGATCAATCTGGTTTTATACCGGAGAGTTCCATGTCCCACAACTAGCGCACTATTTTTGCGATGCTTCATTTACTGGATCCTGCCCTCTCCGCGGCTGTTGTGATGTTGGATGCGGCAAGGGCATTCGATTCCATTGAATGGAGCTACATGTTCCAAAAATCCTGATGCGAATGGGATTCCCTGTGGTTTTCATTGGCTGGGTGAGGCTACTGTACACCGATCCCTGTGCACGGGTGTGGGCAGGGGGCCTAACGCCTGAGCCCTTCAAAATTCATAGAGGGAACCAGACAGGGGTGTCCTCTTCCACCGCTTCTGTTGTCCATCATGCTTGAGCCCCTCGCTTGTATAATCAGACATGGCTATCAGGTTTGCATACCGTCCAGTGGACATATCTCTTTATGCTGAAGACATGGTTTTGTTAATCAGAGAGCCGCAAAGTTACCTAGCGCCAGTGCTACATGAATATATAAGATTTAGTCTTTTCGGGATTGATTATTAACTGGGACAAATCAGTGATATTACCACTAATGCAGCACACAAAGTCGCCTCCTTTGGAGTTTCAGTTGGTTTGGTCTGCCGATCCTATCAAATACCTGGGTATATGTGTGCACTGGGATCTTGAGATAGTGATCAAAGAAAATTATGGGAGAGCGTGTCTTCTGCTTGAGCATCAGGTGGACAGATGGGTAGTATTACCGCTATCTTTGGTGGATTAGATTGCCCTCATTAAAATGATTGTGTTACTTCGCTTTCTTTACCTGTTCAGCAACATTCCAATAAAATGAATTCAGCAGTTTTTCATTACAGTTCGGTCGCTACTGGTGCGACTAATCTGTGGGGGGGAACAGGCTCGGGTTACTTGGGACACACTTATATTGGATTACGATAAGGGTGGCTTCTGTGTGCCAGATATGCACTTGTACTATCTCTGCGCGCAGGCGCAGTATGTCTACTACTGGTACAGCCATCACAATTTCATTCCTCATGTGACGGTGGAAGATGGAGATGCACATCCAATTCCTTTAAAGTACATATTAACATACACACACATAGAGGCATGCCCAAACACAAAATAAATGCAATAGACACCACCATTGCTGCTTTGCACTCTGTCGGCAGGTTGGCGGCAAAACTTCCACACTGTGCTCCAGCGCTCCCACTTAGTCATCACGCTGCACTCTCGGTGATGCAGGAAAGTGGTGCGATGCATTCCTTGCGACAGGCAGGTATAGACACAATGCAAGATGTGTTTCCGAATGGTAGCTTTCTCACAGCAGGGAAGGTGCAATATATTCACAACCTGTTACCGCTTTTTAGGTTCATATTTCACAGACTAAAGCTGGCGATACGGGTGCATTATGGCACATTTCCTGCTGAGCCACCTACGCTGCAAACTTTGCAGTTGCTCCTTGTCACTCCCACACGTCACAAACGAATAACTAAATTGTACAGGTCAGCGAGAGCAGAAAAAGTACACAGAGACGATGAAAGGATAGACTCACTCTACCGCTAACGCCCATGGAATGGAAACACTGCTGTAAACTCACCAGTGCCCTCACCTCCAATGGTAATTTGCGAATCATTCATTTTAAATGCATCCATCAGGTTTACCACACACTGCTATGACTACAGAAATGTGGGCTTCGAGATAACAGCAGGTGTAAAAGATGTGGGCAGCCAGATGCGGATTTCTGGCACCTGGCATGGGATTGTAAGAGGGTGTCTGAGTACTGGGTGGAGATAGTACAGCGTATTCAAGATATGTCAAAGGTCCCTGTACAATTTACACCCAGGATATGCTTATTGAATTGCATTCCACAGCTAAAGGGAGCAATTGATCAAATTTGTTGGAATTGTGCTGTTACTTGCGAAACAGCGGGTGGCAATAACCTGGCAAAGCATTCAGACCCCGCTACCAGAGCACTGGCTAAAGGATCTGGTCTACTGTAAGGAAAATCTCGAACTGTATGTGGAGAAGTTGCCATCCTCCTCAAGACCTAAAGACACCTGGGAGCCCTTAAGAAAGTATCTACAGGCACACAACCGGTCAGCATCACCAAGCAACGATGTCTGATAGCCGTATGTATTTATAAACATAAACAGAGGTCCTTAAATAATCAAATCTTTAGCACGATAAAGATAGACTGAAATCAGAACTATATTACACATGTCCAGACGGACAATAGTTTCATAATTAGAACAATTGGGTTATGCGTATTTGAAAGCATCAATCTAGTGGGACACAGTCCGGTATCCTCTCTAGAACTTAACAAGTACAAAACGTACACAAAGACATTTCAGGCAAGTCAAGTATAGCTTGTTACAATGCATTTTTTGTCAAGCTTTTCGAGACAGTCGGTGCAATTGTGTTACACAATGGAATAGTGCACAAAGCTGTCTAGCAAGAGTCAACCACGTTTTGATCCTTTTAACACGATATTAGGATCATCTTCAGGACATTAATGGGTGTGTAGTAAAGGAAGATGCACAGTCCACTGTGTATGTCAAGATCCTTTATTGTAAGTTCCTTCCAAGATGATAAGTACAGAAGTAAAAACCCACCAGGAGCCAGCTGTTAGCAGCTCAGCCTGAGTTAACCAACTGCCACAGTCAGGTAGAGAGAGACACTGTGAGCCAGAGAGTCACCCAGGCATTCTATGATGTCACAGATGACATAGTACAGTCTATCTACTAAAGAATAGTGGAGAGGACATTTACTACACATCCTCTTCCCTTATGGAATAGGAACAGAACAGAGAACACAATAGGCAAAATACCTCAAATGCAACATCAGCATAAAAGTACAAGAATGAACCAAATGAGATGTACAAAGATGACATTAGCATGAGGTATCATTAGCAGAAATGTGAACAAAGAAAAGTAAATTTAATACTATATGCCTCATCCCCCTCCCTTAACGAACCAAAGCAGCTAAGCTAAGTGGTCACACTCATAACCTCCCCACACATGGGTACACCACAGGGTAAACACCCTAGAACAAAAAGTGAGTGCAAACGGAGACGCTAGAGAGAGACAAAATAGGGGTAGCAAACCCCTTTCAGAAAAATTCACCAAAGAAAACAATCTTTCCAAAGAACTAGAGCTTCCACTGATAAAGACGTGCTGACACTAAAGATATGATAAATTCACAGCTCAAAGTCTTACCAACATGAAACCCTGGCCACGAGTTACAAGAAGGTAGACTTTGACAAGAATAAAGTGCACAAACAGTCTCCACCAAAAGCAGGGGACAGCGGAGAGTATGAGGAATGGACTACCCGCAAACACCAACCTCCCCTGAAAAGGGTACACCGCAGGAATAAGGACAATAATCCTGGGAATAAAAATGGGGCGTGGACTACCCGCAAACACCAACCTCCCCTGAAAAGGGTACACCACAGGGATAAGGACAATAACCCTGGGAATAAAAGTGGGGCGTGGACTACCCGCAAACACCAACCTCCCTTGAAAAGGTACACCGCAGGGATAAGGACAATAACCCTGGAAATAAAAATGGGGCGTGGACTACCCACAAACACCAACCCACCCTGAAAGGGTACACCGCAGGACAATAATCCAGGTAACCAAAAATGAGGTAAGGACTACCCACAAACACTCAACCTCCCCTATGTAGGGTACACCGCAGGACAATGCCTCGGAACCAAAGTGGGGCATGGACTACCCACAAACACCACTACCTAAGAAAACTAATAGAAATGGGCATTGACTACCCACCCACACACACAACCTCCCCTAAGTAGGGTACACCGCAGGGAACGAACCCTGAGAACATGAATGGGGCATTGACTACCCACAAACACAACAACGTCACCAAACAAGAGTACAAAACAAAATACGCCACTCTCCCTTGAAACCCAAAACTACAACATCCCCAACGCAGGGTACACCATAAGGTTTGATATCACACTAGGAAACAAAAATTAACATAGACAACCCACCAGCACACAACTTCACCAAAGAAGGGTACAGCGTAGGGTGTAAAAGATTTTACTCTAGGAAACACCTCAACAACCTGCCAATGGTAGTGTAACCAAATCAAGAGACTGTGCCCAAAATGCGCCCACCTACAAAATACACTGAGAATCTAAGCATTTCGAAGAATAAATAAATAAACAAAAGACTTTAGTTCCGGTGAGCGGTCTCTCACCCGGGTTCACTACACACAGCTCCTTGAAGTCAGGGTTGAATCTTGCCCCAAAAGTAAAGGGTAAAGCGTGAGGCAGACTGAAATGCAATATACGAAGTGAAGACAAAAGTTGTGGTGCTACGCTTCTTGTCCATCCAAAACATCTCGTTTTGTCGTTGTCCAGAGGTCTGTTTGATTCCTTGACCTTAGTGCAGTTCCCGGAAAGGTATCAGTACAATGTTCATGGTGCGGATCTTTGAAAGATTAAACTCGTGTCCCAACGCCGCTCGGATCTGGAGCATAGATGCGTATAAACACCATCTTTTCAAACAGATATACTAGATACCGGCACACATTGTGACATTGACGCCAGGAAGTTAAGAGCCACAGTGTGTGAGTTGAGTTGTAGCCACACCGGAAACACACCAGCTTCATTTTCCGAGTTGCAACAGCAGCTAACCAACAGTGCGCTGGTTCAGACCAAGATGGCGGCACGCTGTCACGCCTCCGCCGGGTGGTTCACGGCAAAGACGTGCTTTAGAAAGCGTCGACCGGACTGTGAGGCAGCGTCACAGGTAACTGCTGGATGCGACCCGAGACAGGTAGGACTGCGCGTGTGAAGAGTATGCGCGCGACAGGAGGCTCGTGGCAATTACAAAAGTAGCGGTTAAACAGTCAAGCCACTGTAACTGCATGAACAACCTCTGTCGGGCGTTAAAAATGCTAGAAATCACAAGGAAAGACGCTGACACAAACACGCAGTCACAGTAACGATCCTACCTGGCTTGTGTATGAATGGTTAAAGGTGTAGCTCCTCAAAAGAAAACACAGTCATAGGTGTAGCTCCTCAAAAGAAAACACAGTCATAGAGGATGAACCAACAGCGTAAAACGTTACACTTGTAAACTTCTCCTCAAATAACACAACACTCAGCCAGCTGCTTGACACTTGTCAAAGAGAATAGCACTCCTCACTTTAGACGATGACAGTAGGCTGTAAAGTAGATGATAAACAAACGCCCAGACTGCAGGCTGTCTTGATGGTGTAAGACACTGGTGGGGTTAGCTGGGGCTTACCTTTGGTTTCTAAAAAAAAAATGTCTTGAAACTCTTGATGTCTTTACCTTCTTGTCATGAGTTTCCTTGTTGGTCAGTTGTCCTTGTTCTTAACTGCACGCTTAGGTTAAACCAGTTGAAATCGTCGCCAAATTGTAGTAAAGGAAGATGCACAGTCCACTGTGTATGTCAAGATCCTTTATTGTAAGTTCCTTCCAAGATGATAAGTACAGCAGTAAAACCCCACCAGGAGCCAGCTGTTAGCAGCTCAGCCTGAGTTAACCAACTGCCACAGTCAGGTAGAGAGAGACACTGTGAGCCAGAGAGTCACCCAGGCATTCTATGATGTCACAGATGACATAGTACAGTCTATCTACTAAAGAATAGTGGAGAGGACATTTACTACAGGGTGCATGCCTGATACGATTTAAGAAATTGCCTGTGGAAGAGGGAGAGGGGTAGGGAGAAGGAAAAGATAGAATTAGGAACCCTAATGGTTGAATCTAAAAAACAAAACCATCTAGTTCTGTTGTCACGAGTACTGCCAAATAATTGTGTCCGTGAGAGTAAGTGTTTAAGACCGAGTCATGCTGTGCCTAAAATAGGCACGTGAGCTAAGTCTAGTGTTGGAGCGAACCGCCTGTATGGCACACCAGATAATGGATAATCCATGCATGGAGACAAATGGTTCAGGTTAGCGGGATGACCACGAGCATGCGACTACTTAAATAGGCTGTCAGGATGACTCATAACTGTGTACACAACATCTTGCCCAAAGCGCTCTAACGATATGAGACAAGGAAGCTACAATAGATCAATATCGGTGTCCAATTCCATTGGAAGTGAGGGTGCGTACTGGTGACAGCCAGTGTGTGAAGCTGCATTAAAAACCGCCTAAAATCGTGGCTGCGAGCAAAGACCGATCACCCTCCGCATCTGTATGTTCGCGATCCTGTTTGTCCCCCCCGAGGATGCCGGATTCACCCGGGGAGGTGATTGGGATTGATATCGGGCATGAGACCGTGGATCGAACGATGCATGAGCCATCGCTGTCAGTACTGGCGGAAATTTGGGCGTTTCGATCACAGGTTGATGTCTTATTGAGCAAATTGGACTCGCGCCTATCAGAGATGCTCCCGGTGGACCCGGACCCGGCCTTACGATTGAAACAGGAATCTGCAGCCATTCAAGCCGTGGCCATTTTGACTCCGTGCGAGAGCCCCGTGAGGAAACCGACATTGGAACCATCGGATGGTGCCCTGGGAGACGGTGTTCCCAAGGATGTTATGGTATCACCGAACCTTCCGCCACTACCGGCTGGGGAGATATCAGGAGGCGTTCCCCTCCCGGAGACTTTTGTTTGTGACTTTCCTTTCACTTTGTGGTCGTCTTCTCCTCTCTTGGTGACTCTACGACTCCTGCGCAGAATACATTGGGACTGTTCGTCCAGGAGGGAGAGGTCTTCAGCGTCTAAGATTCCCGTGGACCTACTGCCTGCGAGTCGCCATGGATTGCTTTTTGATGACTCTTTTCTCCTTTATTACCTCTTTGTGTGCCTTTGGGTCTCGATGGGAGGGGTCCGTGTTCTTGCTCGGAAGGGCCAAGGTTAGGATTGACTAGGTCGGGAAGGGTATTAGTGACTTTCACAAGTGTTCGACCTGTAACTGCTTGCTCTAAGAGGCTGGGCGGTGTTTTCCGGTACCCTCTACTCCCTTCTATACTGTTGTCATAAGTGTTCTTTTATTGATAGGGGGTGGCTGTATCTGGTGGGGGGTCTAAAGGGGCTGGGTGCCCGAATGTCTATGCCCTCCTCCATTCTTTTTCCTTCCTTTAGGGTTTTAGTTATTAGGGGCGACAGGCACGCTGCTAGTGGGGTTAGGCTGTAGCCATCTGCAGGGGTGCAGGGTGGGGGGCTGGACGGGGGTTTTTTATTTTGCCTTTTTTAATTTCTATGGCCTTTCTTTTCCTTCCTTTTCTTTTTAAGGATCAGTATAGCTACGAATCATTCGGACTTTTCTCTTATGCTTGTATCTAGTGCTCATGCTTTTCTGATATCCGATTTTCGGGTGGGCAGGCTCCGAGAATTGGCGCAACATGGAATGTATATTGTGTGTTCATTTGCATCGATCTGTATCCTTTGGCGCCGATTCTCCATCACAGTGGTTATTGTGTGTCTATCCTGTTTCTTACCCTGTCCCCCGCATTATCTGGTTTGATTGTATGGCACCTGATCCTCTCTCATATAATATAAAACGAAACCTCTGACTCATTCTGAAACTTAATTTTGCATTCTTATACCAGTTTTGTCCTGAATCGCCGCCGAACCTCTGGGTTGTCGGCTGATGGGCTGTGTAGTACTGTAATATCGGTGGTCTTAATCTATCTAGCGGCCAGCCCCCGCGGTTGTGGGCCCATGCCTGTATTTTCTTGAATGCTATAATAAAGGTTTAAAAAAAAAAAAAACGCCTAAAATAAGCAGTAGGGTAAAATTTAAACAAACCTCAGCATGTGAGGAACTTGTCTCATCCGTGACAATTTGGAGTCAATTGGCATAAGATAACTGGGATGTGAAATGACTCTGGGGAGAGAGAGAATACCGAGTGTAAGGAGGATGTGCAATGTTGCAAATTAGAAAAACATGCCGGTCGTGTGCGGGCTCACCTTTTCCAAATAATATAATTCCAGGGTATTTAATAAATAACTCCTGAGGACACAGTTGCGTACCGTTACTATGCACTGTTATGAGAAAAGAAATAACCAACCGTTTTAATAACCGGACATCAACTGACGAGCTAAACTTATACCAAGAACCTTGGTGAAGGCAACACCAGTGGCGAGCTAGACATATACACAGAACCTTGGTCAAGGCACAGCTAGGCTCAGGCATGACAAAGGGTCAGAATAACCCATGTCTTCACTCTTACCTGGTGTTTACGCAGTGTCCTTGCTAGGAATTGGTGAGTGGCAGAATGCGAGCGCGACGGTAGTGAATATATGGAAAATAGGCTAGTGTGTTTGCAAAAATTAGCGCAATGCCATCTTAGGTGAGGAAAATTAATAGAGAGAGAGGAAATACTGGGTAGAAGGTATCGGCTGGGGATGTCAAGAGTTGGAAAGTACAATGAGGATTAAAAAAACATTAGTATGCATTTATGATTTGTAAATTATAAATTAACTACATTTGTAGAACACGAGCTCCAGCTTGTGAGTTTATGTTTTTTCAGAGCTCGTGACAAAAGGGGAAATCCTTGAATGCAGTTAAAACAGAGCATTGAAGACAATAGAAGCCATTCGTATGGTGTGAGCTTGGACTAGTGAGTTTCATGTTTTCCAGAGCACGTGACAAGAGGGAAAATACTAGAATACAGTTATAACAAAGCAAGGAACGAAAATAGAAAACAAAAATTACATAAAAAATGATACAAAACATAAAATGGCTAAATTCAGATAGTCCTTTGGTCAATGATTTAGCTGACAACTTGCACATTAGGGTGTAGCCTCCAACATTTTCATAGCAAGTTAGCCCAATCCTCATTGCTGTTAAGGCCAGATTTGATACTGTCAGTGAGAATGATCATCCTCAGTTTTTCTTTGTTGAGGATCTTCGAGAGGTCACCACCACGAGATGGATGCTTTATCACTTTGACAAATGTCAGTTTGATCTCATTCTCATTGTGCCCTGCTTCAGTGAAATGTTTAACTAGAGGGGCATTAGCAGTTTTGCATCGGACTCTACTCCGGTGTTGTCCAATCCGCAGTTTGACTTTCTGTGTCGTCTGTCCGATATATATCTTGGGGCAAGGACATTTAATCAAATAGGTGTTGCAATTTGAAAAGGAGTTCAGTTTGATAGATACATTGTTAAATGTGAACTCTTTTCCTTCCATGGTTGTCTCACAAACAGTACAATTTCCACATTTTGCATGACCGATTAGTGGTTCCAACCCCCAAACTGCATTTATGGTAGTGGCAGGTTTGTTAGTTGGCAGTGCTGCCCGTACCAAGTGGTCCTTAAGGTTGCGGCTTTTGCGTAATGCAAACAGAGGCCGCTCTATCGTGAGATTGCCAGCATTCACGGCAGGCCAGTGTTTCAAGATGGATTCGCGAATGGAATTTGAAGCAGGGGAGAAAGTTGTGACACACATCGTGTTACTTTTTTCTTTGGGGGACAACAAGACCTCCCTTGGAAAATGCCAAGCATTTTTCTGTGCATTGCGTATCAATCGTTTGGGATATCCATGAGCCCTGAGTTTGCTGGATAGGCTAGATGCCTCACTGAAATAATCCTCCTTTGAGAAACAGTTGCGCCTGATTTTTTTTTTTTTTTTTTTTTTTTTTAAATCTGTTTTATTGGTACACGTGGCATACAATTACATTTCTTGTGTGCATAATTCAAAGGGGAAACAACAATTGGAGTAGTTCGTACTTCATCAATGCGAATGTTGGCGACGGTAGAAAGTCAATAAATGCACTCACTGTTAAAAAGTACCATCCGTTATCTTGGGGCGGTCCCTGCATTCACCAAGTCATTCGCTTCACCGCTTCTGTACAGTGTAATGTGCTCTGCCTGCCTTACTATGGTGCCAGACCTCACCCGTCAGGGCGGGTAGCCTGATGGCCAGCCGCACCCCCGGTATTCGCGACCCACTGGTTAGTGATGTAGCAAGTTGTCCCTCAGTAGTGTGAATAACCAACCGGGCCCAGTTCCAGGCAACCTGCATATGTGCTGTGGTCGGTTAGGAGGTTCAGTGGAACGCCTCCGTGAGGCAGAAGGTTGCGGCAGTGGCTTGCATGTGTGCTGCACTCCTGTGTTTAGTCGCCGTGTGTCGAAAGTGAAAGGTGTGGGTGGGAAAGGCAGATCCAGCGTGGACAACTGGGGGGTGTCCTTTGCCGTAAACGCCACCAATTCAAACTGGGGAAAAACAGGAGAGTAGGTGAGGGTGTGAAGAATCCGATCTCGGAGTAAGGGGGGGGGGGTGCTGCAGTGTTGGTTCTGCCTAGGCAGTTTCGGGTGTAGTAGTCTCGCGGGGTGCCGGCCTTGAGTGTGTTCGGGGAGGAGGTACTAGTGGTGTTTGGTAGCTCTAGGTCTCGGGTGGGGGCGCATCGTTGGGGCCGACTGTGTATGTGGGCTCCGCTGACTAGTGGGGGGGGGGGGGGCAGGGCAAGGCGGGATGGGTGGAGGAATTGGGGGGGGGGTGGAGAGGGAAAAAGGGGGGGGGGAAGGTTATGGGGGCGAGCGGTGGATTACTGGGGTGGTATTTCATGTCCTTATATGTGTGGCTCCCGATACTCCCCTTTCTCACTACTCAGTCTGTGGTTCGGACCTGTCCCCCCCTGTCCACTGGGGAGGAGCCATCTCCTTACAATATCCCTTTATCGTGGCAGGCCCTGGTGAATGCTCTCAGGAAGCCCTCCCATGTCTGGGCTATCGGTGTGGCCCTCCGCCCAGCCGTCTCTTCCCTACGTAGCACCGTGCCCTCTGCGGTCGCCCAATAGATGAGGGAGGCGCTCCAATGTTTCGTCAGGGGCGGTTCTGCGGCTTTCCAGTGGCGGGTTATGAGTCTTTTGGCGGTTATCAGCCCCAGATCCCAGAACCTCATGTGTGCTTTGTTATGCTTGGTCCTGGTGAGGAGGCCCAGCACACAGGTGTCCCAGTCGTGACGTAGTCCCAGCGCAGTCCCTTTTGTCAACAGCGTGGTGACATCATGCCAGTACGTCCGGAGCTTGGGACATGCCCACAGCATATGCAGGAGATCCGCATCTAGGAGCGCGCATCGCGGGCATTCGGAGGTATTCAAACCAAAGTAGCGGTTAATCTTGTCCGGGGACAGGTATGCCCTATGCATGATATAGAACTGTATGATTCTGAATCTCGAATTGCGGGGAACGTGTTGCGGCCCCTCTAGGATCCTCTCCCACTCTTTATCCGACCAGTCCCTCCCCCTGTCTGTGGTCCACCTGTCCCTGAGCGACTGAAGGGAGGCCGTTGTGTGGGACCTCAGCGCCTGCGTCAGCCAGTGCACAACGTGCGACCCTGCCCCCATTACGTGCAGGTATTGTATTAAGAGGTGGGTCTCGGGTTCCACGGACATATCGCCCCAGTGTTCCGTTAGGACCCGCATCATTGATGCATGCATCAGGAATTGTCCCGCCGGCAGTCCTGGATTCTCCACTAGCCCCTCGAACCGTACCATGGCCCCGTCGTCATACAAGTCCGCCAGTGTCTCAAGCCCCACCTGCGCCCAGTCTTGTAGGCGTGCTGCAGTCACCACTCCCCCGGGCCTTGGCAGTCCTTCTAGTGGCAGGGCTGGTGCGTAGGGGGCAGTTTCCTTGGTCAATCGCAGTGCACGCCTGTAGCACCTCAGTGCCACTGCTAGGTGTAGTTGCGTCTCGCGTGTCGCGCCTCTGAGGGGGTGGAACAGTGCGAGAGCTTCCGCATGGGTCAGGGCCGGGACTGTCGAGGCCGTGTCATTTAAGTTCCTACCCGCAAGCCAGGCCACCACCCATTGGAGCTGCGCGGCAAGGTAGTAGTGCTCTTGATTCGGGACCGCGAGTCCCCCCGAGGTCGTCGGGGCATACAATTTCTTCAGGGCCACCCTTGGTCTCCCCGCATTCCATATCAGTGTTCGTGTTAAGGTCTCCAAGTCTCTAAAGACCCGAGCTGGGACATACACCGGTATGTTCGAGAAATAGTACAGGAGTCTAGGTAGGACTATCATTTTGGTTAGGGTGATTCTGGCCGGCACATTGAGCGGGAGTGTGCCCCAGAATTGGATCTGGGCCCGCAAGGAATTTATGGCTCGAATCAGGTTGCCATCCAGTATATCTGCTGCATTCCTATATATGTGGATGCCTAGATACTTGAAAGTGCCGGCATACCATGTCAGTGTTGTGTCCCCTAGCTGCACTGCGCATTCCTGTATATCCGGGTGAAAGGGGAAGACCCCAGATTTACCCCAGTTGACCCTCAGTCCTGAGTGTGTTGTGAATTCTCGGAGGGCATCGGTAAGTCCCGGTGGTATCCGTGTTAGGTCCCTGACGTAGAGGAGTAGGTCGTCGGCATACAGGGAAACCGCGTGTACCCCATCTATCAACGGGATGCCCCACTCGGCGCCCTGTGTCCTCAGTATCTCCGCCAGCGGTTCCATGGCCAACGAGAAGAGTAGAGGTGATAACGGGCAGCCTTGCCGTGTGCCCCGCCTCACCCGTATGGCCTCCGATAGCAGGCCCCCTATCCGGACCCGAACGGTTGGCGTTTGGTATAGGAGTCCCACCATGTCCAGATATGCGTCTCCCAGGCCAAACTTTTGCATTAACCGCCCTAAGAAACGGCCACTCCACCGAGTCAAATGCCTTTTCTAGGTCTAATACTATGCAACCCGATAATGGCCAGGGGCCTCTCGCGTACTCCTGCACTCTAAACAGCCGGCGGATGTTGTGCGATGTGCTGCGTGTGGGTACGAACCCATTCTGGTCAGGGTGGACCAGGGTAGGTGTGTATTGGGCCAGTCTCCTCGCTAGCGTAGAGGCTAGTATTTTGTAGTCTGTGTTTAAGAGGGCAAGGGGCCTATATGAGCCCATAAGTGTCTCTTCCTTACCCGGCTTCAGGAGGGAGACCAGGGTAGCCTCCCTCAGAGATGGGGGCAGGGAGGAGTCGTCCAGAGCCGTCTCATACAGTTTTACGAGCTCAGGGACCAGGAGGTCTTGGTATGCTTTATAGAACTCCGCTGGGAGTCCGTCTGGGCCAGGGGACTTTCCGTTGGAGAGCGCCGCTATGACTTCCCGGAGCTCCTCGGGGGCAATGGGTGCCGCTAGGACGGCACGTTGGGCATCGGTGAGTGACGGCAGCAGTACCTGGTTAAGATACTCCTCCGTGTCCGGGGCGGGCGTGGGCAGGCAAGAGCGATACAGTGTTTTGTAGTGTGCGGTGAACGCTTCGTGGATCTCTGACTGCGTATGTAAGGGCACCCCATTCGCGCCTAGTACTTTTGTGACTGGCTTCGTCCGGTCTTCTCTAGCGATGAGCCACGACAGCAACTTACCGGGTTTGTCCCCCCTATCGTGTGTGCGCGCCGCGTGAGCCGCGAAATTCAGACATCTGAGCCTCTCCAGCAGTTTTTCGTGGGCCGCCTGCGCATTGTGAAGCCCAGTGATGTGTCCTCCCACCGAGTCCCGTTCATGTCGACTCAATTCCTCCTCCACCCTATGTAAGTCCCTCTCCACCTGCCGTTTGAGGTTCCCCTGCGTGCCCAAGCACTGTCCCCTAATGACCACTTTGAACGCCTCCCATTCCATCTGCAGAGAGGTGGCTGAACCTGCATTATCCTCAAAGTAGTGTACAATATGTGCGAACAGTGAGTCCCGGAAGGGTGCGTCTAGCAGGAGGTCCGGCTGCAGCCTCCAGTTGGGGACAGGGGGGCGAGTGTTCGCCCATGAGACCGTTAACATGTGTGGGTTATGGTCGGAGTGTGTCCTACCCATGTAAAGCGCTTCCGTCACCAGTGGGAGTAGATCATCTGTGAGCATGAATCTGTCTAACCGGGTGTGCAGGGTATGGGCTCCTGAGTAGTACGAATATATCCTGGCCGTTGGGTTCCGGTGGCGCCACACATCATGTAAGTTCCAGTGTGAGGCCCAGGCTATAAGAGCTTTCATGGCACCCACCACTGGTGCGCTGGGTAGAGGTGGGAATGAGCGGTCCAGTGTGGCATCCAATACACTATTGTAATCCCCCCCAATATCCAGGGGATCCCGTGCCAGTGCGCCAGGGTTGTGGACACCATTTCCAGGAATCTCTGTTGATCTGTGTTAGGGGCATAGAGCGACGCCACCACCAGCGGTCGTCCATCCAGGCGTCCCTTCACTGCCACCAACCTCCCCTCCTTGTCTATGTGTGAGTCTTCAACTTCAAACGGGAGCCCTGGTCTCACCCATATCAGTGCCCCCCTGGCATAAGAGGAGAACCCAGTCGCATAGATCTGACCCCGCCACCGCCTGCGCAGGGTGTGTACCTCTGGGGCTGTCAGGTGTGTCTCCTGTAGGAGTGCTATCTGCACCTTGTGTCTCTTCAGGTATGAATAAATCATGTACCTGCGTGCGGGTGTGTGTATTCCGCGTACATTCCAGGTACACATTTTGACTTCAGCCATCAGCATTCAACAAGGCAGTCACACCCGTTCTCTCCCTCGCTCCAAGCATCCTCCCAATAGGCCCTCCAGCTTCCAGTGTCAGAGTATCCCCACCCTTGTCCGAGCAGCCCCTGGAATAGTCCAGCGAGCACCCCTGCGGGCCATGCATGCAGCGTTTCACAATAGGGAGAAGGGGGGTAAACATTAACTGGGGATAACACCATCGGGTCGGTTGCCAAACGGGCAGCCGTCCAAACATTCTGCAAAAAGTGCGAACAATCCATTCTGGGGGGTTGCTAGTCATCACGCAGTTCGAGCAGCCAGTGAGTGTCTGTTGAGCGTGAAGGCGTGAGCGCCCTCCCAGGGGGGTGTGATTGTAGATCTGAGTGGCCAACAGGCTGGCCCGCCGTCTATGGAGCAGTGTATTTGTAAAGACACGGGGCCACTGCTCTGGTCAAGTTAGTAGTTGGTAACCATCGCCCACCCATAGGGACCCTGCAATGTGGTGGCCCCTGCGGTGTGGGTACCTTGGGGCGTCTGCCCCGCAGTGGATAATTGCAAGCGTGACATCGTCTTAACTTACTGCGGGTTCAGTGTCCGTTACCACCGGGCAGTGCCGTGTCAATGCTTCCATCGCTGAGATCCCCGTGTTGCGGCACTTCTTCAGCCGTACAGGTCCGACGTTTGTGGGGTGATGTCTGGCAGCCCACTTGAGAGTTGCGAATCCGGGAGACCATATATCGCCTCATCGTCGCTCGGTAACATCCTAGGGCTGGTGGCAGGCGGGGAACGCTGTGACGGGGAGCCGCTGAGCTCCGAGACCATCCGCAGGGCTTCCCGTTGTTCTCTGCGTACGTCCTCTTCCGGTGGGCTCGCGCTATGCTGGGCGTTGTTGGCCGCGGGGGAGGGTGACCTGGCGCCACGTCTCCTCCTGGATCTCCTGCGTCTCCTAGGCCTGTCCGGGTTTCTTGATCTCCCCGTGCTCTTGTCTGTCCCATTGTCCAGCCAGGCCTCCACGTCTTCCGAGGAGTCAAAGAAGTGTGTTTTCTCATTCGCTATCACCCTGAGTTTCGCTGGGAAGAGGAGGGAATATGTGAGTCCCAGTTGGCGTAGCCTCCGTTTTACCATTAGGAATGAGTGCCTCTGGCGCTGCACCTGGATTGTATAGTCTGGGAAAAACATTATGTTCTCATTTTCAACTTGAATGGTGCCCAGTTTTCGAGTTTCTCGTAGTACAGTGTCCCGGTCCCTATAGTTCAGGATTCGGATCAGAAAAGGGCGTGGGTTAGAGCCGGTGTGGAGCGGCCTGGTCGGGACTCTGTGTGCCCGTTCCACCACGAAATATGGCGAGAGGGTGCCTTCGGGCAACAGGGTGCGTAGCCAATCCTCTACGTGGGCGGTCGGATCTTTGCCTTCCCATTTTTCTGGCAAACCTACTATACGGACGTTGTTGCGTCTCGCCCTCCCTTCTGCATCCTCTGCCCTGTCCTCCAGGAACTCCACCCTGTTGAGGAGGTCTTTAATATGTTTGTCCGATTGGGCGACACGAGGTTCTATGTCCGTCACTGTGGCTTCCAGGGTTTTGGTGCGCTCGGCTAGTTTCTTATGGTCCTCCTTCAAGTGCGTGAGGTCTATGGCGACTCCGTCTATTTTCGCCTCCAGGGATGTCCGGGTGGACTGGATGGAATTTTCCAGGCGTTCCATGGCCGCCAGCACCGAGTCCAGTCTGGCCGTTACCGGATCTGCGTCCGTTTGGTTCTGCGACTTGTCCATTTTGCCCTTTTGGGACGTACTCCCCGTTCCTGTGCGCTTCCCGGCACCTCCAGACATGAGAGGGGACTGATTCTCGGAGGATCCGGGTGGGATGGTGGTCCGTGGTCTCGTCGATCGCCAGAGCCACTGGCTGGTGCTTAGGCGGCGTTTCCAGGGCAGGTTACTGTCACCTTAGAGCCTCCTGTGTGGTCTAGCCGTCCAAAGCGCAGTGCGAGTCGGTGGCAGCCGTTATTCCGTTCAGGACGGTTTCAGGCTCTGGCAATGGGTTATGCTGTGTCCCTCCCGCTGTTGGATGTGTTCTGGGCTCCTCGCTTACCCCCAGCTGCGTCGGGCGTCCAATTGCGCCGTAGTTCCAAGGGCACCGGAGTCGTGTGCAGCGTGTGGCAGGCAGTGTCACCCCACGGCGCTCATCACTTCTAGCCGCCCCTACAGTTCTGTGCGTGCGATCAGCAGCAGTGCCTTCCGGCCGTCCGTGGCTGTGGCGGGTGACCTGAGCAGTCGGATCCCGAGCCCTGCGATTGGTCAGCGGCTCTCCCTGGCACCACCCTTCGATCACCCTGCGCTGTGGGTCGTGGATATGGCTCACGGGGCGCCCTGGTAATCTCAGCGCGACTCGGGGGTGGCTGTTGTTCCGCCCGGGTCAGTGTCTGGTCCGGCCTACGGGTTATGCCGTTCCGCTCCCGCAATTGGACTTATTCCGGGCTTCGTGCCCCCTGATGTGCCGGGCTTCCAGCTAAGCTGTGGTCTCAAGGGCGCCGGGATCCGTCAGTGTCCAGCTGTGGGCGCTGGCGGCGTGTGCATCGCGCAGCAGGCAGTGTCTCCCCTCGGCGCTCACCCCACACGGCAATCCCTTCAGGTCTGCGCACGTGGTCAGCAGCGGGATCTTTAGCTGGGCAGTGGCTCCCACCGGCGCTGTCCCACTGCCACCTTGCGTTTTGGACAGCGGATGTGGCCTACTGGGCGCCCTGGGAGGTGTCTCCTAGCTGCCTGGTTGTTCGTGGCGCCGGGTGAGCCCGGGTCTACTGGCTCCGCTGCATTGGTAGGGGTGAGTCCACTTTCGGCGCCCGCTGGGCGGGTGCTGCACCCTGTGCGCCTCGCTTCGCGGCACTTACCGCCCAGGGCCGCAGCAGGCGGCGTCGGGGGTCCGATCCCGGGTCCGCTCCCCCCAGCGCTGTTCCGTTCCACAGTTGTAGGCCGAGTGGGGGATGGGCACCTCCTCGCGTCCAAGGCAGCCTCAGCAGCCCAGCGGGCGGCCTCAGTCCCCCAGCGTTGCGCCTCTCCACTGTTCTCTGGGCACGGCCAGTCGGGTCGTCTCTGCTCTCTGTGGTCCGCCGAGGGTCGAGTCCCTTTGGTGTGACCCAGCGCCGCCGCTCCAGTGCGCGTCTCCCGGGCGTCCCTTCCGTGTGGCCCTCGCTTCCGGTTTCGACACCGGGCTCGCCTGCCGGGTCTCGCCGAGCTCGCGTCCTCTCCTTCGGCTATGGCGGCCGCGCTGGTGTCGGTGCGGCCCCGGGGCTCGATGGATCTTGAGTTTCAGTCCGATACTTCGGCAGCACCCCTTGGTCACTCGCTGCAAGTTTGGGCCGGCCAGGTGTTGTTCTCGACGGATAAATGACCCCCTAAGCACGGGCTCACGCCGAAGCTCTGCTAGGGAGCAGCCAGTCTCGCTGCGCGCGTAGCCACGCCCCTCAACAGTTGCGCCTGATACGCAGAAATTGTGAGTAAGGTAAGGAGTCCCTAAGTGCCCGGGGGTGGTTACTGTCATACCTCAGTAAGGTGTTTCGCTCTGTTGTTTTTCTATACAGTCTAGTCAACAGTTGACCGCCAGAATGGTAGATAATGAGGTCAGGGAATGGGATCTGTTTGGTTACATGTGATGGTGAAACTGAGACCTGAGCAATTAATCTTAAGCCAATGTCGGAATTGAGAGAGCGTTTCTCCGTTGTGATGCCATTACAGAAAAATGCAATCTATGTAATGCCGCCACATGGTGAGACCACTGAAGAATGGGTTGGTGGGTGAGAGAATTGAGGACATCTCTAAGTGGTCCATGAACAATATCGCTAAGTTGGGGGCAAAAACAGCCACCATTGATGTACCCTTCACTTGCTGGTAGTATTCGTTATCAAACTGGAAAAAATTCCTAGTGAGACACAGTTCCAAAAGTTGGATTATGAACAGTGTGGGGACAGGGTGTGGGCGTGGCCGTATGTCGAGGACACCTTGGATTACCTTTAGTGCTGAAACCTGTGGAATATTTGTGTAAAGGGATTCCACCTCCATCGTGCATAGTATATCATTAGCGGGGTCAAACCTATGATGTTCTACCAAATTTATCATAGCCATGCTGTCCCTGACATAGCAGTGTGTCATGGGTACAAAGTTCCTAATAAAGTGGTCAATGTATTGGCCAAGTGGTTCTAAGATTGAACCGCAGCCGGAGACTATCGGCCTACCCGGGGGATTAGTCTGGTCTTTATGGGCTTTGGGCAGCGTGTAGATCACTGGCATTCTGGGAGATTTGACATTAAGGAAATTCTTTCTGGTTGAGGAATCCATCTGATTTAGCATCAGTAGTGAGCTGTAGGATTATTGTCTGTAGTTCTCTGGTGGGATTCGTTGGTAGTCTGCAATAGTGATCAGTATTCGCCAACTGGCGTAAGATTTCAGCCTTATATGAGTGCTTCTCTTGCAAGACAATGCCGCCGCCTTTATCAGCAGATTTTATTACAAGTGTTTCATTGTCTTTCAGTGTCGCAATGGCCTTCTATTCTAAAAGAGAGATATTGTAGGGAATTAACTGTTTTCTGGATTCAAAGGTGGTTAGGTCATTTATTATGAGTTTTTCAAAGGTGGCAATTTCGCCTGGAATCATATTGGTGGTGGGCGAGAAAGAGGATGGTGGCCTAAAGGGGGTGTTGGAAATAATGTCTGGTGAGGGGTTCAGTAAAAACCTCAGCAATTCAGTGAGTAATTCGAGGAAATTGGGTTGAGTGGTGGGGACGAAAGGAGAGGCCCTTACTTAACAGGGATGTTTCTGCGTCAGTGAGAGTATGCTGAGATAAATTAAAAATGGGTATTTGTTCTTGGATTCTATGGCTGGTAGCTACCACTGATAGAATTTCTGTCGTGTTTATCGCTCGCCCGGGGGTTTGTACCATCTCTGCGCTTGTTTGACGCGCCCTCGCTTGGGTCGGTCCGGTTGGCCTCACCCTAAAAAATTATCAGGGCCCGGGTGGAGGTTGGAAGTACTGGGACCCTGCCCTGAGTCTGAGTTGTCAGATGAGTCTGCAGAGGTGTTTGAGAATCCCACCAGGGAGTATTCCATCTATTAAAACGGCCCCAGGGTCTACTGTTCTGTGGGTTAGAGTAGGTACGATTTGTGCATTATGGCCAGCAGCCCACTTCAAGGGCTCGGATAGATCAACTGTGTGGCAATCATTTTATAATACATTACAACAAAAGAGTAACTTAAAGAGCAAACTGAAGGTTGCCCTGAAAAGAACTAGAAAAAAGATAAGAAACTAGAGGCACAACCCATGTGTTAAAAAGAACCCTCACTCACCGACCTGGTCGTGACATGCTTCATCATAGGGTTCTACCAGAGAAGCCTAATGCTTCCCTGGTATGCTTCCACGCCTGAATTACAGCGGAGCAGGATGTTCAAATGTGTGTGTGCATAAGTGGTGAAAGAAGTGATGGTTAAAAAGGAATCTGGCACTAACCCATCTACTATTTTATTCAAGGTTGGCCAGGTACAATTAAAAACGTGAGACGGATGTGAACCAGTTCTGTAAAGTAATTGGTATCATCCGATTTTGGGTGTTTCTAAGAAGCGGTCAACAAGTTTCTGCTTTTCAGTGCTATTAGCGAAGCATTCGTCAGGACGTATATTAGGTTCCACGGAGGTATGCGCACTCTAAGGTGCACCCTAACCTGTGGAACAGTTCAAAGTGGTACAACTCACGGTTATACCCCGGTGATCTTGTGTCGATTTCAAAAGATCTTTGTAAAAACGTAGAATCACTTGATTCAGTGTTTCATGGAGGCCATAGGGAGAGGGAACAGACATTTGGGTCTGTTTGGTAGTTCAATTTCTCCTTAACCTTAGGAATTGTCCAAAGGGAAGGTTTTGCTTCAGAATGCCAAAATTTCCACTGGTAAGTTGCCAGGTGGTGGCACGAAAGTCGATTTCTTCTTCAGTCCAGTGTCAGGTGTAGTTTGGTCATTGTCTGTTTTGTCTTTGAAACCTAAACCATCAAGATAGCTTCTTGAAATTTACGAACACCATAAGCAGAGCACATCTGATATTTCTTGATCTGAACATACTGGCTGAGGGTGGGTCTCTGAAAACTACAACACACTTTAAACCCACCGCGAGAAACTGTTTGTTGACTTACGATAGTTTCCATCCGAGACATCTGAAGCAAAACCTTCCCTTTGGACAATTCCCAAGGTTAAGGAGAAATTGCACTACCAAACAGGACTATCTGCTACAAGCTGATGACCTAAGCCAAAAACTAACAGCAAGGCAATATCCCAACAAACTTGTAAGAGATGCAAAAAAGAGGGCAGGTAATAATCACAGAGATGCACTTTTGGAGCCCAAAGTGAAACATCCAAAAGAGAATACACGACCCATTTGCATCACTACATTCAATAAAATATCTGATCAGGTAACAAAAATAGTGAAAAAACATTGGCCTATCATCAATAGCGGCGATCTAAACATACCCATTCCAATGTTCAGTCATCGCAGTGGGAGGAATCTGAGAGACCATTTGGTCCACAAGTGACTGATACAACGAACAGACTACAACCCCTTCCCAAAGGCCACTACCCATGTAACAACTGTAGTGTGTGCCATTTGACAGCCACTACCAAGACGGTCCTTTTTAATAACAATGACACATGGGAGCTGAGACAGATGTCTAATTGCAACACCAGTGGAGTAGTATACTTAATCACTTGTAGTTGTAATTTACATTACATTGGAATGACTACCCGCAAAGTCAGCACCAGAATAGTCGAACATAGTAGTAACATCAGGTGCAAGAGAGCGACAACACGAATGACGAACCATTTCATAGAAATGAACCACACACCCTATGACATGAGGTGGGTGGTTCTCGAAGTTGTCAAAGCCAAGGAGAACCAAGAAAGGATACTCCATGAACGCGAACAAAGGTGGGTGTTCAAACTCCATACGGATTCCCAGGGACTCAATGATGATATCCCTTGGGGTGCCTTTAGGAACTAAGATGGTCTCCTAGTATTCTCAAAAAGATACCCTAATACTGAACTACTACCTCTCCTTATGGGAATTACTTGCACTCTCACCATTGCAAAAATAACATCCGTCGTTGAGAGCGATTCTATAAAAACCATTTTTGAAAAATCGTCTTTGGAATAATTTGTAATAACAACGATTTTTTGAAAATATTATTTTGTTTGGGAAGGTTTTACTACATCCATTAATGAACAACACTACCATCCTAAGAGCCCCCTCTTTTTCTAATCCATTTAAACACCTTGCAAATTTGACCTCACTAGTATTCTTGATAAAGGAAGCCTGGTTACAACTATAGCGGTCCCGCTATATATTACCATTAAGGCTTGTATCTCTCGGCATATTATGTCGACAGTGCGTCTGGTTAACACGAACAACTTTTGAGCATTGATTCCCATTGTCGTTCTCGGGTCATGTAAAAGACCCAAAAATTAGTCATTATTTTCGAGGGCATTCACGCTACCCCACATTTCTTCCTACTTTAAATTGTAAACGAAGAACTTCATTCACATTCGGAGAACCTCTTTCAATATCCTTTATTGCACTCGAAAAAAGCATACTTCCAAGATGGCCACCTGCACCAAACGGTCTAGCGGTCTCCAGGGAGGAACCCGGAAGTCCGCCAAGCTTTTAATCTCACACGAGTAACCGGACAAGCAAGATGCGGTCCCAGGGAGGCGATTGTCAGGTGTGACCGAGCGTTTTCACCAGATAGGAAGTAAGTAAAGCGCTGGCTACAACGGAGAACGCTGTACTTTCTCGACATTAAAAAAGACTGAGAGTCCGATTATACGATTGGCTCACTATCAATCGCAGGGTGCTTACTTTTTCCTCTTACTGCATTATCCAACAGCAGTGATTCCCATAAGTGAAAGCGACCCCCTGTGAGACCATGAAGTGTTAATATACACTTTAATAAGTAAATATCGATATCATTATTCTTGTGTACCTGCTATATGTTTTATGTGTCTAACGTCCTGGTCACATCAAGTCCTGTCTGTTTTTATGTGTGAATTCACAAAACACCGCACTGTTCTGATTGGAGAAACACTTGGCATGGCAGCCTGCACGCACCAATATGGTGCAACCATCAACCATAGCTCCGCATGTGTGCAGCATGATAGTGTACTACGTCTCCCTTCCCACTAGGAGGGTTTGAATGCTACTAATGATATGTTTTCTCTTCCAGCACCATCAACTTGATACAGACGTATGTATTTCTAATGTGAATGCATGCTTTGTTCAATAAGTATATTATTTCCAATCTGTGCACCCATTCGGGTCCTTAGGAGTGGCATATGCAGGGCTGGTCCCTGCATGGTCCTGAAGAAATGCTAAGGGTAGCATGAAACATGTTGACCTTTTAAGTTCACTGAATCAACCCTACTAAAGGTTGACTTACAGTGACACTAACCCCACTTTTAATATACCTGCCTAGGAGCAATAATACATTTGTTGAGGCCCACTAAGCACGGTATTTTTAATTCACTCACACCCACTCCACCACACCTCTTTTACATTACAAATAGTCTCTCACACGTAGTCGTGAGTCGCAGCACGCCCCTTTTCGTAGAGAACTGGGATGGCCCCAATGATGAAGCATGTCACCGCGGGCAACCCCGGTGAGTGAGGGGACACTAGAAAGAAATTTTTCTTTCTTTCAATGGTCAAACTGATCAATTTGGTCAGTCACCTACACCTGAGCTAGGTCCCGGGACCCCATGTGTGGGTTCCCACTTTTGTACTAAACCAGTTGGAGGACGACCTAGTCTTATACACCTCCTTCTCCCTCTGTTTCATATTTATTTTCATAGATTGACCTTGAAGCCAGACATTGCTCCAAATAATCAAAGTTCTTCAAGTAATACGGGCAATGAGGTCAATTGACTGGTTAATGATAGAATGACATCATCAGCATACTGGCTAACAAGATGTCGGTCTCGGCCAAAAGGGATTCCCAAAAATGTGCAGATTATCCGTCAGTCCTTGCACCATGGGTCAATATAGAGACTGAAAAGAAGAGGGGACATCCCTGACATGGTCCGCATGAAATAGGGAATGTGGAGGATGGCGCGCCATTGAATCGGATAGAAGCTCGAAGGGCACTGTATATGCAGCGAAACCATGTGGTAAATATGTCGCCAAAGCCAAATTTCCGGAGAGTTGCAAAGACATAGGCCCCCATTAGGATGGCGGGCGGATATCCCCCGCCAGGCCGGCGGGAGCCACCACCGGCCTTGCGGGGGCGATCTGCCCGCCATCTGTGACGGAATGACCCCCCCGCCATATTAGCATGGCTGGGGGGTCCGCGGCAGATGGAAAGACCGTCCACCGCTTTGGCGACCGTGGCGGAATAGGGTTTATATGGTCCGATAGACACCGCCAGCCATATTTGGATGGCCATTTACCAATGCCTTTCCGTGGCGGCAATGCCGCCACAGAAAGGCATGCGGAGTCTACTTTGGGAGCCCGCCCCCAAAGACTCCGGGGGATGGGGGTGCACATGGGGGGTACCTATGGTACACGCTGCATTTCAAAGTACAACGTGGCAGGCACCGCACGGTGCCTGTCACGTTGTGCTTTGAAATGCACAACATGTATTTTTTTTATTTTTTTTTGTAAGACCTTTATTAACAACATACAGGTTACACAGCCACGAGCCTACAACCCGGGGGCCGGCATGCAATGTGTCAGCAAATACTTAATCAAATACAATCAGAATACAAATCAGCCTTCATCATCAGCCGGAGCCGCCCCTTGCTCACCCTCCGCAGGACTCGCAGCTAGCATTTCAATATGAGTCTTACATTCGGTATTTTATAGATAAGAACAGTAATAGAACCCAACTTAAAGACCTGTCATCGAAGTCGTCCATATCAGACTGTACTCTCTTATTAACGGACCTGGTTTTCTCTTCGGACTATGTAATAGCCACGTTCAGCCTGTACATAATATATTGCCACCTTTTAATGTAACGCTAAACCTTTTACACTTCTATTTCCTCCTCCTGGGAGTTAAGAAAGTCTGATAGGAAATACCAGTAGTCCTTCGGCCTAGTTTTCACAGGGAGGTTCTCTTCATATGTCATCAACCTGTCTCTGCATACGGACATGTCATGGAGCCATGTGGATTTTTTGGGTACCTTCCGACTATTCCAGCACTGTGCCACCTGTCTCTTAGCTAGCAACAAAGATATTACGCAAAACTTACGCTTCAGTGCACGAAATTGTGGTACAATCCCAAGGAGACAGATTTGCACTGTGCATTGTACCTCTTCCTCTAGCATGACAGTGAGTGTGGATGTGACTGCCTCCCAATACTCTGATATCTTGGCACAATACCAGGCAAGATGCGCAAAGTTCGCACCTACCCTGTTACATCTCTTGCACCTGTCCTCATCTTGTAATCCAAATTTAAGCAGTTTGGAAGGGGTATAGTATGCCTGATGGATGAATTTGTAGTGTATAATTCTCAAGTTTCCGTTGGGCGTGAGAATCTGTGTCAGGGCACAAGTCTGTTGCCATTCTGCATCTGTTAACGGGGTCTCTAGCTCCAAATCCCACCTAGCCCTAGCCTTCGTAGTAGGTTGCACTATCTCTGCCTGTGCTGCCGTGTATAATCTGGATACCAGATGTGATAGGTCCTTTGTGGTAATTATTAGCTGGAGTGGTGCTAAACACTCTGGTTCTACCGGAAATGTTGGATAGTGTTCCTTCAGTGCTCTTGTTAATCTGTAATACGTGAAGCGGAACATGGGGGTCATATGTTGTATATATGTTAACTGTCCGATGTCCCGGAATGAGCCCTCTTGAAACACATCTCCCATTTTGTCTATTCCAGCTTTACGCAGTAAAGACATGCCTACCTGCTCACTAGTGACTGACAGTGCTTGATGGTGATGTAGGGGTAGTGCCGGTGCATACAATGGAGTTTTACGGGACAATTGTCCAAGTTTACGCCAGGCCTTGATTGTGGTATCTACGGTGTTAATGTCCTTCGCATGCAGCGGCGGTCTGGTGTGTGTTATTATCGCTGACAGGGGGACAGGGTCCGCATCTCCCTCCTCTATGGCTGTGTGAGTGAGATACGGTACTTCGTGATACCAATAGGCCGCATATTGCGCCTGGGCGCACAGGTAGTATAGGAGAAAGTCTGGTACCCCAAAACCACCTTGTGCATACGGGAGTGTTAATGTCTGGAGATCTATTCGGGCTTGTTTGCCAGCCCATATCAGTGTCAGTACCATTGACTTAATGCGGCGAAAGGTTTCTCTGGTGGGTGTGATAGGAATGCTGTTAAAGAGGTAAAGCAGCTTAGGTAAAATATTCATCTTAACGATCGCGATCCTATCAGCTAGGGATAGTGGCAAATGGATCCAGCGCTGGATTTTGTCCTCCAGCTTGGATATCACTACCCCATAATTCGCACGCATAACTTCTTCCGGGTCTCTATGATACATGACCCCTAGATAGCGAATTGGGCCCTGTTGCCATTCCAGTGGATAGTCAATCTCAAAGGGGGTGGTAGTGTCCGTTAGCGGTATTATGGAAGATTTTGACCAGTTAATTGTCAATCCCGAATGACCCCCAAATCTTATATATTCTCTGAGTATATTATTCAGATGAGCATCGGGATCACGTATATACAGCAGCATATCATCTGCGTACAGAGATATGTGCAGTGGTCTGGACGCAAACTGCAGAGCTGAATCTTTGTAATTTTGTCTAACTATACATGCAAGGGGTTCCAACGCTAACGCGAAAAGTAAGGGGGAAAGGGGACAACCCTGTCTGGTGCCACGTTCTATATCAAAAGGAGCTGAGACATAACCATTTATCCGGACTCTGGCGCATGGTTGCGTGTATAGTAGCGATATCCATTGGACGAATCGTTTGGGGAAGCCCATCCTGTGTAAAATAGCTATCATATAGCTCCATTCAATGGAGTCAAATGCCTTAGCGGCATCGAGCATGACCGCCACGGCTCTAACTGAGGGCTGAAGGTAGTGGGAGAGAGCGAATAAGGATCTTGTATTGTGGGAAGTTGATCTTGTGGGGATAAAACCAGTCTGATCTGGGAGGACCAGACGGGTCATTAGAGGGGATAAGCGTTCCGCCAGCAGTTTCGCGAGTATTTTCGAATCTACGTTAATGAGCGATAAAGGCCTGTAGGAGTCACAATCTTCAGGATTTTTGGACGGTTTCAGGAGGGCAATGATTAGTGCCTCACGGAGTGTAGGGGGAAGTATTGATTTCTCGAAGGAAGCGCCAAACATGTCTACTAAGTAAGGCGCAATAATGTCTGCAAAGTGTTTGTAAAATTCGTTAGTGTACCCATCCGGGCCTGGAGCTTTGCCATTAGGTAGTGACTTTATCACTGTTGTCACCTCCTCTACTGTGATGGGCATTGCTAAGTGTTCCCTCTGTGTATCAGACAGCCAACCAATCGCTACATCATGTAAATATTCAAAAACCTCACTTGCCGAGGTTTTGGGTTGCGATTTGTATAGTGCGCCAAAGGAGTCCACAAAGTTTCGCAGAATGTCTGCCGATTGCGTCTGCATCAGGCCCTCTTTTGATTTGATGCTAAGTATGGCTGAGTGTCCCCTCCCTTCGCATATTTTCCTCGCCAACATCCCACCCGGTCTGCCACCTTCCCCAAAGTTCTTAGCCACGTGTTTGCGATCTAAATATTTGATTTCAGCCTCCACTGCATCAGTATGTTCAGTATGCAGATCCCGCAGTTCTGCTAGTAGTGTAACATCTTGTGTGGTCTCAAATGCTAGTTCTACCTTTCTGATGTGGGTCTCATACTGGTGTATTTGACGTCTGATGTCTTTCAAGACCCCTGCAGTGGTGCTAATGCAGACGCCTCTTATCGTGGCCTTGAAGGCCTCCCATAAAAGACCCGGATCTTCGACAGTGTTAGAATTTATGTGAAAATATTCCTTGATTGCCTTTGTTATGGTGTCTGTGTAAACGGGATCGGATAAAGCTTGTGAGTTGAATCTCCATTGAAATGGAGGAGGTGTGTATTGTGGTATACTTATCTGTAATAGGACGGGGTTGTGATCTGACAATGTGCGTGGCAAAACCTGTAGTTCCTTCACCCACAGTGCGACATCATTCGTGCCTAACCAATAGTCTAATCTAGACCAGCTGTTATGATACGCTGTGATGTGAGTGGCACCTGGTTCATTGGCATTTCGAAGTCTCCAAATATCTGTTAACAACAGATCTTTCATCATGTGTCCCACCATTGTCCTAGCCTGTTTATGCTGCTCTAATGAATTAGAAGAGCGGTCCAGCCCGTCCATCAATGTCACGTTCCAATCCCCACCACAAATTATATGTGTGTTCGCATGTGGTTGTAAGTGGCCCCACACCTCCCTGAAGAACTCCGGTGAATCTGTGTTAGGACCATATACATTAAGAAGTGTTACGCGTTGGCCGCGTAAAGTGCCCGAAACCAATACGTATCTGCCATTGGGATCTCGTGTAACGTGCTGTGACTTGAAATTTGCCCCTTTCCGAATCAAAATCATTACTCCTCGGGAATAAGTGGAATAGGAGGCTCTATATGTCGATTCCGCCCATCTGGTTCCCAGGAGTGGGTGCGTGTTGGGTGCCAAGTGGGATTCCTGTATGAATGCAATATCTATTTCCCATCTAGTGAGGCTCGCGAAAACCTGTCTGATCTTGCGCGGTTGGGTGAAGCCCCTGATGTTCCAAGTGAGGACGTTCAAATGTTGTCCCTCCTTATGCCTAGAACCTTGAGTCATGTAAAAGCCTGCAGTGGACTATCCCCTTGTGAATCATAACCAAAGTGGACTTTTGTATCATTGCATCCTGAGTACATAATCTAGTGATAGCAGTCCTCCGCCAGGGAGAATTTCTTGTCTCGTACAACTTCAATGCCTGTGGTCCAACTAAACATACAAAACTCCAAAAACTTCCCATCCCACCCACTCCAGCAGTCCCAACATGCCGAAGCCATCGTCCCTTTGAAGATAAAACCCTCAAACAAAAAACAAACAATACAGTATCCATATTGTACAACTTGTGTTGGGTATCACCCTAGTGGAGGACCGCAGGGGGCACAGTCTTGCACCCGATGGTACGGGCGTGGGCGATACTTCAAAAGCTGACATGAAATGTGAGATATGTGTCTGTGATACTGCTCTTCCTCCACCCCCAATAGTTGCAGTGACATGTCAGGAAGTGTGTGACAATAGCAGACTTACAGACCACCCCACATGTCGTAGTCTAACTAAATCGGCAAGATGTTCCGCTTTGTACAGTGTGTAGCTCAACCCTAACATTGAGCCCGGCACATCATTTACGCACTGCAATATATATAAAGATGTGTGTGCGGCGTGAAAGTTCATGGCCTACCGCAGGACTATGTGTGGTAGATTGCAGTATGGTGTATCCTGGTAGGTATGACCAGTCAATATATCCGTAATTGCATGGAAAGTCAATGGTATCTATCAAGGTCATTTCTCCAGGTGACCCATACCTGGCCGTGTTGTGTAGTTTGCCCATCCTCTGCTATACCACTGCAATAATCCACTGCCGGAAGCGGGCCGCAGGATCGTGCAGTTACAAGTCATAACCATTGGGAGACTTACCGCCAATCGTCGTTGGGACCCACCAGTGACATTAGTCCGAGTCTTGATGCAGTTCTTCCCGAACATCCTGCCTGTTCTCACGTTGCACCTTTTTGACGAAGTCTAGGGCTACTTTGGGTGTGGGCAGGACAATCGCTTTCTCCTTCCACGTTACTCGAAGTCTAGCAGGATATAGCATGGAGTAGCTGATGTTTAGGTCTCTCAATTTCGCCTTGACGGTTGCGTACTCTTTTCTTGCCTGTTGAACCGCAACAGTATGACCAAGATAGAACTCCAGGGAGTTGCCTTGGTGAGTGATTTTGCCTCTCTCCCTCGCCAGTCTGAGGATGGTGTCCCGGTCTCGATAATTAAGTATTCTCGCCACTATTGGCCTCGGCGTTGCTCCAGGCGGTGGACGAGGCGCCAGCGATCTGTGGGCCCGTTCCACAATAAATACCGGCGACAATGCTTCCGCGCCAAATAGATCTTTGCATAGGTTTTCGACGTACAGTTCCATACGTCCTGTGTTGGTCGTCTCCGGCAAACCTGTAATGCGCACATTATTGCGCCTCGAGCGCGCCTCCAAATCCTCCTCCTTCGCTTTAATGACCTCCAGAATGCGCTCCATTCCCGTGCACTTGGTGGTGGAAGTGCGCGCTTCATCTTCCACGGCCGATATCCGCGTTTCGGCCTCATCCAGGCGCTCCCCATGTTTCTCTTGTCTTGCAGCCATTCCGTCCATTCGACATGTCAAGTTATCCAGTTTGCCATTAATGTCTTGTAAATTTGACTGGATGGCTAGCAATATTTTCTCCATGTTGCTGTTCGGCGGTGGCTCAACTGTGCTGTTGGTGTCCGCCAAATCATCAGAGGGTTTGTTGGATTTTCTGTTGTCGAACGAGAGCTTGGGCTGTTGCTTGTCAGGCTTCCCCATCGCTGCAGCCTGATGTGTAGTTGCCCAGGACGCGGGGCCCCTTGCCCTCGTGATTCTAGCCGCAGTCGCCGTGATGCCCTCGGGGGAGGATGGCTGTTCGCCCGTGTGGGCAATGAGCGTGTATGGATTCGCCGTCCGAGCCTGTCCGATGTCACTGTGTGCCTATGTGCTGTATTGGGGGAAGCGGAGTACCTCCCGGCGTCACACCAACAGCGCCGATCCGATCTTGTGCTCTAGAAGTCGGCCGTGGTCGGGAAGGGGCATCCACTGCAGATGTGTAGATCCAAACTGTATTCACAGAGGAATGGAAGCACTATCCTCCTCGTTCGGCCCACTGAGACCGGAGCTGGCCGATAATGGCGCGTTCTTGCAGTGTCCTGCCCTGCTGCAGGTTCGCCTGTGTGGTGGTGCGTAGCGGCGCTGGATTACTTGAGGGCAGGCCTACGCTAGTACAGAGCTGGTGGCGCGATGTCTCATAGTGTAGCATGCGGGGCTGTCAGGGCGTCGCAGACCGTCCAGATCCGCACTCTGGATCGTTAGAGTGTAGGCATTGACGCTGTCACCACGGGCGCCGCCATCTTGTCAGGCGTGTGGTCAGGGGCAGTGACTGTGACGGGTGTCGGGGTTCGTGTACACATGCGCCCTATGTCGGCTATCTAGGCGCAGAGGGACGCCTCTTACCCGCACTTGATCCGACCAGCCGCCGCATGCCCCACATCTATCAGGCGGTCAACGCGTCCTCCAGCAGATCGGCGAACCGGCTGTCCTCCATCTTGTCAGGCGAGCCGCGTTTCTCTGTAATCACCAATAATTATCCGCTCCGCCTCAGAAATGTTGCGTACCGCTGCATATCAGTGAGAGCACCATTCCTTCCCACGCACGTATGGCCGTTTTGTGGTCGATTTGGGGGGGTTAGTAGCAGGCTCAGCTCACATTGTTAGTGATCGCCCAGCAGAGCTGTGAATCACCCAGCCATACCGCTGTGCGCCCCCTAGCGCCTCCACAACATGTATTTTTACCATTGCAGCGGGTGGTGCTGGTAAAAATACATGATGCGTCGGCCTTCGACCAACAGATACTACCGCCGTCGCTGCGTGAGGCAATGATCATCACTCTCCTAAAACCAGGTAAACAACCGGACCTCTGCGAATCATATCGGCCACTGTCCCTATTAAATGTAGACTCAAAAATATTAGCGAAGCTCTTGGCCGAGCGCTTGCAACCCCTTATGACGAACCTGATACTTCCGGATCAGGCAGGATTCATCCCAGCAAGAGCCACATCCCACAATACAAGAACGCTATTTGCTCTATCTCACTATCTAAACCCCCAGACAAAAGCGGCTGCCGTCATGCTTGATGCAGCCAAAGCATTTGACTCCATTGAATGGTCCTACATAAACACGATATTGCAGAGAATGGGTTTTCCGGCGAGATACATAGCCTGGGTAACTCTGCTATATACGAGACCTGTGGCAAGAGTGCGAGTAAATGGATACATATCTGCACCATTTAATGTAGCTAGAGGAACTAGACAGGGCTGTCCACTGTCGCCTTTAATATTTGCTCTAGCCTTGGAACCACTCGCATGCATAATTAGACAGACACATAACCATTCCGCCTTGCATTTCCCCGAGAGGCCCCTGCATATCTCATTATATGCTGACGATATGCTTCTCTATGTGAGGGATCCCAAACAGAATCTCAGCCCATTATTGTGTGAATACGTGAAATTTGGACGCCATTCTGGGTTACAGATTAACTGGGAGAAGTCACTAATCATTCCACTTACTGATTCCACCAAGCCACAGGCACCTGACTTTCCACTAGACTGGCAGACAGACCCCACGCGCTACCTGGGTATCTGGTACAGCCGCGACCCAGAAGAAGTGATTAGGACGAACTATGGCAGGGTTTTTACAGAACTGGAAGGTAAAGTGGCGAGATGGATACAACTGCCGCTGTCCCTGGCGGATAGGATTGCAATAGTAAAAATGAACATACTTCCGAAGTTTCTGTATTTATTCAATAACATTCCAATCACACCGCCTAAAGCAGTTTTTACGCACATCACTTCCTTGGTGCTGAAACTTATATGGGCTGGGAAGCAGGCACGCATAGACCTGCGCACGTTAACACTGCCCTACGAAAGAGGTGGGTTTTGTGCGCCAGACTTTCGGCTCTACTTCTTGTGCGCACAGGCCCAATACGCGTCACATTGGTATCATCCCGCCCCGTATCTAACACATACAGCGGTGGAGGAGGGTGATGCCTCACCGATACCCTTAAAAGCGATTGTAACGCACAAAAGACCGCCGTTACACTCAAAAGACAGTAACACAATTGATACCATGGCTAACGCATTGAGAACGCTAGGGAGGTTAGCTCACAAAATACCGTTATACGCCCCAGCACTCCCACTACACTTCCACCCGAACATATCGGTGACTAACGAACAAGTGGGTATGGATATACTGAAAAACACAGGGATTGACACATTTGGAGACTTATATCACGAAGGACATTTTCGCAAAGCCGACGACCTGACCTATGTAAGTAACCCAACACTACTCTTCAGATTCACACATTATAGACTGCAGAGGGCAATTCAAGAATTATATCCAACCTACCCAGCAGAACCGCCAACGTTGCAATCACTACAATTTATCATCACCTCATCGAACACATCCCATCTGGTCTCTAGATTATATAGAGTGGCCCAGAGTGAAATTCCACATAATGCGGACAGGGCACTGCAGAGATGGAACGACTCACTGCTGGAAGCGCTTACAGAGCGTGAATGGTCTGATGCCTGCACGCTCCTTAAACTGCTCACTTCAAATGGAAATCTGTGCATAACACATCTCAAATATTTGCATCAAACATACCATACACCACAAAGACTGCACAAATATGGACTACGTGAGGACGCAAGGTGTAGGCGGTGTGGATATGACGGGCAGATTTTATTCACTTGGCTTGGCACTGTCAAAAGATAAACACATATTGGGGTATGATCACGACCATACTGAGTAAAATGGTGGGGGTAGAGGTGGAATGTACTATGAAAATTTGTCTGCTTGGTCTTTTACCCAAAATTAAAGCGGGGAAACGGAAGTTTTGTGCTGTGGCGCTGTTAATTGCTAAGAGCCAGGTCTCCAGATGTTGGGAAGGGAAGAAGGTCCCAGACTCTAAAACATGGCTAAAGGATCTGACGTTTTGTAGAGACTCCCTGCTAACATACGAAGAGGAGCTGCCCAGAAGCTCGCGCCCAAAGAACTATTGGGGGTATTTGTCAGACTACTTATTAACTATGGTGAGGGAGGAAGTGGAGGTGTAGATCTGAATGCACGTATTCTACTCGCCCACGATGCTGCATAACTGGTAACGAATCTGCACTAAGCAGTGACTTAGGCCTATATTTAACGAATGTACATCATACTGCACACGAGAGGTGACGGAGTGTAGAATTGTCCAGGGGTTCCCAGGTTTACTGTTCTGAATGTTAAATCAAAAAGGGCTAAGGCCCAAAAAAAATGAAGTTGCGCATGAACGCACATACAGCTGGATCCGCACTAAGAGATATATTGTTGTAATATCGCTGAAGATACGCCGCTGGACCCCCGGGTTGCCAGCTGAATGGCTGTGTTGATTATGAAACTGTACTTCTGCAAACCGCGGCCGGCCCCGAGGGTTGTAGGCCAAAGGCTGTGTTAACTATGAGTAAGACATGACAATAAAGATGTTGTTGAACTTAAAAAAATAAATAAATACATGATGCGCCCGCCACTGTGGCAGGCGCATCCTAATTCCCCTCACGGGACCCCCGACCTTATGGCGGGCGGTCCCTTGTACCAGGAGGATGGCGGGCGGGCAAAGTCCGCTCGCCATCCTAATGGCCATAGAGTCAGTGGACTCGGTCAAATGCTTTTTTAGCATCAATGGAAAGGAAGAGAGGTCTGACTGTTACTGGTGGATATTATCTATAAGGTGCATGAGGTGTTTGGTGCTGTCACTGCGTTGCCTAGTTGGAATGAATCTGGTTTGGTCTGGATCTACCAAAGCCAGAATGAGTGGATTCACGCGTTGTACTAGGATACCGGTAACGGTTTTGGCATCTATGTTGAGAAGAGAGATGGGTCTAGATGATCCACAGTTTGCGGGGTCCTTGCTCGGTTTGGGAATAACAGAGATAGATGCCTTCAACAAAGAGTCAGTCAGGGAGGGAGAAACAACAAATTAATTGTACAGCCACACCAGGAAGGCTGCAAGCTCCTGGAAGAAGGTTTTATAAAATTGGGCAGAAAAGCTACCAGGGCCCGGTGATTTCCAGCTCTTTAGGCGAGCGATAGCCAAAATGACTTCATCTAATCGTGTGGGTTATTCGAGCAAGGCCGTGTCCACCCTCTGTAGCGGAGTGAAGGCTACGCCATGGAGATACTGGGAGGAATCTCCCACAGGGCTGTCAGCGGAGGAGTACAGGGAACCATAGAAGCCCTTAAAGACTGAGACGATCTCCGCATTGATATAGACCTTGGTAGATCGGTCAGTACGTATCTTCGTCCCAGAGCCAGAGTAGACTTTGCTCCAGAGGCGATGAGCTAGCATGCGTCCACAATGGTTACTACCAAGATAGAATTTATGTTTCAGGTGCAGGAGGGCCGCCCTGTCCAGATCCAAGCGCTTTAGGAGAAGCCTTGCTTTCTCTAGCTCCCTCCAAATACTAGGGACGCCTGTGTGCTTATGTATAGTCTCAAGCGCCGCAAACGACTTTTCTAAGATAGAGACTAATGACTGAGAAGAGAGAAAGCATATAAGAGAATAAGGAGAGACAAAAGAGAGGAAGAAGAAATGAGAGTAGAATGTGAATGAGATGGGAAAGAGGGGAGAAAAACGTGTGAAACTTGAGCACATTTCACCAATTATTTTTGGTCTCTTCTTCTCCAGAAGTCTGACTGGCACCTTGTCAGTGGCCGATGGCATTGCTAGTTCAGAATGTTGCAGGTACAATTAAACATTTTGGATAACATCAAATATGTATTTTTTTTATTTACAAACTAAATACAGTGCAGTGGTAAGGGGGGTGAAGCTGTTGCACATATAACATGATTACTTGGTAGCTATTTTTTTCGAACTGTACAAGGTGGAATAGTCACTTTTGGATCTGTGTTTCACATGGGACATCAAGCTTTAACCTTGCACATATTTTGGTGAGTTTGGTCTTTTATTAAGATCACATATAAAAATAAGCATTGACAAGTCATTTTTGGGGCTTCTCTAAAGTAATTTTTTATAAAAAGGATCACTAAAACATACCAGAGACACATCATGACATTGACAGTATCCATAGCACAAAGAATAGGTAACGGGTACGTGGCAGCAGAAGTAGGAGCAGCGCAGATGCTGTCAAACCCAGGAGGTACAACAAGGACAGGTATTGTGAAAGCTTCCCTGCAGAACAGGTAGAAAAGGAGCATCAGTAGAAATGTGTCTCTCCTTCACAGAACAAGTACAGATAGGACAGCAGCAGTGCAAGCTTCTTTATAGGGCAGGGACAGATTATATGACAGCACCTCAAGCCTCCCTCTCTTATATAACATATGTGTCCGGGGCAGCAGCAATGTAAGCTTCACAACATACAGGCCCATACAGTGCAAGTTTTCTTTCCTCACAGGAGAGGTACTCCCTGTCAGTAACAAACATTTTTCTTGCAGTAGGTAACAGCAGTGCAAGCTCAACATCCATTTAGAATGGACACACCATGACAGTTGTAGTGTAAACTTTTATCCCTGACAGAACATGTACAGCACAGGATGCAGATTACACAGTCTTTGGAGCGGGTGTTAAGTCCATTAAAATTGGTATTTTAGTGAAAGTGTAAGTGCTGCTGCCTTTCTCACCTCAATAGAATTCTGACAGTACATGTGTAGTCACACTTGTTTACTGAAGATGCTGTTAGAGATACTTCTTACATATCCTGAAACTTCCGAAGCTCACATTGAGTCTTGTTGTTGCCACAAGTCCTACTTTTGCCATATCCTTGAGCCTTGCTGCAGTTACTGAGTCTTGCCTTCAGTGCCTACAGATCTTAATCCTGCCATACCCTGTAACTTGTGCCCTTGTCACTGCTGTCAAGTTCTGCTGCTATTATATGCTGTCAGTTCCTGCTGCTTTCGCTTTGAGTACAGCTGTCAATGTATATTACTCATTTGGTTTTTTTTGTAAACAGACTTTATTCCATTACAGCTGATGCATTAGGATTAATACTCGGAGGAAACAGTATACATACAATGTTGAAATATTTAACATTATGTACATGTATGATTACACAGTCTTAGGAGTTACTTCTCTGTTGGTGTCTCCGCCTCCGACAGTGCTCCTGTGGTCATCCACCGAAACAACATTTCAAGTATATTTGTGATATACATCTCTACATAGAGAGTCAAAACCTTACGTCTCCATGCTAGATCGTGCTCTTAACTATCCCAACAGTCAATGGGTTAACAAATCACCCCTACCCTCCCCCCCTCAAACCCTACCTACCCCATTCCCCCATCAGACATGTCGCTCTACCCCGTATCTCTCCGAGTTGTGAAGTATGCACACTTACAGGATATTCGGGACCCCAGTACCAGGAAGCAGACATCCACTTAAGGGGAAGCCCCTATGCTGAACTTGCTGCCCAACCTCCAAGTCGCCCGCTCAAGAAAGGTAATGTTTCAGGCCACATGTACAAGACACCCCCCCCCCCGAGGGTCAGTCAATGTCATCTGTGTGTGGGGTCCGCTGGATATCTCTATCTGTTATTTCACCTAGTTTGGTTGTTATCGCCCCCCAAAACCCGTTCAGTCGTGGGCATTCCCAGAACATGTGTAAAAATGTAGCGTTTTTTAGTTTGCAACGTGGGCACGCTGTTTGGGATCCGAAAAATGTGTTAATTTTGTGTGGGGTGACATACGCTCTATGGAACACACAAAACTGTATAAGTTGAAATCTCTCATTCTAGAACATTTACACGCACGTTCCATCAGTGCCTCCCATGGCTTCTGCCCTATAGGGATCCCAAGGTCCGTTTTCCATTTAATGACCTGACTCTCCAAAGAAGATCTGACCTCCTGCGTAATTCGCCTATACAGGCAGGTAACCGCTTTTATTGTCCCTGCTGAAGAGACCACATATTGGCAAGGGAGAGAGGTCGGCGGTTCCGCCATCCCCTTCTTCCAGTGCTCACGGATGGCTGCCATCAATGCTGCATGTGAGAGAAAGTCATGCCTGGGTAGTTCATAAATTTTTAAAAGGTCCTGGAAGGGTATGAGGGTGCCATCCTCATAGAGGTCTCCAATAGTGGAGATCCCCACATCTCCCCAGTCTCCCAATCTCTGCCAATCTCCCCCATGCGGCAACACCTCGCAGACCCTCAATGGGATCTCAGGGGCAATGGGGGGCCTGCCCTGGCTCTCCTGTTGGCTCGATTGCAGCATTGTCGCACCACCTACAGATCCCTCTGCACCTCTCTTTCGCTTAAAGGGAGTCGGAGAAGAGTCCCAGAAAGCTGGTGGAGGTCCGGTTCTATGCCCCCTTGGTCCTCACCCGTACGCAGTCTCCCTGCCATACACTTTGTGAACCATTGGAATTAGGCTGCGTGGTTATAGGCCTCGAAATCAGGGGCTGCAAACCCCCCCTCCTGCCTAGGCCTCATCATAGTGGTGAGCGATACTCTGCACCTCCCAGAGCCCCATAAAAATCCTGTAGTGATGGTGCTTAGTCGGGGTATCCATACAGGTAGTGAGCCAAAATAGTAAAGTAGTCGAGGCAGGATTATCATCTTTAGCTGCGCCACCCTCCCCGCTACTGAAAGTAAAAGGGTCCCCCAAAACTCAAAGTTGCTCCTGGTGGTTTTTAATGCTCTTCCTATATTACCTTCAAACAAGTCAGAGGGTTCATGATAGATCCGAACTCCTAGGTAAGTCAAACAGCTGCTTTCCCACCTCACATCTAGCCCATCTGGCGGTTCGCCTCTACCACCCCGGGCAGGGAAAAGGCACATCGTATTCCAGTTGACTCGAAGTCCTGCCACCCGCCCCAGTCCGGTCAGCAGTTCTCGGGCACCCTGTAACTCATCACCAGCGTTGACGAGGAACATTAAAAGATCGTCCGCGTACAGAGCAATGTAGTGGGCCTGGCCCACCCCATCTAGGCCCCTGTAATATCGCCCAGATTTTGCATGAACAGCCAGCGGTTCTGTTGCCTGAGCGAACAGGAGGGGAGACAGCGGACATCCCTGTCTCGTCCCCCTGCCCACGCTGCAGACCCCGAAATCACTCCCCCCGTGCGAACCCTGGCAGTCGAGAGGTTGTACAGATTTCTCGTCCAAGCCACAAACCCCTCACCCAGTCCAAATGCTCGCAGGACTCTAAATAGATATGGCCACTCAAGAATATTGAAGGACTTTTCAATGTCAATCGATAAGATGTACTCCTCCCCTCCCCCCCTCGATGAACTGTGCACCAGTTGACGCAGTCGGCGTATATTCATAGCCGTATTCCTGGAAAGAATAATCCCGGCCTGGTCCATATGCACAAGTGTAGTCATGTGGGTCATCAAACGGCTGGCTAAAATGCTACTCAATATCTTGTAGTCTAAGTTAAGCATAGCGAGGGGGCGATAGGCGACACAATCCCACGCCGGTTTATCCGGCTTGAGGAGTGGTATGATTATCGCCTCTCTAGTCGAGCAAGGTAGACAGCCATCCTGTTTTGATCTGTTGTAGAGGGCTAACAGGTGGGGAGCCAACAGATCCTCGGATGTGGCATAAAACTCTATTGGTAGCCCATCTGTGCCAGGGGTTTTGTTCCTGGCCATACGTTTTATAGCTCCCCTGATCTCTCCTATCTCCACAGCCCGGCCTAAGACCTCTACGTCCTCTGCCTCAACTTGCGGAAGTTCTATATCCAGGAGTCCCTCCTCCTCCAATACTCTAGGATCTAATTGACTTTGATATAGGGTAGTATATTATTCCAGAAACTGTGCATTGATAGCCTGCTGCCCGTAATACGTTGTTCCATCACCGCCTCGCAGCTCTAAAATCGGTGTCCCTCTGCGCGCCGGGTTAGCCAGCCAAGGCAGCAGTGTCCCAAATTTGTCGCTCTCAGCGTGCGCCCGCGCCACATACGCCCTGTAATCGAAACATCTTAAGCGTTCCACTTCGGCCGCTAATTCTACCCTGGCCGTCATAAGATCCTCCTGTCGGTCTTCTCGTTCAGGCCTATCCCTTTTCACGTCCCTGAGCTGTTGTTCTGCCTTCTGTACATCATTCAGCAAGGGTCTACATACTCCCACCGCTTTCCCAATACATTGACCTCTCATCACTACCTTAAATGCATCCCACTCATTGTGTAAGCTGGTGGTGGTGTTAGTGTTGTTCTGAAAGTACTCCTCTATAGCTGTACCTATCGTGGTTTTAAAGACCTGGTCTTCCTATGTCTCCGGACGGAGACGCCAACTGGGGATAGCGGACCTAATTAAAACCACTTCATGGACACTAACAGGGGATTGTGATCAGATATCGTCCTGGCTAAGTACTCACTCAGTGTGACCTCTACATGCACATCTGGGGAACAAAGGATAGAGTCCAGTCGAACATGCAGCTCATGTGGAGCCAAAAAATAAGAGTAGTCCTGTTCCCCTGTTCGGGTGATGGGCCCTCCAAGTGTCTGTCAGTCCCCAGTGCCTTTGCCAGTCTCGTCGGGCTTCTGCAATTCTGTGTGGGAGCGTCAGGGAGTGGCGGATGGGAGTGGTCCAGGGCCACCTCAGTAATGCAATTTAAATCTCCCCCCAAACGCACAGGTCCAGTCAAAACTGCTGCCAATAGGAGCATATATACTTTCTATTGTAATATCCCTGCCATCAAGGCGCCCCAACACCACTACGAATCGGTCCTCCGGGTCTATAATCTGCCGGACACATTGAAAATGCACCCCGCTCGTACCCAATCTAAGATCCCTCTTGCAAAGGCTGAATATGTAGTATAAAACACCTGCCCCCTCCAATGGCATTGTAGTGCCACCCCTTCCGCCTTCGTCAGGTGGGTTTCTTCTAGTAATGCAATTTGCACTCCTCTTCTTGCCAGGTAAGCATGTATTTTATGCCGCTAGCTCACAGTGTGCATTCTCCTGACATTACAGGTCATAATTTTGATTCCTACGGAGGTACCCATGATTCCAACTCTCTAGGCTCTGACCACAGAGATCCCTGCAGAGACATGTCTGACTCCTACCCACTTGCCCCAAACTATAAACTTTACCCAACTCCCACATACCAGTACAGGCACACAAGAACAGGCCCCCATCAAAACTAAATCAGTCATACAAAAAACCATAAAAAGGAGGTGGTGTATGGCTCGCATCCGTTGGTCCCGGAAAGTGGCCCTCTCCCTTGTTATAGCTAATTCTCCCAGTGGGACCCCCATGATACAGTTAAGTTCCCCCGCATTGTATTGGTTGGGTTTCTAGTCCCAGGAGGCACAGTGGACATCTGACAATCTTTTCCGCATACCCCCTGCAGTCCGATCATCCAAACACCCCATCCGCTGTCTGTGGAGTAACGTCTGGAAGTTCAGTATCGGAGACCCCCTGGGCACTGCTCAATCTCGAGCTCTCCACTCTGCCTCTCTCGTTGTACGTGTCGTTGCTAGTCAGACTGACTTCGCCATGGCTAATGGCTGCCACTGCTAGGACTGCTCTGTCTCGTTCCTGACGGCGACCAGCATGAGAGATGGGCCTCTGTAGCGGCAATATGGGGACAGCCGTCCTCCGGGTGAGTTTGGTTGTGGCGAGCATGTGTCAGTGCTGCCTTGTGTTTCCAACCAGTCCCAAGCAGCCTGCGGGGTGAGAAAGAAGTGCATTTCCACCTCTGGAGTTACCCTAAGGCGGGCCGGGAACAGCATTGCGTAGGGAAGACAGAGCTGGCGCATCCTCCATTTAACACCCAGGAAGGAAGGTTCTTTGTCGTTGTACTTTCCTAGTATAGTCCGGGAATATCATCACCTTGCAGTTCCCGATCTGTAGATTCCGTTGCTCCCAGGCTCTCTGTTGTATGAAGTCTCGATCTCGATAGTGCAGCAGCCTCACCACCATTGAGCTTGGTGGGGCCCCAGGTTTAGGTGGGCGAGTCAGGACACTGTGTGCACGTTCTAGCACATAGAAGGGGGATAGACCCTCCGGTTCAACCTCTGTTTTCAGCCAGGTTTCCAGGTACTGGACTGCATCAGCTCCCTCCTCTTGCTCCGGAATGCCTACGATGCGCAGGTTATTTCTTCTTGAGCGCCCTTCGCTGTCCTCAGCCCTCATCTCCAGCACCCTAACCCTATTTACCACTTCTTTCAGAGAGTCTTGCAGTGTGGCGACCGTGTCCGGTATGTCTTTCATGTTAGTCTCATTGGTCGCTACTCTCTCTTTAAGTTTTCGGGGGTCGTCTTTCAAGTGGGTGAGATCCGACCCTATGGCGTCCATCCTCGCCTCAATCGCCTCTCGCAAAGATATAATGGTCTGCATGATATCCCCCAAGGTGGGGTCTCCTGGTTGCTCAGCTCCTCGCCCCCCAGTTGCATTTTCATTATCATCAGTGCGCTGTTCCAATTCGTCCATCTCCATGCCCTCATACCCCTTTTTTTGGACACCCTGCCCATCTTGCGATCCGTTGGCAGAAGTAGTAAGCCGTGTAAGGAAGTTCCGTGAGCCCCACTCTCACCAGTCAAATGGAGGTGCAGCCGTACTCCTTCAGAGTCAATGTCGTCAAAACGTTTTCGAAAGTCTGCGGGCCAAGTGGTCCCAATCCGTAGGATCCCCAGGGAAGTGCCCCAAATGTCTCAGGCATGTGGTGGGTGGACCATCCAGGAGCAAAGGTCCCTGCTCCTGTAGAGGTTCAAGAATTAGGTAGGCCTGCTGCGTTATCTCTGTGGCGCTCTTCTTCAGCAGGTTCTTGATTCAGTACTCCTTGCCTGCTACGGTGGTGTATACTATGCCCAACTCAAATATCATATTGTTTATGCGCTTCTAGAGGGGTTGTATCTCATATATCCCTCAGCAGATAGGCCCACCCCTCTATGTTCCAGAGCACAGGGCATCCGTGTTGTTAGCAGCGCTGCCAACCAAGCGGGTCTCCACAGGCAGCCAATGCTCCACTCCCTCACATATCGCTGTATCAAGGTGAGGATCAATGAAGGCTTGCACAGTGCCCACAAGCCCCCACCTGGTGGTGTTCCATGCGTGTGGACCGCTAGGCTCTGGACAATTGGGTCTCCCTGGGCGTTTCTGGCCGTAGGTTGCTCTCGCCTCTGCTTGCCTGTATCTTCACCTAGTATCGCCACGCTATCCCTGCGAGTCCAGGATAGTCTTGTTGATCTCCTGGTCTGTAGCGCTCTCTGCACTCCGTTCACGCCGCAGCTCCCCCGTGCAGACGGCCTCCCACAGCACTAATTACTGGGATCTCACACCTCACCTCGGTGCCAGAGCAACAGGGTGCCGTCCAACTGCCAATCCAGACCTGGTATAGCTCTAGTCCACCCCAGGATGTGTTCCGTGTAGTAGGTGCGGCCCGGAGCTGAACGGCCTCACCACGGGCGAGACAGATTCCAGCACTCCACCATCTTAGGGTCAGGCAGCATCGGACGGGCAACCAGTAGACTCTTGATTGCTCCCGCCACCGCTTGGCTTCCCCAATTAGTGGGTCCTCAGGCGAGTCGCGGCCGTCAATCGGACAGCAAGATTTCTTCCAGGAGGCGCTCCAGGGACACTTGCAGTCCTCAACTGCAGGCATCGTCTCCTCCAGTCGGGCCGCTATTTTGCTTCTCGTTCCGGCGGGCTGCAACAGGGAAGGAAATCCTGCTTTTCTCTGTTTTCCTCTAGTCTTAAGCCCTGAAAGTTCTTCCAGAAGGGCACTGGATAGTATGCAACAGTCTGCGGTGTCAGGGCCCCTTATGGTATATCAGGATCATTTACGACGGAGGGCGGCAGCGGAGGAGCTCCGAGGTCCGCTGCTGATTACATTGGCGCCCAAGTCACGCCCTCGTCGTCAATGTATATTACTCATGCCAGTGTCTTGCTTCTTCAGAGCATAATGCACAATACTGTCATTCTCTGATGATTCAGCTGTCAGTCATTCTGGTACTACATTTCCTGCCTCGATTGCAGCAGGCAAACCCAAAATTGAGTGGATGGATGTGTGAAGCATTAAAGCCTGTGAAAGTAGGTCAAGTTAAAGGGTACAGGAGGGGGGATTTCCTTCTGCATCCTCAGGCTCTGATCATGGTTGCCTCACCAGACCAAACGTCTAATCATTCCCCTAGACCTCTAGCTATTCTTTCCATCTTCCTGCAAGAGATCATCAGCATATGTCCAGGTGGAGGAACATGAGCACCTTACTGGCTGGTAGTGCAGGTGATGCCAACCAGCTGGAGCTACAGTATCCCAGTTATAGTGGCTGCAGGCACATGGGCATGCTCGCACCTTATGACATACATGGGTTTGTGCCCTGGTATCTATCTGGTTATCCTCATATCTCTCATTTTAATCCTGCAGTAGTGTGTCTTGTGCTGTTGATGCTCACTATAACAAAATTTCATCTAATTTTTACTCAGCTTCGGTTCCTTCATAAGAATGGCCGACAACAGTGTTTACCATAATTAATTTCTGGTGCAGCATGCACAAATTTACATTTTGGCATCTTTAGTCAACCCTCTTATATTTGGTGTAAAAGAAATATGACTGAGTGCAAATTTGCCATTGGCACGTACCTGTAATTTTGTGAAAGATATTTAACCATCAGCTCTCAACAGAAACTGGCTTTTAAGTTATAATTTGCCATATTAGTGGTTTCTTGTCAAAGCAGTTCACAGCTATTTCAAGAAAGGATTGTAGTGCGAAAGACTGAAAAAAGATTAAACAACCCTTTGTATACTATTTTAAATTGAATTGAATTGAAATCATAGGGAATACCTTGGGCAAGAGGTGACCTTGAGCAAGATGGCCGCAGACCAGTCGTGGGAGTAAGTTGCGCTCCCCTCTCTCTCCCGACTGAAAATGATGTTTCACCAAGGGTGGCTTTACCAACATTTAAACCAACAGATGTCCCCTGTTCAGATCCCACTAAAAATGGGCAACAGTCAACAGAAGGGAGTACAGTTTTAAGCTCAGTGGTTTGTGCAGATAAAAGACTCTCATATACTGAATGTATGAGTCACAGTACCCAGTGGACTACCAACAGAGTACCCCGGCTGTCAATCACACCCATCGAAGCAGGAAAGAGTGCTAAATCTGTTAGATGTTTCTAACGGGGTAAATGGGATCAAATGATCCATTCTCCTAGTCCCATGTGAGTGATCCAACCTCCCTGGAGGGATACTATAACTTCTAGCTGGCACTGTATTCCACCCATGATCGTTCCTGATGGGCAAAGGTCTAAGAACTTGCCCGTGTAACTATTAATGGGTGGCATATACATGTTAGACTGTGTGTCAGCTAGTCCTCCCGGGTAGAATGGGGGGGTCACAAGGGATCTTGGATAAAAAAATGTTAAGTCATATGGATCTATGGCACTACTCAGGTTCCCCGAGGACCCATTCAGTATGTGTCTGACTGCCTCTGGGTCTCTAAAGTTTATTACAATGAGGTCTCCCTTTAAATTTTTTTCCCTACTGCCCAACCAGGGGAGACGCCTGACGTGAACAATCTCACCATTGATGTAATAAGGGAGTGGTCTGTTTAATCCTAACCAATGCAATGTTTTGTTTTTTAACTGGGAGTACCCCTCCTTTTTACCGACCTCTAGGGTTGGAACTCCTGTGAGCACGACCACAAAAGGCACAGCATCGGGAGGCAATTCAACATTAGGGCCCTGCAATTTGTCATAGGTAGGTCGACTCAACCTTCCCCGTCCCACACGCTTGTTCGGGGAGGTCGGATTTTCCCCTCCCTTCTGAGATTCTCTAGCAACAAGTGCAGCTGTTTTTGCTACTGTCACCAGAGGGACCTGTTGATCAGCTTGCTGTGTTGCCGATGCTCCAGAGTGGGTATTGACAGGGGGTTTGTTAACTTTGGTAATGCCCTTGATGGGGTCCTTAGGAGCAGCCGGGGACGGGGCAGGAGCAATCAGAGCCTGAGCTGTGGCCATCAATGGAGGGACTAGCTTTTCAGTAATCAGGGAGGGGCCTGCCCCGGCATTATCAACAAATAATAACTCAAGGTTCCCCAGCCGTTGTTCCACCCTCTTCAGAATATCTAGTATTGGGTGCATAAAGGACCTAAATAGGTGCTCAATAGAATCACAAGGGGTGCCAGACAGTAAGACTTTCTCTAGGGGGGCAAAGGCTGGCCTCGTTTCACATGATGGATCGGTAACAGGCATTATATCTGTCGTGTATAATACCTCAGAGGCCGGTGGTACCGGCACCACAGGAGCCGGTGACACTAGAGCAGAAATGTTTGAAGTCTTGACCTTAGACACAGCTGATACACAAGTTTTTAGTGATTTACCAAACTCAGAATGGCTGAGCTTACACCTCTGAGGTGCCCCCCCCCCTTCTCCGTTTGGCTGGAGGAGGACCATGAACTTTGGGTACGTAGGGCAACTTGCCCTTCTTTTTAGGTATCTCCCTGGCTAGAAGAGAAGGCACATTAATTACATCTAATCCTGTACTGTGAATACTTGGAGTCCCCACATTGGGTGAAAGAGCAGTATTTATAACATTTTGATGCGGCGAAGTGTCTCTAAGGAGAAGGGGAAATTTGTCCAAGGACAGTGGATCCTCACTGGAAGAGACTGAGACAGAGTCCGACAAGACGGATACTACCATCGAATCCGACAAGGGTCTATTTTTCAGGGCTTCAATGGAGCGGCGTCGCTCAGTTCTACGCTCTGCCATCGCAATATCCTTATCCAACTCCGTGGCGGCCCTCGTAAAGTAGCTCTCTAGTGTTCCTTTGTTGCCCCCCGCAGACACCGATTTGTCGCAGTTTGTAGACATAGTAAGTAAATATGTCCTACCTTCCCAACAACCTGGAGGGCTTATAAAGGTGAAAGGGGGTGGCCCGTCCCGTCCTCCTCCGTCCCCAGACGGCCACAGACGGCCCGCCCTTTGCCCGGGCTTCACCCGGCGTCCTGCGAGGGAGGGTGTGCAACAGCTTTGCTTCAAAAGTGAACTTGGCACGGCAGGTCCCAACAAAGGAAGATTCCCCCGCTCTGCAGGGTGTGCGCCTATTTTATGCGCCTCCTGGCGCTTGTGGATGGTGCTCGGTAGGCGCAGTGCCTGCTGGGGCTTGTAGTGCCCCTGGCCCGCCCTCCACACAGCTGCAGCTCTCCAGGTGACCACGGAGGCGTGCGGCGGGAGGCGGAATGCGGGATGGCTCCAGCGTCTACCGCGAGGCGGCAGGTAGGCAGTGCAACAGCTTTGCTTCAAAAGTGAACGTGGCACGGCAGGTCCCAACAAAGGAAGATTCCCCCGCTCTGCAGGGTGTGTGCCTATTTTATGCGCCTCCTGGCGCTTGTGGATGGTGCTCGGTAGGCGCAGTGCCTGCTGGGGCTTGTAGTGCCCCTGGCCCGCCCTCCACACAGCTGCAGCTCTCCAGGTGACCACGGAGGCATGCGGCGGGAGGCGGAATGCGGGATGGCTCCAGCGTCTACCGCGAGGCGGCAGGTAGGCAGTGCAACAGCTTTGCTTCAAAAGTGAACGTGGCACGGCAGGTCCCAACAAAGGAAGATTCCCCCGCTCTGCAGGGTGTGCGCCTATTTTATGCGCCTCCTGGCACTTGTGGATGGTGCTCGGTAGGCGCAGTGCCTGCTGGGGCTTGTAGTGCCCCTGGCCCGCCCTCCACACAGCTGCAGCTCTCCAGGTGACCACGGAGGCGTGCGGCGGGAGGCGGAATGCGGGATAGCTCCAGCGTCTTCCGCGAGGCGGCAGGTAGGCAGTGCAACAGCTTTGCTTCAAAAGTGAACGTGGCACGGCAGGTCCCAACAAAGGAAGATTCCCCCGCTCTGCAGGGTGTGCGCCTATTTTATGCGCCTCCTGGCGCTTGTGGATGGTGCTCGGTAGGCGCAGTGCCTGCTGGGGCTTGTAGTGCCCCTGGCCCGCCCTCCACACAGCTGCAGCTCTCCAGGTGACCACGGAGGCGTGCGGCGGGAGACGGAATGCGGGATGGCTCCAGCGTCTACCGCGAGGCGGCAGGTAGGCAGTGCAACAGCTTTGCTTCAAAAGTGAACGTGGCATGGCAGGTCCCAACAAAGGAAGATTCCCCCGCTCTGCAGGGTGTGCGCCTATTTTATGCGCCTCCTGGCGCTTGTGGATGGTGCTCGGTAGGCGCAGTGCCTGCTGGGGCTTGTAGTGCCCCTGGCCCGCCCTCCACACATCTGCAGCTCTCCAGGTGACCACGGAGGCGTGCGGCGGGAGGCGGAATGCGGGATGGCTCCAGCGTCTACCGCGAGGCGGCAGGTAGGCAGTGCAACAGCTTTGCTTCAAAAGTGAACGTGGCACGGCAGGTCCCAACAAAGGAAGATTCCCCCGCTCTGCAGGGTGTGCGCCTATTTTATGCGCCTCCTGGCGCTTGTGGATGGTGCTCGGTAGGCGCAGTGCCTGCTGGGGCTTGTAGTGCCCCTGGCCCGCCTTCCACACAGCTGCAGCTCTCGAGGTGACCACGGAGGCGTGCGGCGGGAGGCGGAATGCGGGATGGCTCCAGCGTCTACCGCGAGGTGGCAGGTAGGCAGTGCAACAGCTTTGCTTCAAAAGTGAACGTGGCACGGCAGGTCCCAACAAAGGAAGATTCCCCCGCTCTGCAGGGTGTGCGCCTATTTTATGCGCCTCCTGGCGCTTGTGGATGGTGCTCGGTAGGCACAGTGCCTGCTGGGGCTTGTAGTGCCCCTGGCCCGCCCTCCACACAGCTGCAGCTCTCCAGGTGACCACGGAGGCGTGCGGCGGGAGGCGGAATGCGGGATGGCTCCAGCGTCTACCGCGAGGCGGCAGGTAGGCAGTGCAACAGCTTTGCTTCAAAAGTGAACGTGGCACGGCAGGTCCCAACAAAGGAAGATTCCCCCGCTCTGCAGGGTGTGCGCCTATTTTATGTGCCTCCTGGCGCTTGTGGATGGTGCTCGGTAGGCGCAGTGCCTGCTGGGGCTTGTAGTGCCCCTGGCCGGCCCTCCACACAGCTGCAGCTCTCCAGGTGACCACGGAGGCGTGCGGCGGGAGGCGGAATGCGGGATGGCTCCAGCGTCTACCGCGAGGCGGCAGGTAGGCAGTGCAACAACTTTGCTTCAAAAGTGAACGTGGCACGGCAGGTCCCAACAAAGGAAGATTCCTATCTATATGCTGAGATGGCAGGAATAGTAACAGAAGTGGAAGAAAGAACGGGAAAACTGGAAGGCGAGATGACACGCTGACAGGAGTTTAAGGATGCCCAGGAGAAAGCAACAGAGCATATACAATGGAAGCTTGAGAACTTCGAGAATAGACAGAGACGCAAAAACATCAAACTCCTGGGTATTCAGGAGGGAGCAGAGGGGCAGGACGCCAGGTCCTTTATGATCGCGCTTCTAAAAGGGGCATTTCCTGAGGTTGTAAATTGGAATTGGGATGTGGAGGTCCAACGAGCACACAGATTTCCCCTGACACAAAAAAAGACATATGGTGCATCTCAGAAAGATAGGCCCAGAGCTATGTTGGTGTTTGTGGGGAACTTTCTGGCCAGGCAGGAGATTATGGACAGAGCTAAACCCCAGGCCTGTCGTACATTTATTGGAATATCTTTTTTCGCTCGTCCGGACTTCTGTCATGTCACAGTGGAGAGGAGGTGGAGGCTACGGCAGATGGTTGACCCATTCCAGAAACTAGGCTGCGAAGCATATCTGCTGTTTCCTGCTAGGTTGAAAGTTCTATTGGACGGTCAGACCCGGATGTTTTTTTCAGAGGTCAAGGCCCAGGCTTTTCTGACTGACCTGTGGAAGAAAAGGGGCCGGGGAGATTCCCTGCTAGCTGGACATGGGTCAAGATAATTCTAAAGGCTAAAGATGTATAGTTTTAGGTTTTTGTCATGTATCAGGTACACTGTAAATGTTTTTTTTAATGCACTAATTGGTTGAAAATACACAGTCTAGGTTTTATTTGTATAGATATATATATATGTCGGGGAGGGCTGCGACACCCAGGGGCTAGGAAGCAGCCGCACATAGGTCAGGATTGACCTATTTGCCTGTGAAGGGGAGGTCGGGGTGGGACTCTGATTGGGGTGTTGGAGGGAATGGGGGGGCACAGGACTAAGAATACTGCTTAGGGCACAACAGGTCGTAGAGGTAATACAGGAGGGTCGAATGAAAGGGCGCTGAGGGGGGAAACGCCTCCAAAGATGGCTAGACAAAAGGGATAGGCCGGGATTAGTATGAAACGAATGTTGCATAGGTATGGTAGGGCTGCTCTAAATTGGTTGTTGGTTTGTGTAAATAAGAAATCATGACTACGAATCTTAAGATTCTTACATTGAATGTATGCGGCCTTAATGACAGGCTAAAAAGGCAAAGGGTTGCATTATTTCTGAAAAATCCACACGCGGATTTTATCTGTCTCCAAGAGACTCACATAGAGGGTAATAAATCTTTCCTGCTGGAACAATTAGGGTTCCGCCTGCTAGCACATTCAAGACAGGGGGCTAAAACTAGGGGTGTGGCCATTCTAACTAAACTCTACAATATCACCACAAGGAAAAAACTAGAAGATCAATGGGGGAGATGGGCCCTGATTGAATGTAAGAATGGGGAAGAATGGGTTACATTGGGGTCGATATATGGTTCAACAGAGGATGACCCAGAGTTGTTCAACTTTTTAGATATAGAACTGGCCACATGGGCACCGTGGATTATCTTAATTAATTATGTGCTTATATAGCGCTGGAATCACTCCCGAAGGGGTACCTCCGCGCTTCGACCGCTGCGAAACCCTTCCTGGCTTCCCTGAGAGATGGTCCCTTAATGGGTATCTCCAGGGTGAGACCAGGCATCCCCGGCGGTCTGGTGGGGCCGTTAGTGAAGATGAGGCAAGCTAGTGCCCAGAGTTGCCGAGTGTGATCGCTGATCAGAGTGGGCACCGAGGCGAGAGAATTATCGAGTCCGCTGACCCTGGTCCAGAAACCTGCCGCGTCGGGAATCAAACCCTGGTCCCGGGCCGTCCTCTGCTCTCGGGTCTGCCGCCTCTAACCAGTGAGCCACACTACTCCACTAGCAGGGGACTTTAATATTAATGGTGCTTCAGGATTAGGTATGGATTCTAAGGGACAATATTTAAGGGAGGAAGAAGAGAGTATGTAGAGCAATTCTGAGCATGGCCGGTAACAATGCATTGGTGGATGTCTGGGGGAAATTGAAACCAGATGAGGCAGGCTTCATCTACTACTCAGCCCCACATAAAAAATGCGTAAGGCTGGACTATTTTTTTACCTATGGATCACTGCTTGCTAATCTACAATTGGAAAGGCTGCCGCGCATTGTTTCCGACCATAAACCTTTCATTTTGACAATTATGGGCTGCGGACTCAAGAGGCAGACATGGTCTTGGACGTTTGAAAGGGATCTATTGACGGACGAGGAATATGTCACCTTCATGCACACTTGGATAAAGGGGTTTTGGGATATTAACAGGGGGAGCACTAGCATAGGGAACTAGTGGGACACTTTTAAGGCAGGGATCCATGGCGAGACACTTAGTTTTAGTTTTTCTAAACAAAGAAAGGAGAAGGCTAAGACAGAACAATTAAGCCTTGAGTTACTGGAAGCAGAGCAGAGTTTGGCACATGCCACCATAAGGAGGCATGAGGTCGGGCAGCGACTGTTGGAGCTTATGTTGGTCAAAGCAGCGGCTGAAGAAACTATAGCAATCAAGGCGGCTAAAGCTTCTCTGCACAGAGGGAAAAATGTTATGAATATAGTGAAAGGGTGGGGCGCACGTTGGCATGGCGAACAAGACAATTGGCAGCTAGAGGGGAAATTAAAGAAATAAAAGATAGTAGGGGAAATCTTATCATAGAAACTGGGGAACTTATGGAAGTTTTCAGGGAGTTTTACTGTAAGTTGTACAAGGAAGAGCAGGGCAGAGATCCAGAGGAAATCCAGAGATTTTTACAGGATATACCTAGTAAGGTTGTGCCGGAGGAAGACAGGGAAATGCTGAGTGCCCCGTTAGAGGAAGACGAGATTAGGGAGGCTATGCTGAGTTTACCATCAGGCAAAGCAGCGGGGCCGGATATGATCCCGGGGGAATTCTATAAAGTATTTTTTAAGTCAATCAAGTTGGACCTAATGACAACATTCGCTGAGGCACAGTTAGGGACGTCCACTCCAGTCAGCTGGGCAGGGGCAGACATTATAATAATCCTTAAAAAACGGAAACCCCCAACGGACCCAGGCTAATATCGTCCAATAACCCTAATAAACTCTGATGTTACAATCTTCACAAAAGCACTAGCCACAAGACTCTCTAGTGTTATAGAAAACTTGGTCAGTATAAATCAACATGGGTTCATTCCACATAGGAGAACTACACAGCATACTAGGAAGGTGATTACCTTATTTGATTTACAAGGGGTAGCGGGGAAACCAATGGCAGCGATGTTACTGGACGCCGAGAAGGCATTTGATCGTATATCATTGGAGTTCCTCTGGACAGTTTTAAGGAGAGCGGGTTGTGGGGAAGGCTTTTTGAAATCGGTTCAGACGCTGCATAAGGCTCCCATTGCATGTATTAGGGTGAATGCGGGCCGTACAGCTTCCTTTGCAATCACACGTGGCACGCGGCAAAGGTGCCCGTGTTCCCCTCTACTCTTTGCATTGTACATAGATCCATTGATTTATAAACTAGACCAAAACAATTTGATCCAACCATTGATCACCAAAATGGGTCCCAGCAAAGTTCTTGCTTATGCCGTCGACGTCGCGGTTATTACTCCTTCACCGACAGAGGCTATTAGGGCAATAGAACAGGAAGCTGAGCACTTTGGCCGGGTGTCAGGTTATGCACTGAATAAGGCGAAAACTCAAATTATAAAAAATGCACAGGCGATATGTACAGATGCACGGGTGGTTTCGTCTGGGGTTTATTTGGGAGTAACTATCACAGCAGATCTGGATAGATTGGTTGAAATAAACATAAGTCCAATAGTCAAGAAAGCAAAGAAAGATCTGGATAGGGTGCATAATCTGCATATGTCAATAGTAGGTAGGGTAAACTTCGTTAAAATGAATTTATTGCCAGCATTTTTATATTTATTTAGAACGATTCCTCTTTTTTTCAATTCCATATGGTTTAATACAATAGAACATATGATCAACCGCTTTGTCTGGTCACAGGGGAAAACAAGGAGAGCGTTAAGATTCATGTCACTACCAAGGGACGGGGGGGATGGGCTCTACCAGATCTGAGACTATACTATTGGGCAGCAGCATTACAGTAAATGTCAGGTCTTATGGGGGGAGCGGAATTGGAAGAAGAGTCACATGCGAGCTCAATAGCTATATATGGACTGGTTCTAGGGAAGGAGGCAGAGAATATTTTTTCGAAATATACGGAACCGAGCTATTTTAAGAAAGAAAGATTTAAAACAGTAGATGCAGCATACCGTATATGGAAGGCGTTTACAAAAAGTGCAGGTTTGGGAAGATTTAACGCATACACTAGATTATGTGATAATCCTACAATACCGCAAGGAATCTTTGCTGATGCAACATTTAGGGAATATAATCGACTTGGAGTTAAACAAATGGGAGATTTGAGAGGATTGTCAGGAGTGCGGCATTTCACGGAAATACAACAGGAATTCGGTATTAACTCAAGGAGCTTCTTCAAGTATCTGCAGGCTAGAAGCTTTTTAGCAAGCAAGAGAGGAGGATCTCACGGATTTGAGGATAACGCAATACTAACGATCGTCGAGGGGGGACACGGGTACACTATTAAAAGATTGCATGCGGAACTTATAGCGAATAGAGAGGATGATCTAGGAAAGGTTGAACTAAAATGGATCAATAAAATAGGAGTAGTACAGGGGGTGGTTGGAAAGTCATTACAGCTAGGCCAGCAGATTCTTTGCTCAGCAGCCTTACAGGCCCAACATTTTAAAACTCTTTACATGCTGTACTATACACCGGCTAGAATTGCACAATGGGGGGGTACACAGGGGATCACGTGTCCACGATGCGATAGTACAGAAGGGGATATAGTACACATGTTCGCTGAGTGCCCTAACCTACACCCCCTGATAGGATCTATTGAAGTTTTTTTTTAAAGATCCTTGAACTTTAAAATAAAACTAACAGCGGAGGTGATTCTATTGGGGGTGGGGCAGTGCATTTCCCAACCTTCATACGACTATTTTCTGTTTGTGGCTATGGCAGTGATGCGGTTATGTATAGCTTCGGCATGGCGAGATAGATCCCCACCCACCATGCAGCAATGGATGGCTAGGATGTTGCATGATCATAATCTGGAAAAAGCAATATATGCTAGAAAGGGGAAAAAGGGAAGAACATTAGGTTTACGTATATGGAGCCCGATTATAGAATGGAAGAATAGGGCCGGGCCTTTTCTGACCTCTATAGGTTAGTTTTGTAGGTTTTAATGTTTTTTTTAATTTAATGTTATTATATTTTTTTCTACAGACGTTTTTGGAGTAAACCACAACTGTATGTATAATTATGTCCACTATTTGCACTTGTGTTAAAATGTCCTGTGCGTGGGGGGGGGGGGTTAAAATGTTGTAAAAACTTATTGAATATTAAAAAAAAAATTAAAAATATCATAGAGAATACCCCAGTAAAAGAGGTACTCAGCATCTGGACCGGCACAATGGTGATGCTTCACTATTAATAAATCATTAAATTGCTCTGAACTTCGGCAATATGTATGCTATATGTCACATTATACTTTACCCATAGTGCATATGCACATTGACAAAACTGAAACTTAAATGAGAGACAACGTAATCAAGGTGTCAAACCAGCATAATAACTACATACTGCAATAATTTGCATTCGGTCTACTCACTAGACATCATGGGGAACACAGCATAATGCCTATAGGAAAATATCCAAATATGTTAGTAAATGTGAACTTTGGGTTCATTTTCAACTGCTCACCTTTTAAAAATATATATTTTATCACATCAGCTAAGAAAGAAGACGCGAGACCTGGTTTTGAAACCAGCTTGGCACTTGACCTAAAACTGTGCACTTTTGGGCCAATTTCTTTATTACTGATGATGCCTTAATTGTGTGTCACTGTCTGTTATTCGGGGATTTAAGCCCTCACTTGATGTATGGAATCTTGCTTCAGCTTCCACCACTCCCCATTATATACAATATTCTGTTGGTCCCCCGATAAGTCTGTTCTGTAACAATATAAACATATATGTTTTTACATTGTGAATTTATCCCTCTTACTTTGCTCTGATTATGCTCCATCCTGTTGACATCTTTGTGAACCCCCATATTTTGTGAAATTCCGATAGAATTCCCATATAATTGTGTTTATCCTAGTAAACGTGTCACACTTTTACTAGGGTTCATGTAAGTCTACTTCTTGATGTCTGTGGGAGCACTTTCTTTTGTGTTTATTGGGAGATCCCCATGCATATCTTCTTGGTCCATGAAAGTACTTGTTTATTATGCGTCTTTAGTTGCTTCTGGTAAGAGAATATACTTTTCCAATAAGGCTTCCATGTTTTCTTTTCTGTATGTCAGCCATGCACAAGACTTACTTGGTACCAACCATCTTGCAGACATCCGAATCTCGCTGGTGTGATGAGTACTCTAGAAGCTCCAGCAGTGCTTATTGTCTGAATGGAAATTATTGACATAGCCAATAGAGCTGGCTGTAATGTGCTGAAGCATGAAAACACAGATATGCACAAACGCTGTTTGCATTTGTTAGCTCATTAAACCCAGACATCTTGGTGCTCTCATACTGGTTCTGAGGATGTTTCTACGTGCCAAGTTGTTCCCCTGCTGGACATACAAGCCACGAGCCTCTGAACATCCTAATGTCTAATTTTAATTGTCAACTGTCTCTTCCAGGGATTTGCGACCAGGAGAGAAATACACCCTGCACGCAGTGACCCAGAGTGGACTTGAGCCTTCGGATAATCCTTCGGAAAGCCTTCCCAGCTCCCCATTGCACGTGTGGACCCGTGAGTATAATGCTTTTACAATCAGCCACATTATATCACTGTACTTTAGATGCTATCTTTACCGTTTTAACAATATATTGGGATTTTCACAAACGGTGTTAGCTATGAGCTAGTATGCAAGGTTGCATTTTTCCAAAGGAGCCTACGCTTTGCAATCACATTTCTTTGTACAGCATCGACTAATAACCAGCCCGGCCACGGTGTGTGGAAGAAAAACTTCAGGCCCTCTGTCAGTTCACTCGCCCTAGGATCGGTTTACTTTGTCAAACAAGCTGTGCCGCCTTCTTCATTAATCCATCGCTGCTCCAATCCCTTCTTGCCGAGTCTTACCCCTTAAACACTCACCCCTGTAAAATGTATTCTTCATCTCTCAGTTGATGCACCATACTTTTGTATGAGGAACCCTTCTCAGTTCCCCTCACCTTGAGATCTATTCTATATTTCTGTCTTTTTGGCCTGACTTAACCTCACAGGTTTCTGCATGATGCAATGCTAGCAATTTGTTTTAACTAAAGCAAGAGTGGGCTTCGGCTGAATAAAAAGGAGTATTATCTTTTCACCCCACGTAGCCTACGTTGTATATCATTCCAGCTTCATGAGGGATCATTTTACATCTAGAAATTTCCCTAAAATAATCCACTTAGTTGCTTTCAAATATTTATCTCTCATGCGAATTCTATACATCAGTGTTTCCCAAACTTCTTACAACCACAACCCCCTTTTTAGTAAAACACACTTTCGCTACTCACCTAGCTTTAAAAGACTTTTTTAATGTAACTAATGCATCATATTGTAGCGCGTTGCTATTTACAGACCGCACCTTTTACAATCTAAATGGGTACTAAATTTGCACAGACATTCAGTTTTAGTGATAGCACTGTATTGCACTCAAGTGATAATGTGTGGTAATCGGGTTTCCATTAATATTTAATTTTTGTGCATCAGCAAGTAAAGTGATTTGATTTGTTGTGATCCTATTAAAATCTTCGTTTCCATCAGACTTCAGAATTTCAAAAAAAAGCCTTCATTTTTCCTTTCCTAACTGCTGAATGTGTTCAGTTCATTTAGAGGTATTTACAATTTGTTGTGTGTTACGAAAAAATGACACCCTACAGCCTTTAATTTCACACTTCATGTACCCCCAGCAAGATGGTCACATAACTCACTTTACCCATCTATCTCTGACACAAAGTGAGAAGAGTTTGTAAACACCAGTCCCTATGTTAAAACGTTAAGCAGCATAAGACATAGCCTTACATTTGACCTCTGTCTTTGAAGCGCAGCAAATGTTACAAGAGAAATACAGAACTTAAAGTCATCTTTATTGCTTGGACTTTCTCGACCCACCAAAAATCGGCTTGCGACCCACAGTTTGGAAAACACTGCTATCAGCGCCCGTCCCTCTATCAGGGCAGAGGACTGCCGCCCCCCGCCACCCCCTCGCTCGCTGCCAGCTCCGCAAAAGTGAAAAAATTATAATAAAATTAATTTATCACCATTTTATTTTTCCCTTTCCCCAGCAGAGCCTTGTTTGGGGCGGGGCCACTGCTGGTGGGGAGTGGTGCTCTACCAGTTTAGAGTGTGCAATGTCATTTTGGCCAGCTTCTTGCAACGACGGCCAGCCTGACATGCGCACTTTAAATTTCTCCACCCAACTGTCTTAGACATCTGGGTGGAGACTGAGAGCAGGCACCAAAACCCAGTACCTGCAGGAGCGTCGAGGCAGCCCACCCCAGCCAATCCTGGCGCTGCTTTCATGCTGCGTTACATTATCAACAACATGAGAGTAGCGTCTGGATTGGTGTGGATAATTGCTGCACAGGAGGAACGAAGGAAGGGAGCCAGCACATGGCTAAACAGGCCCGGTTCTAGAGGGTGGGCCGGGTGGGCCAGGCCCACCCAAACATGAGCCTGGCCCGCCCAAACAACAGCCTTGGCCCTCACAGTGAATCTGCCAACTATGCACAATGATAATTAAAAATGTACTGATAACTGGTGATTTATGAACCTGCTGGAGAGCAATCATTTTGTCTGTTGATAGTTTTTAAATGCGGATAAACAGAATTTTATGTGGATAGCTCAGTAGGTTGCTGCCTTTGTCACAGAGACACTGCACGTTTCCCCTTCTTCCTACCTCCTAAACAATCAACACGAAGAGGCAGTTTACATCGTAAATGGGGATCAAAGTGGGGAGATTTGCAGATCAAAAGAAAGTCGAGGCTTGTGAGAAACCATATAACGCAGTGGACTTAATAGGATGCAAAGCAAGGCAGTATAGCCCATCGTGTCAATGCGCCTGCTGCTGCTCTGTGCAGCAGTCAGCTTAGGTGGACATTCTTACTGGGACAGCTTTACCTTTCATCCCTCTGAGTTTGAAATAGTCACTGTGAATTCGGAGTGATATGTACCCACAGATGACCTAGTTCTATATCGTCGTCATCTGAGAACGAGTTACAATGTGAAACAATACTGTGGGGCTCGCCAAAATCCTTCTAAACAGCACTCCCCATTCAAACCAACATCCTTCATAAGGGGCATTGTAATTTAAAATAAACACAAGATTTACCTCACCACTGCCCCCTAGATGTACATACAAGCATACAAAAATATACATAAAAAACAATAACTTTTGACTTTTTACAAAGTCATGCAATTGATAACACATAATAAAAACATCGATTTGCATTTTTTACCCAGGTACTTTCAGTCCAAAAGTCTATCTACTCAGTGCTTTTCATTGGCATGCTGCACCTATCACTTTACACCCGACAAGCCCTTCACAACCAATGGCAGGTCAGAACACTGATGTAGACATGTGGGGAAGACATACGTTAGGGGCAGTCATGTTCATTCATAGCATGGCCTATGTGCTGAAAGCCTAAACAGCGGGCGGGTCTTTTTAAGTGCATGCTGGGAACGGGTGGCCGACAGGGACTTTCTGAAGGACAGCCAGAGGATTCACACTGCAGAAATGCTTATTTTCTTTTATATTTTGTGCATGTCGTCCGAGTTGACGTCAGAGCCCTTTAATAAAAGGCACAATAGACACTGTACATTATGTACATTCAGAGGCGAAACAACTAAACCACGATGCCTCATCAGAAGTAGTAAGTGCTATATAAATAAATTGCCATTCACACGTGTCCTCATTACAGAAGTGCTCTCTTGATGAACGAAGATAGTGAGTGAAGAATTTAAAAGACCCGCAAGACGAGGGAGCGTCATGGCCAGAAGCGGCACGAGATTTAAAACAAGCATTTTCATTGCAATAGGTCTTGCATTTGCTAGAGTTTGAGCTATTGAGATTCTAAATGACAGGGCCTTTTATTTATGTGTTGGGTTTTAAACCATAAATAAAAGGCATTGTCATTTACAATGCCAATAGCTTAAACTCTTGCAAATGCGAGACCTATTGCATTGCAAATGCTTTTTTATTTAATTAGCAGTCGGGTCATTAGGGCAACTGTGGAACATACTTTAAAGCGTGTGCTAATTATATTTACTGCTATATTCAATGTTTCAAGTTTGGTGGTGATTGTATTAATGTTTTTTACCAGGAATTATGAAATTGGAACGGGATGGTGGCTGGTCTGATGCTGGGACCCAAGTTCAGCTGTGAGATAAGATGCACTGGAGAGGGGTGGTAGAAAAGTGGATATCAGGCTTGTAAGGGAGTATGCTGCAGAGTCCGGGGTCAGGTGGAGGTAGTAATGAAGAGGGATTCTTCCTGAAGGCTCGCACAGAGGGAGCCCGAGTAGTGCCACTTGCCTGATACTCCCACCTCAGAAACCTCTTGTTCCCATCAAATGGACATTAAATAAAAAAAAAAAACAACACTTTTTGAGAGAGATAACATTCAGAAAGAGATTCGGAAAAGAGTGCATTTTACTAAGCCTTGTAAGACTAAGAAGAGATAAAGGACAGCCCAGAAGCAGGCCTGGCTAGACATATAAGCGACAAATCGGGCCCGCAGTGGCCCACCCGAATGCATCCTTGGCCCACCCAAATAAAAACTCCTGGAGCCGGGCCTGTGGCTAAATACATTTGAATTTTTTTATTTCCTACTTTGTAACGTATTTTGTTTAGAAAAGGGTATTTAATGCGGGTGTAATAAAGATGATTGTATATTGAAAATGTTAATAATGCCGCGTGGGTGACAGTGAGCATGTGTGGCTGTGAGTGTGTGTGTACATACATCTGTGCGTGTCTACTCATTTCGTTTCTAAGGGTAGTTCCATTTCATGTTGATTTACTGCTCTTTGGTAACAACATGCTCATCTTTGCTGCGGCCCGGCGTCACCAGAGGAAAACGAGGTTGACAAACATAAACACTTTTTGAACCGCGCAAACAGTGCCATAACACGCATCCAGGCTAACACCACATTATGATTTCGCAGCTACGTCATGAACTTCTAAAATAAGCACAATGGAGAGAGTTATAGACAGTGATAAATCCTTCTCAAACAGTATTACAGGCACTAGATGTATGATATTACTACCGAAATTAGAATGAGGAGACAAGTTGTCTTAGCCCGCAAAATTGTATAACATTTTCAGGACTACGTTTACATGGTGATTGCATTGTATTTGATTAACTAAGGGTTCTAATTTATCACTTACGTAGGGAGAAATGTTTCATTAACTGCTGAACTGGGACATAGAAAATCCTTTGGTACTAAGAATATCTACACATCTACTGGGGGAGTGATGTCACGTGGTGTTATGGCGACAGCGGCCCACTTTGGAACCTGGGTCGAGTCTGGGGTCCGTTCATCATCATGTGATTCTTGGCAAATTACAAAAAAACTCCCCTTGCCTACAAAATAAAAGTAAATGTGTTTTTGTGTAATGTAGAACAATCCAATACCTTTGAGCCGAGTTCCACAAATATAAAACTGCATTAGATTTCTCGCTGTCCTATGATGATGACTGTGTTGTGTATTACTGGCCCTACAGAAGGGGTGATCTTCTTTAGTAGTATGTATTTCATGGATAGCTTCAAACTGTTTTTTCAGACTATTTACAATATTTAGCCAGTGTGCCTGCTGTGAATCCTGCACTTCTCCCACAAGCAAGTAGACACATTTTTTTAATTCGAGTACTTGTTAAGATTTCTATCAGAGGTGGTCTAAAAAAGCAAGGGTTTCATCTCCACCTACAGCTCAGCTTTCGTCTGTGTTGAAACAACACCGCACCCAAACTATGCAAGGATGGCCCAGGTCCTCTGATGGGTCAGATGGCAGAGTGTCCTTGTGTACCGTACAGGTGCTCAAGTAAAGCGCTCCAATACCTTCAGGTCGAGTTCGTGCTATATAAATCTGAAAAAAAAAATTGCTGTTTTGGTCATACTTTTTTAGATCAATGGGTTCTGTACACTGGCTGCTTTTGATACGTAATGAAAATGTCTACTAGGTTTCTGCCTTTACCAGAGTTTAAAAATGGTTATTTCCACATTCTTATTTTGCCAATCCCACCAGAATTGCTGTTCTGGTATTCTGTTGTTTTCAGGTGCATCCTTCTGCATCGCCTTCTTTGGGTTCATACACAAAGAAGACATGAAAATCCACCTATACTTTGATGACTAGTGGATTGGCTCTCTGAACCAGGGTCTTAAGAACACAAATATGCATGCGACACCCTCCAAAGGCATGTTTGTGTCTCATTCTTTTTTTTAAATCTCTACTTGGAGTACACCAGTTTCAATCAGACATGAGGCCTTAATCATCTCCAAAGCCTGGGTAATCAACTTACTGTGTGGGCTGCCAGATAATACTGGGGTGTGAGTGTGTAAGTATGTGCTGTAGAGCAGTTTTGGCAATGTTAGCTTGTGTGCTACTACTCAGATCTTGAATTTCTGCCCCACCATTTAAAAAAAATCCACCATCCGCCGCTGACTGTTATACTGAAAGCATTCCATTTGTTGCTACTTTTTTATTATTATTTATTTTTATTATTAAGTTGCAAGCAGGGCAAAAATACATACATTTAAGATCTGTTACTAGCCGCAAACACACCAAAAGCTGCAAAGTAACACCTCACAGTGACACTGTACAATGTTATTAAAACGAATACATCCACAACACCCCGTAGTTGTCCTTTCCTCATCAACACATTCCCACTATATGGAGACATCTTCTGCTGCAATGTCCAGCGGTTCACAGATATTGCCTCTAAACCTGTTCCAGGCCCCCCACACCCTTTCCCACTTCCGAGGACACCCACGATGAACAAAGACCGCCCTCTCCGCCACCATTGCCTCATCCATGTCTTTACACCACTTTTGGAGTGTAGGCAGAGCTTCAGCCCCCCACAACATAGCAATATTACGTTTCGCCAACACCATACCCAACATAACCCAATCTTGTTGTTGATGATTTAAATCATTTGGCTCCCACACATTCAGTAGACAGCGTCGCGGCTCCAGTAGAACCGAAATTTCTATTACTTGTGAGATTGTGCGCATGATTTTAATCCAGTATGCCGCAATGTATGTACAGTCCTAAATAGTGTGGTAGAACGTGCCCTCCTCCCCGCATTTGCGTAAACAGTACTTATGTGAGGCTGCCCCCATCACGAAAAGCGTTGATCTGGTGTAATAAGTGCGATGGAGTACCTTGAGTTGGACCAACCAGAGCCTGGAGGGTATCGCCGTCTCACGGGGGGATGACAGGGCTTCTTGCCATTCAGATTCATCGAGGTCACCCACATCCCGAGACCAGGTCTGTTTTAAGTTGGACGTTGGGTCTGGCAAGTTGTTAATTAGTTTTCGGTACGTCAATGACGTCGCCCTGCTTGTCATTTTTTTTCTTTAACACATTTTATTGGGTTTTTATTTCACACATCATACAAAATCAATTGCAGTTCCCATGGTTCCCAAGCTCACGCTATAGTCCACCCTGGTTACATTCTCGGTAGTGGCCTAGGATGCAATCCGGACTATGTTTATAAACCCCATTAAAGGCTGGGCCCCAACATGCCCTTTCCTAGTGTACTAATAAACTCCCCATTGTTCCCTCCCACCACCCTGGAACCCCATCATCGATGCCTGCATATGGTGCTAGTCGTTTAAATGTGTGTGCACAGGAATGATCAGGTATTGTACTGTGTGACGTGCCTGTCATGTCTTGGGATATTCTCCAATCGTGTTGCTATTCCGCTTCATCCTCTTGTGTCCAATAATCACGCAGTGATTGCACCAGTGCGTCCCACGCCTTCAGCTGTTTCTAGTGCCTTCTCATTGCGTTGTCTACGCGCAGTTTGGAATCTCAATTCGCTTTCAGCCCTAGCCCACTTGAGGAACTCGTTCTTCCATCTAGCGCCATTGGGCCCCACTGTCGCCTTCCAGTGTTTTGTGATTTCGCGCTTTGCCAGTATGAGCCCCATGTCAATAGATTTACTTGTGACCTTGTTTCTGGGGGTATGAAGGAACCAGTGCAGGACACCTACGGCCATATCAAATTCCAAGCCCCTTTCTGTTACCGCATTCAGAGTGTCTCCCACCTCCTTCCAATATAGCTCCAACATTGGGCATGTCCATAACATATGATCCAATTCTACTCCGATCTTCGTACACCTGGGGCACGCTGCAGAGTCTATGTCAAAGTATTTCTTGATCTTCCCTGGTGTTTGATATGCTCGGTGGAGGATATAGAAATGCACGAGCTGGAATCTTGCATTTCGTGTACTTTTCCAGGCCCTTCGCATTATCTGCGTCCACGCCGCCTCAGGCATATCCTTTCCTAAGTCTGTTTCCCATTTTCTCTTCAGCGTCTCTAGAGGCGGTAGCCCTTCATGAATCATTCTGGAGTAGAGGCACGTAACTGCCTTAAAAGTTCCCGCTGTCATCATAATATATTGGCAAGCCATTGTTGTTCTTGGTTCTGTCAGCCCCTCCCTCCAATGAATCTGTATAGCTCGTGCCAGCGCTGCATGCAGCAGAAAGCCCCCCCCTTGGGAAGTCAAACCTCTCTAAAAGCGTTGGGTATGGCAACAACGTTCCATCTTCGTATAGGTCCCCCAGCACCTGGACTCCCGCTTCCTCCCAATCCTGCAGGTGTAACCAGTCGCCACCGTGCGGCAGCGCCGTTAGCATTCCTATTGGGATTTCAGGGGCATACGGGTGAAGTACGCCCGCTCTACGTTGTGAACGGTTCCAACACTATCTGATCGCTTTTTCTTCCTGCGTTAGTTCCCTGAGGTTCAGCTTCTGTTGCAACGCTATGAAAGAAAGGACGTGGTGAGGTATGCCTTGGCCCCTTTTATGCTCCGGTCCCCTGAATTTGCGTGCTACTTCCTGTGTGTAGATCTGAAGTTGAGCTGCCAAGTAGTATAGCTCAAAGTCTGGTACCGCCAATCCACCTTCCGTTTTAGGTCTGATTAACGTTGTTTGTGCTACCAGTCGGCGTCCCGTCCCCCAAAGGAAGGACACTATCATTGACTTGAAAAGCTTGAAGGTAGTGGCAGGTATCCACACTGGCAGCGTCCTAAAGTAATATAGGAGCCTAGGAAGCGCCACCATTTTTAGTAGCGCTATCCGGCCCGCTAGCGACAGCGGGAGAGTAGCCCAGAAGGCCATACTACCCTTCATCGCCCTTATTCCGCGGCCAATATTCACTTCCAATAAGTCAGCTGTCGTGTGGTAGATATGCACGCCTAGGTATTTCATGCAGTTGGGTTCCCATCTCACCTCTCGGGTCAAGGAGGGTTGAGTCTCCCCACGTCGCCCCGGGAACAAGCACGTTTTGGACCAGTTCACTTTCAAGCCAGATATTTCGCCGAAGCTCGTTAGTAGATTTTCAGCTCCCACCAGTGCCTCGTCGGCGTCTTCGAGAAAAAGTAGGAGGTCATCTGCATATAGTGATATATATTGTTGTCCATCACCACTGCGCAGTCCCCCATAGTGGTCTCCTGTCCAGGTTGACAGCGCGAGGGATTCCACTGCCAATGCAAACAGCAATGGAGACAGTGAGCATCCCTGCCTCGTGCCTCTTTCTACCGGGTATTGAGGCGATATCAGCGTGTCCGTTCTCACTCTGGTTACCGCTGAAGTGTACAGTACTGCCGTCCACTTCAGGTAATCCTCCCCCACTCGGAAGCGTCCCATCACCTTGTAAAGGTGCTCTCATTCAAGGCTGTCGAACGCTTTCTCTATGTCTACCGACAGTATCATTGGTTGTCGAGCCTCTAAATGGTCTCCCTCAAGCAACCGCATAAATCGGCGTATGTTCGTGGTCGTATTTCGCGTCGGAATGAAGCCAGCTTGGTCCTCGTGGACCAGTGTAGTCATGTATGGGAGCAGTCGAGATGCTAGGATGCTACTTAGTATTTTATAATCAGTGGTTAGCATCGATAGTGGCCTATATGATGCCACGTCTCCGCTCTCTCTCCCTGGTTTTAATAAGGGGACCACCAGCGCTTCCCGCATAGATTGTGGCAACCGCCCCGATTGTTTCGCTTCCTTATAAACCTCTAGCAGCCTTGGCGCTAGCAGGTCAGCGTATGTTCCATAGAATTCTATGGGTAACCCGTCCAGACCCGGGTTTTATTGCGTGCCATGCGTTTTATGGCGCTTCGTATTTCTCCTAGCTCTATATCTTTACCCAGCGTCTTCGCCTGTTCGTGGTCTGATTCTGGAAAACAAAGCCCTTCTAGGAAGACATCCATGGCTAGGGTGCCGGCCACTAATTTACTTTTGTATAAGTTTTCATAATACCTCACAAAGCACTGTAATATCTCATTCTGGGTGTAGACCTCTCCTCCTCCCGCCGTGCGCATGGTCACTATGGGGGAGCCTCTTTTTGCAGGGTTGGAAAGCCAAGCCAATAGGGTCCCTGCTTTGTCGCCCTCTGCGTGGGTCCTCGCTGTGTATGCTCTATAATCGAAGCTGCGCAAGCTCTCTGTTTCCGCCGCTACCGCTTCTTTCGCCTCGCTAACCCTTTCTTGTAGCTCAGGGTGATCAGGTCTCAAGAGTTCTACTTCGCGGAGTGTCTTATCAGCCTTATCTAGGTCATCCAGGAGTACCTTTCGCACCCCTGCACATTTCCCTATACAAAACCCTCTCATGACTACCTTGAAGGCGTCCCATTCCGTTGCCCTTGTCTCAGTTGTGCCAGCATTTTCCTCGAAATACTGCGTGATCCTCTCCTCTAGCGCATCATGAAAAAGAGGATCCTCCAGCGTCTCTGGGCGCAGCCTCCAAGTGGGAACACTTGAGGTACCAGGGAACCATTGCATAGTGATAAAGAGAGGATTATGATCCGACGCTGTTCTGGCCAGGTACTCAGTTCGCACTATTGCTGGCATTAGCACCGGGGAGCACAGCACCGCATCCAATCTCACATGGAGCTCATGCATACTTGAGAAGTAGGAGTAATCTCGATCTCGTGGATGCTGTGTACGCCAGGCATCTATCAGGCCCCATCTAGTTTGCCATCCTAACCTGCCTTTGGCCGTGTGGTGTGTCGGAGAATCCGCCAAAGGGGGATGCGATCTATCAAGAGAGATGTCCAGCACAGAGTTAAAGTCGCCGCCCATCAATAATGGTCCTGCGAGGAAATGTGCTAGGGACCCAGATAACTTCGCCAGAAAGGCCAACTGATCAACGTTGGGCGCGTATACACTGCAGAAGGCAATGTTCTTACCTCGTAGTTTCCCCTCTATGGCTACAAACCTCCCTTCCGGGTCTACGACCTGCTTGGTTACCTGGAATGGGACCCCAGCTCTAACCCAAATCAACGCGCCCCTAGCAAATGCTGAATATGTAGTGTTGTATACTTGACCCCTCCATCTACGCTGCAATGCTAGCCCTTCGGCCTTCGTCAAGTGTGTTTCCTGAAGTAATGCGACCTGTACTCCCCTACGCACCAGGTAGGTGTGGATCTTATGGTGTCGCGTCATGGTATGAAGCTCCCTCGCATTCCAGGTTATACACCTCAAATTAACTGAATCACCCATTGTCCCACAATGCCCTGTGCATTTCACTCCAACCGCTCCCTAGACTCCGTAAACGTGTCAATGCGTCAACATCGATGATGTGCCCTCCCTTCAACGCCTCAAAACAGCCCCAACCCCCCCTCCCCCCCAGAACAGGACCTAGTAACCTCCGGCTAGTCCCCATCCAAACCCTCGCGAATACTAACATTTGACTAACCCAACAGTGGTCACTGTGGGTGTGCCTTACGGGCACTGAGGGAGGGTTGGTCGCCAACGGGCAGCCGCCCAATACCCAAGCTCCCTGCCGATCGATCGAGCCTTAAGTAGTAAACATTTCAACGACCACCCATCTCCCATCCATAATCAGCAACTCCCTCTCAAAGTTCTCAGCAAGCAGTCCGCCACAGTCTGTACAGCGACCTCATACACCTCACCGGGTGCTTCTATCCTTCGTCTAGCATTCCCTCCGCTGTCGCCGGGGTAACCACAGACAAGGGTATACTGTCCGTCTCTGAACCCGCGGTGTCCGATTGATCATCACCTTTTCCCGACTCCACCTTGTCCTGCGATGGGGGGTTGTGTGCACCTGACAGGGCGGTCACCACCTCCAGGACCTCTCGTCGTTCTGCTGTTGTCTCCGACAGTGAAGGCCTCCTCAGTCCCCTCTGCCGATTGCGCACCCGTCGTGATGTCCGCGGTGGTAAGCCTTCTGAGATCATTCCTGAGCTTCTTTCTCGGACAATCTTACCGGATTTGTAGAGTTCTAGCCAGGCGCAGGTGTCGTCCGGAGTTTCTAAGAAGCTAGTTTTGCCGTCCAGAATTACTCGTAGCCTAGCTGGGAAGAGAAGGGAGTATTGTAGCCCCTCAGCTCTTAGTTCTCTTTTGATTGCTAGGAAAGAGGTCCGCCGGCATTGCGTTTCATATGAATAATCAGGGAAGATATTGATTTTGCTGTTCTCCACCTGATAGGGAGCGTTCACTCGTGCTTGCTGGAGCAGCAGATCTCTATCCCGGTAATGTAGCAGTCGGCCACCACCGGGCACGGGGGGCAACCCTGTGGCGGTGGCCTGGCCGGAACCCTATGCGCCCGCTCTAGTGTGTAAAAAGTGGATAGTCCCTCCGGCGCCACCACTGTTCGGAGCCATTCTTCGAGATAACATACCATGTCCTGCCCTTCCACTTTCTCCGGTAGGCCAACTATTTGGATGTTGTTCCGCCGATTGCGCCCTTCGGCCTCCTCCGCTCTCCTTTCTAGAGCATCCATGCGGTCTAGCACATTGGTCATGGTGGCTTTGAGGTCTTTGTGTGCCGGCTCGAGGGTGTGGATTGTATCCTCCACTATCTTGACCCTATCGGTCAGTTTTCCATGGTCGGCTCTCAGTAATCCCAGTCCCGTGGCCACTTGCGCAATATCTTGCTGTAGTACCGTGCGGGTGTCTGCTAGTGTGGTCAGGATTCTGTCTAAGTGAAGTTGCAATTGGGGGTCTCGCAGGTGTCCGGAGTCAGATTATTCCCTTTATCGGATGCCTCGGTGTCCGAAGTTGGCTGGGCGCCACCTTTGATCCCCCTAGGCTTCCCCATATTGGGGGATCGTCGGTCGTTTTCGCCGTTGGTAGAGAGGCCAATGAGGCCCCAACTCAAGGAACTCCACCCAATCTGGCGTCCTCAAGTCCTCTCCTCCTCCTCTACTCAAGTTGTAACCCAGGCACCACGAGCACAGGGGGCCATCAGCAGCAGCACAGGAGACCGGCCCCAGGCGGGACTTGTCAGGGCCATAATCACACAATCACTAGCTACAGCGCATCAAAGCTGAGCAAGCCGTTCCTCAACAGTGTCCCGATTTCCAATGTGTAGAGCGGCCCTGTCGTCGTGCAGCAGATATACCAGCTCCCTCGTTGGGCATATCAATCGGTTGGGCACCAGCACAGCGCCCGTCCCGGGACAAGCGTACTTCATGTCACTCGCAGTGCGGCCCCCAATGCTGGTGCAACAGTCCGCCACCCCTTATTGTAAGCGCTGGTAGGACCGTGCTCCCCAGCGCTGCCCCGCTCGCTCACTCTATCTACTCAGGTGCAGTTCAGAGATCAGAAGCTCCAGAGGAGAGGAGCGCACATGTGCGTCGCAGAGCGTTAAGAAGCGCGTCCAGGCTTCTCTCGTCCGCTAACTCCCTCTATTGCAGCCGTAGACTGGCCACTCTCTGCACTCTTATGCTGGGATGATCGCTTCAGGGCACTCGCCAACTCTCGCTCCTTATGCCTTTCACCGGCATCCAGGTCTCCCAAGGCACCACTCATTCACCGCCTTTCAGTGTCCGGCCCACTCTAGGCACACCTTCATGAAAACCTTCACCTTCATAGTCCCCTTCCGACAGCCCTGCTGCGGCGTCGCGTCGTTCCGACTCCCCTCTGCTTCTAGATGTCCCCCTCGCAGCCCCCGGCCCCCCTCCGCCAGCCGCAAACCTCCTCCTCTGAAATGTGTTCTCCCTTCTCCACTGTCGAGGATCCGAGGGGGAGCCAGAAGGATTGCCGCCCTATGCCCAGTCCACAGCGCCCAGGGCCCCTCCGGTGCAGTGGAACCCCACCAGGTCCGCCCCCATAGAGGATTCACCGTGTCCTGTGAGGGTGAGGGGGGGTCCAGGGAGGCCCCGCACGGCACTCCGTGGTGCCTCCACCTTGAAATGTATGCCTCAGTTGAGGGCGCACCAAGGAGCAGACCACACCTCCCCTCGGGGGAATCTCGAGATTCTTCTCGCTCTCCGGGTCGGGCAATAGTTCGGGGGAGGGGGGGGCAGCCCGCAACTCTCACCGCCGGTGTCCAGATAGGGCTCAGTGTCCTTGGGGCCGATCCTGCGCCGCACTCCAGTTGTCCCCCAGCAACAGCGCCGCTGCCTCCAATGGGTCCCGGGGGGGATGATCCAACCGCCCGACCTCCACAGGTACAGCCGGCGACGTACATTTTTTTTTTTTGTTTGAATATGTTTTATTGTTTTCACAAAAACATAAACATAACATCTTTCATTGACTCAAGCCTTAACAGTGCGTGGTATCCCCACGAGGCTATGCATTAAATACATTGTAACATTATAATCAGGATATCATTTGTATCACACATTATGGAGGCGGGGTGCGCCGGTACATGGTTGGTCATGGTGGTCCTGTGTTGCATTAGGTGTCTCGGTCTCTACTCCCAATGGCTACCTCCGTCTAGTAGCCACCGGGGGGATCCATCTTACAGTGTGTGACCTAACCTTGGTGTTGCGGTGTTGTTTGTCAGCACAGTGTTAGTTGCGGATCCTGGTGGTGGGACTGATGTGTCGTTCTCATGCCTCAGGGTTGACATGAGGCCCATCGTCGCCCTATCTCGGGACTGAACCCGTTTGCCCAGTGTGTCCGTTACCTTGTCAGAGGCACTATTGTGCATCCCCCCCCTCTCATGTCTTTCAGTGTGTATGCATCATATTGTGGTCATGTTCGAGCGAGACAGCATTGCCATGGACACGTGTGCTTAAGTCTGATCATCCGATCAGCGTGTCTGCTAGTGTGGTAGCGGAGCCGTCTCGGCCCTCTGGACCCAAGCTCGCTGATTAGTCAAGAAATTAAAGGAGAAAGAAGAGGGGAATTTATAGCATGTGTAGGAAAAAAGGATTGGAATATATAAAAGAAAAAAGAAAAAGAGGGGGGGGAGGGGGGAAAGTCAACTTGAAAGTGTGCGGTGTGTGATAAGGCGAGAGTGCGTTAGCTTAATGGGAGCTAAAGATGGCTGCTGCTTGCGGCCAATGTTACAGCCTGCGACGTAATAGCGCTGATTGCCCCCGCTCTTCAGATCTCCAGCGCGGCTCCTCCGATGTCCTGCCGTCCCGCGGTTGATATCGCCGAGCTCCGGTGTTGGGATTAAGGAGTTCAGGGGCCCACAGGTCTCTCCGCAATCTTGGCTGCTCGGGGTTTCAGTGCTTCCTCACGGGCGCCATCTTGAGTGCGTCCCCGGAGGCCCCGCGGTCAGCACGCCAACGATCCTCCTCGGGTCCCCAGGGTCGTTCGAGCGGCGCTTTACTACTCCGATGCAGGGGAGGTTCTTCCTCCCGCCATTCAAGGGGAGATAGGGGTCTGTGGACGGATTAATACAGGATTAATGGAGGCTCGATCACGGAACTCGGCACTCAGGCGACCTCCTCCATCGGCCCCAAGCCAGGCTCCCCGTCGCCCTGCTTGTCATGTGCTCTGTCAATAGTCTATCCTCCAGTGGGGTGGACTCCTGCAAGGAGGTACCTGGAGGTATGACCACCCGGAGCGCATGCCTGATCTGCAAGTATCTAAAGTGTTCAGTCTGTGCCATACCATACTGTGTTCACAGCTGTGTAAACTCAACCACCTCCCCCTTCCTCCAAAGATCACCCACCACAGAAAGACCTATGTTATCCCAGTTTTGGAACCCTTTGCTTCTGCAGAGGCAGCCCAATCGTTGTGAGTCCCATAACGGTGTAATTTGCGTAATAGTTCCCTCACACTTTAGGCGGGCCTGCGCTTGGTACCAAATACGTATTGTATGCTCCGTTGGGCCAAGCAAATCTGGGTGTCTGCGGCGACTGTATAGATTCCCCATCAGTCCCCTATCTTCTAAGTTTTGCCTGTCTGCATGATATGCCGGCTCAGTCTGCGGGGTGTGCAGCCAAAAATGTATCAGTTTGAGATGTGCCGCCCAGTAATAAAGCTCCACATTCGGAAATGCTATCCCTCCGTCATACCAGCTGCGCATTAGTTTATCCTGGGCAATCTGTGCCGGTCTGCCTCCCCACAAAAGACCGGAAACCTCCGCTGCTATGGCCTTGAAATAGCCTGGTGGAACCGGAAATGGTGTGTTTTCAAGTACATACAAAAATCGCGAGAGTGCCGTCATTTTGTATAGTGCTGCCTTTCCCAACATCGTGAGGGGGAGGCTTTGCCATACCCATAAGGAGTTCAGGGGCCCACAGGTCTCTCTGCAGTCTTGGCTGCTCTGGGTTTCAGTGCTTCCTCACAGGCGCCATCTTGAGTGCGTCCCCGGAGGCCCCGCGGTCAGCACGCCAACGATCCTCCTCGGGTCCCCAGGGTCGTTCGAGCGGCACTTTACTACTCCGATGCAGGGGAGTTCCTTCCCCCCGCCATTCAAGGGGAGATAGGGGTCTGTGGACGGATTAATACAGGATTAATGGAGGCTCGATCACGGAACTCGGCGCTCAGGTGACCTCCTTCATCGGCGCCAAGCCACGTCCCCCGTCACCCTGCTTGTCATGTGCTCTGTCAATAGTCTATCCTCCAGTGGGGTGGACTCCTGCAAGGAGGTACCTGGAGGTATGACCGCCCGGAGCGCATGCCTGATCTGCAAGTATCTAAAGTGTTCAGTCTGTGCCATACCATACTGTGTTCACAGCTGTGTAAACTCGACAACCTCCCCCTTCCTCCAAAGATCACCCATCATAGAAAGACCTATGTTATCCCAGTTTTGGAGCCCTTTGCTTCTGCAGAGGCAGCCCAATCGTTGTGAGTCCCATAACGGTGTAATTTGCGTAATAGTTATCAGACATCATTAATAGACATCAGACGCAAACTCGGAAGCGCCGCAGGAATCGATACAACCCGGCGCAGAGAGATGCGAGGAAAGGTACCGAGGATTGTTTGAAGCAGCCGTGAAACCAACAGTTATTTTTCAGAAGCCCCGCTGATGGTGCGAGTGAACGGGAACATTGGCGCGCTGTTTGTTTTTCAAATAGAAAGTAGTTTTCTTCAGGCGTAGAGCCACGAAACCTGGCGGTTCCCAAGTGGTAATGCACTGCTTTTACTCTAAGGTCATTTTAGGGTGACCAGATTATGAGAAGCAAACACCGTGGCAGGCCAGCCATAATAGTAGGACTAAAGGACTCACTGCAAAAAGTCCAAAACGCCGCCGCCCGCCTACTCACGGGCACACCAGGAAGATCCTCCGCCAGGCCGGCTCTTAAATCCCTCCACTGGCTCCCAGTCAGGGAGAGGGTCGTCTTCAAGGCCCTCTGTCTAGCCCATAAAACCCTCAACAATAACGGGCCCCCTCTTCTCAAAGAACTCCTAATCCCATACAAAGCGGAGAGAGACCTCCGGTCCAGCGTAGAAAATCTTATCGTAGTCCCTAGAATCAGAAAAGCCAAGACCGGTGGCCGTCGTTTTTCGGTTCACACGGCCAAACATTGGAACCATCTACCACGAAGACTCAGGACAGAACCGAACTACCTCCAGTTCAGAAAAACCCTAAAGACCCTTCTTTTCCCGCAGACATAATTTCATTAGACGGCTGAAACCCTTGGAGAAACAGGTCAGCGCTGGGATGCTCTTTGAGTTACTACGCGCTTTATAAAACCTTTAAATAAATAAATAAATAAATAAAATAGTTCCCGCACACTTTAGGCGGGCCTAAGGAAGGAAGGAATTGGGGCTGGGAATTGTAGTTCCCCCGTCCTCATCCTCTCCCTCTCGGTTGGCCAAAATTCAGATGGCGCTGATCCAAAAAAGATAAGCTATCTCTGTTGCTGTTAGTCGGTATATCTCTTTCTTTTGTGTTTCTGGTGTCATTCTGTGGTTCACATTCTGAATCTGAGCTAGTGTAGGATGTGTCGAAGAACCTCACTTTCTTCTTTGGGAGGTTTCTAGGTGGTTGTTGCCACTGTCTACGTTGCTGGGAATTTTCTCTGGGTCTGTCATAGTAATCCTTTTGTAGATATTGATATACATGCTCAGGATTGTAGTTAGCTATGTCTTTTCTCAACTTGTTGGTTTTTTTGTTTACTAAATAATCGTTGTATCCTGCAATATCTTTTTCAATCTCGTCTAGTTTTTGCTTCGCGTCATCTAAGGCTGTGCTGTCTGTGAGTTTTTGTTGTAGATCGTCTATATCCTTGCGCTCTACAATCAAAACTTCATATGCTGTTTCTATGATTAACAACATCCAGTCGCGACTGCAACGATTTGCTACTAAGGTCCAGTTTTCTATAAATTTCTGGTTTTGTATAAAAATACCAGGCTCATTGGTTACTTGTAAGCCTTTGGGGATTATGCCCTTTTTGCAGTATTCCACCAGAAAGTCAGCATGTAGTTCTGCCCTGATCACTTTCTTTTTCAGATTCCAGAGGGTGCGCCATTGTTCCTCATCTGTTTTGTCTAATCTAACAGTGGTTACATTTTTAGACGGACCATTAATTATTCTGTTAAATTGGTCCTCTGAATAGCTGAGAGTTTTTATTCCTTCCATTTCAGCTAAATCTGTTTAGATGAGACAAATAGAGGATGTTTACCCAGAAAACAGTGCCTCCCCAGCTAACAAGCTGTAAATCACAAAATATAAACAGAGAGAGGTCCCTTACTTATCCGATACGGGACAAGGGGAATTAAGTGTCAAAAAATAAGAAGTCCCAATTGGTCTAAGACCATAGGCTATCATGCAAGTTATAATAGTAATTGCTCATACACTCTTATACATTCAGGAAACTCAATAGACACTAGTCATTATATCCATATATCTAGACAGCATAAATGTGTATATAGAGGAAACAAATTTGCTATATATATATATATACAGGGCACCATCAACAAGACTGTCACAAGTTGTTTTAAGAGAATTTCATACATATTTATTCAATACAATGTTAACAATTTGACATATTATATCTATACATATAAAATACAAAACACATTAAAACCAGTATCACAGTACTGTAGGGTAGGCTAAAAAAGAAGCAGTTTCTAAATTAAATAAAAACACATAATTATTCTCCATATAGTGACAATCATTGTTATTACAGTTGTTAACATGGTGCTCATGCATGGCAGTCTAATGTACATCTCCCTAATATCTGCATTATCTCTATTGTAGTTGAAACAGGCGATTGTCCTAAATCTACAGTTTGTGGGCACGCAAAGAGATATTTTGCACTCTCATTTCTCGTTTTTTGTACATGCTGCCTGTTATTGCTCCTATCTTGAATAGAAGTCAGACTCAATCATTTCATTCCTCACTTCAAAAAGAATATTCAATAGACCTAATCATAGATTACTTGTCCTTGTTCCATGTCTATAATTCAGCCACAGGACATATTGACTCTTACATATGAATATATTCCCTACTCACAACCATACATTCAATCACACTGAGGATAGATTATTTTGCCCTACTTCCATACCTTTAATTTAGCAACAGAAAGCGGGACATGTTGATTATCTCATGTGCAAATGTTCCACTCTCATCGGTACCAAGTTTTCAATATTGGTCCTGTACAGTACTCTATTTGAGTTACCTAAATAGAGAAACAATTTATGTAGTCCTAAATTTGCTGTTCCCTGTCTCAGTCTTTTATTTTCATTGAAAGTTTAGTGGAAAATTCCCAGATTACCTTTGCTTTAGGTAGACAAAAACCGCATCAGTAATACAGCGGAGCCACCGTTATTGAATTCAAGTTTACAACGGTACCAGATTCTCATTAATGGTCCTGTTCAGTGCTCTTTTGATTTGAGTTACCTAGATCGAAAAAATAATTTTTTATAGTTCTGATCTTGATGTTACTTATAAACGCTTCTCCTTATTATTTCTATTTTGAGGCAGAATTTACCCAATTTACCTTTGCTCTTGATCGACAAAACCACACCAAAAGATACAGCGGAGCCACCGTTATTAAATTCAAATGTTTGGCCTTGATACTGTAAAGACAATGAATAATCTGTAGGATTCTTTGTTACTCGACCTTCATTCCATTTTTTTAGACTAGTTAGTAAAGATCATTTGTGTTACACTCACCTAAAAAGCCCATAAGGGTAGTCGGTATCTAGACAATCCTCTGTTGCAGTCACAGTCCTGCTTCTACAGATAGGAAGTCTTGAGGGAACGGCCTCCTAGATATGTCTCTTATCAATTAAGACCGATCTAAAGTTGGAGAAAATTGGAATAAACACGCCCTTTATTATATTTCCATTTGACCAGGTTGTGCATTTCTTAATCTTAAGTTTAAGAGAACCGATTGCCGACTTGCCCTCATCAACCTGTAGTGCGGTAGTATTTTTTTATCTGACTGTGGTTCGTACTCGTGGGCACTTTGTTGTGGCGGCAGTTTAATGATTAATGGCGGTTCTAATTGTTTGTCAGCTAGAACGTTTATTGCCGCTCTTAAAGTTTCTCGGGGGGTTTAGCATGCATCAAAATTACTACCACTCTAGGAGAAGAATGCCATCTTGTAGTATAATCTTACCCGGGTGTATTAATTCGGCCTCCCTGCTCCGTCTGTTCTGGCGTCTGACGTCACGTCTTGGCGGTCTGGATCGTACATCATTTGTGCAAGTAGGTTTTCTTTGTTAGATCGCAGGTTATGTTTAGGTGTGTAAGGAGAAAAGCCTGTCAATTAATATGGCCAAAACCTATCCATGTTTTGAAGGCAATGTACAGCAGCTTCAATTTTAATCTCTGTGATACCCAGTCTCTTAAAATTGAGGCACAGTCTAGTAGCTTGGATTTATAATCTGTGTAGTGCAGAGTTCTCTTTCTTTGGAGCATCACTATAGACAATGTTGCAATAGTCAAATATTGACAACAGCAGGGCCCTCATCAGTCATATGTAGTGTAGTACCTGTAGCAATTGCAGGAACCTCCTCTGTAACATGATATAGAAATTGTTATTTCTAATTAGATTTAGAAGTCTCACTGAACCATACTCTCAGGTTTCTTTTACTATGTGAGACAGTGATGCATTGCAGTGTTTAATATGAAGGAAAGCACACTGCATTTGGCACATACATTTCTCTTGTCTTGCATGACTAATGCCTGTTGATGGGTAATTGCATACATTGGTTCTTAACACATTTTTCTTTTCCTTTATGGTACAGGTCCTCTCCCTCCCAGTAACATCACTGTTTCCAGAGTCTCGCACAATTCTGTGCACCTAATCTGGGAGCAGCTACCTACAGGAGCCTTGGATGGTTACATTATTAATGTTACTAATGGCCAGAGCATCAAGAGCCGTTTTGTACCCAATGGAAAACTGACCAGCTACACTGTGCGAGATCTGCTCCCAGGCCAGAAATACCACCTGTCAGTGACAGCCATAAAGAATACAGACCACGGCCAGCTACAAAGTGAACCTGCCCTCTTAAACATTCATACCCGTAAGTGTTGGATGTGATTATATATTGCAGCAATAATATGACATTATAAAGTTACCCAGAGATAATGCGACAGTTAGAAAAAATGGTTAAGGATGTGGCCTTCGAGCCTACTGGCTATGGTCACATAGCGACCCTGTGCGTCAGTCTTCACATGTGCAGGGGTGAAGGGAAGACCCCTCCGGATTAGTATGGCCACTCCCCAGGAGCCCTGTGTGAAGCTGGAGTGCCACTCCCTGTCAAACCTGTATCTTGTTAGGAATGGGCAGTGGGTTCCCAGGAGGTGGGTCTCCTGAAGTAGGAGAACATCGTGTGTGTGGCGCTGGGCGTACTTGAGGGACTCTGCACGTTTGATGCGGTCCAGCAAGCCATTCCCATTCCAAGACAGGACGTGGAGGGACCTACTGCTGGCAGGCATCTGGGTCGTGTGTGAGATGGAGGCGGGTGGACTGAAGGGGCCCGGGTCCCAGGGGGAGCAGTGGACCACAGCCAGGGTGGAGAGGTGTGGCATGCGCATGGTGATATGCTGTCTGCCGATGGCGATGCTGTGTGCAAATGTTAGGCTGACGTTAAAAATATAGAGCAATGGCTCAAACAGAGCCAGGACAAAAACAATTTGAAGGACAACGGCCCTCCCTCCCCCACCCTATACTTCAGGAACTGAAGCATCTGTCACCCTGAAAAGAAAAATAAGTTATCAATAACAAATAGCTAAGCTAAAACATTTAGCAGGGCAGTTCGTGGCAATGATGGACCCCTCTATATTAACAGATGTCATGATATAATCAGCTGCTTATAAATGTAAAGTATCGCAAGAGTGCTGCCTCAATACTGGCCCCGTAGGCCTCCACAAATCAGATTCCCGCATCCTCACTGGATCCCTGGAGACGGGGATTCTAGAAGGATCGGAGTCCCGACAATGCGGGGAGCAATGCCCAGATGGGTTCAGACCACGGCTTAGTTCGTCCATCAAGCTGGCATGGCTGTGGTTGTTGAGAGCCCGGGATGCCTCGGAAGAATTCAGCAACTGGGACTCAAGACCCGGCAACTGCGATGCCCCTCCCTGCCGTTCCCGCCTCCTACGGGACTGGGTGGGTCTCCGTTGTGGCTTGGGAGGAGATGAACGTGTTTGTTGAGGACCAGACAGGGTGGGAGGGGAAGCAGGCTGGATCCGCAGAGGTCTTTCCTCAGTGAGCCAAGTCCAGGCAGCCTGCGGGGTGTCAAACAGGACTATCTTGCCCTGAAAGACGACTCGGAGATGGGCCGGGAAGAGGAGACCATATTGCAGTCCCAGATTGCTGAGTTTTTGTTTGACGTCTGCATATGTGCGATGCTGAGGATGGCATCTCTGTCCCGGAAGTTATGGATCTTGATGATGATGGGACAGGATGGGGCCCGGGAGGAGGTTTAGGCGCCAGGGGGCGGTGGGCACGCTCAATTGCAAACCAAACAGAGAGAGCATCTTTGGGTATCCATGATTTCACCTTTGTCTCCCCAAAGGCGTTCGCCTGGCCTTGCTTAACCCCCTCAGGGAAACCTATTAGACGTAAGTTGTTTCTCCGCAAGCGGTTTTCGGCATCCTCTGCTCAATGGTGCAACTCCGAGGTGTGATTCTACAGGCATGCCACCTGGGTCTTCAGCTGTCCCAGGTTGTCCTCAACCGTGAAGAGGCGCAACTCCGCCTCCGAGAGCCTCACCGTGGCGTTACGAAGGTCTTGGCGGATAAGGGCCATGTCCACCCGGACCTCGCCGATCTTGCTCTCCACTGAGGCCTGGGAGCTACTGATAGCCTGCAGGATGGTCGAGAGGTTACCCCTGGAGAGGGAGGAGCCTCCAAATGCCCCTTCCGCTGGGTTCCGCTCGGCGGTGGTATACTGGTCTATTTTAGTTTGCGTCTGTGGAGCGGGCGTCTTCGTGGAATGGTCTCTACCCATCTCGGCCGGGAATGTAGGAACCTGGATGTCCGGTCAACAGAGAGGGTACAGCCTCACGGGGCAGACGGTCCCCCGTGGGAGAGGCCCAGCGCTCGAGCGGTCGATACTCAGGTCCAAGTGCTGAACCCACCCCCGAGCAAGCCCACAGGCACCGGGGCACAGGCTTAAGCAAGTCCGGACACCCTGCCCCCGCCGCCCGAAATGGCAGCCGATCCAAGAAGATTGATGCCCCACCTAGCCCGGGAGGGCGCTACCAGGCCAAAGGAAGGAGGGGAGGACAGCATAGGGGGCACACGCCTCCGGCTCCTTGCCGCTCGATAGATGCTGCCGGTTCTGCCTCCCCCTGCGGGTCTCCTGTGAAAATGGGAGCGTCACCCAGGTCAGGGCTCCAGGGCCAGAAGCACAAGTTCAGGTGATCTGGTCCTTCCAGGAGCAGCGCCGAGATGAGGAACCGGTTGGGGGGACCGGTGTTGAGAACCCCACACCACTCGATGAGTGCGGACGGTATTACTTCCTCCGTCGAAGGTGGGGGAACGCTGCAGGAGTTGGAGTCCCAAAACAGGCCACACGGACCTCAATGGCAGAGGCCGAGTGATTTGTAGGTTGCTGCAGGGCTGGGCCGAGGAGAGGGAGCGGCGGAGGGGGCCCACTCCCAGGACCCCACACCGCTCGATAAGTGCGGCTGATTCCACTTCCCATTAGGTGGCTTTCAGCACCCTGTGCTCCGCCCCAATCTGGGCCGTAAAGCCAGCAAGCCCAGGCCAGGATCGCAGTGGTGGGCAACGGAGGGAACCTCCAGGCTCAGGGAAAAGGTGGAGCTGCAGGCCCAAGCCACAATCTCTCGGGGACAATACTGTAGAGTAGGAGAGGTGGGGTGTATGGATGATGCTGAGGACCCTTCCACGCACCCCACCCACGCAGGCAAGCAGGCACCCACCTCTGCTCCGGTCCACCTACCACAGCTCGAAGATCAGGCGATATGACCAAGGCAGGAGACCAGTCACAGGTGGGGCGGCCGGCCACAGGCAGTGTCCATCGGGGCCAGTCGTTGCAGGTAGGCCCCAGCCGTACACGTGGGGGCACAGGCAATGGATCGTGGGAAGCACGCTGGCCTCAACAAGGATTACGGACCACCAGCCGCAATCCAGGTAGGGGGTTCGCATCCAGGGCACCGGGCAGGTCAGGCAGACAGGCACCATCGCCGTCAGCAGGTCTGGGGCTCTAAAGAGGCCCCGCGGGATCAGGATGTACACCGGGGCGCCGGTAGGAGGCCGCAGGATGCACGTCCGCCTCAGGGGGAGGGCGGGAGCTTGAAGAAGAATACGGCCACCGCGGCGGCCCAGCCAAAGACAAGGATAGGGCCCAGGCCGCCTAGCAGGCCATCTCAGCAGCGGCGCCAAGCTTAGGCCTCCAGTAAGGCCCCAGAGACCCTCCGTCCCGGGCCCAAAAGCCAACAGATTCAGACCCGACCCGTGGCAGCAGCCGGGAGGGGGTCTCCAAGGGCACAGGTCCAGGCTTGGCCAAAGGGATGCAGGCTCCGGTACCCCGCCGCTCTAATTAGCGGCCGATCCTCTGGCTGTCGTGCACCTCAGCAGGAGTCTCCAACTCCAGCGCCGCAAGCCAAACCAGTGGTGCCGAAGGGCACGGCCGGATGGGGGAAGGAAGGTCGCTCCCCAGATCCGATGCGCAACCACCCGGCACCCAGTCTCCACGATGTCGGGGACTCAGCAGGGGAACAGGAGTGCAGCGCCAGGTTTTCTGCCACCAGCCGATTGAGGCCACACTGCCAGGCGTTGTTGGAGAAAAGAGCCTCATGGGACACTCATCGCCATCTTAGGTGCGGGCACGCCAAAGGCCGGAGCAGAGATCCCCCTGTGTGCTGGTAAAACAGTGTCTGACACCTCATCATGTAGCGCAGACCGAGGTGGAGGCCGCGATGGTAGAGCACAGGGCTCTAGAAGGGCTGATGACGATGGATCATGGCGCGGATGATGGAGGGGTCCAGAGCACTCTTAAAGTGCGACCGCCATCTTGAGGTGCCAAGCCACGCCCCCATTCGTGAGATTTTGTTAAAGAATATTTTTTGATTTCAACACTCCACGCTTAGAAACTGTTTGGAAGAAAATTGGCAATGTTATCCTATGGAGGAAAAACAGGTTATTGGTTCAAAGGTAAGTTATTGACTGGGAGTTAAGCTTCTGGGGTTAGACTCAGGGATCCCCCAGGGTCAGTGATGTACTCTTGTTACACCCTCAGCGGCACTAGTGCGGTTGCAGAGCGTTGAGTCCCAATGTTATCCAATGGTGGATAGGGCGCCTCTGGTTGGTGGCTGCTGGCAAGCTGGCCACTGGGTTGTGGGAGCAAAGCTCCTGGGCTTTAGCTCAGGGCAAATGGGGAAACAAAGTAGCACCAAAAGAGCACCCTCAGCTGCACTAGGGCGGCCGGGTGCAGGGTGCTGTTTCGAGGCCGGGTGCCCTCTTGTTTTTAATAGAGAACCTCCGGTTTGCAAAAGCACTGCAGGCAGGGAGATGAAGGACTTCTGGGTGCGACCACCACTTCGAGAGGTAAGTTGGGAAGTTAGGGGTTAGCTAGGCACCGTCGGTTTGGGCACACAAGGCTGTGGGGCGTCAGATGTAGGGGTACCTTTTGGGGTCGGATCTTCTTACCAGCTCTGGGTCGCAGTTAGGGGGGCCTTCTGGATTTAGGCTGCAAGCCCCAGCTGGAAGCTTGAGGCAGGTCAGGGGTCATCGGATGGCAGTTCAGGATCGCAGAGGTGACCTCCTTGTGGTGTTTGCCCTTTCGAGCTTGGGCCGTGGACGGTGGGTGCAGAGCAGGGCGGATTCGCGGTCTCCGGCTGCTGCCAGAGGTTGCAGTTGAACAAATCCGGTGTTCAGGGGAGAAGCAGTCTTTGTAAGGGAAGCCAGGCAGGTCCTCCGGGGATTTTGAGCTTGCTGGCTGGAGGACACACTGGGATTTCGCAGGAGCAGATTCGAGGGGAGACAGGCCGGTAGGGCTGGGGTCAAGTCCTTCGGCGTCTTCCTCTTGTTAGCTGGCTGCACTGCTGTTCGGTCCTTCTTCTTTTTTTCTTGTTGGCAGGCTGGATCTGAGGAAGCAAGGTTCAGGGTGGCCCCTGATTAGGTAGAGGGCAGGGACCAATGGGTCCCTTCCCTGGGGTGGGTACACCCCCTACTGTGCCACCCTCCAGTGGGAGGGGGGCACAAGCCTGTCCCTGGTTGGTAGGGTCCCCCCATCCTCAAGATGGCGGGGACTCAGAGTTGTGCTTCACCTCGCCTCCCCCACCTGAGGTGTGGAGTTGGCAGAGGCGGACACACCTCTCTCCCTCACTTGTTTTTCCTGGCGGTTCTCCCGCCTAAAGTGGGGGCAGAATCAGTGGGGACCAGTTGCAGAAAGCAGCAAGTGGTCTGGGGAAGCTCAAAAAGGTGGCATGCCTTTGAAGCTTCCCCTTCGTGAACCCTGCCCATCCTGGGGGAGGAGACTTGGCACCTCGTCCCAGCATGTGCATTGTTTCAGGCCCCCGAGAAGCAGCAGGCTTTCGACCCAGGGGTAGTGAAACATGTCTGTTGATGGCAGCCTAAGGAGCCACTCAGTCGGGACACTAGAGGTGGGTTAGTTAGTTTTCAGGGGGCATCCCTGAGATGCCCTCTGTGTGCATTTTACATTGAATCCCACACTGGCATCAGTGTGGGTTTAATGTGCTGAGAAGTTTGATACCAAACTTCTCAGTTTTCAGTGTAGCCATTATGGTGCTGTGGAGTTCGTAATGACAAACTCCCAGCACCATATACTCTTAATGGCAGCACTGTACTTACAATGTCTAAGAATGGATTTAGGCACTGTAGGGGTACAGGGCTCATGCACCTGTACCCTCACCACTGGTATAGTGCATCCAACTAGAGTGGTGACTGATCTATGCCAGGGCAGTAGGTTGTAGGCAGGGATGTGTGCCATGTCGACTCTTCACTTTGTTCTGCACCAAAACACGCAGCCTGCACTAGACTCCCCCGGTTGTCTAGTTTTCAGAAATGTGTGGATTTGGTAGGTTTCACAAGATGGCTGCCAAGCTTGGGGCCAAAAACGCAGGTGATCTCCCTTGCAAAACCAGGTTGTTTTGTCATAGGTAATTTTGATGTCACCTGAATACATTTTGGGCCCTTGCTTGTCGCGCGTACTTGACCCACCTACGCGAGGGAGGTACTCTTTTTATCTGGAGGCTTGGGGGAACGGTGGGTGGTAGGAATTTTGTGGATCCACGCAGATTCCAGAACTTTCCACTACAGAAATGTGAGGAAAATGTGTTTTTTGACAAAGTATGAGGTTTGCAAGGGATTCTGGATAACAGAACCTGGTGTGAGCCAGGCAAGTCATCCTATCCTGTATTGCCCTGGGTATTTAGTTTTCAAAAATGTATAGGTTTGCTAGGTTTCCCTAGTTGCCCGCAGAGCTAGGGTTCAAAATCTACAGCTAGTTACTTTCCAAAAAAGGGTCAGTTTCCACTGTAAAAATTAAGAGTGTCCACATTGCGTTTGGTGAGGTGCCACTTTTATCAGGAGACTTAGGGGAGCGCAGAATTGTAGAGCAACAGTTATTTCCCTAGGTGCCAGAAGAGCTAGGGTTTAAAATCTACAGCTAGACTCCTTGGCAAAAAATGGGTCAGTTTTCACTGTGAAAATGTGGTGTGTCCACGTTGCGTTTTGGGCCGTTTCCTGTCGCAGGCACTAGGACTACCCACACAAGTGAGGTACCATTTTTCTCAGAACACTTTGGGGAATGCTGGGTGGGTGGAATTTTGTGGATCCACGCAGATTCCAGAACTTTCCACCACAGAAATGTGAGGAAAATGTGGTTTCTTTGACAAAGGTTGAGGTTTGTAAGAGATTCTGGGTAACAGAACCTGATGAGAGCCAGACCAAACAAGTCACCCCATCCTGGATTCCCCTGGGTGTCTAGTTTTCAAAAACGTATAGGTTTGCTAGGTTTCCCTAGTTGCCCGCAGAGCTAGGGTTCAAAATCTACAGGTAGTTACTTTCCAAAAAAGGGTCAGTTTCCACTGTAAAAATTAAGAGTGTCCACGTTGCGTTTGGTGAGGTACCACTTTTATCAGGAGACTTAGGGGAGCGCAGAATTGTAAAGCAACGGTTCTTACCCATTGACTTTTGATGCATTTCTGCCTTCCAAATGAAAGACAATGTGTAAAAAAGAAATCACTTTGAAAAACGTCCTATAATTCTCACGCTAGTATGGGTACTCACAATTTTGGAAATGTTCAAAGAGCTACTGTTTCTAAACTCTATATTTTGTTCCAATTTCAGAAATACATAGGAGTCTTTCAAGACAATTTTTCACTGTATATATTTTCCCAATTGAACTGCTATATACCCGGTACAAGACGCTGCTCAGTTATTGGCTCTGAGTTCGTCGGGCTCTTGGTGAACCTGCAAGGTCTATATATCCCCACAACCAGAAAGGTCCAGCGGATGTAGCGGTATGTTGCTTTCAAACACTGGTCATAATTAGAAGCGGATGTAGGGGTATATTGCTTTCAAACACCAATCATAATTAGAAGAAGTTACATGTGAAAACGTTGCCACAAATGGCTGTTTTTTTCAACTCATTTTCAAGTTTTTCCTATTTTCAACTGTTTCTATAAAGAAACCTTGAAGAATCTACACAAATGAACCCTTGCTGAATTTTGAATTGTGTCTGCTTTTCTAAAATGTATAGCTTTCCAGGATCCATTATTGCTTTCATACCCATTTCTACCATTAACTGGAAGAAGGTTGAAAACACAAAAAATAGCAAAAATAGGCTATGTCCCAGTAAAATGCCAAAACTGTGTAAAAATGTTAGTTTTTCTTTTTTTGATAAACACATTTTTATTGATTTTACAAAGAAAAAAACAGCAATCATCAAGGTTCCATGACAGCAAAGGAATGCATACAATGATCAGTCCAAGGGACAAGTGCATACAAATCAAAAGGACCGCATTTTGAAAATCCCCTACTAAACTAAACAAAGCCCCCCAAACCCTACGATACTTCATGGGGCAACCACGTAATTTTTAGTTTTCTTACAAAAGTCTGTCAGTCCCTGAAAGCTGGGAAAATGGTGATTTCAACCCACAACCTTTGTTGACACCATTTGCAGGGAAAAAACAGACGCTTTCATTTGCAGCACTTTTTCAATTTTTTTGTAATTTGGCTAATTTCTGGGTCCCCTCTAGGGGAATCCTCAAACCCATGGTACCTTTAGAATCCCTGTGATGTTGGAAGAAAAGGACACAAATTTGGTGAGGATACCTAATGGGGTCAAAAGGTACAGGAGCCTAAGCGCAAACTACCCCAAATAGCCAAAAAAAGGCTTAGTACGGGGGGAGGCCTTACAGAAAAAGGGTTAAAAAACTGCTGGTGCTAAGACCCGGTGAAACCCGGCCCACTTAAAGCCCTGTTTAAAGGCTAATCTATGGGGTCACTTTCCAGCGTGGCTTTACCCCGGAGAGTTCTAGAATTGGTTATGCCATTTAAGAGGTCCAGAACTAGAAGTATGAAGAACGAGAAGCAGCAGCAGCAGACACATATTTCCAAATCAGCCTCAAATTGTTTTGCAACACAGCACCCCTCAAGGGAGAGCTCGGAGAAAGCTGTTCCCTTGTTAGCCACTTATGCTACTGAGCGTGCTTATGTTTCGGCCTTGCAGCTGACACAGAAGTTGGAAAATGATGACTCCTCCACTGCCCATAATACCTGTGCCTGTTGCAATTATTGTGGATGCCACTAGCGAAGAGATGGGGGGTGCAATACCCTTGTCACACAAGTGATCGTTGGCACAGATGAGCTCCCAGCTTAGTCAAAAAATTGGTCTCTATATTCTAGGATCAATCAAAGCAATGACTTGGTCATCTATAACAGAGATGACTCCTCACGGTGCGCAGGGGGCCAAAAGACCCAAATGTCAAAGTCAACTAGGCAAAGTTTCATGCCGGAAGTAGTTAAGGCCGCTAGCAATGGGGTGGATGCTATTCATTGTATGACCAAAGCCCCAAAGAGGCATGAACACTAATGTTGCAGTGGAACAAGAGACGGGGGTTGGCCTTAAAGGTGTTGGGGGATCAAGTGTTGATGATAAAGGTAGGCTTCAGATAGTAGACTATTGGAGCTTCAGGCTCAATAAACGAACAGGTAGAGACGTCTGACCTCATGCCATGATTAATCGTTTCTTAGAATTGAATGCATCAAGGTCGGTGTTGCTGTTTCTTAAGGAGGTTCTGGGTGAAATTGAAAGGCTCAGGCAACAGCAATTTATTTTGCAAACTAGATTAAGCAGCGCCTGGGAAAGATAAAGGGTCAAATGTCCCAGTTTGCGAATGCTGTGAGGAATTGGAAGAGCGGGTTTTGAATTGCGAGGATTAATTAGAAACAGCCCCAACGCTGAACTGAAAGTTGGAGAAAGAGATCAGGTACATGTATGCAAAACAGGAATATTTAGAAAACCATTCAAGACAATCTAATTTGAGAATTGTAGGCGTAACAGGAGGGAAGGAGGACAGTTTGGGCAAGGCTGCATTTGCGGAGTGAGTGATTCGATCTTTTGTTTTTCCCGTGCCGCTGAAGGATTTTACCATAATGCTATCCCACAGGGTGCCCTCTCAGATGATGTCTCGCAATGCTAAGTACCCCTGCACTATCTAGGTTAATTTTGCTGATTAGAGGATTAAAGAGTACAGGCTGGACAAAGCAATTGAGTGAAAGACTTTTTCAGCGCAAAATGAATTCTTCTTTAGAATATTCTCTAATATGACGATTGATACAGCTCAGAGGCGCAGAGTTTAAGAACATGATTGCATCATTTTAGTTGTCTGGCACCCTGGCATCTTCAATACAAATGGCCAAGCTTAAAGTTTTTTTTGAAGGACGCGTTTATGTTTTCTCTCAGATAGTAGATAGCACAATCATTTTTTTGCAGAGATAAAACATGGGGGTGTGGTTTAATATATTGGGTTGATATACTGTCTTGATTTTTTACTCCTGTGACATCTCTTGAGTCTAAATTTTAGTCACCCAATTAGTTAAATGAGGAGGGTGGGGGCTGCATTGCACTGGGAGCATGCAACACTTAGTAATGGTGTTGGATGCCTACAGGCGTGCAACAAAGTGCCTGGGTGGGTGGAAGGGTGGTGCGCTCGCCACAGGCGTTGGTTGAATAAGGGAAATTAGGTGGGAACCATGGGGAGTGCTGAGGTGCATAAAGCAAAAAGGAGGTTCAGTGCCATTGGGGGTCTGAGAGTAGGCTATGCGATGTTGATGTGGGTATTGAAAAGATGCCATTGTGAGTTTGTTCAGGCTGCGTTTTGTAATGCACTTTAGTAAGGACTAGAGAATGCACTTTATTAAGGAATGTATTTATGGACTATGTTCCTTCGATGTAATTCTGCACGCGTTCCTCATTTTATGTATTTTATTAATTTGTCATTGAGGTTTATAATCTATCACTCAGCACTTTGCACTTAGCACTTTTTGGTGCGTCACATGGCAGTCCCGTTGTCTCAACTACTTTAGATTTTTAGTCGCTATAATAGATGGAACTACGTTTTTCAGTACGACTGACGGGTTTTAATTTTGGGAAGGGTGGCACATTGTTGGGGCTGAATTTTGATGCAAGCATTACTTCATGGGTGCATCTTCAGCAAAAGATGCACCTTTCAGCCAGGTAGTTTTGCCCAATGTGTTTGCTTGAAGACTCTATTAACGCATGTCCAAGCATTCTAAGGTGTCATGTCCATTTTTTCAACCAGTTAGAAAATAGGAACAAGCATTGGCATAGCCAATAGATCTCGCCTTTGAGACCTTATAAGTGTTTAGCCATGCAGCACATTATCACCCACCGGGCAGATTTCTGTAATGGAACTAGTACTTATGTAAAGTGCTCTGATACCTTCATTCGCTCTACATAATGCAAAAAAAAAAGGAATGAAAGGAGAAGTGCTTGCAGATTTCCAAGGTGGGGGAGCGAAACGATGCACTCTGTAGAGTTACGCTGTGCCTACCTGGTGTAGATGTTTGTTTTTTCTCCACAATAGTTAGGGGAAAATGCTGATTGCTAATGTTCCTCTGTTTTGTTTAACTAGAAGCATGATCATCCCGTCAACAAATGGTTAAGCATGACAATGTAGCTATTCACTGAATCCCCTCGAGGATCATTCCCTTCCTCCCCAAAACATGAGTGACCTTTAAGGAGCTTTAACTACTGTAGCAGCTGCTTGTTGCCTTCCATGGTAGGCTTGTAGGCCAAGGCCTGCTCATTAGACGGTGCTGATGATTCAGCTGAAAAGTAAGATGGCACCGAAATTCATTTAGTTTCTGTTCCTTTGTATTTTCGAGAACATTAAAGCGCAATCTTTTGAGGTGGGATGGAGGGGACACGCCTTATAATGAAAGCGGCAAAGTCTGGAAATGAAACCTGACCCAAAACAGATGGCAGTCTGCTCGCCGCCACTGCTGGCTCCTATTATATAATGCCAGTACCAAATCAGTATCAAATCAGAAAGCGAGCACAGTATAGAAAATCAGGATCCGAGTTCAAAGGAGGCGAAAGTGAGTTATCCCAGTGTGCAAGTGAAGGCGGGGCTAGAGTATGCTGCACCTTGGTGCCGAGTAACAGATGTTTATTGCCAACCAAATGAATGTTTATTAGTTTGTCGGCCTCTAGTAGGATACAAGGCTGAGCAGATGCGCTGGGGTTCAAACCTGCGGTTGTGAGGTCAAACATAAGATTAATAGGGTCCTTGCCTTAAAGTTAAGATTGCCTTCCTACTTCTACAGGTCAACAGCAATGGGCCTAGCATGACAGCGAATGCAGAGGTTTCTCATTGCAAGCATAGCATTGGCAGGGCTGTGCGTGTGGCATGTGAAGGGAGGGTTGGTTAAAAAGAATGGCGCGAGAGAGAAGCGGGGGCGAGTGAGCACCGCAGCGCGGCGGACGTGCTAATTAAAAACAGATGGTGACATGACTGCGAACAGATGGCGCCCCTGCTCATAACCGCAAGCCGTAGGCCGTGGGTGGACACATTTACTGAGAAAGGTGGGACATGCAGCCTCCTTTGCCCAATTGCGTGCTGTCTTTTTAGGAAGACACAGGCAAAGACCAATTGAAAGAATGCAGAAAAAAACATATGCACGAGCCTGTGGAAAGTTCAGAGTGATTCCAAGAGGTCGTTTTCCTAGTGCATCGCATGCACGCTGCACTAGGCTTGACCTAAAAACTATATACAAAGTATGGAAAAACGACCTTCACAGTGATTCCAGCACTCTTACCCCCAGATTCATCATTGTCATGTTTTGCGAGTCCTTAATAGCGATTTTTAAGGAATCGCTATTAAAGACTCGCAAAACGGGATTCATGTAGAAATCGCAATATTTTTTGAGATTTCTACCGCTTCCTTATTTGCGATTCGCTAATTGCTAATCGCAAATAAGGAATGGCTTTCCCATTCATTCCTAAGGGCCTAAAGGCCCATAGGAATGAATGGGGAGTCATTCCTTATTTGCGATTCGCAATTAGCGAATCGCAAATAAGGAAGCGATTTCAAGGGTGCCAGGGTGTCCACAGGACACCCTGTAGCACCCCTGAAATGGTAATGTACACTGGTGTTGCGCACACACATGTCCAAAGGACATGTGTGTGTGTAACATACAACTTAGAAAAATGCACTAAAGTGCATTTTTCTAAGTTTTCGCTATTTACCACGTAGTCAGACTTCGCGGTAAATAGCGGCCCCAGATTGCGAATTCGCAAATTTAAAATGGTTCATGAATTGTATTTAAGGAATCTCAAATTGAGATTCTTTAAATGCAATTATTCGCAATTTAGCGATTTCTAAAAATGCGATTTTTGCATTTGGGATGATGAATCCCAAATGCAAAAATAGCGCTCGCAAAGGGCCAGATTCTCAGAATCTGGCCCTTTGCGAGACGTTTTGGGCTTGATGAATCTGGCTGTTAGTCCCTTTTCTCCTTTTTCTCCCTCCTTCACAACACCTTAGCAGACCTCCACTCGATCTGTAAACGTTGTGCTATAAAGTTGCAAGTCTGAACAGGGTTAGCAGTGGGTGACATATATAATAGGATGGCATTCACCTGCTCAAAAAACATTTGCATGCACCAAAATTATTTAATTGACAAGTCAATTTTGAGAAGCTTTTTCCCGTTCTGCCTGGCTGTACAGGCAGTTCCCAAACATCTGTGAAGAATTGTGAGCAATGACAAAGGGTTAATAAATGCTATGAAAATAAGGAACGCATATCACAACAGCTAATGGATTGAGTACCATACATATTTATTGTTCGTTGATCTACCTGACCCTTTTAAATGTATTTAAATTATTGTCCATTGCATAGAATATCTAGATTAATTGTATGCACAATTTTTATGGGGTGTTTTTGATTGCACCTTTTTTATACAATACCGTCGTAATAGAATTGGAGTTGCATATTTTGCTGTATTTTATGTACTTAATAATCTAGAGTTTGGATGATGGATTGTTTTTTTTTAATCCATTGTATTTATACATTTTTATTTGTTTTTTATATGTATCTTTTCCTCAACCGAATAAAGTTTATGAACAAACGACAAAGGGTACCAGATTTCGCATTGAGACAGTTTATTGTGATTTGCAAGAAAACTATTTGGGAATAGGCCGGGGAAAATAATGGTGTGGATTTTGGACCCTAGCTCACCCAGCACCTAGGGAAACCTAGCAAAGCTGTACGTTTTTAAAGATTAGACCTCCAGGGGGATCCAGGATGTGGTGCCTACAATCATAGTACTTGTAGAGCGCGCTACATACCCGTGAGGGTCTCAAGGCGCTGAGAGGAGGGGGGTGCTGCTACTGCTCGAAGAGCCAGGTCTTGAGGAGTCTTCTGAAGGTGAGTAGGTCTTGGGTCTGCCGTATGTGGGTAGGGAGGGTGTTCCAGGTTTTGGCGGCGAGGTAGGAGAAGGACCTGCCGCCGGAGGTTGTTCGTTGGATGCGGGGGACAGTGGCGAGGGCGAGGCTGGTGGAGCAGAGCTGGCGGGTGGGGGTGTAGAAGCTGAGTCTGCTGTTCAGGTAGGCTGGTCCTGCGTTGTAGAGTGCTTTGTGTGCGTGGGTTAGGAGCTTGAAGGTGGTCCTCTTGTCGATGGGGAGCCAGTGTAGGTCTCTCAGGTGGGGGGTGATGTGGCTGCGGTAGGGGACGTTGACGATCAGTCGGGCGGAGGCGTTTTGGATGCGTTGTAGCCGACGTAGGTGTTTGGCTGGGATTCCTGCGTAGAGTACGTTGCCGTAGTCCAGTCTGCTTCTGACGAGGGCCTGTGTCACCGTTCTTCTTGTTTCGGTCGGTATCCACTTGTAGATTCTGCGGAGCATGCGGAGGGTGTTGTAGCAGGAGGAGGAGACGGCTTTGACCTGTTTACACATGGAGAGGGAGGAGTCGAGGATGAATCCTAGGTTGTGTGCATGGTTGTTGGGTGTTGGTGCTGCTCCCAGTGTGGTTTGCCACCAGGAGTCGTCCCAGGCTGAGGGGGTGGGTTCGAGGATGAGTACTTTCGTCTTGTCCGAGTTCAGCTTCACACGGCTGTTCCTCATCCAGTCGGTGACGGCCTTCATTCCCTCGTGGAGGTTGTTTTTGGCGGTGTGTGGGTCCTTGGTGAGGGAGAGGATGAGCTGGGTGTCGTCGGCGTAAGAGATGATGTTGAGGTCGTGATGGCGGGCCACTTGTGCGAGGGGGGCCATGTAGATGTTGAACAGTGTCGGGCTGAGGGATGAGACCTGGGGGACACCGCAGATTATTTCGGTGGCTTCGGATTGGAAGGGTGGGAGGCGGACGCTCTGGGTTCTGCCAGTGAGGAAGGACGTGGTCCAGTCAAGGGCCTTCTCTTGGATTCTGGCTTCTAAGAGATGTGTCTTTAGAGTGTGATGGCAGACCACGTCGAAGGCGGCTGACAGGTCCAGGAGGATGAGGGCTGACGTTTCGCCATTGTCTAGTTGACGCCTGATGTCGTCTGTGGCGGCGATGAGGGCTGTCTCGGTGCTGTGGTTTCGTCTGAATCCGGACTGGGAAGGGTCCAAGATGTTGTTGTCTTCCAGGTGGCGGGCCAACTGTCTGTTGACGATTTTCTCGATGACCTTTGCCGGGAATGGGAGCAGGGAGATGGGCCGGAAGTTCTTGAGGGCCTTGGGCTTCCTGAGGAGGGCGTTGATTTCGGCGTGTTTCCAGCTATCCGGGAATGTCGCTGTTTTGAAGGAGATGTTGATGACTTTCCATAGTTGGGGTGCGATGGCTGCGTCTGCTTTGTTGAATACGTGGTGTGGGCATGGGTCTGATGGAGATCCTGAGTGGATGGAGTTCATGACCTTCCGTGTCTCGTCGTTGTTGACGTTGGACGAGGAAGTCAGGCGGATGGCACTGTTCACAGGGGAGGTGGAGTCTAGCGTAGTCGGGGCAGTCGTGGTGTTAAAGCTGTCATGGATGTCAGCAATCTTGCGGTGTAAGAAGGTGACTAGTGAGTCGCACGGTTCTTGAGAGGGCAGGATGTAGTTGGTGTTGGCGCTGGGGTTGGAGAGTTCCTTTACGATGCTTAAGAACTCTCTGCTGTCGTGTGCGTTGTTAACCAGGCGGTCTTTGAAGGAGGATCTTTTGGCTGATCTGATGAGGCGGTGTGCGTTCGTGGAGCCATATTTTCTCCAGTTTCCGGCATGCTCGCTTGGAGGTCCGGAGTTCGTTGGTGAACCAGGTGGCTCTCTTGCTGGTGTGGTTGTTGGAGGGTTTCTTGAGCGGGGCGAGGGTGTTGGCGCAGTCGTCGATCCACTGTCTGAGGTTGCGGGCTGCGGCGTTTGGGTTGGTGGGGTCGGTGGGTGGGTTCTGGGTGAGACTGGTGATCAGCCGGTCTTCGGTGAATTTGCTCCAGCATCGGCGAGGCATCTGTTGGGTGTGGTAGTGCGTGGTTGGTATCTTGAAGGTGAAATGGATGCAGCTGTGGTCGGTCCAGTGGAGATCGGTGGTGTGGTTGAAGGCGACGTGGGTGCCTGTGGAGAAGACGGGGTCCAGCGTGTGGCTGGCGGCGTGAGTGGGTGCGGTGACGAGTTGTCTGAGGCCGAGGTTGTCGAGGTTGTCGATCAGGGTGGCGGAGTTGGCGTCGTTGTTGTTCTCGAGGTGGAAGTTCATGTCCCCGAGGAGGATGTAGTCGGTGGAGGCGAGTGCGTGGGTGCTGGCGAGGTCGGCGATTGAGTCGCTGAACTGAGCCTGGGGTCTGGGGGGTATGTAGATGAGTGTTCCTCTGAGGGTGGTGTTGGGGTCGGTGTGGATCCGGAAGTGCAGGTGTTCGGCGGCATTGAGGGTGTCATCTGCGTGGGTGGTGACCTTGAGGGTGGACTTGTGGACGATGGCTATTCCTCCTCCGGTTCCGTTGGCGCGATCCCTGCGGGTGATCTTGTAGCCGTCCGGGATGTCTATGGCGATGTCGGGCGCGGAGGAGTTGTTCCACCAGGTCTCGGTCAGGAAGGCCACGTCTGGGGCGGAGGTGTTGAGCAGATCCCAGAGCTCGACGGCATGTTTGCGTGCGGAGCGGGTGTTGAGGAGTATGCAGCGAAGGTGGTTAGGTCCAGTCCTTGGAGGTTTGGTGGTTCTGTCGCAGGTGAAGCTGCAGGTGCGGCAGGAGATTGGTCCGTGGGTCCGTTTTGGGTCGGCCTGGAAGCAGGTGTGGTTTCGGCCGGAGTTGAGTGCATGGAGGGTGCTAGCCTCGTAGCGGAGTCTGGTGTCAAGGCTTTCACGGGGTCCAGGGGTTCTGGCGCTGGGCGCGGTCAAGGCGCGGACGGGCGCAGACGGGCTTGCCTTAGACGTGCCTTTGGCGCGCCAGCGGCACACCCGCTGCGCGGTCGTGCAGCTGCCTCTATTTAAAGGGAGCTGGGAGGGAGGAATAGCTGGAAGGCGGGAGGCAGGGGTTTAGCCAATGGGCGGGGGGGGGGCAGGCCGCAGGGGCAAGCTGTGGGCGGGGGGTGAGGGAAAGAAAAAACGGCACCCCGGAATGGGCAGCAGGAGCAAGGGTCAGGCACAAGGGCTGGTGCAGCTGCAGGGGGGGCACCTACCTGGCAAGGTCAGGGGTCGCTCTCCTCACTGTGCACTGTCGCCAGATTTAAAGGAAGCTGGGAGGGAGGAGTAGCTGGGAGGTGGGAGGCAGGGGTTTAGCCAATGGACGCCAGGGGGGCGGGGCCGCAGGGGCAGCAGCGGCGGGAAAGCGGGTTGTGGGCAGGGGGGGCGAGGGAAAGAAAAAAACGGCACCCAGGAATGGGCAGCAGGAGCAAGGGTCAGGCACAGCTGCATCGGGGGGGGGGGTGACCTACCTGGCAAGGTCAGGGGTCGCTCTCCTCACTGCGCGCTGTTGCCAGATTTAAAGGGAGCTGGGATGGAGGAGTAGCTGGGAGGCGGAATGCAGGGGTTTAGCCAATGGGCGCGGGGCCGCAGGGGCAGCAGCAGCGGCGGGAAAGCGGGCTATGGGCAGGGGGGCGAGGGAAAGAAAAAAAGCGGCGCCCAGGAATGGGCAGCAGGAAGGGTCAGGCACAAGGGCTGGTGCAGCTGCAGCGGGGGGAGCGACCTACCTGGCAAGGTCAGGGGTCACTCTCCTCACTGCGCGCTGTCGCCAGATTTGAAGGGAGCTGGCAGGGAGGAGTAGCTGAGAGGCCGGGTTTAGCCAATGGGTGCGAGTGGGTGGGGCCGCAGGGGCAGCAGCGGCGGGAAAGCGGCCTGTGGGCAGGGGGGGCGAGGGAAAGAAAAAAACAGCGCCCAGGAATGGGCAGCAGGAGCAAGGGTCAGGCACAAGGGCTGGTGCAGCTGCAGCGGGGGGGGAGCGATCTATCTGGCAAGGTAGCCCCCCCTGTGGGGCTCTCACCAGGGTCTGTTACTCAGAATCTCTTGCGAACCTCAAACCTTGTAAAAAAAAACAAAATCCTCACATTTCTGTGATGGAAAGTTCTGGAATGTGCAGGGAGCCAAAAACTTCCACCCACCCAGCATTACCCTGAGTCCTGATAAAAATGGAACCTCACTTGTGTGGGTAGGCCTAGTGCCCACAACAATAAACACCCCAAAGAGCCACATCACATTATTCCAGTGAAAACTGACCCTTTTTTTAAAAATGTGCCTAGCTGTGGATTTTGGACCCTATCTCATCCGGCACCTAGGGATACCAGGCAAACCTGTACATTTTTCAAAGCAAGACATGCAGGGAAATAAAGGATGTGGTGACTTGTGTGACTCTCACCAGATTCTGCTACCCATAATCCCTTGCAAACCTCAAACTTTGTAAAAAAAAAAAAAAAAATTTCCTCCCAATTCTGGGTTGTAAAGTTTTGGAATCTGCAGGGAGCCACAAACTTCCACCCACCCAGCCTTTCCCCAAGTCTCCCGATAAAAATGGTACCTCACTTGTGTGGGTGGGCCAAGTTCCCGCTGCAGGGAAGGGGCCGAAATGTATTGTGGTCACATCAAAATTATCTATCATAAAAGAACCTGCGTTTTTGGTCCTGGGTTCTTTGGCCATCTACCTAACCCAGACATTTCTGTTAACTAGACACCGGGGGGAGTCCAAGGAAGTATGGCTTGCGTGGATCCCTCAATGTTTTCTTACCCAGAATCACCTGCAAATTCATAAATAATTCACTATTGTAAGGGAAAATGTGCTAGGTATTGATATCCTCCTAAGCACTTTCAAGCCAAATCCGTTACTCCATACTGCAGGAATGTGGCGGACGGTACTGACTAGAAGTGATTCAACATCAGGTGTTTCTACAAAAATACTGTAAAAGCATCTAAACATGTGTAATAGATGAAAGGAGTCTTTGGTAAGCTCCTGTCTGGTTCGGTCTTCCTTGAGTCCGCGGAAGAGACTCGAGGAAGACCGTGCCATTGTGATATTGGGAGAAACTATACTTTACAAGACAAATTGTCCGTCCACTGACATTGGTATGGACTTTTACTATTACTTAAGAACATAAGGTGGTTCAGCACTCAAAGAGTACATTCTTGAGTTTGATAAATGGGTTGATAAACACAGTCTTTATATACGCATTTAAGAACTTCCAATGTGGAGTTTTCTTTCTTCATTTGTCCTTTATTAATAACTTCTTCACTTAGAAATTTATCAAACAGATAAAATCCTAGTAGCTGACGCGTTTCATCCACATGGGACTTCTTCAGGGCTCTGACAAGTGTGTGGGATTCGCCAAATCCATGTTTTTTAGCACAGTTTAAATACCAAAGACAATCAGGTTTTGTGGTATGTACATCTGGTGATATAGGTGTATCACAGCGTGTCCATCATGGTGTCTGCTTCAAAGCTTAAAAGCAGGCGCCATGTCCGACATGTTGTGATAGACCTATATCACCAGATATACATACCACAAAACCTGATTGTCTTTGGGATTTAAACTGTGCCAAAAAACATTATGGATTTGGCGAATCCCACACACTTGTTAGAGCCCTAAAGAAGTCCCATGTGGACGAAACGCGTCGGCTACTTTTATCTATTTGATATATTTCTACGAGAATAAATGATTAATAAAGCACAAATGAAGAAAGAAAAACTCCACATTGGAAGTTCCTAAATGCATATATAAAGAATGTGTTAATCAATATAGTTATCAAACTCAAGCTTCCAATCTTTGAGTACTGAACCACCTTGTGTTCTTCTGTATTTTGGACATTTTTCCAAATTTTGGAGTAGTACTCCTTGTTTCTTTGCACCCTTGAAAGCATTATATACTTTTCCCATTTCACTATTGTTGGCAGGTGCAGTTCTTTCTTGCCTCAACCCTTCAGTCGTGTTGTATATCTTACTAATGCTTCTTTGGATCAAGCCCTATAGCTTAATGGATAGTTTCTTTAAACTTTTCAAGCTTTGAAAAAGTAATGCTTGTGACAAAACACATGCCTGCTGTTTTTCTGCAGCAAGCACCTGTAGAAATGAATTGTACACAAGATTACAAGAATATTGAATGTGCTGAATAAACCATATTTGTATGCTAACTATATTCTTAGTTTGTAGAGTTTACACTTAGGTTATACTTTTTAGTGTCTGGGTTGCCAATTTCATTAAAACCTCAAATGTGGGGGCGTGGCGGGGCAAGATGGCCGAGCGGACGTAGACCGACTCGGCACCCGGTCCATGTGCTTTTGGCGGGCGATCTGTAGCGGTCCTAGACGGCCGAATCGGCAGTCAGTGGCACCCCCGGGCTGCGGGAGAGGAGAGGCATGCCCTGAGCTTCACTTGCTGTCCCGGGACCCTCTGTACAAGGAGTCTTCGCCCACGGCTTGCTCCGGTGCAATCCAAAATGGCGGACGACACTCCCGACTCTCGGGAAGGATCCGGGGGCTGGCGTGGTGTAGAGCCAGGAGTGGACCATTGGTGAAGTGGCGACATGTCTGACTGTGTTGGTGAGTCTAGTGGTCTGCTCTGGGGGCCCCCTGCAGCGCCGAGCTCTGTCAACCTCCCCGGCGTTCCTGCCTGACCCTAAGATGGCGGCCGCGCTTCTGAGATCGGAGCAACAGCCTTCTCCGAACGCTCCCTGCTGAACCACCGCAGAGCGCGGGGATAGCGCGCGAAAATAGTGCAGCCTTCAAGCCATCCCCGGGGGCGCCTGACCCCCTGTGGGCTGACTTAGCCCTCACCGCCCCGGAGCTGGGGACTCCAAAAGGCTGATCTGCATCCCAAGGACCAACAACACGCTTCTCCGTTGAAGGTTTGGCACGGCTAACAGCGAGGTATTTCTCCGCCACCGGGGGACCGGGTCCTTCAGAGCACGATGGGCGGACGATTGGCTGACCTGCTGGCTTTAACACCCTAGGATATTTCTCCGCTACCGCCCCAGCTTATACTGCCGAGCTGGGGGGGGGCTGATCCGAACCACAGCAGCCTGCAGCGAGCCCCGAAAAGTTCCCCGCTGTCATCTCCACGACAGGCCCTGAGAAGGGGCGGTCTGCCCCCATGCTCCGCGCTTAACTCCAGCTGGGCGATCTACGGCGTAGGGACGACAGGGCCACCGGAACAGCGGGGTGCATGAGGCCTCATCCATATGCCGCCGAAGAAAGCGACGTACAAGAAGACCAGCAAGGTTTCTGACTTTTTTGCATCTCTCGATAAACGCCCCACTCTGCGGGGAGACACAGGAGGGGTGGCCATGGCACTCACGAAGACGGATTTGATGGCCATGCGTAAAGATTTTAAAACGGGGCTGCGCACGGAGTTGGGTCAGGACATATACGCCTCCCTTGACCAATTGAGATCTGATTTGACGAGTCGCTTAACCTCACTTCAGCTAGATGTGGACTCGGTGGGCACTAGAGTACTGGACTTGGAGTCGCAAACTCAGGAATTAAGTCAGCACTCCACTGAGCTACGGGAGGACGTCCGTGTGCTCAAGGAGCAACTGAAACAGACCCAGCTCAAAACAGAGGACCTTGAGAACCGGGCGAGGCGGGAGAACATTTGTGTTCGAGACCTGGAAGAGGGTTTGGAGGGGCTGGATCTTGGGGCCTCTATGGAAGGTCTTTTTGCGGAAATTCTGAGCCCTCAGGTCCTCAAGATAAAGCTGGACAGAGTTCATCGGGTGGGCCCTGTAACAACCGGATTTTTGGGATAGGCAGCCACCAGCCGTGGCTAACCCAGTCGTCACGCAAACACACTCTTCTCAGGCCGCTATTTACAAGACATTTAGAAGACTCACCTGAGAAGGTGAAAAGAGGCTATTTACAAGCCTATACAATTAGAGATATAGCTAACATCTAAGGAATTCCATATCTTATATCCTATGATCTTTACTTTAGGAACTTGAACTTGAACTTCCAGCCATAGGCTACACAATCTCTCATTTCTCAGTTACCTGCTAGAAGGGTCTACTCACCTGCTAACCTGCCAGTATCTGGTTAAAAAGAAAGGTTAGTCCTGTCTTAGAAACAACACTCAAACATATGGATCAGATATAACATCATTTATTTATACAATTAGACACATCATTAGCAAGATAATTATAGTTGCAATTAGCCATCATCTACAACCTGATAAAGGAGGAAAGATGGATTATTAATTATAAGTCACCTACACTAGCTTAGAACGCCTCACCTTAAACGTGCGTCTTTCCATCTCAGCAGCGGGGCTGGTCCCTCTCTCTCTGTCTTGGGTCTTCACTCGCTCGGGACTCTGCTCTCCCACTATGGCTCACGAATACACGTCTGCACCGCTACGCCTCGTCTACGCTGCCTTAGTTCCAAAACTCGAACCCTCTTCTGGACTCGCTCTGTTTCTACCACTCCTGCATTTTGGCATTACATTCTCCTCTTCAGTAAAAGCTAGCAATTAATCACCAGCTCTCGGACCAACTTCATCGGTCTGCTCCGCACGTTGCTCTTCCTCTAACTACTCCTTGCTCTTTGCTAATATCTCTCTCTCATTCGCTATGGAAATTTCCACCCGTAGGCCGACTCCCACCAAATTCCTGTACCAGTCTCTGGCTTCTCACGCCGTCGGCAGTGGCCACCTGCGTGTTGCGTCTTCCACCAGTTAAAAAAATACATTCCTCTGATAAGGGCCGGTCTCGACCGGTCTTCCCGCTAGCGAATAATAAGTTAACTCTAAATATTATTCTTACTCTGGAAGCACCTCGCACAGACGAGGCAGCTATCTAAAATGGATGCGACAGCCATCCAAAATGGCTGCTCTCTGGTTTTGGGCCTACAGGCCTAACTAACGGTAAAAAGGCACTAAACCCTGTCAAAGGGCATAGCTAAGCCTTATTAATAAACGAAAAGGTAGCTAAGACTGAAATGATAGTAGATTATAGTCACTTTTAGTCTAAAGAAAGGCTAGAAATTGCCCGGGCCTTACTCTCCACTCCTGACTATATGTACTAGCATTGAAGGATTAGTAGAACAACTAAATTAAGGGGATCGGTTTGTTTTTTCAAGCTGCATGTATGTCGTTAGATGAATAATATGAAACAATACTAAAAGATCTAGCCATTACATGTGGTCGGAATAAATGGAAAAATGATGGTATACATTGAATACAGCAACAGATGGCAATCAAGATGCAAATTATTGAAACAATTCCACCTAGAATTTGGCGTAAAGAATGCAAATCAGGTAACCAGCTGAAAAGCCAGTCAAACCACCCACCATCCAAATGTTCCCTTACTTCTTGGGTCAGTTCATGTAATTTATTAAGATGGGATCTAATGGATTGGGAATGGTCTGATAAGTTGAAACAACACATACCCTCAAAATCTGAGCAGCCATGATCATGTTTTAACAATAAGTAATCAATAGCGGCTCTATTCTGTAAAATGGCACGGCGTTCTCCTTGATTATCTAATAACAGGTCAGTTAAAATTGTAGAAGTACTATTAATGGATTTCACCATCCAGCAAGCAAGTTTACTTATGGTTTTAGCATTATGCACAGCTAAAGCAGGAACACCCACAATAGAAATAGCTAAACTAAGGTATTCAGATTTAGAATAAAGATGGAGTGATGAATCACAATCACTGGACAACATGACATCTCGTGTCACGCGGGATGAAATTGCTCCATCAGGGGAGAATAACAAAAGACTCAACCTTGTTAGGGCACAGGGGCCTCCAGAAATATTTGCTGGTATATAGGACCAGGATACATTGCCACAGGAAAAGAGCCATCCAGTTGGTAATGATACATGATAATAATGACTTGCAGTTACTATTATACGCTTACAGCTCATTTCGTTGTCAAGGGAAACGCAAGAGTTTGCAGTTCTAGTTCGACACAGAATTGTCTCATGGGGAGAAAGCGATGTCGCATGTTCCAATCTTAATTGGGCACATTTGCCTATCAATCTAGGGTCACAGGTAAATCTGTAGCACGTATCCCCCTCAGTAATGTTAAATGTTAGAATTTTAAAAGTTCGTGGGGGTTCTGGGTCAATCAGGACAGTACAATGAGCACAATAACTGTAGGGTGTGAAATCCGGATAAATGAATTTGGAATGAACTCCAGAAACATTAAAGAAATGTCGAAGGGAAGCCATGGATATTGAAACTGCCACAAGGCATGTAGTAAGGAGGTCATTAATGGACTTCATAGGAGTTAAGCAAAAATGAGATGAATTAATAATGGTATGGGCCAAGCTGACCCAGAAGTTAGTATTAACGTCCCATGCTGCAACGGAACGACGTCTTCTGTCCGCTTGGTCAATCCGGTCCCGGACACTTTCTTGACTCTCGTCGCAGCAGACCCACGGGAGTCCAACGACGACACATCCGGCAGCAGCAATCCATGTAATGATCTGCAATTCAAATAACAAGTATCATTTATTCTCGCAAATAACATTTGTTAGCTGGGACTACATCCCAGCCTTCTTGCCCTGGCCTCATCACTAGTACTGTATTATCAGATCCTGTTGCAATAATTTCGGCCTGTTCAGGGGGATTATTTGGCGACTGCACCCAAACTCTAGCTCCGGGATTATTGGTGGAGCCAAAGCCACCTGCACCACGCATTGTTAACAGAGTTGGAGCTGCACCTTTTTGAATCGCACCACTGAATACAGGCATAATGACCAATTGGGCAATTCTATCATTTTCGTTAACTGTAACTTCAGAATCGCCACTGTTTAACAGGATGACTTTAATTTCTCCTTGGTAGTCACTGTCAATTACTCCACCAAGCACCTGGATACCTTTTAAAGCTAAACCAGATCTTGGGGCAATCAAGCCGAAATGCTCTGTAGGTATTTGGACACCAATTCCTGTTTCAATTACAGTAATCGTATTAATTCTCAATACAGTATTTTTCAAAGAATGCAGATCTAAGCCTGCAGATCCAGGGGTAGCTCTACATGGAGCCAAGGCTCCGGGTGTGATTTCCCAATAAGACACCGTACTTTTAATTGTATTAGGTTTAACATCAGCTGCAGGAGGGAATAAACGCATTAAAGGAGAATTTGAATACAAATATGGACGATTATTTAAGATCAGTAAAGCATCAGATAAATGATCTCTCCAATTCTTTAAGGTACCATCTGACAATTTACGTAACTGGTCTTTCAGTAGACCGTTCATTCGCTCAATCAGACCGGATGCTTGTGGGTAATAGGGTATATGAAACACCCAGTCGATGTTGTTTTCAGCACAATATTCTCGTACCAATCTTCCTTTAAAATGTGAAGCATTGTCAGATTGCACCTGAAGTGGAGTACCATAATACAATGTAATCAAATCTAAAGTCTTCATAGTGTTGACTTGTGTAGCATTTTTACAGGGGAAAGCGATTAAAAAACCACTGAAAGTATCGACAACTGTACAAACATATTGGCAGTTTTTGCTCATGGGTAATGGACCAATATAATCAATCTGCCACACTTGGGCAGGAGATTTACCTCGATGCAACTGGCCTTTCACTATTCGAGGTACTTGTCTATGTTGGGAATGCTGACATACAGGACAGTGGAGTATGGCTGTTTTAATCAAGTCAAGAGGAATATAGATGCCTCTCTCAGCTGCCCACCTGCTAGTAATTTTCTCGCCATAATGTCCTGCCTTTTGGTGGGCCCATTTCGCCAAGGCCGCCAGATCAGAATCTCGTTGGTCAACCACTGCCTTAATGATTTTGGAATGTTCATCTGCAATATTATTGAATAATTTATCTAAAGAGTCAATGGGCATATGAGCATCAACATGAAAAACTGTTACATTGCTTTGAGGAAGGAACTCCCAAATCTCCTGCCACAGCTCTTTGCCCCCAATCTCTTTTCCGTGAATCGACCAATTACGGGACTTCCATGTGGGCAACCACATCACTAATCCATTTGCAGTGGACCATGAATCAGTAAAAATATGACATTTTCCAGGCAACTCTTGTTTCACAACTTGGTACACAGCATATAGTTCTGCAAACTGGCTACTTCGCCCTTCACCAGTAGTGCTCAATAATTTTTGGTTCAGAAAGGGGGTGGTGATGGACAGAGCATCTGAGTTAAACAGAACACTCATACCCAGTCAAAAGATCAGGGCTTGATCCATCACCGTTTTTTAGCTCACTGCACCATCCCAGCTCAGAACCTGGCTACATGCAAATTAGTCTGTCCCTGGCCCAGTGCATCATGGGAACAGGGCAGACCAAACTACCAAGCCAATTCTTTACTGGAAAGGAAACAAGCTTCCGGGGACCAGTTTCTGGCATTGCAGCCGTCTTCGGCCCGGCTTGCTTGAATCCTGATGGTGCAGTGAGCAAGGGACTCATGTCTGAGCATACCCTGCCACTCCTATAGTGGCCAAAATGATTCAGAAAGGGGGTGGTGATGGACAGAGCATCTGAGTTAAACAGAACACTCATACCCAGTCAAAAGATCAGGGCTTGATCCATCACCGTTTTTTAGCTCACTGCACCATCCCAGCTCAGAACCTGGCTACATGCAAATTAGTCTGTCCCTGGCCCAGTGCATCATGGGAACAGGGCAGACCAAACTACCAAGCCAATTCTTTACTGGAAAGGAAACAAGCTTCCGGGGACCGGTTTCTGGCATTGCAGCCGTCTTCGGCCCGGCTTGCTTGAATCCTGATGGTGCAGTGAGCAAGGGACTCATGTCTGAGCATACCCTGCCACTCCTATAGTGGCCAAAATGATTCAGAAAGGGGGTGGTGATGGACAGAGCATCTGAGTTAAACAGAACACTCATACCCAGTCAAAGGCTCATTGCACCATCAGGATTCAAGCAAGCCGGGCCGACGAGGCTGAAATGCCAGAAACCGGTCCCCGGTAGCTTGTTTCCTTCCCAGTATAAGAATTGGCTTGGTAGTTTGGTTTGCCCTGTTCCCATCATGCACTGGGACAGGAACAGACTAATTTGCATATAGCCAAGTTCTGAGCTGGGATGGTGCAGTGAGCTAAAAAACGGTGATGGATCAAGCCCTGATCTTTGGACTGGGTAAGAGTGGTCTGCTTAATTCAGGCACTCTGTTCATCACCACCCCCTTTTCTGAATCATTTTGTCCACCATACGCGTGGAAGGGTATACTCAGATGTGAGTCCCTTGCTCATTGCACCATCAGGATTCAAGCAAGCCGGGCTGATGAGGCTGAAATGCCAGAAACCGGTCCCCGGTAGCTTGTTTCCTTCCCAGTATAAGAATTGGCTTGGTAGTTTGGTTTGCCCTGTTCCCATCATGCACTGGGACAGGAACAGACTAATTTGCATATAGCCAAGTTCTGAGCTGGGATGGTGCAGTGAGCTAAAAAACGGTGATGGATCAAGCCCTGATCTTTGGACTGGGTAAGAGTGGTCTGCTTAATTCAGACACTCTGTTCATCACCACCCCCTTTTCTGAATCATTTTGTCCACCATAAGCGTGGAAGGGTATACTCAGATGTGAGTCCCTTGCTCATTGCACCATCAGGATTCAAGCAAGCCGGGCTGATGAGGCTGAAATGCCAGAAACCGGTCCCCGGTAGCTTGTTTCCTTCCCAGTATAAGAATTGGCTTGGTAGTTTGGTTTGCCCTGTTCCCATCATGCACTGGGACAGGAACAGACTAATTTGCATATAGCCAAGTTCTGAGCTGGGATGGTGCAGTGAGCTAAAAAACGGTGATGGATCAAGCCCTGATCTTTGGACTGGGTAAGAGTGGTCTGCTTAATTCAGGCCCTCTGTTCATCACCACCCCCTTTTCTGAATCATTTTGTCCACCATAAGCGTGAAAGGAAAAAAACGGTGATGGATCAAGCCCTGATCTTTGGACTGGGTAAGAGTGGTCTGCTTAATTCAGGCACTCTGTTCATCACCACCCCCTTTTCTGAATCAATAATTTTTGGGTCACGGGATTATAGGAGACGGCTTTCCAATGCCTCTTTTCTCCTATGTACCTGGCAGAACCATCCGTAAACCAAACGTGTTTTCTATCCTCCACGGACAGATTATCGAATGGCATACCCCATTTAACAGGTGATTCCTGTACTACCGGTACGGAGTGCTCAGTTTCTCCCTCTTTCATTGGCGCCTGCGCCACTTTCTCATGCAACATTGCCACTCCTTTTGGACCCACGCGAGCCCGATCTTGTATATACCACTTCCATTTAATTATGCTCATTTCCTGAGCATGTCCAATTCTATGGATTTTTGGTGAACTTAAAACCCATTGCATTATAGGAATTTCTGGTCTCAGAATCACATCATGTCCCAATGTCAATTGCTCCGTGTCTACTAAAGCCCAGTAACATGCAAGCAATTGTTTCTCAAAAGGTGTATAACGCTCACCAGCATCTGGTAGCTTTTTAGTCCAAAAACCTAGAGGTACTCTAGTGTTGCCCTGCTTCTGCCACAAACTCCAATTTGCATACATCTCTTGTACAGATACATTCAGATCCACATCACCATCACGCACGGGCCACAAATCCAAAGCATGCTGAATTGCTTCTTTTGCTAAATCAAATGCATCCTGCTGTGCATTGTTCCATTCGAATGCGTTCTTTTTACGTGTAACTTTGTATAAAGGGGCCAAAATCTGACTCAAATGTGGAATATGTTGGCGCCAGAAGCCAAATAGACCAATGAATTTTTGAGCTTCTTTCCTATTTTTAGGGACTGCGAATTCTGCAATTTTCTGTTTCACTTGAGGGATTACTTCTCTATTTCCTTCATGCCAATGAATACCTAAAAATTTTACATGTTGCGCTGGACCCTGTAATTTATCAGGATTAATCTCCCAGCCTTTGCTTTGTAAGTGTGCAATGATTTGTTCAAATTGTGTTCGCACTTGATCTTGTGTATCACCTTGAATTAGTATGTCATCAATATAATGACACACTTGAATTTTGGGATCAATGGTCACCTCGTCTAAATGCTCTGCCACTATCCGATGACAGATAGTCGGACTATGCACGTAGCCCTGGGGAAGACTTCTGAACGTCATTTGACGGCCATTCCATGTAAAACTGAATTGTTCCTGACATTCAGGTGCAATCGGAATGGAAAAGAAAGCATTAGCAATGTCAATGGTTGCATACCATGTTCCTGTATGTTTCTGAATTCTCTCAATCAGAGTAATAACATCAGGGACTGCAACCGTCAAAGAAGGTGTATGTTTATTCAATTCTCGATAATCAACTGTCATACGCCAAGAATTGTCACTCTTACGGACCGGCCAAACAGGATTGTTCCAAGCCGAAGTAACAGGAATTATTACTCCTGCGTCCATTAAATCTTGAATGGTAGCACTGATCTCCTCGTGCCCACCGGGAATGCGGTACTGTTTCATTGAAACCACTTTCGTGGCTTGAGGAATCTTAATCGGAGGCATAATTAAACGCCCCACTCTCACGATTTTAGATGATATGTAATAATCATGTCCAAATTTATAACATCCATCATCCAAGTGCAACGTCATACCTTTTAAAATATCAATGCCAATTATATATTCATCAAGAGGTACCACCAATACATGATACTCTTTTCGGGGATTTCTTCCAATTTTCAGTTCAAGTTTAGTTTGTACGGCGGGGGTCTCTTTACCACCTAATCCAGTAATTGTGTAACCTTGTCCTTTAAACTTTTTAGGATTTCCAGAAATTAGAGTGGCCTCCGCTCCAGTATCCACCAATGCTCGGGCCCTCTGTATATTTCGATGTCTCCAATATATTTCAATATCTACATAAGGCCTATGGTCTCTACGAGACCAATTTCGCACTGGAGCTTGACCTACTTCCTAGTCTCGTTTACCGTGTTCTTGCGCCCAGGACAAATCAGGATACAGACTCTCATACCGTTTAGGTAATGTTGCGTCCCGTTCATATCCTTTATCCTCAAGAAAAGGATTTTTGTCATTCACAAAGTATTGCGATAGTCTCTCAAGAGATCGTGATCTTTTATCTCTCATTCTTACCTCTGGGGATCGACCACCCTCTCTCTCTCTCTCTCTCTCGTACAGAATGGTCTCTTCTCTCATCTCTCTCTCTCTCTCTCTGTCTCTGTCTCTCTCTCTCCTGGGCCAAGATGAATCATTCCGTGTCCTGTCCCCCTCTCTTTCTCTCTCTCTCTCTCTCTCTCTCCCTCCCTCTCTCTCTCTCTCTCTCTCTCTCTCGTGCTCACGGGACACCCTAGAACTATATTCATCGCCATCAGAGTGGTAGTGATCAATGTCTTGTTTACGGACCCGTCTAGCACCTTCCTTCCTATCCAAACCACGCTTACGGAACATATTCCACAGCACATTATTAGGAAGATCATGAATTTCACTCTCACGGACTCCATCCTTAAGCAGAGCCATATACATATCACGTTGAGTGAAACGGAAATCATCAGTGCGAGCCTCAGGCCGAGACTGTCGTTCCGGCTTAAACCAATCACCCAAGTCACTGAGTTCACGCACAGCTTCAAGCACAGCAGACAAAGGATTACCAGTCTGATTAATCAACAGAGTCATCATCACTTGTTTATAAGCAGGAGGGGAAGTACGAATTAACCTATTCCTCACAGATGTATTAAGCACGCAGTCCATCAACTGATGAGCCGTACCCAAAAAGATAGCGGTCTTCATGCATTCCTCTTTCAAGCGCTGAGAAGCGTCCCTCAAAGTATACCATTGTTTGTCATTCATAGGCCAATCAGACTCAGTCGGATATTTACGATTGCAACCGTCTACTGCCAGCTGCAAAAGATTGGTTTGGTTATTACCATTAAAATGGCGGAAACTTTCCTGAACAGTAGGATCAGAATTTAAGGTACAAAACTTCACAGCATCACCATGATCTAACGAGATACCAGAAGCACCTGTGTCAAAAAGACGGACCATTCAAGTCAGTAAGGATTCACCCGACTTTTGTCGGAAGCGATCCAAAATATCATTCAATTCCTGTTGTGTATAATCTTCCAGACTGTCAAGCGCAATACCCTGAGGAGCATTAGGATTGCCTTGCAATTTACGTCGATATATCGGATGAGCAGAAACGTCAGTACGATCTTTAGAAGAATTACGACATTTAACAGGAGACGGTGCACGCGCAACATTCTCCTCAGATGAAGAAAACGCATCAGAAGAATTCCAAATATCACCATCCCATTCATCGGGATTCCAGTCAAGCCCTGCTTTCGCAGCGGCCATACGTACTTTTCTGGTGTTAAGCCTTCCACGTCGGTGTCTATATTTGTATTTCGCAATACGGACAGCAGCCCTTTCGGCTACAGCCTGATATGTTTCAAGTTTGTCAGCGAGCAGTTTATTTTGACATCGCAAAAGAGTAACATCATTCTGAACTTCAACAAACTGTTCCTCCAAAGTCTTATTATCAGATAGCAATCGAGTCATATTCTCATGCACAAGCCTGTACGCATTCAACAACATCCAACCTCTCCGTCCCAAAACGGGAAGCTCATTGCCCTTCACGACCGGGACTTTCTGCAAGCACTCAACCACCTGAGCTGGCCCAGCGTCCCCCAAGCAGGAACTCCAGTTCTCACTCAGCCCAGTAGAATTAGCCCATTCATGTGCAAGCGCTTCGTAAGCGGTAGAATCCCAACCAGGTATGTCAATAGGCAATTCGAAAGGAGGTTTAACTTTCTTCGAGAACATTTTGACAAATATATACAGCAAATAGAATCGAACAAAAAATAATACAACAAACAGATATATACAAAATTATACACAGCGAGAACCCACGGATCCTCTCAAGAAATCACGACGGCATTCCCGCACTTATCGATCGAAAACGGTTCGTGACGCCAAATGTAACGACCGGATTTTTGGGATAGGCAGCCACCAGCCGTGGCTAACCCAGTCGTCACGCAAACACACTCTTCTCAGGCCGCTATTTACAAGACATTTAGAAGACTCACCTGAGAAGGTGAAAAGAGGCTATTTACAAGCCTATACAATTAGAGATATAGCTAACATCTAAGGAATTCCATATCTTATATCCTATGATCTTTACTTTAAAGCCCCACGGCAAGCTGACCTGGACCAACCTACCCCCTCTAGCGTCGGAGGGCAGCTTATTCTCTTTATAGTCGCCAGACTTTTGATTTAACGTCGCCAGACTTTCGATTTAGAGTCGCCAGACTTTTGATTTAACGTCGCCAGACTTTCGATTTAGAGTCGCCAGACTTTTGATTTAGAGTCGCCAGACTTTTGATTTAACATCGCCAGACTTTCGATTTAGAGTCGCCAGACTTTTGATTTAACGTCGCCAGACGGTTCCCTAACTCTTGGGATCAATATCATCTATACTTCCCACTGGTGAACCTGTTATTCCCCAATGGCGTATTCTATAGGGGTCGGCGGTACACCTAAGGTGCACCGATGATCTTTACTATTCTCAATTTAGAAGAGCTATCTCATTAGAACATTTGGGAGTTCCTTCCAGCCATAGGCTACACAATCTCTCATTTCTCAGTTACCTGCTAGAAGGGTCTACTCACCTGCTAACCTGCCAGTATCTGTTTAAAAAGAAAGGTTAGTCCTGTCTTAGAAACAACACTCAAACATATGGATCGGATATAACATCATTTATTTATACAATTAGACACATCATTAGCAAGATAATTATAGTTGCAATTAGCCATCATCTACAACCTAATAAAGGAGGAAAGATGGATTATTAATTATAAGTCACCTACACTAGCTTAGAACGCCTCACCTTAAACGTGCGTCTTTCCATCTCAGCAGCGGGGCTGGTCCCTCTCTCTCTGTCTTGGGTCTTCACTCGCTCGGGACTCTGCTCTTCCACTATGGCTCACGAATACACGTCTGCACCGCTACACCTCGTCTACGCTGCCTTGGTTCCAAAACTCGAACCCTCTTCTGGACTCGCTCTGTTTCTACCACTCCTGCATGTTGACATTACAGGATTCTCCTCTTCAGTAAAAGCTAGCAATTAATCACCAGCTCTCGGACCAACTTCATCGGTCTGCTCCGCACGTTGCTCTTTTTCTAACTACTCCTTGCTCTTTGCTAATATCTCTCTCTCATTCGCTATGGAAATTTCCACCCGTAGGCCGACTCCCACCAAATTCCTGTACCAGTCTCTGGCTTCTCACGCCGTCGGCAGTGGCCACCTGCGTGTTGCGTCTTCCACCAGTGAACAAAATACATTCCTCTGATAAGGGCCGGTCTCGACCGGTCTTCCCGCTAGCGAATAATAAGTTAACTCTAAATATTATTCTTACTCTGGAAGCACCTCGCACAGACGAGGCAGCTATCTAAAATGGATGCGACAGCCATCCAAAATGGCTGCTCTCTGGTTTTGGGCCTACAGGCCTAACTAACGGTAAAAAGGCACTAAACCCTGTCAAAGCGCACTGCATCCTACCCCCGAAATTGCGTTGTTGGGCTACGTTGCTAATTTCCCGCACCCTCTCCGAAGACTAGCATCCCTGTGCTTCCTTCTGGCCAAGAGGGAAATTGCGCTGCTCTGGTGCGCTCGTCGCGCTCCGCAGGTTGGCGCATGGCTAAGGAGTGTGGCCCACTGCAATGTTAACAGCTTGGAATTTTCAGCCTTGCTCCCTCCAGCTTCCCATCCGACAGATATATGGGGGCCATATCGAAGCTATGTTGAAAAACTGACTCAGAAGGCACAGTCCCAATCCCTTCATTCCATTGTCCCAGAGGGGGTGGGTTAGGCTGTGTGCGGCTCTGCCGCGCGCCCAACGCCATCTGACGTGCCACTCACCAATTTGGGCTCTATACTGCAGTCTGCTTTGGATGGGGGAGTTGGTCGTGGACGTGGGAGCCGGCGTGTCTCCATGCGTAATGCTTGCCAACTGTGGAGTCTCGCTCCTTTTTGAGTGGGGAACTGTGCTAGCGGACCCATGCCAGGATGGGTGGGTTATGTCCCTGACCACCACGACATTCTAACTATGTACCTGTTTCTGTGCTGCCCGACTTGCCTTCTTGATTCTCGCATGTTTATTGATTTCATTTCCTTTGCTTTATTGTGTTTTTTTGTTTTTCTTGCACTTCGTTCATTTTTGTCTTTATGGCTTTCCTGTATTTAAAAATGGCACTCTGTATTTTTGCTCAAACCGACCAGGACTTCTCCGCTCCTGCATTAATCTTCTTCGTTTGTTGTGTATTGTATCGCCAGTTGGTACACATCTACTGTTCTGGTTTGTTGACCACTACTGTGCATTGTATTTGGTGCTGAATAAAGTCTTTTAAAAAAAACCTGTCAAAGCGCATAGCTAAGCCTTATTAATAAACGAAAAGGTAGCCAAGACTGAAATGATAGTAGATTATAGTCACTTTTAGTCTAAAGAAAGGCTAGAAATTACCCGGGCCTTACAGGCCCCTCAGTGTCTGGTGACAAGAAAAGACCTCGGGACGTATTGGCGAAATTTCACTCCTACAAAATAAAGGAGGCAGTCCTGCAAGCGGCACGCTCGAAAGACACCTTCTCCTTTCAAGGACATTCCTGCACTATCTACCAGGACGTCGACCCGGCGACATTGGCGCGAAGGCAGGCGTTCCAGCCAGTCACCGCCAAACTGCAGGCTGAGGGCATCAGGTATCGGTGGACTTATCCATTCTGGCTCAGTTTTAAATTCCAGAACAGGCGGCGCCACATTGTCGACCTTAAGAAGGGGCTGGAAATCCTGGGGCTTCCTAGCTCAGGGGCATCTGGCGGCCCATCGCAAGGCAAGAGATCCACTTCTACTTGGGTGACGAATGTGCGCAGAGGGCGCAGTTGATGGTTGGCGAGGGAAGCCATGATGGACTCTGGACGTCTTCACTTCCCTGCAAATGTTTTTCTTGAGCCCGTGATCACCCTCAAGAAGTAATGGGATATATGGAGTTTCGCCGGACTCAGTCTCCCTTCAGATGTGACTGCGTGCCCTCGAACTCAAGGTGGGTCACATAATCGAGACGTTTGGTCCTGATGCTAGTCGGGAGGTCATGTCAAGACTAACGGAGGTGTCTATACGAAGACTGTCTTATATTCTTTTTGTCTTGGCTTTAAGTGTGCGGGGCCTTCTACCCGTCAAGAGTCTGCTGCTAGTGTTCTACTGGGTGTCAGCCTTAACATACTGGCCTCATGATGAACAATGTTGTGGGGGACCACTTGGGCGGGGGCATGGGCGCTGCCTGGACTATTGGGACTAGCTGTCGATTCATCTTTATGCGCCCTGCCGGAGGGGACGTGGACCGGGCCCTTGTCCTTGGTGTCCCTCTTGGTCCATGTGGAGGCTTTTTTGCCTCACTGGGCGACCTAACAAGGATGTTTGCATAGTTTTTCTGTTCATGTTGTTTGTTCTTCTTTTGCGGGTATTGGGGGGGGTAGGGAGGGAAGTGGTGGCGGCTTTTTACTTGTTATGGGCTGGGGGACATCTGTGCTGGCTCATGGCACCGCTGGAAGGATCAGGCGGGGTGTTTTTTTCTTAGGAGGCTCAATACCAACCATCGGGGATGTGGGTGGGACGGGGCTGTTCAGGGCGCAGCGATTTTGTCTTCTACTATGATGCCGATTACCATCGGAACATGGAACATTAAAGGGCTTAATTCCCCCCAGAAACGTCAAAAACTATGAAAGTATGTCATTGACCACCACCTGGACATAGTGGCCCTCCAAGAGACCCACTTAGTCAGGTCTGAGGACATGCGTCTTAAACATAAACAATTCCCACTTATTTATCGTTCCTCAGCCTCCACGAAACAAAGGGGGGTGGCCCTCATGTTTCATTCTGCCATACATACATACATACATACATACCCTTGGGAGTCCAGAGTGACAAAGAAGGCCGCTGGATCATGGCCAAGGGCCGTTTGCGGGGGAAACTTTGTACTTTCATAGCGGTATATTATTATTATTATTATTAATATGCTGTTTTATTACGCGCTCTATTACTACCGGAGTATCCTGGCGCGGAGTGAAGAAGAGAGAAGCGGCCTTGAAAGAGATCAGTATAAAGAAAACTAATAGGCAATCCTAAACAAGTGAGTTTTCAAAGCTTTTTTAAATGGACCAAAATTCGGGATAGATCGTAGGAACAGAGGAAGTATGTTCCAAGCGAAGGCTGCACGGACAGCAATTGACTGTCCTCCTAACCGTGAGCTACCAAAGCGCGGAACCAACATCAGATTTTGATCAGCAGAGCGCTGCGGTCTGTTGGGGGAATAGCGACTGAACCTTTTCCTCAAATAGGCAGGACCCAGCCCATTAACGGCCTTAAAGGCCAGTGTCAGTATTTTAAAGGTAATCCGTTGTGGCACTGGCAGCCAGTGCAATTGCTGCAGATAGCCTCCTACACTCACCCGATTAGGGATATTGCATAAGAGTCTGGCCGTAGCATTTTGAATAACCTGGAGGCGTCCCACCAAGAAAGCAGGGGACCCACTTAGCAGGGCATTGCATAGTCCAGGCGCGAGAGTATTAAAGCTCTCGCAACGGACTCTCTTGCTAAAGTGGGGAGATATGGAAAAAACTTCCGCATTGCCTTGAGGGTACCAAAACAGCCTCCTGTCAGTTTTTTAATGTGAGCCTCAAAACGAAGATCTTCCCCAAACCAAACTCCTAAATTCTTGGCAGGGATGTTAACTGAGCAAGGTAAAGGGAAGCCCACCGGCCAAAGCAGTTCTTTTAGGGGGAAATTTTCCATAGAGCAGAATCTCAGTCTTATCCTCATTACATTTCAATTGGGAGGCAGCTAACCAATTAAAGACTGAGGAAAGGCAAGCACGAATGACCTCAGTGCCCAGCTCTACGCCAGGCCACGTGAACAGTAGCTGTGTGTCATCGGCATAGGCTCTAATTTTGGCCCCAAGTTGTTCGCCATCAAAATCAAGGGGGTTAGATAAATATTAAAAAGTAAGGGGCTCAACGTGGAGCCCTGAGGGACCCCCGTCGAGAGGGGCTTAGCTGTGGATGAAAAGGGAGGGAGCCACACCTGCTGAGACCTAGCCGAGAGAATAGAGCTCACCCATTCCAGGGCGGAGCCCGTGACCCCAATATTAGCCAACCGAGTGAGTAAGTGCTGATGCGGTACCGTGTCGAACGCGGCAGAGAGGTCCAATAAAATTAGAGCCGCTCTGCCGCCACTGTCCATACATTCTCTGATAGCTTCAGAGATTTCAACCAATGCTGATTCCGTGCTGTGAGCAGCACGAAAACCAGATTGGGCAGGATGAAGAGCCCCCGCTGATTCAACAAATGCACTCGATTGCCGGAACACCATTTTCTCCCCAATGTTTGCCATAGCTGGAAGTAATGAGATAGGCCGATAGTTGCCCGGCATTGTTGGATCAGCGCCTGTTTTTTTGAGCAAAGGTAGCAGTTTGGCCTGTTTCCACTCTTTGGGTACCTTGGCTGATGTGAAGGAGAGGCTCACAATATGAGAAATTTCCTGACTAACCACCTCAGCAACGCCAGCCAACACCCGAGCTGGGCAAGGGTCAGTAGGAGATCCCGATTTCAAAGATTTAACCACAGCTAAGGTGTCCTCAACTGATGGTGACACAAACGCCGCCAACCTTAGAGAGGACGGTCCCAGTGGAAGGGGGGCATCATACACGGTGTTATCAATGCTGATTGCTCTAAGGCTAGACTGGATCAAAGCTATTTTTTGCTCAAAGAATGAAGACAGATTCTCACACCAACCAATTGAAGGTTGCACTGCCATTTGTTCTGCACAGGGAGAAAGAACATTTTTTACAATTGAAAAGATCTCCCGACTGTTATTGTTCGCTTTGTCAATCCTAATAGCAAAGTACTCGCATTTTGCTGTTTTAACGCAAACATAGTATTTCCTCTGTGCCACACGTAATGCCTCTTTGGCCAGGGGGCAATATGCTCGACGCCAGGTCCGTTCTAATTTTTTGCAAGCCAATTTAAGTGTGCGCAATTCAGGGTAAAACCAGGGTTGAGAAGGAATATATCGGGTTCTGCGCGTGTCAGACCCTTTGGAGGAACAAGCCACCCCCTCTGCCACCCATGCATTGAAAGTCATAACCGCATTGTCTAACTCATTGCCCAACACGGGTCGACTCTGATTCAAGGAAGCAGTCAGAGTGTGCAAGTTAATCTTCTGGGGGCACACAGTCTTAGCGGCATTGGAAGGACTTTTCTCGGTAGTCCATGTAAATCTAATCAGCTGATGATCCGACCATGTAAGAGCTTGAGGAACCTCCACCCTCAGAGGAAAATTCGAACAAATAATATCCAAAGTATGACCCCCGGAGTGAGTTGGCCCAGAGACCCATTGATCCAGAAGGGCCAAGCCAAGAGATGCCAGCATAAGTTTACACTCAGGGAGCTCGACAAGCTCAGCATGAATGTTAAAATCGCCCAACAACAGAAAGCGAGGAAACCTCAACGCACGGGGAACCATAACCTCCAGCAAAGCTTTGAGAAAAGGCCCCGAGGGCCCCGGTGGTCGATAAATTAAAGTGCCCCCTAAAGTGAAATGGGGAGAGAGGATCAAGGAGAAGTTTAAGACTTCCCCGTCTCCTATCTCGTCAGGGGAATCTATGCGAAGAACCCAGTATATGCACCTAATTCTGGTCAGACTGGGTTCATTCATGCTCTTCTGGGGAAAATTACGGACTTCGCTGAGGGGCTGTTGTTCCTAATGGGAGACTTTAACCTAGTGTGGCAGAAGGACCTCGACAGCACTCATCCACAACACTCTGACATGGGCTCATTTTCCCCAGACACACAACAGCGGATCCAGGACCTGGGTCTTTTAGACGCCTGGCGGACTCTGTACCCCCAGTCCAGGGGCTACACATTTTTTTCCCACGTTCTTCGCTCCCACTCTCGCCTAGATTATATCTTTTTTAGCCAGTCATTACAGGGTAACCTTCGGGAGGCCAAGATCTCTCCGCTTTCAGTCTTTGATCATAGTCTATTCTCGATCTGTCTTGACTGGGGTGTGGGTGGCCAGTCCTCCCCAGATGGTATTTTCCGGCGTCATTGGCTCGTGACAAAAACTCTTGTACTAAACTAAGGGAATCCATCACTGAATTCTTTACCCTTAACAATCCGGAGGACACATCAGTGTACAACACATGGGACGCCTTTAATGCGTTTTTTAGAGGGCGGTGTATATCCCTCAATGCTGATCTCAATAAACAACGCAGTCGGGAGAGGGAGCAGCTGGGGGGAGAGCTGTCCTCTCTTGAAAAAGCCCACAAAGCGAATCCCACTAGACAGACGCAACGTAATCTGGCGGCGGTCAGGGGCAAACTTCGGGCGCTCTACAATAATAGGGCGGAATACACCCTACTAAAATTAAGGCACCTGTCCTATTCACAGGGCAATGAGGTTGGTAAACACTTCGCCAGGCAGCTGAGAGACAAGAGAGAGCGGGAATACATAGGGGCTATCCAAGGTCCTTCTGGGGATGTCACTCATAAAGATGAAGACAAGGCTGAACTCTTCGGCGCATTTTATAAAAAACCTGTATTCTGGGGATACCCTGGATCCGGCTAAACAACGAGAGTACCTACGGGCACTGCCTCTGCCCCAGGTTTCTGCCGAGTGGAATGAGGAACTCTCGGCCCCTATCACTAGAGAGGAGGTTGTCTCTGCTATTAAAGTTTTAAAACCCAATAACGCCCCTGGAACAGATGGCTATACAGCCATCTTCTACAAGACATTCTCCTCAGATATTAGCCCACACTTAGTACAACTTTTTAATCGAATGGCCAAAGAAGGCGAGACTTCCGGTACTATGTCAGAGTCCATGATTTCGGTCATACCCAAACCAGGGAAGGACCCTAGCCGCTGTGCTCCTTACAGGCCAATTGCCCTACTTAACCTCGATGCGAAGTTATACTCCTCAATAATCGCGAAACGGCTTAACGATCTGAAGCCGGCTCTCATCCATCCCGATCAGTCCGGATTCATTAAGGGACGCCAGACTCATGACAACACTCGGCGTATCATACACCTGATAGAGAAGGCCAATAAGTTTAAGATCCCGGCAGTGTTAGTGGGGCTTGATGCCGAAAAGGCATTTGACAGGGTGGACTGGGTCTTTCTCTTCCAAACGTTGACAGCATTCGGCTTTTCATCTACATTTTTAACCATGATTCGTGCTAACTATTTATCTCCCCGGTCCAGAGTCGCGGTGAATGGGTGCCAATCCTCTTTTTTTAATCACTCTAGGGGCACTAGGCAGGGTTGCCCCCTATCGCCCCTGCTTTTTGCCCTAAGTATCGAACCCATGGCACTAGCGATTAGAGGTAACCCTGACATACGAGGTCTGCCCTTTACGGGAGAATCACACAAAATCACTTTATTTGCAGACGATGTCGTTTTATCTCTCTCTGATCCGGCCCTTTCCCTCCTGCACGTGCAATCGGAGCTGGAAAGATTTGAAGCAGTAGCGGGTTTTAAAATAAACTTAGACAAGTCGTACATACTTAATCTCACTCTCCCTCAATCGGAAGTTTGTAGACTTCAGTCACTCACACCTCTGCCAACAGTGGGGAAATTATACTCAGCCAACTTCCCCCACATACTGACCCGGATTCAGGCTGACCTTGTACGATGGAAGCCTCTGTTTCTATCTTGGATGGGTCGGATCCATGCTGTGAAGATGTCCCTTCTCCCTAAGCTATTGCATCTGTTCCAGGCCCTTCCCATTGAACTTGACGGGGACTTCTTTAGACGAGTGAAGACCGTGATTCTTCGCTTTATCTGGCGGGGGTGGGGGGGAAACGCTTTTCCTTTTCTATTCTGCACCGAACTCGCAGGGAGGGGGGGTGGGTCTCCCGGACATTCACCTATATTATAAAGCAGCACAACTACGGGTGTTGGTAGAGTGGACGCAATTAGAATCGGAAAAACATTGGCTACATATGGATCGTAGTGTGGCAGGGAGAACCATCTGGGATTCAGTCTGGAGACCCAAATGTGACAGACCTAGGAATGCGTATATCCGTACCCCCACTCCCACCACTTTAAGAGTCTGGGACTCAGTGACAAGGGATGATAGATGGACGACTTTTCCCTCCCCATTTACACCTTTTCACTTTAATCCTGCTTTTCTTCCAGCGCTACAGGAGGGCCCATTTGCAGCGTGGAGAGAGGGAGGCTGCCTTGCCTTAACACATCTTTTCCATAATTTCGATCCACTCTCTTTCGATAACTGTAAGCGAGACTACGGGGTGGGGGACTCTGAGAGATATCACCATGCACAACTTCTCCACTGAGCGCTCACTCCTCAGGTACGGGAGGTGGTTTCACGCCCTCTCACGAAATTTGAGGCTTTTCTCGCTAGGACCTCCTCGATGAAGGGAGTAATCTCATTCATATATGATTTTCTTCTATCCACGGCACTCACACCCCGGCCAAGGTACATGTCCATGTGGAAGGGGATTCTTCAGCGAGATATCACTGATGCGGAGTGGTCTCATTTATGGTCTGATATTTCAAGATTTAACCACTCCTTGGATCTTAGGGAGGCCCACATGAAGACCATGATGGACTGGTACTTACACCCGTCCAAGCTTCAAAAGATTTTTCCCGACGCCTCCGATAGGTGTTGGAGGGGTTGTGGGTTTCTAGGGGATTTTCAGCATATTTGGTGGGACTGCCCTCTTATTCGCCCCTTCTGGGAAGAGATTTTAGCTCACATTAAAGAGATGCTGGGTTATCCCATCCCCACATCTATGGCTAATATCCTTTTGGGCCTACGAGATTCATCCCTAGAACATCAGACTACAGCGGATAAAAAAATCATGTGGCTCAGTATTGGAGCGGCCAAGACTACCCGGCGGCTGCGTGGAAGAGGAGAGAGGCACCGGCCATCTCCATTTGGCACTCCCGTTTATGGAAACTGTTGAGTCTGGAGCGCATGTCTGATATCTTTAGGGATGGTTTTAAGAACAGTTTCGGTGGGGACCCCTGGTTTCCTTCCTTTCACGGGGCCTCCCGTCAGCAGTTTGCCCTTTCAGCGTTAGGGCCCTTCATCTTTTTCAGCTCTGAGGCCACATGGTTGGTGTTCTTCGTGCCGCCACATTGCCGCCACCACGGGGGGGGGGTTTCTTTTTTCTTTTTCTTTTTTTTGACACTTCCCGCGGATTGCACTCAGTAGGGGAGCTCTTCTGACTGGGAGTCGCAGAATATTACATCTGACGACAAGAGACTGGATGACATGCAGTACTATTGCTTGCCTTTCTTATGGGAAGGACTGAATTGCACGCCCCGTTGGTATTAGAAGCTGTAACCTGTAGTAAGCTGCTCTGAATGCTGGGGGTCGTTATTCAGCTAGGTCTCTTCATATGTCACGGTCATGTTGCTATAGCTCTGCCACGGAATGGTCTCCCCTGCATGGGAAGATGTGCGGGACTGTCGCATTTCACTTGTTAAAATTAATAACCATAGCTTTGGAAAAAAAAGCCCCTCAAATGTAGCTAAAATACCCACATGTTCCTAACATTTCTGTGTGGGATCACACCAGCTTTCTCCTTGGTCTCCGATAAAAAGTATACCTGTATTTTGGAGGCGGGGGCATTAGCATGCCCATTCTGGGAAGCCCCCACCCCTACGTATAAAACAATCAACATAATCCCTGGTGCTAAGTGGGCTTTCTGCCCCACCCCGGGGGCAGATCAGGAGCTGTTGCCCCCATCTGCCTCCCGGGAGAGGCTGAAAGACTCGGGCTATGTGTTCTTGAGCTGCGGGGTCATTGGCATGCCCATTCTGGGCAGCCCCACCCCTATGTATGGTAAAGAACTAGGGGCCAGATGTAGGTCGCCCAATACCGTTCGGTAACGGCCGAAATCACTGAATTTCGGCCGTTACCGACCGGTATTGGGAATTTGTAATGTAGGAGCCCCAAAAATACCGATTCGGTAAATACGAATCGGATGTTAATGAAACAGTATTTACCGATTCTGTATTTACCGAATCGGTAGATGATATGTAGCAAGCAAATCTAAGAGTGCTCATGTGTATTAAGGATTCGGTATTTACCACCAACTAATAGTTGGTGGTAAATATCGAAAATCTTAAAAAAAGCAATTTTGTGCTTTTTTCAACTGTGCCATGTGGCAGGCATACATGCCCTGCCACATGTGCACCCATGCACTATACAGGGGTGCAACGGGGTGTCAATGTGACACCCTTGTAAGTCTACCCCCTATTACCGATTCGGTATTTACCTAATCGGTAATTCTCATTCATTCCTATGGGCCTCAGGCCCATAGGAATGAATGGGGAATACCGAATCGGTAAAGACCGAATCGGTATTTACCGAATTTTACCGATTCGGTAAAATTTACAGAATCATTAGCTACATATCATTTGACCATTCTAAAATACGAATCGGTAAAATTCGCTATTTTAGAATCGGTAAATGGTATTTACCTACATCTGGTCCCTAATCCCTGGTGCCTAGAGGGCTTTCTGCCCCCACGGGGGTTCAGGAAAGAGGCTATTGCCCGCATCTGACTCTGGGGGGGGAGAAAGATTGTGGCAATTTGCTTTGGGGTGGGGACATTGGCATGCCCATTCTGGGAATCCCCCACCCTTACATATAAAAAAACATAATCCCTGGTGTCTAGTGGGCTTTCTGCCCCCGGTAGGTGGCAGATAAGAGGCTATTGCCCCCATCTGCCTCCTGGGGGGCAGAAAAACTGTGGCTTTTTTGGGGGGGCATTGGCATTCCCATGTTGACCTGCCCCCATACGTACCTACATAAATGAAATAAGTGTCTGGTGCCTAGTGTGCTTTCTGCCCACCCTTGGGGCAGATTTGGGGCTGTTGACCCATCTGCCTCCCAGGGGAGGGGGCAGCCAGACTGAAATTTGCCAGAAACATTGGGGGGAGCAAAAGCCCATGCCCAAGGGGCTATTCCCCACTCACTGGTGTCTCGTGGGTGCTCCCTGCCTGGAGATGGCCCTCCTGCATCGATCCCCAAGCAGGGATCCATTTGGATGCCACTGGAAGGGGGAGATTCTTCCCTTTCCAACAACACCTCTGCCATCTGCCTACGTGCTCAGGGGGCTGAGGTAGCCCCACGAGCACCTAGACAGTGAAACAAAAATGAGCCAATTGGGTCATTTCAGTTTCGGTTTCAGTGAAAGGAGGTCAGTGCACCTTGCGTGCTGATCATCATTTCACTGGGAAAAAAATGCCTTGAGAGGTTGGAGAAGCTCTTCCCCAACCTCCCGAGGCTAAAAAAAAATGGATCTACCTCTGCTGTTCACAGCAGAGGGATTTAGTGCTTGTGTGTACATGACGGAATGGTTCTGTCATGCGCACATGAGTATGTGGCTAATGATGGACCTATGCCATTATGCGCACCGAAAGGGTTAACATAACTTTTCGTAATAAATTGATCAGACCTATCACATCTGACATATGGCATCTTTGTCTTGTCAATATAACTAACTCAAACCGACTGCATTGAGCATACACTTTCTAACCAGGCTTGATGTAGGACCCAAACACAGCTTTTCAGTGGATGAACATACCTTCTGTCCAATCAAATACTGTAGGAAGGAGAATCAACATGTGGAGGGAGCCAAAGACTGTCTTCCAGTAGTGCTTCTTAAAGTTCTTTTTCTATTTATCACATGAGGTCTGGTGCCAGCTGCACTGTCATGTTAGACCTAAAAAGAGTAGTTGGTACAGAGGAAGTCAGATTTTCCTCACAGAAAAGCTCTGAAGGTGAGATACAAGAAGATATTCGATGATAGAGAGAACTGTGACAGAAAGATACAGGAACAAATACAGAATTATGTGGCACAGAGTGGCAGAGAGGGGGTAGAGGGGGATGGAGAAAGACCATGAGAGAAGCTACACTCTGAAAGAGACACCAGGGCATAGAGGCACCAATACTAGAAAGATTAATATACTGTGTAGCCAGCTGGCTAATACATCAATGTTATTTAGTGATTGCTGCCAATCTGTTTTTAAAATTGGCGGCCATACTGTCACATGGGAGGCTTTACTGGCAAAGGTGGATAATCCACCAAATCTATAAGGAGAGATGAACCAGAGCCATCATGGGTCTGACTTGGCCCTTAGACCAACGTCATAAGCTGAGCCATCATAAGACATATCATGTCTGTTAGACATATTTTCACTTTCTTGTGCATTCAATTAACACTGCAAGTTCGGAGTTCATAGGCAAGAAGCACATTTCATATTTTACTCATATCCATACTGTGTTACAGTAGCTCTCCTTCAATAAGTCAATAAGCAAGACCCTATTTTTGGTTCTAATTTACTAATCTGCATAATGGAGTTGGAGAGAGGACCTCGGCTATGCTCATTTGTAGCTTGTCCTTCATTCGGGACCTAGAGCCAGAGATACACCTTTGACCGAGCTAGGGTCTTGGCTGCCTTGGTTTACCCAACCATACTTACTTGTGACTAATAAAATGCTCTTTTTTTCTTATGACATAAAGTGATGTACACTGAGCTGTTAGTGCAGAAGAGGTAGATTCTCAAGGTTAAGATTGAAAGCTTCATTCTGAGCCACAAAAAGCCAGGGTTGATGCTTTTCAGTGAAGTATGGTTACACTGTATTGCAGAAATCTGCAAAAACATGTGTCTGGCCTGTATGTAGAAACTGACCGGTCTTTATGTAAAATTCTGAGGAAGTAAAGGCATGACCCAGTCACGCAGGTGAATCAAAGAAATAGGGAATCAGGTATTTATGCATTGAGAACCCATCCATCATTAAGAAGCTCAAAACATGGCTGTTTTAAGGTAGTATAACTGGAACACACTCATCCTAATCCTGTAGCGAAACCCTAACATGGTAGCTTTATAAATGTTATGAGTAAATACAATAAATATGCATCCATTCACACAAAAGGTCGGCATAAAAAGGCTACTGTGCCCCCTTACCATGTCAATTTCAATTCCTATTGTGGATCTTTAAATCTTTCCTTTGTCTTCCTTTACCCTGACCCCTCATACCTCTTCTGTTGTTTGTGAATCATGAGGTAAATTCCATCTCTTTGCTACAACCACTTTTACATACTGAGAATCTGCATATTATATTCACCATTTCTGGCCTGGCCTTAGTAGTATATGCGAGCAGAACTTTTGAGACCTCACATTTCCTGAATGCTCCACAACCCAAGTTTCATTTGAGCTGAGTCATGAATCATGGCAGAAGCGACACCCTGCAAATGAAAGGGTGATGCCGGAAACTATGGCAAAGCTTACCTTGTAGAAAATCATTACACCTTCAAGAACCCTGACATCAATTTGAGGTTAGTAGGTGTGGTAGTATTTGAAAGCTCACTGCCTGCCTTTTCTTAGCATTTGTATTTATGGGTAAAAAATCCTAACACAGTAACCCCCATTCACTTAGTTGTGTAGAACCTTTGAGCTTCACTAAATCATATGGATAAATATACCACACACATACAATTTGAAAGACTGGTGTGGTGTGTAGTTTATATTCTATCTTGCAGGCTCACCAGTAAGGTTAAAGTGATACAAAGACATAGGGCCTCATTTATGAGGTGTTGTCGTAGCGCAGTGCCGCAAGGATTCTTGCTGCTCTGCCCTACGTCAAAACAAAAGGGAAGGAATGCACCGTATCTATGAGATATGGTGCATTCATGTCCTTTTCCCCAGCGCTGGCGTACAATGGGCTACCATAAGCCACGCAGACATCCTTGCACCATGGAGCAAGGGGGCCAGCGTTGGGTGGGGTGATTGATTTTTTGCAGGAAGGTACACCCACCTGCTCAAAATCAATAAATTCAGGCAATTTCCTCTTTCTATGTGTGCTGCTTACTGCCGCACACATAGAAAAAGGAAAATATGAGGGGAACTGAAAACATTTCTCCTTTTTGCGCCTCCATAACGCTATCCCTGGGGTGGCGTTGTATTCTGATGCATTCCCAGGTTTACGATTTCTTGTAAATCTGGGAATGCTTCAGATTCCATGGGTGTTGCGTGGGAACACCCACAGCAGCACCCATGGAACGCCCCTTTCATGCATTGTTCAGCGTGAAAAGGGCACATAGTTACAAGGCCATGAAAAGCCACAGAAATTGGCTTTACGTGGGCTTGTAAATATGCCGGGGTACATTACGCCACCAGAACATTCAACAAGTGACGTTGCGGCGGCGCAAAAGGGCTCATAAATGAGGCCCATAGAGTGGAAGCAGAAAAAGCCCCCCTGACAGTCAAGTTTACATGTTGTTCATGTGCATGATTTGGGCACCAAAGAAATGCTCAAACAGGCAGGTTCAGTGCTAAGTGTTAAGCTTAAAGCACTAGTAAAGCAGACCACATCAACCTCTGTGAGAGATTGTGAGAGAGAGCTACAGCATTCTACTATGGGCACCCGATCAGAGAACAACCTTGGATGCAGTTCTGTGTCACAGACGGTCACCACAGCTTTGTGAGTAAAAATATGGTAAAGTAAGATTCTGAATATATTATTGAGAACAAAAGGCAAACATATTCAAACACACACACGGATCAGGGAATTGGGCCTACCGCGACTTGGACCTAAGGAGCATGCTCTTCTAAGCAGTTAGACAGTGACCAGGGAAATTTTTTCATATCTTCTGATTTCGGAAGACAATCTTTATACTAATTGGCCTCCTGGACTCAAGTATGTGACAGAGAAAGGCATTCACCAGTGTGAAAAAAGATGAGCTACTAGAACAAGAGGGATACATTTTATTCAAAGTGGGCTGGGTTAAAGGGTCGACTGGTTATTTATTACATTTTCCATGTTTGTTATTTTTTCCTACAGTACAGCTGGATAGTCCCACTGATCGGCGATGGAGTCCTGGTGCAAATCAGTCTAGAACTCTGCGGAATAGGCAGCCACCAGCATATTTGCCACAAGTGCATCTTCTGATAGACCATGAAATACCTGAGGAAACATCGTTGGCCCCGAGGTAATGTACTTTATTTAAAAAATAAGAAAACCAGCAGGAGTATATACACTAAACAGAGATATTTCTGTCTTTACCATTCGCTATCCATATTTTATGTCTTCCAACACTCCCACTTTTGTTTGCTTAAACTCAAATAATGATTACAGTTCTTAAATGTTGTCAAACCTGCCCGATGGTTCCCGTCCAGTGACTTGAGTCTAAGAATTGATCATCAGACATACCTCTGAAATTATGAGTATACACAATGCAGGCATTGCTCAGAGTACACTCCTTAACTCATTCTGACGCATAATTATAACTGTTCCACTGAGAAAACAATCACCAACCCAAAAATCAAGCCAACTACTGCCCGATCTCAAACCTTTCATATTCGATCAGGATTCTGAAGTACATGGTTAACTCAAAAGTCCACCAGGCTATGTATGTCTAACAATGGGGCTTCAAACCCACCCGATGTAGTAAGTCATTTTAGACAGAGGTTCCAGAAGAACTCATCCCTGCCCTGGCTAGTATTAAGTCAGCATCCCTTTTTCTCCATGAAAAAGGTGTGCCTACAAAGCAGTGGACAATCATACTTATTTCAGAGTTTTCTGAGAATTGGTGGGTTTAATGAGAACTACATCAAAGTCTAACAAATACTTTCTTTTGAACCAGAAAAGGAATATCCAAACAGACATGACTACAAGCAGAAAACTAGGGAAAACCTGTGAGATACCACCATTACTGTTCAATGTGTAACTGTGCCCACTCACCCGGGGGCGCTAGAGGGCGCACTGTGGAATGGCTGGCTAATGTGTCAGCTCCGCCGGACGGGCGCGAATCTAGCGGCCTTTGACCCCTTCAATCCCCTGCTACCGCCGTAATAAACCGAGAATTCGGCGTCGGAACTCGGGACCCGCGGCACCGTGGCATGGAGGTGACACCACAAGGGCTGTGAGGAGAGGTTCCGACCCGAAAAGCGAAATGCCGACTGAGGCGCTCCAAAATGGCCGCTCGTGAGGATCGACGGACCTGCGCCTACGGGACGAGCAAGTGAATTAAAATCAAGAGCCTGCCCGGCGCTGCATGGATTGGAGGTATCGGACTCCATGCGGGGCTGTGGGGAGATCGGGGACCGCGGCTAGGTGCAGAGGTGCTGTGCTTTGCTGTGCGTTCCAGCAGGGACAAGATGGCGGCGCCCTTGGAACGCATATGACCGGCAGCGGCGGACAAGCGAAGCGGACACTGTGGCGCCTTTTTTCGCTGCCTGGCGGATGTGAGGGGCTCTGGGTGTATATATGAGCGGAGGGCTCCCTGTCCTTGTTGCTGGCCGGGCTGCATAACGGACCCCTGGACAGCGTGCCTGTGTCAGTGACCGCGAGGTAAACGAGGAGAACTGCAGCTCGCACAGGGTGAGAGGAGTGCACGCTGTGAGTGACGCCTGGGGCTGCGTCACTGATCTCCGTGATCTGGCCCTAACAGCGTAATCACTCGACCGGGACCGGGGAGAGTATCTCTTCAGCGGGTGGTGCTGGGGTGATGTGCCTCGTCACTCATGTGCCCCATACGGTCCCCAGACAGCAGCGACCATTGACCCTATAAGACGCAATACCGTCGCGGGCCCAGCAGCACCCACACACGAATCAACCGGCCGATGACTACGCGCACAGCAAGGTGGGGGGCTGCAACATCAGCACATCGCGCCAATTCCACCGCCAATACAGCGACGGCTAGCAGCCCAAAGACGTCCGGACACACCTCACCGAAGCTACACAACGACATGGGGAAACCAGACAGGCAACAAACCAAGCTCCAGTTTGAAACTCGGAAACAGGTCAAAAATACCACGACGGACCCTGAAGCGGAAGGCGGCCAAGAGCTGACGGAAGGCACGGGCATGGAGTCGGTGTTGTGAGCGATCCAGCAGAGCCTGCAGGAGATGAATGGCAAACTGGATAATGTGATGCTGAGGGTGGACAATATGGCGGCGAAAATTGAAAAACATGACGAGCGCATTGTGGAAGCAGAACAGCGGATTTCAAGGGTGGAGGATGACCACAGAACCACGTCAAAGACCTGTGGTGGCCTGGAAAAGACAGTGGAGAGCTTACGAGCCAGGGTGGAGGACCAGGAAGCTAGGTCCAGGCGCAATAACGTCCGGATTTCGGGTCTGCCGGAATCCACCAACATGGGGAAAATGGAGACCTATATCGAGACGCTGGTGAGAGAGATCTTTGGCTCCGAAAAACTGTCCTCAGTGTTCCTGGTGGAGCGTGCGCATCGTTCACTGGCGCCTGTACCGAAGCCTGGCGCTGCCCCGCGCATGATCATAGCCCGCATGCTCAATTACAGGGATAGAGACACGATCCTACGGCTGGCCAGAGAAATGGGTAAGATCACCCATCAGGGGAACACTCTGGAGTTCTATCCCGATCACACCATGGCGGTACAACTGGCTCGAAAGGAATTCGCTCCGGTGAAAAAGAAGTTGAGAGAGCTTGGTTTGGAGTACGCCATGCTATACCCGGCGAAACTCAAAATCACCAATGGCGGGAAACCGGTTATACTACAGACAGTGCAGGCGGCACAGGAATATATCAAGCAGCAAGGGAAGCGAAGGAAACCTCAAGATCGAAATGAACCGACGAGTGAACCGAATGATTGACTCTGTTCAGGGCAATGCGAGACTGAGCTATGGAACTCACGAGAAAGACATCAGCTAGTAGCAGCTCCAGCCGACTGTAGGGACTACTACGTGACACGGCGACTGCGAATGTCATAGACAGTGGCATGGCGGTGAACTTACAAACTTACTGTGAGTACAGTCCTTGATAATGGTATGCCGCTGAAGGAACAGGCAGGATGTGAGTATCTGGAGAGCTGACTCTGGCAGACACTTTGTCTGCGTCAGTCATCGATCTGCTTATCTAGCTTCATGAGTAATGTATGTCGCACGGTTCCGAATATCTGCTGATTTATGACACAGTGTTGTGGTGGGTCTGAAGGACTATGTTTGCACCCTATAATCACCGTTGTTTTTTATTAGGTGGATTGAGGGTTAGAGAAGGATTTACATGTGTATTACATAGATGCTCACGCAAGCGTCTGTCCACATCCACCATGTGGATGGAGATGTGTGAACCTGGTGACACCCCCCTGAGGGTGCGCCCCGAGACATGTTTTCTACAAAAGTTAAAAGTTGTTCAGGGATGGCTTTGGCAAAGTTTGGGTGCTAAAGTGGGTGGGGGGAGGGCGGGGAATCCTGGGTCTATTCAGCTACAACCTCTGTGTCTGAGAAGCATGGCGAACTCCTTAGTCATGAAATACCATGCGGATAATGTTTTCAGTCAACCTATACTATTGTTGCTTTCGATTTCTGTGTTATGTGGCACAGCGGACCCACACCATCGGAAGCGGAATCGACATCTGGCGTATATAGTTGCCATCCACACACATACTCATGTCACGTAATTGTGCGCTGAAATTCCTCACTTGGAATGTGCGGGGTCTGGGCAACCCGAAAAAGATCAGGCAGATGTTTGCTTATTTTGACCGATTAAATGTTAACATCGTTTTCTTACAGGAAACACACTTGGCACGAGACGGCACATCCACATTAGGCACTAAATGGGCGGAATCTGTAACCAACTCGAACTACTCTTCTTACTCTAGGGGGGTGAGCATCTTAATACGGAAGGGGACAAACTTTGAGATTACAGGCATACACAGAGATACAGATGGGAGAAGCGTTGTTGTGGCAGGCACGGTTAGACGACAGAGGATATTGTTGGTAAACACGTATGGCCCTAACGTAGATGACCCGGGGTTTTTCAGTAATGTATGGCACACCATCACTGACCTACAGGCGGATCACGTAATATGGGGGGGGCGATTTTAATGTGACACTGCAGGACACTCTAGACAGGACTACACACACATTGGAACAGCATGGGAATGCCAGGACAATGCTGCAGGATGCTATGGAGGACCTGCGGATGGTGGATTTGTGGAGAGTGAGTAACCCAGGGGTGGCTACAGCGACACACATTAACGCGGCGAACAACAGTTGGTCCAGGCTGGACTACTGGCTGGGCATGCCGGAAGTACTTACATGGGTTGTAGATATCAAACACTTACCACGAACACTATCCGATCACAACCCGGTAATGCTGGAAGTTGTTATCCCACGGTATGACCCACCACCCTTCACTTGGCGCTTCAATGCAGCTGCGCTGCGAGACCCCGTATATGTTACCACAATACATAAGGCAATAGTAGATTATTTTGACCTGAACTGCCGGACAACTGAGGATCCGGGTTTGCTGTGGGAGGCCTTTAAGGCTACGATTAGGGGAGTCTGTATTAGTACAACCTCAGGCATCCTCAAAGATATCCGACAGCAACTGTACACACGAGAAAAGGCCATTCAAGCACTGGAACAGACATATACCCAGACAGGAGACACTAAAGTGCTGGGAGACATTCAGGTGCTGCTGACGGAGCATAACAAATTTGCAACAGACGAGCTTCAGTATGTATCTAAGCGGGCGACTGCTAGGCGATATGGTGAGGGGGGCAGGCCGGGCAGGGAACTGGCCGCTAAAATATGCTCAGGTAAAACACCGCAAAATATAGCGTCCATTTGTACTAAAACCGGAGAGGTGATTACAGATGTCAAGGGAATACTGAAAGAATTTATGAACGCATATGGCACGCTATACAAGGCACGCCCGTCGCCCTCGCAGGCTGATTTACTGGCGTATATGGAGGATGTAGAGATAGCATGGCTAGCAGATGGGCATAGGAAATACTTAGAGCGCCCTATAACAGTGAAAGAAGTCACAGACACCATTAAGCGTTTACCTAATAACAAGGCGCCGGGGCCTGATGGCTTCGTAACGGAATTTTATAAAATGTATGCTGACTTGCTCGCCCCGCACTTGGTGCGACTATATGGGGCGGCACATGAAGCCCAGACGTTACCGGCATCTTTGAGGGAAGCCTTGCTCATTACACTATTAAAACCGGGCAAGGAGGAAGACAAATGTGATTCGTACCGCCCCCTTTCGCTATTGAATGTAGATACAAAAATCATAGCTAGTCTGCTGGCAGATAGGTTGAAACCACTTATGCCCCTGTTAATAAGGCCCGATCAATCCGGATTCATCCCTGATAGGGCCACCACACATAACACCCGCACGTTATTTGCTTTGGCGCATTATCTGGCTCCTGAGACGAAGGCTGTGGCAGTGTTACTTGACGCTGCTAAGGCGTTTGATACTATTGGCTGGACCTTTATTCAAGCAGTCCTGGTGCGTATGGGATTTCCGCAGATCTTTCTAGGATGGATATCAATGCTGTACACAAACTTAACTGCACGCATCAGAGTGAACAGGTACATTTCGGAACCCATTCAGATATGCCGGGGTACTCGGCAGGGTTGCCCACTCTCACCGATGCTATTTGCGCTAATCTTGGAGCCGCTGGCTTGTAAAATCCGGCAACACCATCACTACTCTGCACTTCAAATGCCCTCACGGCCCATACACATCTCGCTTTATGCGGATGACATGGTGTTGTATGTTAAAAATCCTGAACAGCACTTGAATCCGCTTTTAAGAGAATACATAAAATTTGGTCAACAATCCGGATTGCAGATAAATTGGGATAAATCCCTTATCCTGTCACTGACGGACAGCACGCGCCCGACACAATTGGACTACCCGCTAGAATGGCAGGAGGAACCGACGAAATACTTGGGAATATGGTTTCACAGAGACCCTGAATTGGTCATCCGGACAAATTATGGGCGAGCCATAGCGTCCCTTGAAGACAAAATTAAAAGATGGAATAGACTTCCCCTGTCCCTGGCGGACAGGGCCGCGATCGTCAAAATGGTACTTCTACCGAAGTTCCTATATTTATTTAACAATATTCCGATAAAACCTCCAGCTGCAGTATTCCGTAATATCAATACGTTGGTACTCAATTTGCTTTGGGCGGGAAAACAGGCGAGGATGGAACTGCGCACCATGACCCTGCCATATGCTAGGGGGGGTTTCAAGGTTCCAGACTTCTACCTTTACTACTTATGCGCACAGGCGCAATTCGCACACTTCTGGTACCACGACGTACCCTTTTTGACACATGTGGCTGTAGAAGCGGGCGATGCAGACCCGATCCCGCTAGCTAACATAATGACACATAAACGCCCTAGGTTACACGTCCGAGATATCAATCCGGTTAATGCTACCACGGAGGCTTGGAGGTTGATGGGAAAGGCAGCAGACAGTCTACCACTCTACGCACCTACACTTCCACTAGCGCATCACCCGGCCCTTTCGGTAACACAGGAGCAGGTTGGCATGGAACTGTTGAAGCGGGCTGGTATAGACACACTGGGTGACTTGTATGTAAATGGTGAATTCCAGACCCTGGACAAGTTACACTACATCAGCAACCCGTCCCCACTTTTCAGTTTTAACTACTACAGGCTGCAAAGGGCACTTCGGGAACACTACCCTACACACCCAGAAGAGCCGAAAACACTGGAACCACTACGGCTGCTCCTCACTACACCCACGGCGTCTCACCTAGTATCCAAGCTATACGCAAGTATACAGGGTGCGGTGGGGGGCAACACAAACAAGGCTAAGGACAAATGGAGCGCTGGGCTGGATGAACCTCTAACTGACGAAGAGTGGGATACCTCTTGCATGCTTACTAGCATGTTGACACCAAACGGTAACTTGAAAATCATTCATTATAAGTATTTACATCAGGTATACCATACACCTCAGCGTCTGTATAAATACGGATTGAGGGAAGATTCACAATGTTGCAGGTGTAAACAAGAAGATGCAGACTTCATGCATCTGGCGTGGCACTGTCGCAAAGTGGCGGGATACTGGGAACAGGTCATGCAAGTTCTGAATGGTATGCTCGGAGTTTCCGTGCTGTGTGAGGCGAAAGTCTGTCTGTTGGGTATTGTTCCGCAGCTAAGAGCTTTGAAGCGCAAATTCCGTGCTGTTGCACTACTACTGGCCAAACGAAGGGTATCCCTCCACTGGAACAGCAGGAGAGCCCCTGAGGTAAAGCACTGGATTGAGGATATGGTTTATTGTCGGGACACGCTCAACACATACGAGGAGGAGTTGCCTGTCAGATCTAGGCCCAAAGACTATTGGGGGTTCCTGCGTGCCTATTTACTAGAACATGGCACGACTGAATCGGAAGCGGACACTGAGTAATGTATGCGGCTGAGGATAAAGACATAGAGCGAACAACTGTATGGTGTTGGTACTGAGGAGGGAGGATGCTGTGATGCAGAGTGTTTGTAGCGGGAGGAGAACTACAAGTTGGGTAGTATATTGTTATGTTTAGTTTCTTTAAGCAGAAAATGTGAAAATGTAAGACTACTGACAAGCATGTAGGCCAGTATAGCACTGACAACAGATCTGTGGTTTCTCAGATAACACGCCGCCGGTCCGTTGGATGTCGGCTGATGGGCTGTGTACACCTAACGCCATCTTTCTCAGTTGTGAATACATGTAGCCGGCCCGCTGCGGTTGTAGGCGTATTGAATGTATTTTTTTTCTTCTATGTGATGGACAGTGCAATAAACATCTTACAACACAAAAAAAAAAAAAAAAAAAAACTGTGCCCACTCACCCGCTAGGATCCTCAGTTAACAATGAATGCTATTGAAGATGTATGAAGAAGACACCCAAATCCATTTCTTACTGGGCAAGGACCTGGGCTCAGATTAGTGACCCAGAATGCCAAGAGCGCATGCACCACTCGATAAGAATGTCCTGCAATGCATCTGAAATAAGATGGATTCCTGGTGACAGACAGTGGAAAGATGAACCCATTCCGTTTATTTGGCACATGCTTCTGAATACCTTTTGACCGAGTGATCGTCCATGTTCAGGTGAACATTCGGGATAAAAATATAAACTCCATAAGTAAAAAAAAAAAGCTGATGCAAAAAAAGCAACTACAATGTGAGTACACTTACAAACACAAGTATGCATCCCTCCTCTAGAAAACTGTCCTCTAACTCACTGTGGATTCAATAATTAAATGTAATGCTTTGTGTTCGAGGCATATGAGCTGCAGGTTGTATACTTTTGCATAGATCGCCATCTGGTGTTGGGCTTGGATGTTTGCACTTTGTTTGTGTCTTGGAAGAAGTCTTTGTAGTCACAAGGTAGGTGACACCTCCCTAGGACGATAGTGCGCATGGGCATCGACTCCATCCTTAGATTGTTTTTTCCCGCCATTGTGAAATGCTGCGCTCCGGGTCGATATCGGTTTTGAATCCCCTTTTGACGCGCAATCCCTCTCCACTCGACTGTATTTTCTCGATCGCGATTCCCTTTTTGACACACATCTTAAAACAAGCTCCTCAACCTCAATCTTCGACGTGGGCCGTTGGGCCTCTCCGCGCCGACCACACCTGCAGTCAATGGAAAGAACTCCTTTAAAAAATGCCCTGGGTCTGGTGCTAAGGTTCCACACACAGACTTGCATGAAGTGTGCAATCTCTGCCTCACCCCGGAGCACGAAGATAAAAACTGCAAGGCCTGTGCATCGTTCAGGTCGAAGAAAACCATCTGTGATCGTTGGGCTCGACGTCACGAAATGTCTCGCAGAAGCAGCTCGATTCCGGACATCTTTGAAGCAGACCCCAATATCCAGCCAGAACAATCAGGTGATGAAGAACACGTCTCCGAGGCCGACGACTCTGACGCCGAAAAGGAGACAGTCACCCCGGCTCAGCTGTCCGTGAGTACCGAAACACCCCTCCCAAAAAATAAACCGAAGGCTCCAGTTACACACTCGGGCTTGGGTCGACACCGGCAACATGTTTCAGACACCCCCCCCTCGGGCCCGGCTATGAAACCTAAACATAAGCCTTCCGGCTCGGGCTCGAGCCAACCCCATTCCGGCACCGGAAAGTCCTCTGAAGCACCGAAGTAACAAGTCAAACACTTGTCCACGCCGAAGACAGCCTCGACGCCAGAGCCCTCGGTATCGAAACATTGCAAGGACAAACACTCGGAACCGAAGAACTCTTCGGAGCCGAAAAAGGGTTCTGACTCCCAAAAATCGTCGGAGTCGAAAAAAGTATCGGAGCCGCAAAATCCTAAAGAGTCTAAGACCCCATGGAAAGCCTCACAAACTCCCTCCAAAGAAGGTTCGGAGCCAAAATGTTCGACGCCGAACAAAGACATTTTACCCACGCAGCCTACACCTGATTTAGCAAATCTGGAGCAAAAAACTCTGATCCAAGCACGGGCAAACTAGTCACCAAGACTCCAAAAAAGAGGACACAGGACACTGCAGAAGAACCTGCTATACCTCTCAAACCGCAGGACATGGGCACTAACACGTCACCACCTCCTTCTCCCACTCCAGTTAATCCACTTCTATTGATTTCTCCACCACACTCCCAACAACATATATTTTCACCTCAACCATCAGATAGTGAGGATGACACAGGTTGAGATATAGATCTACATGGGGATGATCATTCATATAACATCCCACATGACGTAGACACTTGGGGTGACTACAATATAGATCCCGGCCCACATATTGATCCGAATTTCTATCCATCTAAACCGTCACCACGAGATGACAACACTCGGTTCGCGCAACTAATTAATAGGGCTGCCCAATACCACCGGATCCCCTTACATTCCGACCCCTTAGATGAAGATTTTTTGCTGGAAACCTTTGCACCCTCGCAAAAATCAACAAGCACCCTGCCAGTGTTAAAAGGATTGCTAAAACATGCCCCAGACATTTTCAAAGACCCAGTCAGAACCAGGGTTCTCAATCCCAGGGTGGATAAAAAATACAAGGCAGTTCTCAATGACCCAATTTACATTAAACGTCAGATTCCCTTGGATTCCCTTGTGGTAACTAACGCACGCAAGCACACAAAATCACAGTGTACAGGCGACACCCCCCTTCTGATAAGGAATCCAAATTAATTGACGCATGCAGGAAACGTATTGCGTCGCAGCCTGCAAACCATTCGCGGATCGCCAATGCCCAAGCTTTATTGGCTAGGTATGACAGGGCTCACAACGACGAGCTTGAAAAGCTCATGGAACACCTTCCTGACCAGTACAAACAAAAAGCCAACAACCTTATCCAGGAGGGCAAACTAATTACCAACACCTCAATAAAATGTGCGCTCGATGCAGCCGATACCGCATCTTGCGCAATTCACACTAGTGTTGCGTAGACACACTTGTCTCCGGGTTTCCGAATTCAATCAGGAGGTTCAAACTGCTATTTTAAATCAATTGTTTGATCAGGAACATCTTTTTGGGCCCTCAGTTGACACATCCCTAGAAAAGATGAAGAAGGATACTGAAACTGCTAAGTCTATGAGGGCCTTACAGTTTCCTTCCCCTAGAGGCTCCTTTTGCTGCTCCTTCTACAGAGCCGTCTCCAAAACCATGGGTTCAGAACATCCATCCTTCTCCTACAAGAGCCCCACTCAAACATCCCCGAAAGCATACTTTCGCAGAGGCTACAGAGGCAAAAATAATAAAGGGAGAGGTTGTGGCAACCACTAAACAGTGACTTCCCTGCACTTCCCCCCGATCATCCCACTCCTGTCTGGGAGCGTCTCTTACAGTTCCTACCTGTCTGGAATTCCATCACAACAGACAAGTGGGTAAGACACATTATCCAGTATGGGTATTGCCTGGAACTCACTTCTACCCCCAAGCATTCCTCCCAAACAGCGTCCCATGTCCACGGAATATGTAACACTTCTCAAACAAGAGGTTCTCTCTCTATTACAAAAAACATGCAATAGAACCAGTCCCCTAGCCTCATCAAGGCCAAGGGGTTTACTCCCTGTATTTCCTAAACCCCAAAAAGGACGTCTCTCTCAGGCCCATACTGGACCTCAGACCGCTAAACCTCTACATTCAGCCAGACCACTCTTACATGGTCACTCCCCAACAGGTGCTCCCACTACTTCAACAGGGCGACTTTCTCTCCACTCTGGATCTAAAGGACGCCTACTTCTATATACCCATTCACCCCGCTCACAGGAAATATCTCAGGTTTGTGGTAGATGGTCAACACTACCAATTCAAAGTCCTCCCATTCAGGATCACTATAGCACCCAGAGTCTTCACCAAATGCCTTGCAGTAGTTGCAGCCCACTTAAGGAGACAGCATATTCATGTCTTCCCTTATCTGGACGACTGGCTCATAAAAGCTAAATCACACATCAGCTGTGTGCAACACACACACAACACAATTCAGCTGCTTCACAGCTTGGGATTCACTGTAAACCTCGCCAAATCCCATCTCCAACCGTCCAGCATACAACAATACCTAGGGGCTACAAAAGACACTTCAAAAGCTCTAGCATATCCCAATCCAGTCAGGATAAGCGCCATACAGGCTCTAATCCCAAAATTTCAGTCTCAACACTCACTACCAGTACAAGTGTTCATGCAGTTAATCGGGATGATGGCCTCCTGCATGCTCCTCGTCACTTATGCAAGACTCCAAATGCGTCCCTTACAGTAATGTTTGACACATCAGTGGAACCAGGCTCGAGGTCATCTGACAGATCTGGTGTTGGTGGACGCCCGCACCCCTTGCTCTCTGCAGTGGTGGAACACACAAAACCTTTCCAAAGGGCGGCCGTTCCTCGACCCGGTTCCACAGACAGTGCTAACAGCAGACGAATCGCTCACTGGCTGGGGAGCTCATCTTCAAACCCATACCATCCAGGGCATGTGGCCCCCCAACAAAGACAATTCCACGTAAACTACCTGGAATTGTTAGCAATCTTCCACACGTTAAAATCTTTTCAACTCCACCTCCTAGGCAAAGCTGTCCTGGTCTGTACAGACAACATGACAGCAATGTACTACATACAGAAACAGGGGGAACACACTTTCTGCAGCTTTCACACCTAGCCCAAAGCATATGGAGATGGGTCATTCCGCAAAACAGATATCTCCTTACAGAACACCTCCAAGGTGTACACAATCAGAAAGCAGATCTACTCAGTCATCAAACACAGCAGATCCACGAATGGGAACTTCATCCTCAAGCTCTTCTTCCATTCTTTCACATGTGCGGCCACCCAGAAATAGATCTGTTCGCCACACACCAAAATGCTAAATGCCCAACCTTCGCGTCCTGGTATCCACACCCATTGTACAAAGGCAATGCGCTATGGATGAACTGGTCAGGCAAATTTGCTTACACTTTTCCGCCTCTCCCACTCATTCCGTTAGTGGTTCGGAAACTCAAACAGCATTCCCTCACAATGATCCTAGTTGCTCCAACATGGACCTGACAACCATGGTTCACAATCCCTATTGGAACTATCAGTAGTTCCTCATCAAAAACTACGTCTCTCACCCAAGCTTCTCACTCCATGGAAAGAGAAGACATCCAAATCCCAATCAACTCAACCTTGCGATCTGGCATCTGAGGTCTTAGAGTTTGGCTACCTAAATCTTCTGCCAGACTGTATGAATATCATTAAAGAAGCTAAACGCCCTACCACCTGAGCATGCTACGTAACAAAATGGAACCGGTATGTCATTTATTGCACAAACAACTAAATCAATCCACTGTATGCTTCTATTCAGAACATTATCTGCTACCTCTTGCATCTCCAACAATGTAACCTAGCATATACATCTATTAGGCTACATCTAGCTGCCATAGCAGCCTATCTCCAAAACAGACAACATTTGTCTTTGTTTCGAGTGCCCTTCCTCAAAGCTTTTAAGGAAGGACTTAAAAGAATAGTTCCACCCAGAGACCCGCCCTCTCCACAGTGGAACCTAAATGTGGTCCTTACCAGACTCATGGGTCCCCCTTTTGGGCCTCTCCACAAATGCTAACTACAGTTCCTCACTTGGAAGGTAGCTTTTTTGGTTGCTATCACATCTCTCAGAAGAGTTAGTGAACTCCAGGCATTAACCAGTCAAGAACCAGTTTTACAAATCCATCATAACAAAATGGTTCTTAGGACTAACCCTAAATGTTTACCCAAAGTCGAATCTGCCTTCCATCTCAGCCAGTCTGTTGAACTCCCAGTGTTTTTCCCTCAACCAGACTCTATGGCAGAATGAGCTCTTCACACGTTAGACGTTAAAAGAGCAATACTCTACTACTTTGAAAGAACAAAATCCTTTAGAAAGATCAAACAACTCTTTGTGGCTTTCTCCACCACCTCATAAAGGTAATCACATCTCAAAGGTAGGAATTGCTAGGTGGATTGTTAATTGCATCCAAATATACTATATTAAAGCCAAACGCACACTAACAACTCCCCCTAGGGCTCATTCCACACATAAACTAGGGGCTTCCATGGCATTCTTAGGGAACATTCCCCTCAGTGACATCTGCATAGCAGCAACTTGGGCTACACCACACACCTTCACTAAACACTATTGTGTATATGTGCAATCATAACAACAAGCTAGTGAGGGCCAGGCTGTATTAAGAACACTATTTCAAACCACTGCAACAGATACAGGTAGCCCCCACTAAGGAGGTAACTGCTGTATAGTCTATGCAAAAGTATACAATCTGCAGCTCATATGCCTCGAACGGAAAATGCTACTTACCAGTATGCATCTGTTCTTGGCATGTAGAGCTGCAGATTCGTATATGCCCACACGCCTCCCCGGATACCTTTATCTGTTCCAGTACTATCTTACTTAGATACATTACACATGGACATCTCTTTCTACTTCTTACTACTCCATTGTAACCATGCGTGGCTAAAACAATCTAAGGATGGAGTTGATGCCCATGCGCACTATCGTCCTAGGGAGGAGTCACCTACCTCGAGACTACAAAGACTTCTTCCAAGACAAAAACAAAATACAAACATCCGAGCCCAACACCAGGTGGCGATCTATGCATAAGTATACGAACCTGTAGCTCTAAATGTCAAGAACAGATGCATACTGGTAAGTAGCATTTTCCTTTCTATTTGCACGGTGTTTATAGGCAGTGGTCCCAGGAGTTTTGTGCGAACCTGAATTCACCATGAACCTGCAAGAAACCACAAGAAAACTGAAATATAGGAAACAGAGGGAAACCTTCAGGGCATTAGGTCCCACTCGCCTGGTACAATCTGGTCCTTCTTTATGCAAACTACCTATCAACAGTCTGGTTAGAAAAAACGTTAGCACCATCCTTTTTATACTACTCTTTAGCAGTTAAGACAACTTGATAAGCTACAAGCTTGAGCCGCTTTGAAAGGAGAACGTTCTTACAATTAATGTGAGACCATGCTGTTACTAAGCTCTCGGTACTCCAGTTGGCATCCAGGATCATTTTTAGACTTTAGTCAGTACTACATGAAAGAACATCAAAGTTTAGCATATGACTGAAGGATACTGACAGAATGGGCAGGGCAGGGTAATTCCAGCTAATCAAGAATATGTCTGAGACCAGTATTGTTGATGGAGGTGTAATCCTTTATCTTGAACTTGAATGTTACCCAGTATTATGACTTTGGTCCCTCTTTGATATTAAAGGGCTGTGTACATATCAGATTGAATGTGATTGCATGCCCCTCATCTACAGGTCCTTTCCAGAGCTAATTGAAGCTGCATACTTGAAACATCCCAAGACTACCCTATTGCTAAAAACCGTATAGACCCAAGACATTTGTCTAGTTATAGGCGTACCGCCAAATCTCCAGTCTTGGCTTAGAGAAGGTCGTTACTAGGCAGGCCACATAGCATCTTGAAGCTAATAACTTGCTGGGTGACATTGTAGGAAAGTAGGATCTGCTTTTATGGTTACCCCCACTTTTGCCTGGTGCTGTTCTGTTTCTGGCTAGTCTGACTGGGATCCTGCTAACCAGGACCACCGTTTCTGTGCTTTCTCCGCTAAATTGGTTATGGTAAGTCCTAAGAACCTCCCAGGATGGATATTGGTGCACCCTTGTAAGGACCCAGTATATGGTGCACCCTTGTAAGGACCCAGTATATGGTACTGAGATACCCAGGGCATAGATACCCCAGGGGTCATTATTATTCCACCCATGGGAGACCACTCAAACTGTAAATACAGGCCTGCCATTGTAGCCTGTGTAATCTGGTGCTAGTACCACTTACAAAAGATATAGGTTTCCCTATATCTAAGGTCACTGCACTGAAAACCTATTAGTCCCTAAAGCAGGCATTTCAATCCTGAAGGGAGGGTGCTCGGTTCTAAGTGTGAGGGTGTCCCAGCATGCGCTGGACACCCCTACAACCTCAGAGTCTATTCTCTTGGGTTGTAAGTGCATCAGCCATTTTGATACATAGAATGGCCATGCGTCATTAAGCGATGACCATCTCTAAACTGGCTGTAACGAACCCTGTAATGTTTGATATCAAGCATGTTGGAATAATACCCCCATACCGTAAACGGTGTGGGACGTATGATTCCATGCACTTTAAAGCTCCTCCGGGAGACCCTCAGTGCTCCTGGTACCAGCCTCTAGACCCGAACTGCACAAAATGGCTGCTGCCGACCAGAGACAAGAATCTGCCCTCCTGCTGCTGAGCCAAGCTCAAGCAGCGGAAGGCAGAACAATGGGTATCCTATCACAGGGAGGTGTGATAACCTCCCAGACAAGGTTTAGTGTATTGGGACCGGGTGGGAGCGCTTGCCAGCGCCACTCAGTCATATTTGGTGCCCTCCTTGCATAGTCCAGTTCAAACCAGCTCAGGGAGACGTTGGCTCCTGCTCTGGTGCGACACTGGAAAAAGGACATGGGAGTATCCTCATCAGTGTCAGACCCTTTCCCTGAGAGGAAACCCTGAATTGTCCCAAACCTTTACTTAAGGGCTTTCCTGAGGGTGGGTCCCTAGATAAGTCGCGGGACAAGATTCATTGTAAGACACCACTTCTTCTTCGACAGTCTGGGCACTCTGGACTTCACTGGACTTCACTCTAGGCGTCAAGACTTCAACTAGGAAGACTCCTGCTGCTTCTGGTCTCGTCGCCCTGCTCGTCTGCTGCAACGTCCATGCCTGTGCTTCTTACAGGAACCTTCCAAGGCCTGTGGACATCCAAGTCACCTTAAGGAATCTCCCTTGAAGTGAAGTAGTCACTTCCCTAGATCTGCAGGCACCACAACGAAGCTGACCGGTCTGATCCTGGGCTCTCACAGACTCTGAAAGGCTCAGCAACACAGGTTGTGGTTCTTTACATCCCTCAAGGCCTGCCCTGTCCTCTCACCAAGTTTGAGGCCAGTAGTCCTCATCGGAGCCGCAGCAACCGAACCCCTTTGCACCGCATCAAATTGCTGTTGCAAAGGCTGGTTGGCTTCCTTCCACCAAGCTCTCCGGGCTCCAAGTAGCCCCAACCTCAAGCATCCATGTGACCAAGATCTTCATCCTCACCGCATCACTTGCATCGTGGGCCTGCATCTTTCGTGATCTGTTCGAGGTCCTCTTGCGACTTCAGTGCCTCCGGCCTGTGGGTCCTCTTGGGCATTTTCCTTGATTTCAGCAGGTTTCCCTGATTGCTCGGGCCTGCTCTGACTCCCCTGCTTATGGTGAGTCACCTGGAGCTTGCTGGTCCTGGCATTGCATCTTCTTCACTTTCCACGTTGTTCCCAGTTGTCGTGGCTTGTTGGACTCCCGACTGACACCGATCCCTAACTCTCAACATCCGACATGGGACAATTTGAAAACGCCTCATGGTCTCCCACGGCATCGCCTGGTCTGCTCAGCTGCAGCTCCAAGGTCACGGTCAGCTCGCCTGCAGCACCCGACATCGGTGGGCATTTGTCTTCCATGCCTCCTGGTCACTCCTGAGGTCATAGACTCTGTCCCCTCTGCTTGCAGGTTGTTCTCATCTTGAATTCACCTTTGGCTTCCACCGGACACTTTCACCTTCTCCAGCAGCGATATCTTCCTGTAGTCCTTCATTGAGTTCGACTTTTGTTTTTGATGCTACTTCACACCTATGAACCCGGCTTTCCTGTTGTAGGTATCCCGGTTCCTAGGGTATCCATGGGTGGGGTGGCTCTCCATCCTTCTATCTTCCACTAGGTTTCTTCAGGGTCCACTGGGAAGGGTCCTTCATCTTTAACATTGCAACCGTCACTTACCTATTGACTTGTATTGAGTCCGCGGTCGTGTTCCCACTGTGCACACGGCCTCTGTGGGGTTCCTGGTTACGTAGCTCGGGTGGTTCCTTGGGTCCCCAGCACTACTACGTCTTCTGGGTATAGTCTTGACTTGAGTCGTGGTGCGCATACCACTATTTTGGTATATGGTCGGTCTCCCCCTGGCGACCACTGTGTATCTGTGCTACTTACCTGTTTCTATTGCAAAGTATTGTGTGCATTGTGTATATCTCCAGCTAGGAGATATCTGTATGTGTTAGTGAGTGTCCTAAAATAAATACATATTTTTTATAAATGCACTGTGTGGGTCTTTTTCACTTAATCTATATCAGTAAGATTATGCTCTGGTGAAACAAGCTGATTTACACTCCTTCTGGACTAAGCCTGAAGGCTGCTCTCCACTGCCACCACTTAGAGAGCTCTCTAAGGTTGTATAAGAACCCTAAAATCACCATTAGGGTTGTCTGTATTGCAGAAACCATTTGCTTCCAAAAGGCATCTTCCAGGCAATTTGTGGCCATTTTCAGTATCATTTCTCACACAAATCATACTCACCTTATTAGGAGAAGTAATCACATTGCTTTAAAACATACTGTTTGTCCTTGCCCTCTCTGGACTGCAGCCCAGGTACATCAAAAACTAATTTCTCTGACAACTTCCCTGAGGTTTTAAGTCATTTAATAGTGGTGCAAATATTTATGGCTGTTGTTGCTCAGACAACATTGTGTACTCTTTGAATTTTGTTTTTTACATCATCGTAATGTCATGGCTGTCAGACCAAATTCTTCACTCTGTGCCGTAAATGCATGCCTAAATATCCATTGTGGGGTACTCCTTGGAAGAACTATCCTCTCCGAATGCAATATTCCCCAGGACTGACTGACAGTCTGCCCCGTGTACATGTGGAATCCTGGAATAGAGGGAAATAAATCTCCTCAACTTTAAATAAATACTGTCTGTGTCAAGGCAACTGTTAAAAATATTGTTTTAACTTAAAAAGGAAAATTAAGTTGCATCAATAAAACTGTCTAGAAAAATTAAATAAAGACACTGAATATTTTTCTGCAAAATGTCTATTATTTTTCTTCTCCTTTAAAAGTGAAAATATATCTATTCACACAGAAAAAAAAACATTAAAACTGCTGCACAACAAAGACTTCATCTTTAACCGAACAAGCACCAAAATTAATCTAACTGTATAGCTGCCTTTTCCCTCCAAGGACATAGCCAAGCAATATTCAAGTAGTTCACTTTTCACGTTTGTTTTGGCCCCACAGAGCTGCATGTGGACATATTTGTTCCAAATCTTCATTTTTCTCCACTTCCAAATACCAGTCCTATTGATAAGTTGATCAGCATAACACCCATAACACACTGGGCACTGTCACGCATCATCCATCTACTGTTAAGGATCACTTTCTAAAGACAATGGTGCCCTTAAATTCTGGGCATCTGGCACATATATTTAATACTCAATAGATGGTCTTGGGTTTACCGCAGTACCTCATCTGTTGTGTTATCTGGATCCACCAGTCCAGAGAGGGCAAGGACAAACAGTATGTTTTAAAGCAATGTGATTACTTCTCCAAATAAGGTGAGTATGATTTGTGTGAGAAATGATACTGAAAATGGCCACAAATTGCCTGGAAGATGCCTTTTGGAAGCAAATGGTACTGCAATACAGACAACCCTAATGGTGATTTTAGGGTTCTTACTCAATTACTCAATTAAAGGAAGAATTTAACAGATTATGCGATGATAAGGTTATTGAAGCGTCAGAATGGCTTAGTCCCATTGTTTTGGCACGAAAACCTAATGGCAAGTTGCGCATGTGTGTGGACTTTAAGAGACCTAAACAACAACATATGGATTGATCGCCATCCTTTACCACGCATAAATGAGATGGTGGCCAGTATTAAAAACGCAATGTACTTTTCCTCAATTGATCTATCTAATGCGTACCATCAGGTCAAATTACATTCTGATTCGAAGCATTTAACTTAATTTATAACACCTGAAGGAGCGTTTCAATATCTACGAATGCCATTCAGATTGGCATCCGCTTCAGCGGTTTTTCAAAGGCTCGTGTGTAATATTTTAAAAGGCATTGAAAATGTGAGAGTATTTCAGGACAATGTTCTGGTGTGGGGAGATAATTTACACAACCATGATGATATTTTGAGGGAAGTTTTAAACAGATTACAAGATGCTGGTTTGACTGTATGTGCAGAAAAGTGTAAATTTGGTGTCAAACAAATAGATTATCTATGTCACATGATTTAAAATGAAGGAGTCATACCAATAATGAACTTATTGGAAGCCATTGAAAAAGCTCCTGCACCTTCCAACAAAGAACAATTACGTTCTTTCCTAGGAGGACTCGCAGAGTATTATTCGTAAGTTTGTGCAACATTTTGCTAGCAGAGTGCATGATTTGAGGCTTTTGATGAAAAAAGGTACATCGTTTGTATGGTCAGACACTTGCCAGCAAGCTTTTGACAAAATCAAATCTGACATAGTTAAAGGCGTAGCATTGAAACCATATGATCCACATGATTCTTCTATTATTGTAGTAGAGGCCAGTGCATTCGGTTTAGGCACAGTATTAATGCAAAAAAAAGATGGCCTAGAACGCATAATAGCTTTTGCCTCACGCACCCTTAAAGTAGCGGAGGCAACCTACTCAGTGATCGAAAAAGAAGCATTAGCATGCTGGTGGGGTGTTGATTATCTCAAAACATTCATTTGGGGTACAGTTTTCGAGCTCAGAACTGACCCCTTATTGACATATTTACTACTAAGGGTGCATCAAGAGCAACACCTAGAATAGCGAAATGGTTATATAGTTTACAAGAATACAATTTTCAATTGAAATACGTGCCTGGTCACAAGAATATTAATGCTGACTGTTTATCTTGTTTACCCTTACCTCATAATGACAATGACTGTCAGGAAGACAAAGAAGAATGGCCTGTAGCAAGTGTAGAAGAATGTTGCAAAGGCGCAATAAGTGAGGTAGAGTGGAAACAAGCTGTACTTGATGACAATATCTTACAACAAATTGTAACTAAGTTAAATACAAAGACTAACTCAGTGATTTTTGATAAGGATGAACTCACAGATGGTATGGTCTGATTTAATCTTTCACTGATGGTATTTTCAGAAGAGGTAGCAGATTAGTAGTACCCTTAGAGCTACGTATGAGATTACTAACTTTGTTGCATGAGGGTCACCATGGCATGTCAAGCATGAAAAGAAGAGCTAGGCATGATTTTCGGTGGCCTGCCATGGACAAAGATATTGACAGATGTGTACCTAATTGTATTGCATGTATGTGCAGTGATAAATCTCACAAGTCGCAAGAAACAACTATTCTACCTACCATTTTTCCTTCTAAACCTTGGGAAAAAGTGGCAATTGACATTTGTGGTCCTTTTTATGTTACAGGGATAAACAACAAACTTGCTATTGTTCTTATGAATTATTTTACCAAGTGGTCAGAAGTGGCTTTTGTAAAGGATATCAAAGCTGTCAATATAATTGAGTTTTGTGAGAAATTGTGTTTCGTAGTGAAGGTTATCCAAATTATATTTTAACCGACAATGGGCCACACTTTATAGCTGATGATTTTATCAAATATGTAAGAAGCGTGTGTGTTAAACATCTCACCACAGCAGTTTACAATCCAAGAGAAAATGGTCTTGTGGAAAGATGTAACCGATTTTTAAAGGAATGTATACAATTAGCTAATGCAAATGGTGATGATTGCAAAAATGCCGTGAAGGAGATGTTATGGTGTTACAGGTACACACCTCATTTGGCTACTGGTGAATCCCCTTTCAGTCTTCTTAAAGGTCGCGTAGCATGCACTAAGGTTAAACCTGCATGGATGTGTAACACTGTTTCAAAAAAAATATCTAGGGAAGAAATATAGAGCAGAGTACAAGATTATCAAAGCAGGTATGCCCACAGACACAATGACAGAATTAAGAGAAGGATGGCAATATTTACTGCTGGTGAATGGGTACGACCCTGCTTATTCGGCAGTCAGAAAACAGGTTTATCTAAATGGTCTAGGCCCAAACAGATCACATAAGTGGATGGCAACAGTGTGTGGGTGAGTGACGGAATGAGTTGGAATGTGAGGAGTGTGACCAAGTGTAATAAATTGGAACATTATGTTTGGTCAAGAGATCAGGATTCCGTACCTATCCATAATATACCATCCAATTATCAAGAACATGAAGTGTTGAAATGTGTTAAGTCCAAACCTGTTTGGATGAAGGATTACGTTTATACTTTATCTAATTTTCTCTTTGTTTTTATTGGTTTTTATATTATTTTTTATTATTTATTTTGTTTTCATCGTTTTGTAGAGAGGAAGATATGTTGTATCCTGGCAACTGTATCCCTGGCTACCTTGTGGTCAGGTGTTATGTTCACTGGATTCTGGATTGTAGAATCCAAGAGACAGTCAGAGATGAGCAGTTGCTGAAGGATGAAGTAGCCCTGTGCCCAGGGGCTGTATATTGGAATTAAACAACTTATCATCAATACAAGCTTCTTGCGAACTTTTAAAAAAATCTCAGCTTCTGGAAAGCTCTAAAAGCCTATCTATTCTACATTCCTCTTTGAGTCAATCTTCTTCTACTAGTATCCCCATCACTAGTAGGATACTCTACTGGGTGAAAGTGCACTGTCCCAATTCATTTATCACCGTCAGTCTTGCAAATTGTACATTCACGTTATAATACAAAATTGCAATTTCCTGCTGAAAATTCCTGACAATAGTTTATGATATGGATGAATCTCATATTCCAAACACTTACATCATAAATGTCTTTAATGCGGGCGTGGCCTGGAAGAGCATGGAGAAGGACCTGACCAAGCCCGACTTTTGGAACCCAGTCCGCACTGCTCCGGGGAGTATTGCTGGCCCTGCGGAAGCTTACTAATGCCTGGTTCTCTGATCTGTGTGGCCGGCGGTTCAGGAGCTGGGGCCTCTATCTTGAGGACCCATGTGGTGGCGGTCCTGAGTTGCCTGGGACGACTGCTGAGATCCACTTGCAAGGTGACGGCGGAATCTTCAGCCGCTGGAAGAAGTGGTGACAGTGGGGCAGTGGCTCGACTGACTTGCTGGGAGACGGCGTACCTCTTCCCTCACCCAGGGGGGCTGTACCAGGGGGTCGTGCGGTTCTCTTGCCTGTGGAGCTGGCCCAGCGGGCACGCTGCATCTGGAGATTGCCGGGACTGGCTGACCTGGGACGGGACGGGACTGGCTTCTGGACTCTGGCTGACCGGGGACCCCTGCCTGTGACACCTCTGTCCATTTCTGGGAGCCTGAGAGGAGGGACTGTGGCTGGAGGAGCTGGAGTTTTGTGCCTGTTCTGGGTCCCAAGAGACTGGTCCACATCCTGACTGTGCCGCAGGCCTCGCCTCTGGGGTTCCTGCCCATGGGCGGCATGCCAAACCCTGTCGCTTGCACAGCGGCACCACCCCTGACTGGCACGGGCTGACTCCTGGTGAGCTGCGGCCCTTCCCCGCTGCCAGGCAGCTGCTGACTGAATCGGTGTATCCTTGTTGGACCCTGACCCATGGAGCTCACTGGACCGGCTCCTTGGTGTCCACCGCTTGAGGAGATGACGGGCCACCCTTGATGCTGCAGGGCCCTCCGCTGGGCCTGTTTCTTTGGATTGGTTGGCGGCCTGCCTGTTAATTGGCAAGGCGCTGGTTGGGAGCCCGCTCGGCGTGGAATCCTGCGGTGGACCTAGCTGGCAGCTGAGGACTTCTTCCGCTTGTGCCTGGCGGGCGCTCCTGGGGCATGGTTCAGGCCACGGATCAGCGGTCTCCCTGCCTTCAACGGCTCCCTCCCAGGCTGGTATCTGAGGTGAGGCGCGGGCGCACTGGACCCCTCCATCCGCCCCGGTTGAAGATAGAGGCGACCCCCCCAGTGGCCTGGCCTTCTGGTGTAGCTCGGCTCTGCTGCGAACCCCCACCCACTTGGGCCTTGTGAAACAATACTTGCGAACTGGACTGCTGAATAGGCTGGGGTCCCTTAGGGCTTGGGCCCTGCTAATCAGAGTGTACTGGCTCCCTGGGTCGCCCCTGTACTACAGTGAGTCCCGAAGCTTGAGCTGTGCCCTGCTCGATCTGCTTCTCTCCCTGCTGCTGGGCTGCCGGCGGGCCCATCCTCCTGGTACCCTGCTGGGCAACACTGAGGGCATCTGGACCATGGCACTTTGCTGGACCGCATGCCGGGGGCCCTGCTGGACTCCCTTGATTGCTTTCTTCCCTCCGGTACCATGAGTGACAACCATGCCACGTGGTAAGTCGGCAAGGGACACAGGTGCTGCGAGAGACTACCCTGTGACCTTGCTTTGGAATAAATAAACCCACCCAGATGGGGGGTGGCCGCCATGGAGGCCCCAGAAGCTGATGAAGATGCATCTCCAGTACCCATTTCTCCAACCTACATGGATCGCTTCTTGCAGGAGATTGGCAGTGAAATTGGATCCCTCTAGACTGACTTCAAGTCATGCCTGAAAGACATCCATCGCGATGTCATGGACCTGGGAGGCTGGGTGGATGATCTTAAGCACACAGTTCATGCATGATCAGAGGACCCAGAAACAATCTGGAAGAGAGTGGCACTACAGGGAGAACAAAATGTAGAGCTCCAGATAAAGCAGGAAGAGTTTGAGAATAGAAGCTGGTGGAATAATATACGCCTCAGGGGAGTTCCGAGGGGAGCGGAGGGCGTGATATAATGACCTTTACGGCGGCGCTCCTGAACGTGGTGCGAGGTGATGACGATGCCTCCCTGCCACCTTTGGAAAGGGCACATCAAGTGCAACCCCCCGCCCCCAGAGTCATTCGGACTCCAAAACAGAGCTGCCTGAGGACACAGTGTTGTCACTTCGGCACCTGCCTCAGGATTCTTTGCGACCTGTCGGGTCCCAGGTGCCCCACCATGTAGAAAGGGCACATAGGTCGGCAACCACCCAGGACACGAAAAGAGACATCATTCAATGCCTCCGCAACATGGGTGGGGCCCTGTCCTGGGCTCCCTCAACCACAGGCTCCTTGTACTCACGGCGATCCTGGCGCTGTGTGGAAGCCTACCTAGACATTGCTCATCAGAAGAACCACCAGTTGTTGGACTCTCTGACTGGGGGCTGACTCCTCTGACGGATGGGGCCGGGGACTGACTTGGAAGACGAATCCCGGCCTGCTCTGTTCCTCCTTGGTGCTTGTGTCCATGCCTGTCCGGCACAATTTCGAAGTCTCATTACCATACGGTTCCTTTCCTGGCAGGCTTTGGAATCCCGGAGCCTGTGATTGGCCCCGCGTTTGTCCGGAGGCCCTGCCCTCCTTGACCCTGATGGTGACTCACGGTTGTAGGCCGACCTTCCTCGATTCACACCTTCGGAGACTAACCTCTTTTCTGCGACTGGTGCGCCTCAGTGCTGGTTGTGGCTGGACTTTAATGGAGCTGTTGGGCCCTGTTGGCCGTGTGTTGTTTCTAAATCTTTTACCATGATTTCTGTTGCAGGTCATACAGTAAACTAGGAAGAGCCCCAGCGTTTTCTCAGTCCCTGCCTGCTGGCTGCACAACGGTACTCACCCTCTTGGTTCCCCTGCAGATTCCCTATTATGCTGAATTTGCGTTTGGGCCCGCCTTAGGCTCTACCCCCGGTTGGGGCACATGGGTGGGAGAGGGGAAATATGATACTGGGTGGTGACTATGCCCTCTCCTAACACTCCCGCACAGGCAGCGCTGTGGCCCCCACCTCCACATTCCCCCCTCTGAACAATGGCTACCCCTGACATACCAAGTTGCTATCACTTATCGTGAGGTGCCTGAACACCCCTAACAAGAGGAGACAAATATGGTGCTATATTCTTCTTCAAGACCCCAATGTTGTCTACCTTCGGGCACCCACCTCCTGAGGGCAGATAGTAAATGCATACACCACCGGAAATACCCCCACCATTTAAGTGCACATGCGTCCATCAAGACACTGCGGGAGTATCTATCCTATGTAAGGAAGGATTTTGCAACCATATATAAAAACGGTGCGTAACACTAATGGACGCTATCTGCGACGCCCTCGCCCTCTCACCGTATTGAACATCTATGCTTCCAACTAGGAGCAAGACCAATTCCTCAGAGTCCTAGTGCATGTTCAACTGACCTCCGTGGAAGGGGATGTTTTCATGGGAGGTGACATGAATCACATCTGGAACCCCAGATGTACCGCTCCTCCATTTCCTACGGGCGCGATTTGGGCTTAGTAGATGCTTGGCAATATAGGCACCCGGATGTCCATGACTACTTGTTCTACTCTCATGTGCACACGTCTTAATCTAGAATCAATTTCCTATGGATCACGCACATGTGGAGATCGTTTGGAGCAGGGTTGACCCCAACCAGCAGTCACAGCCACCCTGGCGGTTTACCCCGCACCTCCTGAGAGACCCAGTAGATGTAGAAGACAGCTGAAAAGGAATCACTGATTATTTTGAGCTAAACGATCTCCCGGAGATCTCAGCCATACATTGTGGGACGGCTATAAGGCCACAATCAGGGGGTGATATCTTCTATAGCCATTGCCCGGGTGTGGGAATCTCGGCTGGTGGAGATAGGCCAGACTGCAGAGATCTCTAGAGCGTCTTCACTAGTTGACCCCATCTCGGCGTAACAAAAGACAACTGACTTTACTGCGAGGCCAGCTTTGCATGCATAGAAACCAATAGAGCAATAAGGGCCCTGGCAAAGATACTACAGGGGGAGGGACAAGGTGGGGCTTCACTTGGCATGCAAGCTGCGTCAACAACAGGCCTGTTCTCTCATTGCCATGATTAGAATAGTAGATGGGATCTGGGCCACTACAGAGTCAGTGAAGCAACAGGCCTTTTACGATTTTTATCAAACCATTTACTCAGCCGTCAACTTTCCTCATGACCACATTGAATCTTACCTCGACGCCTGTTTTTGGGTCCCCCTTGAACTGGCTCACGCACAGCTGCTGAAAGCCCCTGTTACACTTGCTAAAGTACAGTGAGCCTAAAGGAGCGCCCTTCGGGCAAAATAACAGTCCCGACGGGCTTACGGTCCCCTTTCATAGAGCTCTCCTCCCTCTTCCCGAGGACTGGATGTTGGGGCTTTTCAACTCTTTCACCTTTGAAACCTACCTCACTCCAATGATGACAACAGCAAAAATTGCACTTATTCCCAAACCTGGCATGGATCCCTCCCTATGCGCGTCATATTGCCCTATTGCACTTTTAAATGCAGACACTATGCTCTACACTAAGATCCTGGGAACCCGCCTCGAGCTGTACCTCTCTGGCCTGACTAACCCCGACCAGGTTGGATTTGTTCGCAACTGGCAGGGGGTGGACAACATTCAGCGGGTGGCACACCTTGTAGAGAAATCACAATGACACAATGACACTGCCTTCTTTCGCAGTGGCAGTCTACACGTTCAGGCTTCACATTTCCCAACTGGCTCGGAGAATGGCTGTGTAAAATCCCTTCCCACTACCTTCAGGGCCATGGTCCCCAAAAGGCTTGAAGCAGCTTGTTTACAGGCAATTTCTACTCACAGTTCAGTGTAGTCTACATATAAGGAGGCCGGTAATCCCAAATAGAATAAAACCAAATTTCTGTGCAATTTCTACTCGCTAATTTCATCAATCTTCAATGCTCAAAGCACAGTCCTGTCGCTAGTTTGATTGGACTCTTGCTACAAAATCCTGTTCTGACTCTCTATGGCTTGAGCCACGGTGCTCTTTAATCTCCTAATAATGATCTGGGTGTCTTTCACGTATTCCAAAAGAGCAATTCTGCCTAGTCTCTCAGTCTGAAATTAGGTGACTCTAATGGCAGAGTGCTTCTCTGCATCCTCTCGTAGACTTTCTTTGAGATAGCAGACTACAATTCCTCTTACATACTCAGAAGTTATGTAATGCTCTGCATCCACAGAGTTCATAATCTGGTTTCCTTAAACACAAGCTTAGAGTCCAAGAACTAGCTCCACCATCATCTGCTGAACTCTGCCAGGGCTTCACTCTCCGTAGTCTTTTCTACAAGCAGAAAAGATTATCATGGGGATTTTACATGACCTGATAGAGAAACATATTGATCTCTGCTAAACAGCGGCAAAGGGAAGGACACAACAATGCTGTGTCTACAAGAGGACTACAGAGTGCAAGAAAAATTACACATCTGATGAAAATGTTTCATGATGTGCGCTTCTCACTTCTTGTGGTATTGGTTTCAGAGACAATTTTGTCTTAAACGAGACAGCGTCAAGATCTCCATGTGGCACAGCACATACTCAATCCCTTCAATTCAGACACTATTCTGTTACCACACAGTTGTACAGACACTGCGCCAACGTTTTGGCTCAGACTCCAACCAGAAGCAGGTATATGCAGATGTCAGTGGGTATGAGGGGGAAGAGTTTGCCCCACCCTATCATGAGGATGGCTGGTACATGTATCTACAAGATGGCCATGGGTTATATACCTCATTCAATACTGGTTTGATTCCCTCCTCCCCTCCCCCCCGGAGCAGCAAGGGAGGCAAATACATACTTTGCAATATTCATGAGGGGAGGTGATGAAGTCCTTGCTCTCCATTCCCCACTGTGGAGGGGAAAACAAAAGTTCTTACTGAGGTCTTTCAGTCTGGCCATTTGGGTCGAGACACCACTAATTGGGTCAAGTGTGGTGCTCTGGGCCACAATGGATGAGATCCACAAACCTCTCTGGGGAGATTGAGGTATCCCTAATGGAATGGCTTTTGATGGTTCCTGTCTGTTTGGTAAAAAGGCAGACTTAGCCCTGGGCTTTTCAGAACCAGTCCGTCAATCCCCCCAACTGTTTTGTCTTTTTCAGAGGTATGCCAGAGGCTTAGCGTATCAACAAAGTCAAGACTCACCACCCTCACAACAGCACTCCCAGCTCTTTTCGGTCGGCCGTGGATCCAACAGACAATGGCCAGGCTATCAGGGGCAGGGTACTTCTCGATCTCCCACCCCTCCAGCAACAACTTGAAAACCTCTTAACGCACCCTGAGCAAAACACAACCATCCATTACAATGCAGATTTAGCAACTTCGCCCTGCTTTTCAGTCTACCGCACCTGCCACCTTCATCAGAGAAGCTTTCGGAGGACCATCTAATCATTTTGCATCAGGTGCAGGCTCTTTTGGCCAAAGGAGCCACAGAGAGGGTGCGGACCTCAGAAATGGGGACTAGATGTTATTCCCAGTACTTACTTGTGCCAAAGAGGTATTCATCCAATTTTGGATCTTTGCCCTCTCAATGCCTTCCTGTGAAAGGACAAATTCAGGATGCTCATGTTGGCCCAAGTTGTAAATGCCCTAGATCCTGTAACCTGGATGGTGGCTTTGGACCTACAGTGTGTCTATTTTCAAATCTCTCTACTGCAAACCCATAGACACGACAGGCAATACCTGTAGTTCAAGATGGGCCACAAGAAATTTCAGTTTGCTGTGCTTTCTTTCCGCCTCACCAGTGCCCCTTGAGTGTTAACTAAAGTGAGTGTGGTGGTCTCCAACCACAGCTAAATCATTGCGGCATTTCCCTGATTATACACTACCTGGCAGAATCTTTAACTGCCAGGGCCAACAAATTAAGCTTACAACGCCTAGCGGATCACTAACGGCAGCTACACCTAGAGGTATCGCCTTGAGACTCTCACGGGTAAGTAGTGCGCTTTACAAACCCCTAATTGATTGATTGAAGGTGTATTCCAGCAATGGTGTGAACCCTGGCTCAATATTTTAAGCACTGCGAGAACTCACAATACCAAAACTTCTGTGCTTCCAAGAAGGCTCTCTTTCAGAGAAGCATTCCTCATAGAGTGGAGCACAGGACACCTGTACACCATCCCTTCGCTCCCTCTCCTGCCCCAATTTCTGAAGAAGATCAGGAACAACTAGACTCAAGTCATCTTAGTAGCTTCTGATTGGGCCAAGAGAGTGTGGTACTCTGAATCTTAGGGCCTGAGCACCCGTCCTCCAATAAGGTTGCCACTTCTGAAAGATCCCCTGTTGCAGCAGCAACGCAGGTTTCTGCACTTGGGCCTGTCCTACCTGCACTCCTATGCATAGAGATTGAGTGGCAGCAGTCGATATTGTTTGCTATCCCTCCCAAAGTTGTTGATGTTGTCCTGGAAGTCAGGTGCCCTTTCACAAAATCAGCACCCACCAGGCACAAGTTTGTGGTTTAATGCGCCACCCGTCAGATGGACCCTTTGCAGGGCAAAATGTTGGATGGATGTCTTGTTGTTTGTTTTGTCTTTGGCTCCACAAGGATTTGTAGCGGACACTGTTAAAGGTTGCTTGTCAGTCCTCTCTGCTTTTTACGTTTTCCGGACCAGCCACCCTTGTTCAAATCACCTGCTGTGATGCGTTTCCTTTAAGGTTTTCAACATATGTTTCTGCCAAAGCCTTTTATGATGACACAGTAAGACACAGATTTGGTTCTCAATTTCCTCATATGTACCTCTTTCAAGCCCAGGCACAGCTGTCAATTGTGCCTCCTTACTTTAAAAGCTGTTTGAAATTATGGAGTGAGCGAACACCACAACACAGCTCGTCCATTCTACAGTCGCTATGGTAAAATGCATGTTTTAGAAATAGGCTCATTGGGGATGCTTCATTACAACAGTGCATGTGGGTGATTGCTGCGCCTTATGGCGTTTCAGCGCCATTGCTCCAGCAGTAGGTGCTGCATGACTGGCAATATGAGGTGAACCCTCTTAAACCGAGCACACGTAGACTAATACAAACGTGCACACGAGGTGCAGGCTGAGACGACCCAGATAGCTGACTGCTTAGAGTAAAATTAGCTCCATAGAGCTCTCCTGGAGACATTACTAATGGGTGTTGAATTCCCACGACCCACACTCAGGGCCATATGTATGACGAAGTGGCGGAGCGTGTCGTTAGCCTCCTGGGCTTAACAACACGCTCCACCACTTTGGAAACACAAGGCTGCACCATATTCACAAGAATGTGGTGCAGCCTTACGTTTCCCCCTGCGATGGCGCTACGTTTAACAGCTTAGCGCCAACGCAGGCACCCTTGCACCAGAGTGCAACGGTGTCTGTGTGCAGGGGAGGATTGGTTATGTGTAGGAAGGTGCACATAAACAATACTAAAATGCCATTTTCTAACTTTCATGTGTGCTGCTTCATGCAGCACATATGAAAGTTACAAAATGGAATTTTTTTAAGGGTTTGTTTATGTACAGGAAGGGACACCTGTACATAAACAAACAATGGCATTTTGCTTTTTCCATGTGTGCTACACAAGGCAGCACACATGGAAAAAAGCAAAAATGAGGAGAAATAATGGATTTGCTTCGTGGTTTAACACATCACACAAAAAATTCACAAAGAATTTCTTTTTGATAAAAATAAGACATACATGATAGAATCCCATTGTTTATACATAAACAAACAATGTCACTTTGCTTTTTCCATATTTGCTGCACATAGCAGCACACATGGAAATGGCAAAAACGAGGAAAAATAATGCATTTCTCCTCGTTTCGCCACCTTAAGACCAGGGTTTTCCCTAGTCTTAATTTTGGCGCTGCCTCCTATGTACGCCACCCTTGTACATAGGTAAGGTAATAGTCAATTGTTTACTTAATTAAAACCTCTACAATTTCCATGTAAAATGCGGCGTAGCAGAAAAGTACATATTCTAAAACAGATTTTTTTTAATGCATATTATAAAACTTTCAGAAATTGTGTTAACATAAGTAGAGCAATTGTCAGTAATTGTTAGCACAGACCGTGAGTTAAAAAACAAAGCACAGTTCTAAGAGAGAGTCTGTTCAATGATCGGTTGATTTGTAAACAACGACAATGTTAAGTTGCTGTTGACTATCCTGCTTGAGCGTGTATCATCCGGGTGAGGGGCGACCTGAAAATATGATTTTCGCTGTAATGTGACCCTTTAACAGGCGTTTGGATGCAGTGATAAAGCATTCCTGTCGGTTGGCGACAGAGCTTTTGCCCCTGCCCCTTCCATGAATTAAACAAAGCGACACGCTAGCTGAACGTCTCCACCTCCAAGGCATGCCTTCACAGGTTGTCTACAGGTTCTTATCCCCTTACTTACAAAGAGTGGCTTCAGTAACTGTCACCGTTCAGCCTGTAGATCCCTACAGATACACAAGAGGTGCAATGCACTTTCGTTGGCGTCTTCACATAAGCGGCATATTGTGTGACCAGGGGTCAATTCCAAGGGGGAAGATGCGGTAATGATGGTAAAATGCCCAAACGGGAATGAAGGTTTTTTACTTTCATCCTTCGATTAAATCCCACGCCTAGGTATGGTTGTGGAAAGGACTTATCATAGCTGTCGACAACAAACCATCCGTGGGCTCTTTCTGTGAGTGTCACCTTATCTTCTACTAGAGATAGTCTTTTCACTGTCTTGTTAACAGTTTATTTAAAACAATGATGGGGGGTCGTGGCCAAGATGGCGGTGAGGAAGGACGCATAGATCGGAGCTCCTTCCTGCCGTCCACCAAATATAGCTTCACCTAGCATCTAAGGGAACATGAAAGACCGCTCATCAATCTGGGAAGCTCCCCGGGCTCCCCCACTCGCAGTCTGGTGGCGGATTGTGGAGCTTTGCCCCCGGGCCGGCGGCCGGTAGAGAGCGTGGCCCGCTGGGCGCGAGCCACGATGCGGCAGCGGCCTTGCGTGAGGGGCGGCCCTGACTGGGGTTGCCGAAATCGGCTCTGGACTCGAAGGCCTACGCCGCGCGACTCGGAAGACCCGCAGGTCGCGCTCCATCGCTTGGCTGCTGTGGATCGCCTCCCCCAGGGCTCTCCAACCTGCCTGCTGGAGGCGCCTCGGCCTCGCTGCGGCGGGGAACACGGAGCTACTTCGCCCGGCGTTGACTGAGGTGAGGTTCCCCCTGGACCATAGCCTGAGACATCGCCCTGTAGCTACTAATGGCGGCTGTCTACGCCTGGACTCTAGGAGAGCTAGAGCTGGCAGATATCCTTGGGGCTTGGTGTGGGCCCGGAGGCGGTGAGAAAGCTGTCGGCAGAGCGCGCGACCGGGGGATTGAGCGTCTGGAGCTGCCGGGAGATAGAAAGGGGGGCGGCGAGGTGCGGGTCTCAGGCCTACACCCCGGTTGCTGTGACTTGCCCAGGCCTCAATGGACTAGATGGCCACCATTTCCCCCTTCTGAGCTGCGGAGAGAAGGAGTAGTCGGGGGTTGGATCTTCGAGGAGACCCGGGAGTTGGTGTGGCGGAGCGCAGGGCATACCTCTGCCTCCCCCCCCCCTGACTGCTGTGGACTGTCCCGGGGCCCCACCGGAGCTGCCTGGCCGCCGAACCCCCCCAGGCACAGTACTGCAGTGTACTAAAGGGAGGTCACCTGCTCCCGCCTGCCGGGGGCATGGAGGGTCCATTTCGGAAGATTGTGTGCACAGACTGGCCTGGAACTGGTCTCCACGGCGATAGGTTGTGGGATGCTCACCTTCCTTCCCTCGACGGGGAGGCCTGCCCCGCGCTCATACATCGGCCCTGTGAACAGTGGGGCGCTTGGACTGATGTGGCTTGCATAATTGCATCTGCCGACACCTGGGACGGACCCCCCGGACTGGGCAGCACAAGGCTGGGAGGTGACACGAGGGACTGAACTGTCATTACGGAGTCCCCCTCCGATACCTTACCGGGGCCTAACAACCAGAGCAAGTAAACTTTGCGAACCCGCTTGGGGGCAGCAGTGGGCCTCCGGCAGAGACTGGCAAGATACCTCTAGGATTCAGAGATATCACAGTCATTCAAAATGCACCCACTCATACAAGGCCTAACACACTCGAAAATCCCGGTGTGTCAGTGTGAAGGGAAAGGATGAAAAAGAAAATAGAAATTGCTCTGCGAGTCAACACTTTGAGTTGTCAATCAGTATAGCACGACAATATATATTCATTACACTTTTCTGTTTTCTGCACAATTTAAACACAACTATGTACAATATCATGCACTATAGAGTGAATTTTTTTTTTTTTAAATCACTCTACGTTTAGAATTTCATAACAGAGCAATTCCTAAGGTGAGGGCCTACGCGTTTCGAATCCCAGCAGCTCGAAAGGGAGGGATTCTCATCAGGGCCAGCAAATATCTAAAAAAGACAAAGAAATGATTGCCGCTTGTCACCTAAACCATCATCATTAATAGAACACAATTGAGTGATAACCACCATCAAGCCACTCAGCTTACCTTACTCAAATATGAGGCGTGTTTCAGAGATAATGGGAGGGAGGGTTTTCTGTAAAGGTAAAACAAGGGTGGACGGGGAACTTTTTAGTACCAGATTAATCAAGGGGGGTCAGGTATCAAAGACTTGATATAACGTGAATGATTACCTGTCCCTGGGGACGCAGTAGTCACGGTTGAATCAGTGTGGTGCTTGGCTCACAGGAAGCTGGGAAATCTTTTAAATGCTCAACCAGAGAGGGTGAAGATCTGACCAGAGAAAGGAAAAAACGGGCAGGTTAGAAAGGTCCAATAGGACTTCATACCAGCAGGCGAGTGATCAATTCATTGTTGCTCAAAAGTGGGCTTTTGAATGAACATTACAGGAACGGGAACGAGTACCTGGAGTTTCAAGTGTGTCGTTTCGCTTTTAAATTAAAAGAGCTATGCATTTGGGGGGAACAAATAACGTAAAAAACATTTTGGCATGACAGGTGAAATTGTCAAGAAAAGTACCTGTTTGGCAGAAACCAAGCGACTTGTGTTGGGAACTCGCACAGTCGGCGGTTTTATTTGGAGGGCTTTGCTGCTCACAGTGAAAAAGTTGAATCTAGAACAGAAAAAAACAAGTAATAGGGGTCAAAGCTAGACCACAAAGGGGCACCTCCGTTCCCTAAGGTGAGGGGGCAGATAAACGCGGGATAGTCAAATGGATTCTCACCTTAAACACAGTCGAGAATGAATCACGGGTGCCAGCTTGTAATATGCTGGCGGCGTCCACCGAGCACTGATCACTCACGCGTGAGCCAGGGGTCGGGGGAAGTGTACTAAATAGATGTGAGTGACGTGTATCGCCCGCCCACACTTACAGGGAATCTCTAGAGGACACTGCTCACTCGCACGTGAATGTAAGTGACGTCAAGCGCCCGCCCACATTTACAGGGAATCTCTAAGAGGCACTACTCACTCGCGCATGCGCTGTGTGAGAGTGCAACAAAGTGGATGGCATGTCCTGGTTGGATGTGAAGTGTCTGCCCAAGATTACTGGTGTCACTGGTGCACAGATAAAAGTCTGGCGGATTAAATGGGAGGAAAACTTGTTAGGTCACAGGAATGAATAGTAACACAGCTCCTCAGGGAGAATGTACAGGGGACTACAATTTATAGATCTCGGACAGCTCATTAAGCCCTATGACTGCTGAGTTAAATTTCACAATAAGAAATGCCTCTCGTTTCGACAGTTTAGAATCCCAGTCTCCCCCCCTGGAATCACGTTCCACTTTAGAAATAATGGTCCACTTCAGATCTGTAATTTGGTGGTTGAGTCTGTTCCAGTGATTAACCAGGGGTGCTGATTCCACTCGATTTTTTAGTCTGGATTTGTGTTGGGAGATTCTCTGGCGGGCCTCTTGATTCGTTTTTCCGATGTAGAGGAGTCCGCATGGGCATAGGATCCCATAGATGACATATTTAGATTTACAGTTACTAAATGTTTCATGTTTCCATGAAACACCTCTATGCTGGAACAAAGCTCCCTCGATTGTGGTGTCGCAACACAGACAGGTCCCACATTTGTGGTGGCCTATAATAGGATTCAAACCCAACATTTGGCGAATCGATGGAACAGTTTCCTTTGGAATGGCTGCTTTCACTACATAATTGGCAATACTGTTCTCTTTTTTAAAAGCGAACAGGGGAGGCTGGTTCAAGGTCTCATCAAGGTTTTTTACCAGATGCCAATTTTGGCCTATAACTTTTTTTAGTTGGTTGGCATTGGGGCAAAAAGTAGTAACACACACCTGTCGCTTTAACTGTGGCTTGTGACGCCGTTCTAGGAGAGTTTCCCTCGGTGTCCAGCGTGCTCTTTTCATTGAATTGCGTACCAATTTTTTTGGGTAGCCTCTATCACATAATTTAGACACTAAGTTTGTGGCATGGGTCTTAAAATCTTCATTAGATGTACAATTTCTGCGCACTCGAAGAAATTGGCCGTATGGCAGGTTCTCTCTAAGGCTTCTCGGATGGTTACTCGAGTACAGCAATGCTTTGTTCCGGTCAGTTGGTTTGACAAAAAGTGATGTAATTAATTTGCCCTCACAAGGGAACACTTCCACGTCTAAAAAAGATATTATTTTGTGGGAGGAAGCCATGCTGAACTTAATGTCCGGAGTTCGTGCATTGAGCCAGTGGTAGAATGATTTCAGGTCATCTTCTCCTCCCTTCCAAACCATAAAAACATCATCTATGAAGCGTAGCCATGCTCCTACATGATTTTTAAAGGGATTGTTGTTATGGACATATGTGTCTTCATAGAGGGACATAAAGAGGACTGCCAATTCCGGTGCGAAAGGGCAGCCCATCGCCACTCCTTTTACTTGAAAGTAAAAATCCTTCCCAAAGCAAAAATAGTTTTTTTTCAAGGCAAAGGTAGCCAGGTTGACCAGAAATTGAGTTGGTACTTGTACCGGTCTTGGTCTCAGATCCAGGAAGTGAGTGAGCACTGCCACTGCCTCATCCTGGGGGATCTGAGTATACAGCGAGGTTACGTCTAGCGTAACCAGTATGTCTTCTCCTTCAACAAAATCAATTGATTCCAGTTTGTTAATGAAATCAGTTGTATCTTGTAAGTATGATAAAACTTGTGGCATAAACTGTTTCAGGAAGCAATCAACATACTTAGCGACTGGTTCCAGCACGGAGTCACATCCTGCCACAATCGGTCGCCCAGGGGGTTTACTTTGGTCTTTATGGACCTTTGGTAGAATGTAGAACAAAGGTACCTTTGGATGTTTGTTCAGCAGGAATTCTAATTCTTTAGGGCCTACATAGCCTTGCTCAAAACCCTCTTGAATGAGGGGAAACAGCTGGTTCTGTAGTTCCAGTGTCGGATCCTTGTTAATCTTGCGATAGCAAACTGGGTCATTAAGTTGCCTGAGTACTGCTGTAGTGTAATCCACAGTGTCCCACACCACAATGGCCCCGCCTTTATCTGCTTGTTTTATGGTCACTGTAGAGTAATTTCGCAAATCAGTGAGGGCTTTAGTTTGTTCCTTTGTAATATTGAATTTGACATATTTTTTCTGTCTTTCCATTTCGGAAATAGCAGAAAGCACAGTCTTTTCAAATATCAATATTTCCTTTGGTATTTTGTGTCCCGGAGGACAAAAGGTAGATGTTTTCCTTAGTCCTGTTACTTCCGATGGACGGGGAACTGGAGTCTCTGAAAAGAACGTTACTAATCTAAGTTTACGGCAAAACTCAATGAACTCGGTTTTCATCCTAACAAAATCTGTCCTTTTTGAAGGTACAAAGGTCAAGCCTTTTGAGAGGACGCTCTCTTCTGCCATGGTCAAAGATTTAGAAGAGAGGTTGAAGATAGGTGATGCCCTCAATTTTGGTAATGTTGACGGCGCGTTGTCATTTCCCATCTCACTTTCCCCCTCGGTCTGGTTTGGCCTCTCCCTAAAAAAGAGTTCTGGGTAGAGCCTTGTGGTTGTTGATTTTTGTTCCATTTTCGATTTCTATTTGGTTTGCTGTTACTATTATTGCTGGTGTTATCACTTTCACCTCCGGACGAGGACGTATCTGAAAACGTAATAAACTGATTTCTAGATCTACCACGATTATCTGGTAAATACCGCCTGGAGTCAGCCTTTGTATAAAAGTCGGTTTGCAAGTAAGGATACACGTTCTCTAGCGAGAAGTTCTTTTTATCTTTTTCGAACTGGTTTGTTTTTTGTGTTATGGTGTAATCTTTGAATTCCTGTATTTCTTTAGAGACTTTATCTAATAGTGCCTTGGCGTCTGCAATCGTGGGGTTACTGTTTATTTCAGACTCCAACTGGGCTATCTCCTCTAGTTCTTGTCTTGAGATTCGCACTGCTGTTTCCACAGTGAGGACCATGAGGTCCCTACTGCATTTTGTTTCAATTTGACTGAAACCTTTTTTAAAAATGGGGTCTTCAACAAAAATAACAGGTATATTTTTGATTTGAAGGCCCCCGGGATAGTACCTTCTCGTAAGTGTTGAAGCAAAAAATGGCCGTGTAGGTCAGTTCTTATTTGCTTCTTTTTCAAACGAAGCAATTTTTCAGATTCGTTTTGTGAGGTTGCCGAGACACTTAGGGAAACTGAGGTAAACACTGGTGGATCACTCAAGGGGTTCTTAATATGGTCTTCTGTGTAGGCAAAGGTGTCCTTCTCTGCCATAAGGAATAAATGAAAAAAGTAAAAAGCAAGAAATGAAAACGTGAAAAGGAATTGAAATACAAAACCATTAGCTATATATATGTGTCAAAGCACAACTGAACAGAGGCGTCTGAGTTTACCGGCCGTTCATGCAGGATAAGAAAAGCAGTCTTATCTACCACGACAATCTGTGGTTGAATTGAAGCTTCGCGAGAGGAAACCCGCTATAGGATCAAATAACAAACAAGAGCTGGCTCTAATCAGTGAGGCTGAGCACTTATATCAAAATAACAGAAAACATTGCCTACACTGATGAATTATTCGACTCAAACAGAAGAACAGATTGTTTCCACTGGAGTTTTTTAGCTATTTAATAGCTCTTTTACTTATTTTGAATAGAAACACGAAAATATTTACATTTTAAATTTTTTTGTACATTTTACAAAAAAACATTAGACACAATCAATTCCAAAAGGATAATATAAACACAGTCACTCTATTCAGACATATCACAGTCATTCAAAATGCACCCACTCATACAAGGCCTAACACACTCGAAAATCCCGGTGTGTCAGTGTGAAGGGAAAGGATGAAAAAGAAAATAGAAATTGCTCTGCGAGTCAACACTTTGAGTTGTCAATCAGTATAGCACGACAATATATATTCATTACACTTTTCTGTTTTCTGCACAATTTAAACACAACTATGTACAATATCATGCACTATAGAGTGAAAACATTTTTTTTTTAAATCACTCTACGTTTATAATTTCATAACAGAGCAATTCCTAAGGTGAGGGCCTACGCGTTTCGAATCCCAGCAGCTCGAAAGGGAGGGATTCTCATCAGGGCCAGCAAATATCTAAAAAAGACAAAGAAATGATTGCCGCTTGTCACCTAAACCATCATCATTAATAGAACACAAGTGAGTGATAACCACCATCAAGCCACTCAGCTTACCTTACTCAAATATGAGGCGTGTTTCAGAGATAATGGGAGGGAGGGTTTTCTGTAAAGGTAAAACAAGGGTGGACGGGGAACTTTTTAGTACCAGATTAATCAAGGGGGGTCAGGTATCAAAGACTTGATATAACGTGAATGATTACCTGTCCCTGGGGACGCAGTAGTCACGGTTGAATCAGTGTGGTGCTTGGCTCACAGGAAGCCGGGAAATCTTTTAAATGCTCAACCAGAGAGGGTGAAGATCTGACCAGAGAAAGGAAAAAACGGGCAGGTTAGAAAGGTCCAATAGGACTTCATACCAGCAGGCGAGTGATCAATACATTGTTGCTCAAAAGTGGGCTTTTGAATGAACATTACAGGAACGGGAACGAGTACCTGGAGTTTCAAGTGTGTCGTTTCGCTTTTAAATTAAAAGAGCTAGGCATTTGGGGGGACCAAATAACGTAAAAAATATTTTGGCATGACAGGTGAAATTGTCAAGAAAAGTACCTGTTTGGCAGAAACCAAGCGACTTGTGTTGGGAACTCGCACAGTCGGCGGTTTTATTTGGAGGGCTTTGCTGCTCACAGTGAAAAAGTTGAATCTAGAACGGAAAAAAACGAGTAATAGGGGTCAAAGCTAGACCACAAAGGAGCACCTCCGTTCCCTAAGGTGAGGGGGCAGATAAACGCGGGATAGTCAAATGGATTCTCACCTTAAACACAGTCGAGAATGAATCACGGGTGCCAGCTTGTAATATGCTGGCGGCGTCCACCGAGCACTGATCACTCACGCGTGCGCCAGGGGTCGGGGGAAGTGTACTAAATAGATGTGAGTGACGTGTATCGCCCGCCCACACTTACAGGGAATCTCTAGAGGACACTGCTCACTCGCACGTGAATGTAAGTGACGTCAAGCGCCCGCCCACATTTACAGGGAATCTCTAAGAGGCACTACTCACTCGTGCATGTGCTGTGTGAGAGTGCAACAAAGTGGATGGCATGTCCTGGTTGGATGTGAAGTGTCTGCCCAAGATTACTGGTGTCACTGGTGCACAGATAAAAGTCTGGCGGATTAAATGGGAGGAAAACTTGTTAGGTCACAGGAATGAATAGTAACACAGCTCCTCAGGGAGAATGTACAGGGGACTACAATTTATAGATCTCGGACAGCTCATTAAGCCCTATGACTGCTGAGTTAAATTTCACAATAAGAAATGCCTCTCGTTTCGACAGTTTAGAATCCCAGTCTCCCCCCCTGGAATCACGTTCCACTTTAGAAATAATGGTCCACTTCAGATCTGTAATTTGGTGGTTGAGTCTGTTCCAGTGATTAACCAGGGGTGCTGATTCCACTTGATTTTTTAGTCTGGATTTGTGTTGGGAGATTCTCTGGCGGGCCTCTTGATTCGTTTTTCCGATGTAGAGGAGTCCGCATGGTCATAGGATCCCATAGATGACATATTTAGATTTACAGTTACTAAATGTTTCATGTTTCCATGAAACACCTCTATGCTGGAACAAAGCTCCCTCGATTGTGGTGTCGCAACACAGACAGGTCCCACATTTGTGGTGGCCTATAATAGGATTCAAACCCAACATTTGGCGAATCGATGGAACAGTTTCCTTTGGAATGGCTGCCTTCACTACATAATTGGCAATACTGTTCTCTTTTTTAAAAGCGAACAGGGGAGGCTGGTTCAAGGTCTCATCAAAGTTTTTTACCAGATGCCAATTTTGGCCTATAACTTTTTTTAGTTGGTTGGCATTGGGGCAAAAAGTAGTAACACACACCTGTCGCTTTAACTGTGGCTTGTGACGCCGTTCTAGGAGAGTTTCCCTCGGTGTCCAGCGTGCTCTTTTCATTGAATTGCGTACCAATTGTTTTGGGTAGCCTCTATCACATAATTTAGACACTAAGTTCGTGGCATGGGTCTTAAAATCTTCATTAGATGTACAATTTCTGCGCACTCGAAGAAATTGGCCGTATGGCAGGTTCTCTCTAAGGCTTCTCGGATGGTTACTCGAGTACAGCAATGCTTTGTTCCGGTCAGTTGGTTTGACAAAAAGTGATGTAATTAATTTGCCCTCACAAGGGAACACTTCCACGTCTAAAAAAGATATTCTTTTGTGGGAGGAAGCCATGCTGAACTTAATGTCCGGAGTTCGTGCATTGAGCCAGTGGTAGAATGATTTCAGGTCATCTTCTCCTCCCTTCCAAACCATAAAAACATCATCTATGAAGCGTAGCCATGCTCCTACATGATTTTTAAAGGGATTGTTGTTATGGACATATGTGTCTTCATAGAGGGACATAAAGAGGACTGCCAATTCCGGTGCGAAAGGGCAGCCCATCGCCACTCCTTTTACTTGAAAGTAAAAATCCTTCCCAAAGCAAAAATAGTTTTTTTTCAAGGCAAAGGCAGCCAGGTTGACCAGAAATTGAGTTGGTACTTGTACCGGTCTTGGTCTCAGATCCAGGAAGTGAGTGAGCACTGCCACTGCCTCATCCTGGGGGATCTGAGTATACAGCGAGGTTACGTCTAGCGTAACCAGTATGTCTTCTCCTTCAACAAAATCAATTGATTCCAGTTTGTTAATGAAATCAGTTGTATCTTGTAAGTATGATAAAACTTGTGGCATAAACTGTTTCAGGAAGCAATCAACATACTTAGCGACTGGTTCCAGCAGGGAGTCACATCCTGCCACAATCGGTCGCCCAGGGGGTTTACTTTGGTCTTTATGGACCTTTGGTAGAATGTAGAACAAAGGTACCTTTGGATGTTTGTTCAGCAGGAATTCTAATTCTTTAGGGCCTACATAGCCTTGCTCAAAACCCTCTTGAATGAGGGGAAACAGCTGGTTCTGTAGTTCCAGTGTCGGATCCTTGTTAATCTTGCGATAGCAAACTGGGTCATTAAGTTGCCTGAGTACTTCTGTAGTGTAATCCACAGTGTCCCACACCACAATGGCCCCGCCTTTATCTGCTTGTTTTATGGTCACTGTAGAGTAATTTCGCAAATCAGTGAGGGCTTTAGTTTGTTCCTTTGTAATATTGAATTTGACATATTTTTTCTGTCTTTCCATTTCGGAAATAGCAGAAAGCACAGTCTTTTCAAATATCAATATTTCCTTTGGTATTTTGTGTCCCGGAGGACAAAAGGTAGATTTTTTCCTTAGTCCTGTTACTTCCGATGGACGGGGAACTGGAGTCTCTGAAAAGAACGTTACTAATCTAAGTTTACGGCAAAACTCAATGAACTCGGTTTTCATCCTAACAAAATCTGTCCTTTTTGAAGGTACAAAGGTCAAGCCTTTTGAGAGGACGCTCTCTTCTGCCATGGTCAAAGATTTAGAAGAGAGGTTGAAGATAGGTGATGCCCTCAATTTTGGTAATGTTGACGGCGCGTTGTCATTTCCCATCTCACTTTCCCCCTCGGTCTGGTTTGGCCTCTCCCTAAAAAAGAGTTCTGGGTAGAGCCTTGTGGTTGTTGATTTTTGTTCCATTTTCGATTTCTATTTGGTTTGCTGTTACTATTATTGCTGGTGTTATCACTTTCACCTCCGGACGAGGACGTATCTGAAAATGTAATAAACTGATTTCTAGATCTACCACGATTATCTGGTAAATACCGCCTGGAGTCAGCCTTTGTATAAAAGTCGGTTTGCAAGTAAGGATACACGTTCTCTAGCGAGAAGTTCTTTTTATCTTTTTCGAACTGGTTTGTTTTTTGTGTTATGGTGTAATCTTTGAATTCCTGTATTTCTTTAGAGACTTTATCTAATAGTGCCTTGGCGTCTGCAATCGTGGGGTTACTGTTTATTTCAGACTCCAACTGGGCTATCTCCTCTAGTTCTTGTCTTGAGATTCGCACTGCTGTTTCCACAGTGAGGACCATGAGGTCCCTACTGCATTTTGTTTCAATTTGACTGAAACCTTTTTTAAAAATGGGGTCTTCAACAAAAATAACAGGTATATTTTTGATTTGAAGGCCCCCCGGGATAGTACCTTCTCGTAAGTGTTGAAGCAAAAAATGGCCGTGTAGGTCAGTTCTTATTTGCTTCTTTTTCAAACGAAGCAATTTTTCAGATTCGTTTTGTGAGGTTGCCGAGACACTTAGGGAAACTGAGGTAAACACTGGTGGATCACTCAAGAGGTTCTTAATATGGTCTTCTGTGTAGGCAAAGGTGTCCTTCTCTGCCATAAGGAATAAATGAAAAAAGTAAAAAGCAAGAAATGAAAACGTGAAAAGGAATTGAAATACAAAACCATTAGCTATATATATGTGTCAAAGCACAACTGAACAGAGGCGTCTGAGTTTACCCGCCGTTCATGCAGGATAAGAAAAGCAGTCTTATCTACCACGACAATCTGTGGTTGAATTGAAGCTTCGCGAGAGGAAACCCGCTATAGGATCAAATAACAAACAAGAGCTGGCTCTAATCAGTGAGGCTGAGCACTTATATCAAAATAACAGAAAACATTGCCTACACTGATGAATTATTCGACTCAAACAGAAGAACAGATTGTTTCCACTGGAGTTTTTTTAGCTATTTAATAGCTCTTTTACTTATTTTGAATAGAAACACGAAAATATTTACATTTTAAATTTTTTTTTACATTTTACAAAAAAATATTAGACACAATCAATTCCAAAAGGATAATATAAACACAGTCACTCTATTCAGACATATCACAGTCATTCAAAATGCACCCACTCATACAAGGCCTAACACACTCGAAAATCCCGGTGTGTCAGTGTGAAGGGAAAGGATGAAAAAGAAAATAGAAATTGCTCTGCGAGTCAACACTTTGAGTTGTCAATCAGTATAGCACGACAATATATATTCATTACACTTTTCTGTTTTCTGCACAATTTAAACACAACTATGTACAATATCATGCACTATAGAGTGAAAAATTTTTTGGGGGAAATCACTCTACGTTTAGAATTTCATAACAGAGCAATTCCTAAGGTGAGGGCCTACGCGTTTCGAATCCCAGCAGCTCGAAAGGGAGGGATTCTAATCAGGGCCAGCAAATATCTAAAAAAGACAAAGAAATGATTGCCGCTTGTCACCTAAACCATCATCATTAATAGAACACAAGTGAGTGATAACCACCATCAAGCCACTCAGCTTACCTTACTCAAATATGAGGCGTGTTTCAGAGATAATGGGAGGGAGGGTTTTCTGTAAAGGTAAAACAAGGGTGGACGGGGAACTTTTTAGTACCAGATTAATCAAGGGGGGTCAGGTATCAAAGACTTGATATAACGTGAATGATTACCTGTCCCTGGGGACGCAGTAGTCACGGTTGAATCAGTGTGGTGCTTGGCTCACAGGAAGCCGGGAAATCTTTTAAATGCTCAACCAGAGAGGGTGAAGATCTGACCAGAGAAAGGAAAAAACGGGCAGGTTAGAAAGGTCCAATAGGACTTCATACCAGCAGGCGAGTGATCAATACATTGTTGCTCAAAAGTGGGCTTTTGAATGAACATTACAGGAACGGGAACGAGTACCTGGAGTTTCAAGTGTGTCGTTTCGCTTTTAAATTAAAAGAGCTAGGCATTTGGGGGGAACAAATAACGTAAAAAACATTTTGGTATGACAGGTGAAATTGTCAAGAAAAGTACCTGTTTGGCAGAAACCAAGCGACTTGTGTTGGGAACTCGCACAGTCGGCGGTTTTATTTGGAGGGCTTTGCTGCTCACAGTGAAAAAGTTGAATCTAGAACGGAAAAAACCGAGTAATAGGGGTCAAAGCTAGACCACAAAGGGGCACCTCCGTTCCCTAAGGTGAGGGGGCAGATAAACGTGGGATAGTCAAATGGATTCTCACCTTAAACACAGTCGAGAATGAATCACGGGTGCCAGCTTGTAATATGCTGGCGGCGTCCACCGAGCACTGATCACTCACGCGTGCGCCAGGGGTCGGGGGAAGTGTACTAAATAGATGTGAGTGACGTGTATCGCCCGCCCACACTTACAGGGAATCTCTAGAGGACACTGCTCACTCGCACGTGAATGTAAGTGACGTCAATCGCCCGCCCACATTTACAGGGAATCTCTAAGAGGCACTACTCACTCGCGCATGCGCTGTGTGAGAGTGCAACAAAGTGGATGGCATGTCCTGGTTGGATGTGAAGTGTCTGCCCAAGATTACTGGTGTCACTGGTGCACAGATAAATGTCTGGCGGATTAAATGGGAGGAAAACTTGTTAGGTCACAGGAATGAATAGTAACACAGCTCCTCAGGGAGAATGTACAGGGGACTACAATTTATAGATCTCGGACTGCTCATTAAGCCCTATGACTGCTGAGTTAAATTTCACAATAAGAAATGCCTCTCGTTTCGACAGTTTAGAATCCCAGTCTCCCCCCCTGGAATCACGTTCCACTTTAGAAATAATGGTCCACTTCAGATCTGTAATTTGGTGGTTGAGTCTGTTCCAGTGATTAACCAGGGGTGCTGATTCCACTCGATTTTTTAGTCTGGATTTGTGTTGGGAGATTCTCTGGCGGGCCTCTTGATTCGTTTTTCCGATGTAGAGGAGTCTGCATGGGCATAGGATCCCATAGATGACATATTCAGATTTACAGTTACTAAATGTTTCATGTTTCCATGAAACACCTCTATGCTGGAACAAAGCTCCCTCGATTGTGGTGTCGCAACACAGACAGGTCCCACATTTGTGGTGGCCTATAATAGGATTCAAACCCAACATTTGGCGAATCGATGGAACAGTTTCCTTTGGAATGGCTGCCTTCACTACATAATTGGCAATACTGTTCTCTTTTTTAAAAGCGAACAGGGGAGGCTGGTTCAAGGTCTCATCAAGGTTTTTTGCCAGATGCCAATTTTGGCCTATAACTTTTTTTAGTTGGTTGGCATTGGAGCAAAAAGTAGTAACACACACCTGTCGCTTTAACTGTGGCTTGTGACGCCGTTCTAGGAGAGTTTCCCTCGGTGTCCAGCGTGCTCTTTTCATTGAATTGCGTACCAATTTTTTTGGGTAGCCTCTATCACATAATTTAGACACTAAGTTCGTGGCATGGGTCTTAAAATCTTCATTAGATGTACAATTTCTGCGCACTCGAAGAAATTGGCCGTATGGCAGGTTCTCTCTAAGGCTTCTCGGATGGTTACTCGAGTACAGCAATGCTTTGTTCCGGTCAGTTGGTTTGACAAAAAGTGATGTAATTAATTTGCCCTCACAAGGGAACACTTCCACGTCTAAAAAAGATATTCTTTTGTGGGAGGAAGCCATGCTGAACTTAATGTCCGGAGTTCGTGCATTGAGCCAGTGGTAGAATGATTTCAGGTCATCTTCTCCTCCCTTCCAAACCATAAAAACATCATCTATGAAGCATAGCCATGCTCCTACATGATTTTTAAAGGGATTGTTGTTATGGACATATGTGTCTTCATAGAGGGACATAAAGAGGACTGCCAATTCCGGAGCGAAAGGGCAGCCCATCGCCACTCCTTTTACTTGAAAGTAAAAATCCTTCCCAAAGCAAAAATAGTTTTTTTTCAAGGCAAAGGCAGCCAGGTTGACCAGAAATTGAGTTGGTACTTGTACCGGTCTTGGTCTCAGATCCAGGAAGTGAGTGAGCACTGCCACTGCCTCATCCTGGGGGATCTGAGTATACAGCGAGGTTACGTCTAGCGTAACCAGTATGTCTTCTCCTTCAACAAAATCAATTGATTCCAGTTTGTTAATGAAATCAGTTGTATCTTGTAAGTATGATAAAACTTGTGGCATAAACTGTTTCAGGAAGCAATCAACATACTTAGCGACTGGTTCCAGCAGGGAGTCACATCCTGCCACAATCGGTCGCCCAGGGGGTTTACTTTGGTCTTTATGGACCTTTGGTAGAATGTAGAACAAAGGTACCTTTGGATGTTTGTTCAGCAGGAATTCTAATTCTTTAGGGCCTACATAGCCTTGCTCAAAACCCTCTTGAATGAGGGGAAACAGCTGGTTCTGTAGTTCCAGTGTCGGATCCTTGTTAATCTTGGGATAGCAAACTGGGTCATTAAGTTGTCTGAGTACTTCTGTAGTGTAATCCACAGTGTCCCACACCACAATGGCCCCGCCTTTATCTGCTTGTTTTATGGTCACTGTAGAGTCATTTCGCAAATCAGTGAGGGCTTTAGTTTGTTCCTTTGTAATATTGAATTTGACATATTTTTTCTGTCTTTCCATTTCGGAAATAGCAGAAAGCACAGTCTTTTCAAATATCAATATTTCCTTTGGTATTTTGTGTCCCGGAGGACAAAAGGTAGATTTTTTCCTTAGTCCTGTTACTTCTGATGGACGGGGAACTGGAGTCTCTGAAAAGAACGTTACTAATCTAAGTTTACGGCAAAACTCAATGAACTCGGTTTTCATCCTAACAAAATCTGTCCTTTTTGAAGGTACAAAGGTCAAGCCTTTTGAGAGGACGCTCTCTTCTGCCATGGTCAAAGATTTAGAAGAGAGGTTGAAGATAGGTGATGCCCTCAATTTTGGTAATGTTGACGGCGGGTTGTCATTTCCCATCTCACTTTCCCCCTCGGTCTGGTTTGACCTCTCCCTAAAAAAGAGTTCTGGGTAGAGCCTTGTGGTTGTTGATTTTTGTTTCATTTTCGATTTCTATTTGGTTTGCTGTTACTATTATTGCTGGTGTTATCACTTTCACCTCCGGACGAGAACGTATCTGAAAACGTAATAAACTGATTTCTAGATCTACCACGATTATCTGGTAAATACCGCCTGGAGTCAGCCTTTGTATAAAAGTCGGTTTGCAAGTAAGGATACACGTTCTCTAGCGAGAAGTTTTTTTAATCTTTTTCGAACTGGTTTGTTTTTTGTGTTATGGTGTAATCTTTGAATTCCTGTATTTCTTTAGAGACTTTATCTAATAGTGCCTTGGCGTCTGCAATCGTGGGGTTACTGTTTATTTCAGACTCCAACTGGGCTATCTCCTCTAGTTCTTGTCTTGAGATTCGCACTGCTGTTTCCACAGTGAGGACCATGAGGTCCCTACTGCATTTTGTTTCAATTTGACTGAAACCTATTTTAAAAATGGGGTCTTCAACAAAAATAACAGGTATATTTTTGATTTGAAGGCCCCCCGGGATAGTACCTTCTCGTAAGTGTTGAAGCAAAAAATGGCCGTGTAGGTCAGTTCTTATTTGCTTCTTTTTCAAACGAAGCAATTTTTCAGATTCGTTTTGTGAGGTTGCCGAGACACTTAGGGAAACTGAGGTAAACACTGGTGGATCACTCAAGAGGTTCTTAATATGGTCTTCTGTGTAGGCAAAGGTGTCCTTCTCTGCCATAAGGAATAAATGAAAAAAGTAAAAAGCAAGAAATGAAAACGTGAAAAGGAATTGAAATACAAAACCCGGCTTCCTGTGAGCCAAGCACCACACTGATTCAACCGTGACTACTGCGTCCCCAGGGACAGGTAATCATTCACGTTATATCAAGTCTTTGATACCTGACCCCCCTTGATTAATCTGGTACTAAAAAGTTCCCCGTCCACCCTTGTTTTACCTTTACAGAAAACCCTCCCTCCCATTATCTCTGAAACACGCCTCATATTTGAGTAAGGTAAGCTGAGTGGCTTGATGGTGGTTATCACTCACTTGTGTTCTATTAATGATGATGGTTTAGGTGACAAGCGGCAATCATTTCTTTGTCTTTTTTAGATATTTGCTGGCCCTGATGAGAATCCCTCCCTTTCGAGCTGCTGGGATGCGAAACGCGTAGGCCCTCACCTTAGGAATTGCTCTGTTATGAAATTCTAAACGTAGAGTGATTTAAAAAAAAAAAATGTCACTCTATAGTGCATGATATTGTACATAGTTGTGTTTAAATTGTGCAGAAAACCGAAAAGTGTAATGAATATATATTGTCGTGCTATACTGATTGACAACTCAAAGTGTTGACTCGCAGAGCAATTTCTATTTTCTTTTTCATCCTTTCCCTTCACACTGACACACCGGGATTTTCGAGTGTGTTAGGCCTTGTATGAGTGGGTGCATTTTGAATGACTGTGATATGTCTGAATAGAGTGACTGTGTTTATATTATCCTTTTGGAATTGATTGTGTCTAATGTTTTTTTGTAAAATGTAAATTTTTTTGTAAAATGTAAATATTTTCGTGTTTCTATTCAAAATAAGTAAAAGAGCTATTAAATAGCTAAAAAAAACTCCAGTGGAAACAATCTGTTCTTCTGTTTGGGTCGAATAATTCATCAGTGTAGGCAATGTTTTCTGTTATTTTGATATAAGTGCTCAGCCTCACTGATTAGAGCCAGCTCTTGTTTGTTATTTGATCCTATAGCGGGTTTCCTCTCGCGAAGCTTCAATTCAACCACAGATTGTCGTGGTAGATAAGACTGCTTTTCTTATCCTGCATGAACGGCGGGTAAACTCAGACGCCTCTGTTCAGTTGTGCTTTGACACTTATATATAGCTAGTGGTTTTGTATTTCAATTCCTTTTCATGTTTTCATTTCTTGCTTTTTACTTTTTTCATTTATTCCTTATGGCAGAGAAGGACACCTTTGCCTACACAGAAGACCATATTAAGAACCTCTTGAGTGATCCACCAGTGTTTACCTCAGTTTCCCTAAGTGTCTCGGCAACCTCACAAAACGAATCTGAAAAATTGCTTCGTTTGAAAAAGAAGCAAATAAGAACTGACCTACACGGCCATTTTTTGCTTCAACACTTACGAGAAGGTACTATCCCGGGGGGCCTTCAAATCAAAAATATACCTGTTATTTTTGTTGAAGACCCCATTTTTAAAAAAGGTTTCAGTCAAATTGAAACAAAATGCAGTAGGGACCTCATGGTCCTCAATGTGGAAACAGCAGTGCGAATCTCAAGACAAGAACTAGAGGAGATAGCCCAGTTGGAGTCTGAAATAAACAGTAACCCCACGATTGCAGACGCCAAGGCACTATTAGATAAAGTCTCTAAAGAAATACAGGAATTCAAAGATTACACCATAACACAAAAAACAAACCAGTTCGAAAAAGATAAAAAGAACTTCTCGCTAGAGAACGTGTATCCTTACTTGCAAACCGACTTTTATACAAAGGCTGACTCCAGGCGGTATTTACCAGATAATCGTGGTAGATCTAGAAATCAATTTCTCACGTTTTCAGATACGTCCTCGTCCGGAGGTGAAAGTGATAACACCAGCAATAATAGTAACAGCAAACCAAATAGAAATCGAAAATGGAACAAAAATCAACAACCACAAGGCTCTACTCAGAACTCTTTTTTAGGGAGAGGCCAAACCAGACCGAGGGGGAAAGTGAGATGGGAAATGACAACCCACCGTCAACATTACCAAAATTGAGGGCATCACCTATCTTCAACCTCTCTTCTAAATCTTTGACCATGGCAGAAGAGAGCGTCCTCTCAAAAGGCTTGACCTTTGTACCTTCAAAAAGGACAGATTTTGTTAGGATGAAAACCGAGTTCATTGAGTTTTGCCGTAAACTTAGATTAGTAACGTTCTTTTCAGAGACTCCAGTTCCCCGTCCATCGGAAGTAACAGGACTAAGGAAAAAATCTACCTTTTGTCCTCCGGGACACAAAATACCAAAGGAAATATTGATATTTGAAAAGACTGTGCTTTCTGCTATTTCCGAAATGGAAAGACAGAAAAAATATGTCAAATTCAATATTACAAAGGAACAAACTAAAGCCCTCACTGATTTGCGAAATGACTCTACAGTGACCATAAAACAAGCAGATAAAGGCGGGGCCATTGTGGTGTGGGACACTGTGGATTACACTACAGAAGTACTCAGACAACTTAATGACCCAGTTTGCTATCGCAAGATTAACAAGGATCCGACACTGGAACTACAGAACCAGCTGTTTCCCCTCATTCAAGAGGGTTTTGAGCAAGGCTATGTAGGCCCTAAAGAATTAGAATTCCTGCTGAACAAACATCCAAAGGTACCTTTGTTCTACATTCTACCAAAGGTCCATAAAGACCAAAGTAAACCCCCTGGGCGACCGATTGTGGCAGGATGTGACTCCCTGCTGGAACCAGTCGCTAAGTATGTTGATTGCTTCCTGAAACAGTTTATGCCACAAGTTTTATCATACTTACAAGATACAACTGATTTCATTAACAAACTGGAATCAATTGATTTTGTTGAAGGAGAAGACATACTGGTTACGCTAGACGTAACCTCGCTGTATACTCAGATCCCCCAGGATGAGGCAGTGGCAGTGCTCACTCTCTTCCTGGATCTGAGACCAAGACCGGTACAAGTACCAACTCAATTTCTGGTCAACCTGGCTGCCTTTGCCTTGAAAAAAAACAATTTTTGCTTTGGGAAGGATTTTTACTTTCAAGTAAAAGGAGTGGCGATGGGCTGCCCTTTCGCACCGGAATTGGCAGGCCTCTTTATGTCCCTCTATGAAGACACATATGTCCATAACAACAATCCCTTTAAAAATCATGTAGGAGCATGGCTACGCTTCATAGATGATGTTTTTATGGTTTGGAAGGGAGGAGAAGATGACCTGAAATCATTCTACCACTGGCTCAATGCACGAACTCCGGACATTAAGTTCAGCATGGCTTCCTCCCACAAAAGAATATCTTTTTTAGACGTGGAAGTGTTCCCTTGTGAGGGCAAATTAATTACATCACTTTTTGTCAAACCAACTGACCGGAACAAAGCATTGCTGTACTCGAGTAACCATCCGAGAAGCCTTAGAGAGAACCTGCCATACGTCCAATTTCTTCGAGTGCGCAGAAATTGTACATCTAATGAAGATTTTAAGACCCATGCCACGAACTTAGTGTCTAAATTATGTGATAGAGGCTACCCAAAAAAATTGGTACGCAATTCAATGAAAAGAGCACGCTGGACACCGAGGGAAACTCTCCTAGAACGGCGTCACAAGCCACAGTTAAAGCGACAGGTGTGTGTTACTACTTTTTGCCCCAATGCCAACCAACTAAAAAAAGTTATAGGCCAAAATTGGCATCTGGTAAAAAACCTTGATGAGACCTTGAACCAGCCTCCCCTGTTCGCTTTTAAAAAAGAGAACAGTATTGCCAATTATGTAGTGAAGGCAGCCATTCCAAAGGAAACTGTTCCATCGATTCGCCAAATGTTGGGTTTGAATCCTATTATAGGCCACCACAAATGTGGGACCTGTCTGTGTTGCGACACCACAATCGAGGGAGCTTTGTTCCAGCATAGAGGTGTTTCATGGAAACATGAAACATTTAGTAACTGTAAATGTAAATATGTCGTCTATGGGATCCTATGCCCATGCGGACTCCTCTACATCGGAAAAACGAATCAAGAGGCCCGCCAGAGAATCTCCCAACACAAATCCAGACTAAAAAATCGAGTGGAATCAGCACCCCTGGTTAATCACTGGAACAGACTCAACCACCAAATTACAGATCTGAAGTGGACCATTATTTCTAAAGTGGAACGTGATTCCAGGGGGGAGACTGGGATTCTAAACTGTCGAAACGAGAGGCATTTCTTATTGTGAAATTTAACTCAGCAGTCATAGGGCTTAATGAGCTGTCCGAGATCTATAAATTTAGTCCCCTGTACATTCTCCCTGAGGAGCTGTGTTACTATTCATTCCTGTGACCTAACAAGTTTTCCTCCCATTTAATCCGCCAGACTTTTATCTGTGCACCAGTGACACCAGTAATCTTGGGCAGACACTTCACATCCAACCAGGACATGCCATCCACTTTGTTGCACTCTCACACAGCGCATGCGCGAGTGAGTAGTGCCTCTTAGAGATTCCCTGTAAATGTGGGCGGGCGCTTGACGTCACTTACATTCACGTGCGAGTGAGCAGTGTCCTCTAGAGATTCCCTGTAAGTGTGGGCGGGCGATACACGTCACTCACATCTATTTAGTACACTTCCCCCGACCCCTGGCGCATGCCTGAGTGATCAGTGCTCGGTGGACGCCGCCAGCATATTACAAGCTGGCACCCCTGATTCATTCTCGACTGTGTTTAAGGTGAGAATCCATTTGACTATTCCGCGTTTATCTGCCCCCTCACCTTAGGGAACGGAGGTGCCCCTTTGTGGTCTAGCTTTGACCCCTATTACTCGGTTTTTTCCGTTCTAGATTCAACTTTTTCACTGTGAGCAGCAAAGCCCTCCAAATAAAACCGCCGACTGTGCGAGTTCCCAACACAAGTCGCTTGGTTTCTGCCAAACAGGTACTTTTCTTGACAATTTCACCTGTCATGCCAAAATGTTTTTTACGTTATTTGTTCCCCCCAAATGCCTAGCTCTTTTAATTTAAAAGCGAAACGACACACTTGAAACTCCAGGTACTCGTTCCCGTTCCTGTAATGTTCATTCAAAAGCCCACTTTTGAGCAACAATGAATTGATCACTCCCCTGCTGGTATGAAGTCCTATTGGACCTTTCTAACCTGCCCGTTTTTTCCTTTCTCTGGTCAGATCTTCACCCTCTCTGGTTGAGCATTTAAAAGATTTCCCGGCTTCCTGTGAGCCAAGCACCACACTGATTCAACCGTGACTACTGCGTCCCCAGGGACAGGTAATCATTCACGTTATATCAAGTCTTTGATACCTGACCCTCCTTGATTAATCTGGTACTAAAAAGTTCCCCGTCCACCCTTGTTTTACCTTTACAGAAAACCCTCCCTCCCATTATCTCTGAAACACGCCTCATATTTGAGTAAGGTAAGCTGAGTGGCTTGATGGTGGTTATCACTCACTTGTGTTCTATTAATGATGATGGTTTAGGTGACAAGCGGCAATCATTTCTTTGTCTTTTTTAGATATTTGCTGGCCCTGATGAGAATCCCTCCCTTTCGAGCTGCTGGGATTCGAAACGCGTAGGACCTCACCTTAGGAATTGCTCTGTTATGAAATTCTAAACGTAGAGTGATTTAAAAAAAAAAAAATTTCACTCTATAGTGCATGATATTGTACATAGTTGTGTTTAAATTGTGCAGAAAACAGAAAAGTGTAATGAATATATATTGTCGTGCTATACTGATTGACAACTCAAAGTGTTGACTCGCAGAGCAATTTCTCTTTTCTTTTTCATTCTTTCCCTTCACACTGACACACCGGGATTTTCGAGTGTGTTAGGCCTTGTATGAGTGGGTGCATTTTGAATGACTGTGATATGTCTGAATAGAGTGACTGTGTTTATATTATCCTTTTGGAATTGATTGTGTCTAATGTTTTTTTGTAAAATGTAAATTTTTTTGTAAAATGTAAATATTTTCGTGTTTCTATTGAAAATAAGTAAAAGAGCTATTAAATAGCTAAAAAAACTCCAGTGGAAACAATCTGTTCTTCTGTTTGAGTCGAATAATTCATCAGTGTAGGCAATGTTTTCTGTTATTTTGATATAAGTGCTCAGCCTCACTGATTAGAGCCAGCTCTTGTTTGTTATTTGGCTCTGTGTATCTGACAAATCGTACAGGCCAGCGGTTCCAGCACGATGGCAAATAGGAGTGGGGAGAGTGGGCACCCCTGCCTGGTACCTCTGCACACCGCGAATGGCTCCGAGGTATCCCCGCCCACCCGAACCCTCGCAGTCGGTTCCGTATACAATATCTGGATCCACTGCAGGAAAACGGGGGGAAGCCCAATCTACGCAATATGTGCCCAATGTATCGCCATTCTATGGAATCGAATGCCTTCGCGGCATCGAGTAGAAGCGCAACTGCTGGAAGGTCTGGGTTCAAAACATGAAGCATAGCGAAAATAGTGCGTAGGTTTAGGGAGGTGGAGCGGTCCGGAATGAACCCGGCTTGATCAGGTAGCACAAGAAGCGGCATTAGAGGTTGTAATTTGGTGGAGAGTATTTTAGCTAGAATTTTGGCATCCAAATTAATGAGGGATAATGGGCGATACGAGTCGCAGAGGTCGGGGGGCTTGTCTTTCTTCAACAAAGTAATTATCAGCGCTTGGCGTAGCATGGGGGGAGGCGACCAGTGTCGTGCGCCTCAGCGTACATCTCCAGGAGATGGGGCGCCAGGATATCAGCAAACTTTTTATAAAATTCAGCCGTCAGGCCATCCGGCCCAGGAGCTTTCCCGTTTGGTAACGCCTTAATGGCATTGGTAAAAGGGACTGAGAAGGCTTGGGTCCTGTCACCATCCGGCCTGGACCGCACTTAATTAAGTAAACACACAAAATGGCCGGACAGCTTATGTTGAGGTATCGATACACGACCTGGTACCGTAAATTACCAAGGTGAACAGACGTGTGTCTGGAATTATTTTTATTTTATACAAAGTTTTTGGAAAAAAGTTTTTAAAGCGTCAAAAAGACACACCAAGACATTCAACAAATTATATCAACAATACGTTACATAAATAAACACCATAATACAGATAAATGGAATTTTCAATCAATGAGATCCAAATAAACAAAAACATTCCTCGGACGGACAACTGTGATATGCCTACAACTGAGTAGTCTGTGAGGCAACAATCCTAGATATAAAACAAACAAGTGGTCGAGCAGTATGAAACACTGGCCTACTTGTTTAGCGTCTGCAAGAACAAACCAAATGCATTTCTACATCAAGTGCTAGAACAATAGGAATTACATGGAAGTCAATTCACAATTTAACATGCATAAATTCATTCCTATTGCGCCTTCCAACATTGGTATCTTGCAGGAAAGAACGTCGACGCGTTTCGAACCCAGGTATGTTAAAGGGTTCTCATCAGGACATGGATTGGGGGGTCGTTGTCACTTAGTGGCTGGGATGTTGGATCGATTCCCTTAGTAATGCGCCCAAAGCGATCGCTGGGAGGGGTACCGGCACACGTGAATTGTACGAATTTCCGATCAGAAACAGCTTCAGTTAACGGGGATGAGTCCCTCCATAACCGCTCGAACAAGCGGCGGCTGCCGCCTGAAGTCGTGCGTTTTCTCTCGTGGTTCAAGAACGTGGAAATTAGGCACCCAGCTCAGAGTTAACAGACCGTTCGGCTCTGTGTATCTGACAAATCGTACAGGCCAGCGGTTCCAGCACGATGGCAAATAGGAGTGGGGAGAGTGGGCACCCCTGCCTGGTACCTCTGCACACCGCGAATGGCTCCGAGGTATCCCCGCCCACCCGAACCCTCGCAGTCGGTTCCGTATACAATATCTGGATCCACTGCAGGAAAACGGGGGGAAGCCCATTCTACGCAATATGTGCCCCATGTATCGCCATTCTATGGAATCGAATGCCTTCGCGGCATCGAGTAGAAGCGCAACTGCTGGAAGGTCTGGGTTCAAAACATGAAGCATAGCGAAAATAGTGCGTAGGTTTAGGGAGGTGGAGCGGTCCGGAATGAACCCGGCTTGATCAGGTAGCACAAGGAGCGGCATTAGAGGTTGTAATTTGGTGGAGAGTATTTTAGCTAGAATTTTGGCATCCAAATTAATGAGGGATAATGGGCGATACGAGTCGCAGAGGTCGGGGGGCTTGTCTTTCTTCAACAAAGTAATTATCAGCGCTTGGCGTAGCATGGGGGGAGGCGACCAGTGTCGTGCGCCTCAGCGTACATCTCCAGGAGATGGGGCGCCAGGATATCAGCAAACTTTTTATAAAATTCAGCCGTCAGGCCATCCGGCCCAGGAGCTTTCCCGTTTGGTAACGCCTTAATGGCATTGGTGACATCCTCTACATAAATTGGGAGGCTCAAGTACTTCCTGCGATATAGGGGCTTCATGGGTAATATACATGCAGCGGGATTTACATCGCATGTCAGGGGGGTTCTCACGTGGGTCAACCCGAAGACGCTGCTGAAGATGACCCCACTGGAGACGGACAGGGATGGACGGTACACGATCTTGGATTGCTTCGGGAGGGTATGGAGTTATGCATAGTGAACACCTACTGTCCTAACTATGACCACCCTGCCTTCTATTCAGATTTAGTGGTCAAGATCCTAGAGCATTCTGGGGGAGGTGTTCTCTGGGGGGGTGATTTTAATATGACGAGACAACCCAACATAGACAGATCAGACGGCCCTGAACGTCGTCCCCCGGCTTCCGCTAGGGCGCTGGAGGTGGCAATGACCCGACTGGACTTGCGGGACATGTGGAGACACCGACACCCTACTTTGGGGGCTATACACACTATTTAGCTCCACATAACATACATACTAGGATAGACTACTGGCTGGCCACAGCTCCTTTAACTCACAAAGTTCAGGCTTGCACTATACTACCACGCACATACTCAGATCATTCGCCCTTGTTGTTGACAGTTCCCGCGCCGGCGAAATGCATTCCACCATTCGCTTGGCGTTTTACCCCTTACTCCCTACTAGATGGCCCCTTTAAGGAGGAGTTAGATGCGGCCATTGAGATGTTTTTTTATACCAACGTGGGCACCGTGGACTCATTCCAGACTGTCCGGGAGGCCTTTAAGGCGTACATTAGGGGGGTCACCATTTCTAAACATTCGGGGGTCCTTAAATCGATTCGAGGTTGGTTACAGACTTTAGAGAAAAAACTTACGGAGCTAGAGGCCAGGCGTCTGCGCGACTGTAGCGAAGCCCTCACCCAGGAACTCGCCCAAACACTGCGCGAATACTATGAGGAGGCCGACTCTGAAGTAAAACACCTAGGAAAGTATGCCACTGCTAGATCCTACGGTGAAGGGGAGCGCCCCGGAACGGTGCGTACACAGTTGGCTAAGCAGCGTAGAGGCAGGGTGTTGATACCAGATATGAGGCCTCACCGACGGACGCGCCGCTCTCGGATGAACAGGTCGCGGAACGATTCCGCGAGTATTATGCGGCCCTGTACGCCTCCCGAGGCCCGGCCCCGGAGGAACGCATACTTGATTATCTCTCCCACATCGAGCTGCCCTGGCTTTCTAACTTGTACCGCGAATTCCTAGTATGCCCGATTGAGCGATAAGAAATCGTATGGCCTTTATCTGCTATGAGGGCAGGAAGTGCGCCGGGAAGTGACGGCCTCACTGTTGCCTTTTACAAGGCATTCACAGACCTCCTGATTCCTCGGTTACTCACCCTATTTGAGGACATGGCGAACACGAGCACTATGCCGCCCACTATGCATGATGAGATATTGGTAGCTATTCTTAAACCAGGAAAGACCCCAGGGGATTGCGTCTCGTACCACCCCTTGTCGTTATTAAACGTGGATGCAAAGATATTCGCCAAATTGATTGCAAACCGCCTCAGCCCCATGGTTACTTCGAGGGTCGCCCCAGAACAGGCGGGATTTGTTCCCACCCGCAACCTCACGTATAATCTCAGGATGGTGTTTGCAGCATTTCAGCACACACTCCCAGAGGTCCCTGCTGTCGCAGTCTTCCTGGACATGGAAAAGGCATGTCCTAAACCGGATGGGTGTGGGGGCATTGTTTCTTCAGCTTTTAGACACGTTGTATACCTCCCCTACGGCTCGTATACGGATTGGATCGCTGACCACGGACCCCATACAGATCGGCTCTTGTGTCCGAGCCTCTTGCATGTGCCCTACGTGAATACCACAGGCACAGGGGTATACGTTTTCCCACATACAATTTGATCGTATCCACGTTAGCAGCCGATACCTTCTTATATGTTCGAGATCCGGAGGTGCATTTTCCGGCTCAGCCTGTGCGAAGTGGTCTTATTTAGCTCTCTTTCGGGCATCCATGTAAATTGGAGCAAATCCCTCATGTTCCCGCTCACACCGGCTACGAAGAGGTTCGACCCCGAATACCCTATTCAGTGGACCACTGATGCGGTGCGATATCTAGGGATCCGACTACATACGGACTCGGAGATAGTTCTTCGGGAAAACTATGGGGTGGCCGTCTCCAAACTGGAGGATGATATTGAAAAGTGGATCACTTTGCCACTGTAGCTGTTAAGACGAATCTCACTTATGAAAATGATCGTGTTGCCACGCTTTTTATTCTTGTTTAGCAATATCCCCATGGTACTATCGAACCTATTCTTTCAACAGCTACACTCGTTAATGATCCGATTGGCTTGGGCTGGAAAACAGCCAAGAGTGGCGTGGAAAATTCTTATGCGTCCGTATGCGGCGGGCCGACTGAACGCCCCAGATCTAGAACTTTATTACCGTGCTGTGCAAAGCGCACATGCTTACCACTGGATACATGGCCCAGTGGACATCTCACATATTCGCATTGAGTCAATAGTTGCAGACCCGGTACCTTTACCCGCGCTGCTCGCTCGGCCTCGGGACCAAAGTACGGGTATCCTGGACTCACTGAATGCAGTCACCCATACATGGCATCATATGATGGATGTCCAAGCGTGCAGCCTGCTGTATGCCCCGAAAGCCCCTATCGCCTGGTGTTCATGGTTGACCCCATGTAAGGACAAGGGGGTATTAGCGGCGATGGGTACACTGAACATACACAACATGGGTGACCTATTTTCAGATGCACCGCACGCACCTGGGGAGAGATTGAGACTGAAGATGTCTCCTATCTGCTATTATCGCGCTTCCAGTTCCACAGGGTGAGGCACACACTTAGGGATCTTCTGGGGGAGGACATGGCGGAACCCCCAGGTGGTAACGGCTTTCGATTACGTCATTAGCGCTAAGACCCCTGCTAACTTGATAACCAATTTGTATCGCATAGCCCTCTCAGAGAGGACGGCAGACTACGCTAAGCCCCGCCTGGCATGGCAAAACGACTTGAATACAGATTTGCCGAAAGAGAAATGGCAATATCGCTGCTCAAGTACGAGGAGAATTTCTCTAAACGGTCGCATTGGCTAATACATTTTAAATACCTAAACAGGATTTACTATACCCCGGAAAGGCTCCATAGATATGGATTACGTGCAAGCCCTAATTGCGAGAGATGCAGGGCGCAGGTGGCGGACTTTTTACATGTGGCTTGGTCTTGTCCGGACATTTCTGCATTTTGGTGCAAAGTATACGAAGAGGTGAATAGGATCACGCAATCTGAAAGAAATAGGTTAGTATTAGATTCCTTACCTTAGAATACCCCCAGGCGCCAGACTGGATCCGGAAACTTTTGCGTAGCAGTACCCTTGCGCGTCGGTTGGCGTCGTCTGCGGCTCCGTGTCCGTCGTTGATGCCGGGATGACGTCGCCGGAGTACTTAGACGCCGCCCTCGCGCGCTGACGTCAGTTCCTATTTTTTCCACGCCAGCAAGCGCCGATCCGGTCGTGCCCCGACTGCCGGGCCTTGACGTCGAAGGCTAGGCGGGAGCGGTCCCGCAAGCGCCTCAAGCTCCGGCAGTCGGCCCAGCGCCGTTCGAGGTCCCGGTCCTGCAAGAGGTCGTGGGACCGGTCGCGGGGCCGGAGTCATCACGGCTCGGAGGATTGACACCACTCCTCGAGCTCCAAGTCCTCAGGTAAGAGGCACAAGAAGTCGAAGAGGCGACATCACTCTTCCGACTCGTTTGCGCGAGGCGGCCGGGGGTTCGGGTGACATCGCCCATGCGGCTCCGTCAGAGCCGCAGGTGTCGCGGCCTGCTCCATACCCGCCGGTTCCTGGGCAGAACGCGATGCCGGAGGAGATTGACGCCTTCCTCTCAGCCATGAGGTCGCTCACTTCTCCGTCGGGCTCCGTGGTGCCTTCGGGCCCCGACTGGGAGCCCAAGCGGGCCGGGTGCTTCGGCCCCGGCGCCGTCGGGTGCTTCGGCCCCGGCACCGTTGGCGACTCCGGCCCCGCCGCCGCAGGACTCCGCCAGATCCGGGCCCGGATCCGGGTCGTCGCCAGTCGACCTTACGACCTCGCCGGCGCCGGCTGCTAGGGTGTCGCCCCCGGCGCCGACCACGGTCGACGCCGCCCCCAGTTCCCCCCTCGGTCCGGATCTGGCGCCGGAGCGGCGTCGCTCGACGCCGCATTCAACGCCGATGGGACATTTTTACTTCTATGATCCGGCCCCATCTTTTGACCCTGAATACCAGGAGATGGGTGACGAGGCGGATTGGGAGGGGTCTGAGGACCCTCTGGCACGTGAGTGCCAGTCTTATCAGGACTGGGCAGGTGAGCTAGGGCCGCCAGTGGTCTGGACACCTCGTCAGACACTGGCTTTCTCTCCCCTCCTACCATGGCTACGGAGGAGGGGGCAGCCTACAGTGTGGTGTTGACGCGGGCGACCAAGGCCTTATCCCTTGAGCTCCCCATCGCGGCCGTGAGGACTAACCTCCTCACTGAGGTCCTTAAACCGCAGGCAAGCTCTTCGGAGCCTCTGTTGCCGTTTAATGAGGCCTTGTCTGACGTTCTTCTGGGCACCTGGTCCAGGCCCGCTACAGGTCCTCCTGTAGATAGGAACGTGGCCAGACGCCACCGCCCGGCTCCGGGCGACCCTTGCTTCCTGTCCACCCACCCCACCCCCGAGAGCCTGGTTATCCAGGCCTCTAACTCCCAGACCGCATTCCCGACGGCTCCCCCCGATCGGGAATCCAAGAGGTACGAGCAATATGGCAAAAAGATGTTCTCCTCCCTGAGTTTGGGATTGCGGTCAGTTAACACCGCGTGCCTCTTGGGCCGTTATACCCACTCTCTGTGGGACATGGTCGCGGACGTGCTGCCACAATGTCCGGAGGAGGCCCGGACTAAACTCGCCCAAGCCTTTGCGGAGGGTCGAGATGCGGCAGGGTGCTCCATCAGATGTGGACTGGATACCACAGACTCGCTAGGTAGAGCGATGGCAACGACGGTGGCGATTCGTCGCCACGCCTGGCTGAGGTCCGCCAACTTTTCAGCTGATGTCCAAAACACCCTTATGGACATGCCGTTTGATGGCCGTCGCCTCTTTGGCGACAAGACAGACAGTGCGCTTGAGCGCTTTAAGGACTCCAGGGCTACGGCCAAGTCCTTGGGTCTGTCGGCCCGCGCCAGCAATCTGCTGCCTTTCACCCCTTTCGTGGCCAAGGAAGGGGCGCCCACACACGTCCTGCCAGCCACGGGCCGCAGACTACCATCCAGCGCGGTGGCGGACGTGGTAACCGCCGTGGCGGTGCCCGGGGACAACGGCGCGGCCAGTCCACATCCACCTCCGCAGCATCCGCCTCAAAGCACTCCCAGTCCGAGCTTTCAGGCCCACGAGACGCCGGTGGGGGCAGGGTTCGCCATCATCTCCTCCACTGGCACGACATCACATCGGACAGGTGGGTGAGCAAATCGTCCGAAGGGGCTACTCCCTCCCCTTCGAGGCGACCCCTCCAGCCATGCCACCGCAGTACCACCGCGTGTCGGGGGATCACTTGAATCTTCTGCGAGAGGAAGTTGCAGCCCTCTTGGCCAAGGGGGCCATTGAGCGCGTTCCTGGGCCAGAAGTAGGGTGTGGTTGTTACTCCCACTACTTTCTGGTTCCCAAAAAGGGCAAAGGGGGCCTAAGCCCTATCTTGGACCTGCGGTACGTCAACGGCTTCCTCCTGAAGGAGAGGTTCAAGATGCTGACACTGGCTCAGGTCTTAGCTGCCCTGGACCCAGGAGACTGGATGGTAGTGTTTGACTTGTAGGGCGCTTATTTCCACATCCCCGTCCTGCCGGCCCACCGGCGCTACCTGCGGTTCACGGTAGGCCACGAGCACTTTCAGTTTACCATGCTCCCCTTCGGCCTTACCAGCGCCCCACGGGTGTTCACGAAAGTGATGGCGGTGGTCGCAGCTCATCTGCGCAGGTTAGGGGTTTCAGTCTTCCCCTACCTCGACGACTGGTTGTTGAAGGCAGGCTCACCCCAGACAGTCGTCAGCCACCTCCAGACTACAGCCGACCTCCTGCACCTGCTGGGGTTCTCCATCAATGTGCCAAAGTCACACCTGTGCTCCTCTCAGAAGCTCCTCTTCATCGGAGCGGTTCTAGACTCAGCGGAGTTTCGGGTTTATCCTCCCGAACAGCGGGTTCGGGTTATTCAGGCTCTGATTCCGATCTTTCAGCCTTTATCCCGAGTCTCGGTCAGGTTGACGCTGCGGCTTCTGGGGCTGATGGCCTCCTGCATCCTTCTGGTGCATCACGCCAGGTGGCGGATGCGGGCTCTGCAGTGGGACCTGAAGTTTCAGTGCGCCCAGCATCAGGGCAACTTGTCCGACCATGTCTTGATCTCGGAGGGCACTGCAAGACAGTTGCAGTGGTGGCTCACGGACCGCAATTGGGTCAGCGACAGATCCCTCTCCCTACCCCAACCGGAGCACGTAGTTTTGACGGACGCGTCCCTCCAGGGCTGGGGAGGCCACATGGGAGAGGCGGAAATCATAGGCCTCTGGTCTCCGGCGAAGTCCCAGCTCCATATCAACCTTCTGGAGCTGCGGACGATCCGACTTGCACTGAAGGCATTCCTCCCCTCTGTCCGGGGGAGTGTAGTGCAGGTTTTCACGGACAACACCACCTCCATTTGGTACTGCAACAAACAGGGCGAGGTGGGGTCGTGGACCCTATGCCAGGAGGCTCTGTGCCTCTGGCAGTGGCTGGTACATCAGGGCGTGACCCTCGTGGTTCAACACCTGGCAGGTTCCCTGAACGCCAGGGCGGATGAACTCAGCCATCAGTGCATGATGGATCACGAATGGCGTCTGAACTCGGACGTGGCGCAAGGCCTCTTTCAGCAGTGGGGAGAGCCTTGGTTAGATCTATTCACCACAGAAGAGCACGCGCAATGTCATCAGTTCTGCGCGTTGGAATTTCCAAGGCGGCACTCGCTCGGAGCCGCTTTTCGTCGGGAGTGGAGTTGCAGTCTATTGTACGCCTTTCCACCTATACCACTTCTGCCCAGAGTGCTGAAGAAGATCAGTCGCGACCGGGCCCAAGTCATCCTTGTGGCTCCGGACTGGGCACGGAGGTTCTGGTATCCCGAGCTACTCAGCCTGTCTGTCGATCCCCCGATTCGTCTGCCTCTTCAGGAGGACCTTCTGTCGCAGCAGCAGGGGACGGTCCTCCACCCGAACCTGTCCAGTCTCCACTTACATGCATGGAGATTGAGCGGCGGCAGTTGAGGCCATTTGACTTGCCTCCTGAAGTCTGTAATGTCATTCTGGCAGCCAGACGTCACTCCACAAAATCGGTATACGCCTGCAGGTGGAACAAGTTTGTGGCATGGTGCACAGCCAAGGCTGTGGATCCCCTTTCTGCCCCTCTTTCAGAGGTTCTCCTCTTTCTTCTTTCTCTTGCCCAGCAGGGCTCTGCTCTAGCAACTCTGAAGGGCTACCTCTCGGCCATTTCCGCCTTCTTAAGGCTACCTGATCAGCCCTCTTTGTTCAAGTCCCCCATTGTAAATAGGTTCTTAAAGGGCATCACCCATATGTTTCCTCCAGTCCCTTTCGTGATGCCTCAGTGGGACTTGAACCTTGTTCTTACTTTTCTGATGTGCGCTCCCTTTGAGCCACTTCATAACTGTCCTCTTCGCCTCCTTACTCTGAAGACCGCTTTCCTGGTTGCCATCACCTCTGCCAGGAGAGTGAGTGAGCTCCAGGCCCTTTCCTCTAAGCCTCCTTTACTTTCAGTCCATCCGGACAAAGTTGTGTTGCGGACGCGACCCTCTTTCCTGCCCAAGGTAGTCACAGCCTTCCACATCGGGCAGTCCATCACTTTGCCCACCTTCTTTCCGCCTCCGCATCCTTCGAAGGAGAAAGAGAGGTTCCACCGTCTGGACCCAAAACGTGCGCTCTCATTCTATCTGGATCGCACACGTCAGTTCCTGTTGGATGACCAACTCTTCGTTGGTTACGTGGGCGCTAAGAAGGGACGGGCGGTGCACAAGCGAACCATTTCTCGATGGGTCATCTTGCGCATCAAGGCTTGTTACTCTTTGGCTCGAAAGGAGCCTCCTGTGGGGCTTCGTGCCCATTCTACACGGGCCAAGGCGGCTACTACTGCCCTGGGCCAGAGAGTCCGCTTGCAGGACATCTGTCAGGCAGCTACGTGGGCCTCGCTGCACAAGTTCGCAAGACACTACTGCCTGGACAGCCAAGTCCGGAGAGATGGCTTTTTCGCCCGTTCCGTTCTCTAGGACTTTCTGGTGTGATCATTGGTTCGCAGACCCACCACCAGGGTTGGTATTGCTGGGGTATCTATTCTAAGGTAAGGAATCTAATACTAACCTGTTTCTTTCAGATGCACAAGTTACTTACTTCGGTAACGATATATCTGTAAGAAACAGTAGTTCGTATTAGATCCCTTACCTCCCCACCCCTCCTCCCCGTTCTGTGAACCGATATCAGGGTTAAGGTCATCCCCTTTCAGGGCCCTAGTTTTTATGGCACCAGTGTTGATTTTTATCATGGCTCTGCGTTTTCTGGCGCGGAAAAGCTGTGTATAAGAACTGACGTCAGCGAGCGAGGGTGGCGTCTAAGTACTCCGGCGACGTCATCCCGGCACCAACGACAACGGACGCGGAGCCTCAACCGACGCCTACCGACGCTCAAGGGTACTGCTACGCAAAAGTTTCCGGATCCAGTCTGACGCCTGGGGGTATTCTAAGGTAAGGAATCTAGGGCCAGATGTAGGTAATTCCGATTTACCTACTCTTAAATACCGAATCATACCGAATCGGAATTTAAGAGTAGGTAAATTGGAAGGAGGCAGATGTAGGTATTTTTAATTTTACAATTACCGATTCTGTAAGAGTCGGTATTTACCGATTCTGTAAATACCGAATCGGTATTTCCCATTGATTCCTATGGGCCTTGAAGCCCATAGGAATCAATGGGAAATACCGATTCGGTATTTACAGAATCGGTAAATACCGAATCCTGGCAGGGGGAACGGGGTGTCACTTTGACACCCTGTAGCACCCCAAATGCAGGCTTGTGTGCCATGTGGCACACATACATGCCCTAAGGGCATGTCTGTGTGTCACATGGCATAGGTGTACATGCACAGATGTGCATGTACACTGGAATTCGGTATTTTACCACCCATAGGATTGGGTGGTAAAATAAGAAATCCTAAGGGCCTGTGGCACTGCAAACTGTGCCACCTACATATGGATTTACAGAATCGGTATATTTACAGATTCGGAAAAATACCCAATTGGTAAATTTACCGAATCGGTAAATATACCGATTCTGTAAATTCCGACCCACCTACATGTCAAAAGCCAAATACCGGTCGGTAACGGCCGAAATTGGCCGTTACCGACCGGTATTTGGCTACCTACATCTGGCCCCTAATACTAACTACTGTTTCTTACAGATATATTGTTACCGAAGGTAAGTAACTTGTGCATTAACGCTGATGCCGGATCCTTTATTAGCCATATTGGGTTATTCTAAGCCTCTGCGACAGGAACACAGGAGATTGGTTGACATGGCCTTTCTTCTAGCTAAGAGGTGTGTAGCGCTCTCATGGATGCGAGGTCCGGTCCCTACTCTATCCCAATGGACCAAGGAGACTGAAGCACACAAACTGAACTATATAGTGATTTATCCCCCCCTCGTAATAGACCTAAGAACTTCGGGTCAATGTTCATAGACAAGTGGTACTCACGGGACACTGCGGAGGTGGAGGATGCAGATACACATACACGGGGGAGGATCTGACTGGGGACACTTACGCCATTTCGCAGAATAGCCACCCCTAATTCACCGTAACCTAGATGGATAGATTGCTCATGGAGGGATGGACCGTAATAACCCCGGACAGGGCCGAACATGTAAGACAGTCTGAACTTGGTGGGTCTCTCGATTTCAAGCAATGTGGTCCTGAACTATTACTGTGTACATGTAATGCTTTTGGTCATCAGCCTCCTTACATTGATTTTCGAACGATGTCTGTATTTCCAATGTCGCCAATTACTGCCAATGTCTTTTGTGCTTGTATATTTCTGAAATACCAATAAATATATATATATATATATATATATATATATAAAAAAAAGAATTTATTACTGTCCAAAGGAACTCTTTTTACCAACCTTAGAATAACAAAATATTTTTGAAAAAACTTTAAGGTTCTAAACCTATCCTTTGCAGTTTGCAGGCAGTTCTTTAATACTGGATCATAGCTCCCTGTTTTATATTAGAAGGTTTGTAACTATGAACTACAAGAACCAAAAGGATCTCTGAAACAAAAGAGGACCTCACTGAGCTATTTACATAAAATCCAAATCTGAGATCTGCATGTTGAATGTTGTGGTTTGTAGCAGGTACATGAAAAACTAGACAGAAAACAGGTCTCTCCAAGGATATTTACCACCATGGCTATCTTGACATTGTTATCATCCCCAGAATATTGCTAGGTACACGTATATCTCTGAGGCAGGTGCTTTTAACGTAGAAAAGTATTTGACGCCCAGTGTTACAGCACTAGTGGTACTGCCCTAAAGTCGGCACTGCTTCTAGTTTTTAGGATTTCGCACTGTGCTTGTGAAATCTATTGTTTTTAATATATCTTAAAAGGGACTTGCATCCCGCTTTCACTTTTTATTGGTCCTTATGCTTGCCAGTTTACTTTCCCCATTTCTATTGGTTGTAGCCTGTTCTCCCTTCTGTGTCTCTCTTATCAGTTTCCCTTTACTCAACTACTCAATCCCATCCAGTTTAGTGATTACAAACGTTTTGTCTTTTCGTTAAGGCTGCATACTGTTTCCTGTTTACATTGTGTTATTTTCCTTCTAAACACCTAATATTGCTATATTTCACTACTAAACAGGCAGTCACATTACAGTTACCTTGCGATTAAAAGGCTCTTGATTTAAATGGTGTAGCAGGTGCAGTGGCGCCAAAAACTCTAGGGACCCCACTAAATACAGAATATTGCTAAATTTTACTACTAAACAGACAGTCACAAGTGCAGTTAGCTAGCAGGCACTAGGGTCATGATTACTATGGTGCATCAGGTACAGTGACACTGGGACCAAAAACTCTAGGCACACCACTGAACACCTAATATTGCTATATTTTACTGCTAAACAGGCAGTCTCAAGTGCAGTTACCTTGCAGGCAATAGGGTCATGATTGAAACTGTGCAGCAGGTGCAGTGGCACCAAGGTCAAAACATGTCATAACTCCTCTAAACACCAAATACTGCTATATTTTAATATTAAACAGGCAGTCACAAATGCAGTTATCTTACACACACTAGGGTCATGGTTTGAATGGTGCAGCAGGTACAGTGACACCAGGCCCAAAAGTTGTGGAACTTCTCTTCTTACGCTAAGGATGCATAGCGTTTACTCTTTACCTATATTCTTCCCCTGGCTACACACATTTAAAACATGCTTGTTTAACTCTACTTAGTGGGTGGAACTTTTAACTAATTTTCACACTCTTTATGATAGTGTTCCACTAATAAAATAGCTTTTTTTTCAGTGTCATGTGTTTGTCGCTAATAAAAATAAATGTGTCATTTGTTTGTTGTTGGCGCATTATGTAGCATAAAATAGAACTAAGTGATTGCAGTGCTTTTACATGAGCACGCCCATGGTGCTCCGAAGGGATGTTTCAACCTCCTTTATCCGTTGGGACAGTTTCTTTATAACATTACACCACCATACAACTACTGCGGAGTCTTGATTTGTAAACATGGCCATGTGCCAGTTCTAGAAGTATTACTCAAGTTTTGTGATTGCAGCCTGTTCCTTCTACTAATCTGTTAGGGAGTCTATATAGTTTCTAGAGCAAAAAAATTGAAATTTCTAGCTGCTGGGCATTGTCACACGCATGTTTGGTGACTGTATGGGATTTGTGCTGAGGTTCTTGTTTCAGAAATTATCTTTTATTTTAGAATACTTTTACATTAAAAAAATAAAAGTTTTTTTTCTTCTTTGATGTGAGTTCTCCACTTTTCTTTAACACAGAGCCTTTAGCTTGTAAAAAAAATAGGTGGTGAGGCTGGCTTTTTTTGGACTGGCCTTTACTGTGCAGATTGTATTGTTCTAGCAACAAAAACATGTTGTGGTATCGGGTTCTATCAGGTCTACATACTTGCAGAAACACTCAGACACCATAAAACAGAAGTTGGCACGGAAACTAAAAATGCAAAGAGACAAGTTTATTAGGACCCCATGGGGTGGTGGTACATTCCTACAGCACCCTTCGGCAATGCAAGAAGTATCACACCGAACATCGGTGCGCGACCTCTTTTATACAGTTTAACAGCAATAAAAAGGTAGGTGGTATACATTAGAACAGTTTTAGGTACATATAAGGGCATTTTTGGAACACAGCCAACATGTGGGAGGGGTTTAATACCACTGGTCAGTTGGGAGGAACATTCCTAAGGAGTGACCACTCTCTAGTCCAAAGATCAGATGTACGCATGCGCGAGACTGACCATTGCTAAAAATAGCCTGTTGCTGGGTAGGGTAAAGGTTCATTGGCATGAAGGAAGGACGAAAGGGCACGCTGACCACGAGGCCGCATGTTCATACAAAATGGAAGCCACCGAATACAAAATGGCCCCCGAACGTTTAGTCAAGTTAACAGAAATGTTCGTGTAGCTGAGCTTAACGCTAACTTAGGTACTGCCAAATTACGACAGACGACCCTTTTAGCGTTTAGCTGAAGCTACCTCATAACGGAAGTAATCCGAGTGTTCATCATTAATATCGATCAGCATAATTTGCTTGACTTCAGCATTACTCATCTGCACATTTTTAGCAATAGCTCGTTTGGATGGGATACAGGCTGTAATACATACAGTACATAAAGTAGGACCACATTGAATACATAGGCAACAGAAGAAAAATATCCCAATAATCACACATAGAACAGTTAGCAGTTTTCAACCCCAGGTACTAAGCAGAGCCCAAAACCAGCTAGAAAAAGTCCAAGTACCATTGTCAGTGTGAATCTCAGAGGCAATTTTGTGCAACCTAGAGATAGCATCATACACAGATGGTGAATTATCTGGCACATAAACACAACAACTACTTCCGATGATGCGACATGCAGCCCCACGATCAGCTAACACTACGTCCAGCACCATCCGGTTCTGAAGCGTAACTATTCTTGTAATCTGAAGCTCTTCAGTTATATTCCCTAAAGCGGAAGCAGTTTCATTAGCAACTGCCTCCACAACACGTGTTAACCGTCTAATTTTCCTGCTGTTTAGGGCAGCACCTACAAAAGAGAACAACCCTAAATTAAAATCCACATATTGTTGTAGTGAGGTGTCGGTTTGGTCGACATCATCAATACCCAATGTTCTCTTAACTCTATTCAATATAAAATCGTGATACAATACAAAATCATTATGGTACATAGGTGGGGCAATAAACACAGGGGGTAATACAAAAGATATATAACATGTACCTAACCATCCAAGAGGAAGACGATGATAACCTTTATTACCGCAAATAAAGTAAGTGTTTCGTGAGGCCACAAATGAAACACCATTGGGTGTATCAAAGGCAAGAGTAACATTGCATTCACTTCTCCCCACCGGAATTGTTCCCTTATTCCTAATACAAAGGTCTGCTTTTGTATCAATAACTGTAATTACATGTAAACTGGTCATATTTGTAAGTCTCTGATTGGTGAAGATACGAGGCGTAGATACATTGTCCGGTCGATATTCTTCCCACTCAAATTTAGTCCCTTCTGCTTGTGGATAGCCATCTCGATCGTTATAGCAAACCTTGTTCAATCGAAAAAGTAGTCCACCTTTTGTTGGCCATCTTAATGTAAAGAGAAGTGTGTACCAAGCATTACATGAACCATTGTGGGAAAATGGAAGAGGAATAAGAGGTGTTCCTCCTTTCTTTTGATGTCCCGGTAACATCCCACAAACCCAACAGTTGGATGTATTTGTCATATTGTGTGTGTGATGTAGAATTTGAATGAAACTGTTATTCAAGTAAGTCTGTCTATGTCTCTCCTCATGATAGGGCAAAGTAAAATGGAAATGTTCAGATGGAATTGGAGTGGTAGGCAGTAAATAGTCCCGTGCAGGAAACCGTCTTTCTATAGTCCAAGCTATTACTGCTATTACCACCATAATCGTAGCAAAAAGAACTGCACCCAAACTTTTTCTATTTCTCAATGTCATAGGTGCCATAGTACAAAGAACAAAAGTTTCAAAAAACAAACTAAAAATAAGAATGTGGTGCTGAGAACCGAGGCTGCCGCTGGTGTCTTCTCCGAGATTCAAGACGGGTGTCGCTACACTGGACAGAACTGATCCCCCCCCCCTTGATATTCCCGGCTTCCGTTTTCACAAACCTCGGAACGGTTACCAACCAGTCACAAAAATACATAAGTTTATTATTTCCTTGGCCGTAGATTGTACTTCACTCTGCCAGAAATAGCGTGGTCCGGGAAGGCTCCCTCCGACTCGTTGGGCATAACAGCTGGGCTTATCTCCGCATTCAAGATGTCTCTGTAATCGGACAGCACTTCAGGGTTCACCAGATCCGGAGAGACACGTCGGCAGTGCGTTGAATGTATCCACCGCTTCTTATTCGTGACTCGCACAGCCGTTCGCGTTGCCAGCAGCACTTGTTCAGGGCCACGCCATCTCGGCTCCAAACTGCTGGATCTCTCAAACACCCGGATCATGACATGGTCGCCAGGACGAAGATTGTGAGCCTCTCCAATGGAATTGTCGGGGAGCGCTTCTCGAACCTGTTGATGAATAGAAAGTAAATCATGTGTAATCGTGCCAAATAATCGTTCATCATTATACAAGGCACATCATGTATCAAACGAGGCTTTGGAACTCCCCAGATATTCATGGGCCTTCTAAACACCACCTCATAGGGCGTGAGGCCAGTTCGAGAGTGTGGCACTGATCTAATAGACAATAATGCCAATGGCAAAGCATCCGGCCATTTCAAAGACGTGGATGCCACGATCTTTGCTAGCTTCAGCTTCAAAGTCGCATTATACCTTTCTACTAGACCTGCTGACTGCGGGTGGAATACAGCGTGGAATTTTTGTCTAATTCCCAATCCTTTCAGGACATGCTCCACTATCTTCCCAACAAAATGAGGACCATTATCATTCCACAAGAATTTACAAACACCATAACGTGGGAAGTACTCTTTTAGTAATACCTTAGCTGTTGTTAATGCTGTATTGTCCTTTGTGGGGTAGGCTTCAACCCATTTACTAAAAGCACACACCACCACTAGGACATACTTGAGGTTATTACAGCGCTCCAGTTGGATATAGTCCATTTGCAGTTCTTCGAATGGTGCAGTAGGTGGGACAAACCCTCCTTTAGGAGTAGAGGTCCCTTTAGCAGGATTGTACTGTAGGCATATCAGACAGGTCTGCACTACTCTCCTAGCCGTGCTGGCAATCTCAGGATGCTCCCAAACTCGTGTAAGCAATTTCGTAATTGCAAGAGCTCCAATATGTGCCAGCCCATGCGTCATTTGAACCATTGCTTGCAAGTAAGCAGCAGGCAATTTCCATTTCTCCATGTCTTTGCTTCTCCAACAACCCTCATCATCCAATACTCCCTCTGTTGCCCATGTTGCAAGTTCTACTTTAGATGCTGACTTTTGTATGTCTAGAATTTCTTCTCTAGCATCATGCCATCGCTCGGCTTGCGATCTCACCACATACATAGGGGAGTCATTTTGCAACATGGCAGTCTCTCTCGCGATGCGGTCTGCAAAAGCATTTCCTTGCCCCTATTTTGTCTGTCACTTTCTTATACTACATTTTATTATCGCCACCTTCTTTGGACATAATAGTGCATTCAGGAGGTCGCATACCAACTCTCCGTACATGATGTGTGTTCCGTGTGAGGTCATAAACCCTCGTTCCCTCCAGAGTAGGCCAAAATCGTGCGCTACTCCAAAGGCGTAACGACCATCAGTATAGATATTCACACATAGACCAGCGCTTAACTCACATGCTTTCGTTAAGGCTATCAATTCAGCCGCTTGAGCCGATTTTAGTGGTATTCGTGCTGTTTCTACCACTGTCTTAAGTGTCGTGATCGCATAGGCTGCGGAAGCCGTACCATCTGGCAATCTCACACACGATCCATCAACCCACAGTTTCCCATCTACATCAGGAAGCGGCGTGTCCTGTAAATCGACACGACCCTTTGTTTGTTCGTCAGTCAGAAAAACACAATCATGTTGTTCTTCCTCCTGGGTCTCAGTAACAGGATATGGCAATAAAGTAGCAGGGTTCAGAGTGGCGCACCTCTTCAATGTAATGTGTGGCGCCAACAGTGTTAATTCGTATCCCGTTAAACGGGCACTGGTTAGATGTTGCGTTTTCATTTGGTTCAGCAAAGCATCTACTGCATGGGGAACTAACACCATCAATTTGTGTGACAAAACTATTCCCTCACTCTGCCGTATAGCTACTGCTGTTGCTGCAACTCCTCGAAGGCATCCAGGCAGTCCTCGAGCCACAGGATCGAGTACCGCTGAAAAGTATGCGCAAGGCCTCTGTTTATCTCTGTGGAACTGTACCAAGACTGACAATGCGCACCCATCCTTCTCATGTACATACAATGTAAAGAGCTTTGTATAATCTGGTGTACCTAACACTGGCGCAGAACAAAGAGCTTGTCTCAATTGTTCAAAAGCATGTTGACATTCATCCGTCCATTCGAGGGGGAGTGGTGCAGTTTTGGACAGCAACGCTAACAAAGGTTTTATAATGTACGAAAATCCTAGTATCCATTGCCTACAGAAGGACGTCAAATGTATGAAAGCACGAACAACCTTCTGCGTGCAAGGGACTGGTGTATCTAAGATTGCTTGAATTCGGTCTGATGTTAATGCACGTCCCTCCTTAGACAAAAGATGACCAATATATGTCACCTTTGGTCTACAATATTGTAGCTTCTTCCGCGAAACCTTGTGATTGTGTTCCGCAAAGAAAGAAAGCAGGGAGAGTGTACTCTCCTCGCATTGCTCCTGTGTGTCTGCTGCAAGCAGAATGTCATCAACATATTGGATTAGTGCCACCCCAGACTGCAAATCAAATGAATCAAGTTGTCTTTTCAAAGCCTGACTGTAAATGCTAGGACTTTCTGTGTAACCTTGAGGAACTCGACAAAATCTATAAGATTTATTATTTAATGCAAAGCCGAACAAATATCGGCTATCAGGATGAATAGGGATTGAAAAGAAAGCGTTTTTCAAATCAATCACTGTAAATGTAGTAGCCAGGGGTGGAACCAAAGTAAGTAAGGTGGTAATGTCAGATACTACTGGATACTGCGGTACAACTATCTTATTAATTTCCCTCAAATCAATAATAAAACGATAGATCTTAGTATCTGTGTCTTTCTTTAGGATTGGAAGAATTGGACTGTTGCAAACATTATAGGGAACTTCCTTCACCACCCCTGCCGTTATCAAGTCATTCACAATATGTATCAAAGCTATTTCGCCTTCTCTAGAGATCTTGTACTGAGGAACACGAGGTAAAACCCCCACTTCAGTATCGGAAGTAGCCCATAACGTACTTGGAAGGGAAGCTAATGCGTCGACCTCTTGCATGAGGCACGATCTCTCAATTTCTGGGTAGTTTTCATTCAAAATGACCCGCACCCCTTCAGGGGCACAGCGTATTGTTGCACGAAAATGCTTTAGCATATCAAGTCCCATAATATTATCTGGTGTATTTGGAGATAATAAAAACGGACATGGGGCAGTGAATTTATCAACATGAAATGTAAGGGGTTGAGACAATGGGCTTAGTGAAGGTGTTCCTTCGAACCCTATTGCTGTAATCGTTTCGCCAGACAGGGGAGCCCTTGGAACCAAGTGTTTAGACAGAGCACTACGAGTAGCTCCTGTGTCGACCAGAAACTGATCAGTAGAACCCAAAACATGTGCTGATATATATGGACCCCTTTGATCGACTGGTACTTCAACCGATTCCACACCCCATCCTACGCAATCCTATGCATATCTATTATCCTGTGACTCTGTATTTTCTCCTCCAGCTATCTGGTATTGATTCCGCCGATCAAAAGTATTATGTTCAACCTGACCACGACCCCTCTCTTCAAACCTACCACGATCATTCGCTCCACCTCTTAATCCTGAATAACTATTCCGTGACCTTCCACTTCCTCGACCCCTCTGACTACGCTGTTCACGAAGTACCGGACAATCTGCGAGCCAATGTCCAAACTGCTTACAGTATGCACACTGATCCTCAGAAATGTCGGAACGAGGGGGAGACGTAACGTACGATCCTCGTCTACCCTTATCGTTCCCTCTCGATTGCGTAGCACAAACCTGTGCCAACATCACTTTCGTCTTTAAGTCCTTCGCTTTCTTATCACTACTTTCTTTAGCCTCTAGTTCCTGACGTTCATAATACTGAGCCATAGTTAATAAGGAGGCAGGCGTTGCCGTGGTCCATGAACTTTCACTAGCCTTTAATCGCTTTGCAATCTCCGGTAGGAGATTAGCCACATACTTATCTACGAATAAGTGCCTGCCCGTGTCCTCTGTTAATGATTGACCACTGTAATCATGGAATGCTTCCTCAAAACGTGAAAAGAAATCAGAAACCGATTCGTCTGACTTCTGCTTACAAGACGCTAACACTGTCCAATCTATTTTCTTAGGGGGGACAAGCGTTTTTAATTTATTCAAGATAGCTGTTGGTAATTCTAAAATCAACTGACACGGTTTACATGCAGGTTCCCTATCTGAATCAGCTCTCACTATGTCCTTCCAATCTGCACCTAATATCGTTCGATCGTCAAACTTACGAATCACCCTCCACATATCAGGAGGCAATATCAGCCCAAAGAAAAGATCAATATCAACTAACGTCATAATACACGAAGAAATAGCACCCTCCACACCTTCATAGAAAGCTGCTGGATTTTTACGGGGGTCAGGCAAAGCATTCTTAAGTGCCATAACATCTGCTCTATTCCATGGCGTATAAACCCAATTATATATAAAATAGCCCCTTGAATCCTTAGACGTCTTATCCTCATCCGTACCATCCCCTTTAGGAGGGACATACAAAGGTGCAGCTTCCCGCATAGGCAAAACGTTAATCGCAACACTCTTATCTGATCCATAGATAGGGCACACTTGGGAATTTTCCGTCGATCCAGACGCTGATTGCTCTGATGTCTTTTTCGCCGCTCGCAATCGTGTCGCCTCATCTCGTAACTGAACCAACCGCCGGAAGAATTCGTCCGCATCTGAAAGAGCAAAAATACCTTTACGAAAATTCTCACGACCAACTGATATATCTTTAGGTTCCAACTCAGGAGAGTGTTTTCTAAACCGCTCAACAACTTCATCTGTAAAATTATGTAAAAAATACAACCGTTCCTTGTCAGACCACTCACTCATAAAATCATTAACCCCTGACACAGTTATAGTATCATTGTTAAGTTTACGAGCAATCGAACGTAATTCCGTCATACGCTCGGCATGTTACCTGGTACGCTGTTTATCCTGGCTATCCTCGTCCGAGTCCTCATCCGGAGCCGTAGGCTGAACATACGGAGGCGGGCAACGATCTAACAATGAAAAATCATCTAATTCATTAGTAAAGACAGGATAAAGAGGATGTCTAATAGGAAACTGACCATTAACCTGCAAGTTACGTTCTCGACTCTCTTTCTCTTTCTGTTCCTGCAATTCCTTCTCCTGTAGCTGCAAAGCTTTATCCCGAGCAGCCTTTCGCTGCTCTTTGTCCGCCAAGGCTTCTGCACGCTTCATTCGTTCACGCACCGCTTTCTCCCACATACGCACACAATCAAACATATCCTGTCTAGACCTGCGCTGAAACAAACACTGTTCTACATACTGGACTTTTCGCAAGTCGAATGACCCATGTAGTGGCCATTGCAATTCACGATCAGGTTTGTGTATTTGTGCCATAACGTGCTATACATTATGGGAGGAAGGCCAAATTTAATGTACATTTCGCGATTAGGAGTCCCCTCTGGGGGAGCCGGCTGAGATTCATTTAATCGATAAGTGGTACTATTTCCAAAGCAGCACATTCCTCGGAGTGTGCTGAGAACAGGCATGTTCAAAATATCACGGAAAAACGCGATAATACATAAAATGGCACTTAAGGGTACTTACGCACGATGTGCCGTTCAAACAAATTCAAAAGCAGAGAAATATCCCTACATGCCTGCCTATGTGAGGTGCACTCCACATATAATTCAAACCATAGGTCCAAACGTTAGCTAACTCATACAAATTCAAATTCAAATTCAAAAAGCCACAGTAAGTGTCAATAGACTACCTTACCAAACATAAGCTTACCAAATATCTTCAAAAATGTCCAGATTCCAACTGCCAAGTTCCGTAGCCGAATCAGCCAAAACAGGCACTACACGACAAGCCAAACGATCAGAATCTCAGTCGAGGACCGGCGCCACCTGTAAGGTCAGATCAGAAGGAAAGGAAAAACACCGTGGGTACCAAGACTCGGGTCACTCAGTGGCAGCGTACGCGTCCATAGCGAGTTTCCAATCCTTCGTCGTGACCTCTCCTTCGGGCATCCGAGTCGCCGATGTGTCCCTTCGTGGTCGCCAATTGTGGTATCGGGTTCTATCAGGTCTACATACTTGCAGAAACACTCGGACACCATAAAACAGAAGTTGGCACGGAAACTGAAAATGCAAAGAGACAAGTTTATTAGGACCCCATGGGGTGGTGGTACATTCCTACAGCACCCTTCGGCAATGCAAGAAGTATCACACCGAACATCGGTGCGCGACCTCTTTTATACAGTTTAACAGCAATACAAAGGTAGGTGGTATACATTAGAACAGTTTTAGGTACATATAAGGGCATTTTTGGAACACAGCCAACATGTGGGAGGGGTTTAATACCACTGGTCAGTTGGGAGGAACATTCCTAAGGAGTGACCACTCTCTAGTCCAAAGATCAGATGTACGCATGCGCGAGACTGACCATTGCTAAAAATAGCCTGTTGCTAGGTAGGGTAAAGGTTCATTGGCATGAAGGAAGGACGAAAGGGCACGCTGACCACGAGGCAGCATGTTCATACAAAATGGAAGCCACCGAATACAAAATGGCCCCCGCACGTTTAGTCAAGTTAACAGAAATGTTCGTGTAGCTGAGCTTAACGCTAACTCAGGTACTGCCAAATTACGACAATGTTATTTCCTAATAGTGAGAATTTTGAATGAGCAAGATAGCGGCTGACTCACAAATACGAGAGGTGCCCCAGTGTTTGGCTCCAAGATAACAAGGATGCTGGTATGGTGAAGCACACCTGCCTTTTGGAGCTGCATTTTTGGTAGCAGGAGATCTGCCGACGGGGTCTGAGCAGCTTGATAGCAGTTGTTGCTGCTCTGCGGTAGACCGGTGCTGCGGCTGGCGTACTGCGGCCGAGACTGCTGCGGTCATCACAATGGGTCCCAAAGCCAACAAAACTGTGAAAGAGGCCCCAAGAGAGGCCGCCGCACAAGGAGGGACGACAGGGCAACGCGTGGCCCATCCTTGCCGTGGCTCCCAGACCAGGAAAATGGAAGAAGCTGATGGACTAGCGGCCAAGGGGGTGAAAGAGGCCCGGCTCAAGCAGCGCAGGATGACCGCGAAGGGCAGCCTGAGACAGCCGTCGGTGACTGGGGTCTTTGCCCTGATTACTGCCATCGGACCTACAAACGTGGCTGTGGCAGAATCTGCTTCCGAAGCGGTGGTGGGGATGGGCGGGGCTCAATCGACTGCCCCATCTGTGGAAACATTGTTGCAGCAACAGCCCGGACTGGGGCTGTGGATGCATGGAGCGGATTCTCCCCAATCTGCGCAGCAGGTTTTTCCCGGCGGAGCTGCAGATGAGGAGGGAGGTGCATCTGGACCGTCAGGATCCCACTCGGTAGCAGAGCCCCCTGAGGAGACAACTGCGAGAGGTAAATGCAGTCTTCCCATACATACTCCTTCAAATGCACTGCTGGGGTGGTCTGAACGACAGGAAATTTTCGTTACCACCTTGGCTTAGAAACCCATTGGGATCCCCAGAAGGAGGAGGAAAGTTTTTCTCTCTGACTGATGACTCTGACATTTTGGTCACAAGCGGGGGCTCACAGAAGAAAACTCAGGGTCAGAGGACTCCTCCACCAGTCAAAGGGGGCGACATAATAATAGGATTTCCACTCAGAAGCACAGGAATAAGTCTAGGACAAGTCCTCAAAGGCAAGATACAGACATGGCCCGCAAACTTAGATGGGATTATTCCGCTACCTGCCAAGTTTACAACGAGGACAATCTGCACCACACAAGGGCTTTGCCAACCCAAAAGTCTCCCCCTCGATAGATCTTGTTTACTCTACTTTGAAACAGATAAAGGGGGAAACCAGGCAGGAGAACCGTAGGGTGCACCAAGCCACAAAACAACCTCAGGGATCTATTTGGAAGGTGAACAAAATATGTACCCAAATGAAAGAAAGGGTGACCCATGTCGAAGAAAGAACAGCAACCCTGGAGGGAGAAGTCGAGTAACTACAGACTCACAAAGAGTCATAGGATAATTAGGTGGCAGGTTTAATGTGGAAATGTGAAGGTTTTGAGAATCGGCAGCGCAGAAATAACCTTAGATTTTTGGGTCTGGCCGAGAATATTGAAGAGGACGTCCCGCGAGCATTCATTGTAGGTCTAAAAGGTGTGTTCCGGAGGAGGAGCCAAGATGGCCACCGGAGCAGACGTATAGGCTCCCGGCTCCACTAACTTTTAGCCCCGCTGTTAATCCTGATTACTATCCTGAGGTCGCGCTGCAGCGGGGTGCCGGTGATTGCCCGCTGCCTTCATTCGTGTTTTTCCGGAGTTTCCACCAGCCCGGTAACCGGAGTTACTCGAGAGGTTCTTTTGTGGCCTCCGCCGCCCTGAAGCCGGGACCTCGTCCGCTGCATGTGGCCGGGTCCTAACTGATCAACACCGGCCCTTGGTCCTGGTCGGAGCCGGCCCATTGTGACATCTTGGCTGCTGACTGAGAGCGGGACCGGAATTTCTCGGCTGGAGCGCTGCTCCTCCCGCAGCGCGCCTGAAGAGCATTTGCGAGGTGTCAGCCCCCTGGGAGTGCTATTTTATTGAGGAAAGCTGGAGGTGAGCGACGTCGACCCCATTTTCGGAATTTCCCGATTTTGGCGGGCCGCCCCTGAATCTACCCCGGACTTGCATTGATGTGGGGATGGCTGTTCCGGAGGGTGAATTTTTCGAGGTATGCCTTGCTGGCGTAGATACCTTGGACTGCTGTCTGCCGGTGCCATCCTCGCCCCCATCTTATTGCTATTCTCCCTCCATGGACACGTTTGGTGGTGCCCTGCGTGAGTTGGTCTGCAGTGCCCTGCCTATCGAGGTGGAGTATGAGGGGATATGCGGGTCTTCTCGAAACACGGAGGTGTGGAGTCACCGATCTGTGCTATCCTGTGGCACCATTCTCGCTGCTCTTGGGGACCTACACTGTGTGTGGAGGGATGGTTATCGAGAGCTGGGTGATAAGCTTGATGGCGTGCATTACACTCTGAGGCGGTCACGGAGGTCCTGCTCCCAGTGGGATGTCGACTTGCCTTCTCCGTTTCCCGAGGGGGCTACTATGTTTCCGCGCGACTGCGAGGCGGAGCGTATTCTCCTGGATGATGTGGGTACCCGCGGACGGCCGTCTGCTAGCTCCTGCGACACAGATGTGTATCTCTCCCACCTGGGGGATGAGACTTCGTTGGCGATATCGTCGTTACCACTCCGGACAATGCCTTTTCAACTGTTCGCTCCTTTGACGGCTTCTTCCTTCCGAGCCCCACTTTCCTTGCTCTGGATTGAGTGTCGTCGGGCGACCTTGGGGGCGATACTTGTCGAGGAAGATGGCCATCTTGGTGACTGGCGGCGTCCATTTTGTGTCTACAGCCCGCTCCGCCGTACGTGGACATTTAGTTCCTTTGTGGTGGATGGGACGGGCTCCCCTCGGGAGCCATGTTTAGGGGGGCTTGCACGAACAGGCCAGGGCTAGGTGTTCCCTTTTCTACTTGCTGGATGCTTGGCTGGCGGAGGATCGGACTGGCGTGTTTTAATGTAACGTTCAGCTGCGCTGTTTTTGCTGTCTCTCCCCATTCGTTACAGTAATTGTTGTTCATCACGGTTGACATGTATTCTTGGGGTGGAGATTGAACCTGAGGCTTGGGAGACCGGGAGCGCATGTGTATGGCCCTCCTCCGATTAATTAATTAATATCGTTTCCTTTTTCTTTTCTGTCTTTCTTTTCTCTGTCTGCATTTCGGGTACTCTTTATTGGGCGACAGACGCACTGCTAGGGGGGGGGTAGGCCGTAGCCTCTGCATGTGTGTTGGGTGGGGGGTGTGGAGGGGGGGTTTTCTTTTTGTCAGTTTTCTGTTTCTATGGGCCTGATATTTTGTCTTTTATTTTTTTTTTATTTTTTTTATTTCTTTTCTCTTCTCCTTTTTCTTGGGTCAGTAGGGTTCCTTGATGTGGGGTGGGTACGGACGGGCACGAAATATTCTGATGGTTATTTATCCTTTCATTGCTGTTTAAGTGCCGTTCTTTGCTTATGTTTCCCTGTTCGTTAGATATCCTTTGTGGACATTGCTCACTCTTGCTCTTGGTGATTGTATGGTTACTGATCCTTCTTTGTCCCTACCCTTTTTTCTATGTTGCTTATATAATTTCAAAAATTGAACCTTAATTTTCCTGTTTCTCGGCAGTCTGAGGCTTCTAGTGTAATTCTGGATACTTGCTAATTATTCTTATCGTGCTGCCGAGTTGCCGTATCGTTTGTGTAAGTGCTTGGACATACGTTGAGGCCGGCCAGGTGGTTGTAGGCCCGTAACTGTTTACTGATACTGCACAATAAAGGTTTTAAAAAAAAAATTAAAAAAAATAAAAATAAAAGGTGTGTTCCCTGATCTGTCACATTGGAACTGGGATACCAAGGTTCAACGGGCACACTGCTTTTTTTTTGGGACACCACCACGCTTAATGCATGCATTGATTACTAATGTCCAGCTGCAGGCTCGCATTAGCGCCATTCACGCTACCTAAAGCTTCGTTTTAAAAACGCCGACGGAGACTCACTTAGAAGGGCTCCTAGCGGTTTTTAAATCACCTTTATTTTTGTTTTCATGTCACAAATGTATTTTGGAATAATAACTTACTTGTGTGCTGTTGTTGGGCGTGTTCCCCGGTCCACCACTGAGTATTCAGCTTGTTGTGGAGGGATAGATCGCCTCACCAGGAAGTGTGCTACTCCACTTCCGGTTTTCGCCGAGGTTAGCTGCTCGCCACCACGGCATATAAACCTTATGCCCCCTCTGACGTGCAGCGGACGAGCGCAGCGGGCGCGCCGAAGGCGCGCCTAAGGCAAGCCCCTCTGCGCCCGTCTGCGCCTGTACCAGGCCCAGGGCCATACCCCCTGGCCCTAAGGATGCCCACTCTATTGGTACTCCTTTGCGCTACTCTCCATCTCAGCTAAAAGAGCTAAACATATGTGCCATCAATTCACGGTGTCAGCTTCTGCCCCTAGCTACTTGCCTTGCATCTGCTCCAGCATCATGCCCTGGCTGCAATTTCAAACTCCCCTCCCCCTTCTGGCTACCTACCCCACCCCCCTCATGTCCAGGCCACCTTATCGTGTGGCGCTCATTAATGCTCGCTCCCTTCCGAAACACAACTTGGAAATTAGGGAGTACATCACCAGCCAAGAGCTTGACATTCTCTTTATTACAGAATCCTGGGGCGATGCCGCCTCCGGTCCAGATTTTTGCCTAGCCACTCCGGATGGTTTCTGTGTGGTAAGGCAGGACAGAGCCATAGGTAAAGGCGGTGGGCTAGCTATTATTCATAAAACCTTATATCACACTAAAATATAACCCATTCACCGCTCGGACTGTGAGGCCTTTGCCTATTCCATCACTCTTAATCATAATCAAGTCTTCAAAGGCATTCTTTTATATAGCCCCCCCTGGTCCACGCACACGTTTTCTTTAAGCTCTTGAGAACTCACTGAACTTTCGGTAGGACCTTCAACTTTCATCTGGAAGCCCCTGGTGATAAAGACACTATCCAACTTATCACTGATCTGCAAGCTGTTGGACTACAGCTGTTAGTTGCAGGTCCCATTCATCAAGCAGGACACACGCTCGACGGTCTGTTCACTAATAACTCTGACATCTCGCTGTTCACCGTCCTCCCTTTAGCGTGGTCGGACCACCTCGCAGTTATCTTTACCATGAGAGCCCACAATCCTAACCCTCCTCAGTCCAAAGCTCGCATTCCCAAGAGCACTCGAGTCTGGAAAAACCTAGATATCCCTCTATTTACTCATACCCTGACTAAATTCCCTTATGAGGCCTCTTCGAATGCCAGTTTATTGTCTAACATGTACCAGCACTGGATCTAGGATGCGGTTAATCGGGTAGCTCCGATTAAATCCATCTTTCCCAACCGCGCTACTCCATCTGCTAAATGGTTGACTGAGGACCTTAGACTCCAGAGACAGTACTGTAGGAACCTCGAGAGACACTGGCACAAACATTACAGTCCTGTGGACAAGCAAACTTATAAAGATGCGCTAGCTATATATAAGAGATCCATTGTCACGCACAAGAGCACCTTCTTCTTATCCCAAATTGAGTCTGCCCAGAACTCGGCTAAGAAGTTGTTCCAAGTAGTGAACACCCTCGCTAATCCCCCGACAGGTCCTTCCATTGAGGCATATCAAGATCTCTGCAATTCGGTAGCCACATTTTTTGCCACCAAGGTTACCAATATATACTCAGGTTTTTCCTCCCAAAACCACCGAGAGGGCTCTGATTCCCACCTCCTGCCCTCATCCCCCAGACCGACTTTCTCCAATTTTCATACAGTTACGGCTGCACAGATTAGTAAACTCACTACCTCCATTAGGTCAGGCTCTCCTCTAGATCCGTGTCCTCCTTCTATATTGAATCTAATCACTGAGGTTATTACGCCTCCCCTCATGGACATTTGTAATTCCATCTTTTTGACAGGCTCATACCCGGAAATATGGAAAAAAGCAGTCATTAAACCGCTGCTAAAAAAATCTTCCCTTGACCCTGATGATTCAGCCAACTATAGACCCATTGCTTGCTTTCCCTTCCCTGCTAAAATATTTGAAACACTTATGAACCAGCAGCTCTCTGAGTTCATCGATCACCATCAACTCTTAGACGATACCCAATTTGGGTTCAGGAAGAGCCATGGTACAGAAACTGCCCTGATAAAGGCTTCTGATCAGATCAGGGCTATCCTAGACCAAGGTGGTGCGGCGGTCCTCATACTTCTAGATCTGTCCGCTACCTTTGACACGGTCGATCATTCCATCCTGATCGACCGTGTCTCAACCTTAGGGATCAACCATCTGGTTAAGAATCTCCTCGCCTCATTTCTGGCCAACCACACGCAGGCGGTGAAGCTGGGCACGTTCTACTCGCCCTTCTTCACTCTACCCTGTGAGGTGCCCAGGGCTCTTTGCTAAGTCTGACACTATTCAACATATATGTGTCAGACTTGGCGAGGGTCATTAAAGCACATGGGCTGTGTTTAACCACCTATGCGGACGACACCCAGCTGGTGTTGGCAGTGCATAAGGATGGATCAGCTGTTGCTTCGAGATTCCAGGAAGGGATGTGTAATATCCTGTTATTCCCAATGTGATGCATTTCTACCATCTTTAGAATGTTCATAAATGCAGCAGTCAGAATGTTGGTATTCTGCCTAGATAGTGACAGTTGGATGGGCTGAGCACCTGGACAGGAGCTCATGGTGGGGTCTCCCTTAGGTCCCTTAAGTCTCCTATTGAGCTTGTACCTGACTTAATTTATCTGCTCAATAAAACTACATGAAAACTACCTTCAAGCGTGGACCTAATTACTACAGGATGTTAGCCATCTGCTCCTGGATGTCGAGTAACTGCTTGAAAAAATTAAACTCGGACAAAACCGAGGTCATGACCTTTGGCAACCTCTCTCCGGAATGGTCTTCCATCTGGTGGCCAAGCGAAATTGGCCCACCGCCAGTCCCAGTGGCCAAGGTCAGAAACCTCGGGGTCATGTTCGATGACAAACTGTTATTCAAACACCTTGTGAACACAGTGGTATCATCCTCCTTCTACATGTTAAGGAAAATTAAGAAGTTACTTCCATATCTCCCAGCATCAGCAGGAAAAACCTTGATCACCACTCTTATTTTTTCCAAAATGGATTACGGTAACGCTCTTTTCCTTAACACACAAGAACAGATCTTAGATAAGCTCCAATCTATCCAAAATGCGGCCGCTAAAGTCCTGCTTGGCATCCCTAAACACCACTCCACCTCCACGGCCATACGTCATTTGCATTGGCTACGAGTCAGAAGCCGGATCAAATTTAAAGCACTCTGTATCGCCTACAAGGTCATTTACAACACTGGACCACGGTTCCTGAAGAACCCTTTCCGGATTTATGCCCCTAACAGATCCCTACGCTCATCTTCCACCTGTCTCCTACCAGTCCCACGTACTAGAACCTCTACCTGGGGAGACAGATGTTTTTTAGTGGCGACTCCTAGGCTTTGGAATTTGCTTCCTTTGTACATCAAAACCAGTCCTACTCTCGTCATTTTTCGTTAAACTACTGAAAACCTGGTTATTTGATCAATGATTCTCCCAGCTGGTCTCTGTCCTAGGAAGATCCATATGCGCCGAGACACCTCAGGGTATTTGCGCGCAATACAAATCACAAAAACATAAACATAAACATAAACTGCTTCCCGCTGATGCAGAGGAAAAGCAAACTGACTGGACAGACACAACGGCCTAGGGCAGGGCTAGTCTTTTTTGGCAACTTCCTTCTCCAACAGGCCATACTAGACAAAGCAAGGCCAGAAGCTAAATGCACTCTTGAGGGTCACACTTTTTTGCTCGGCCAGACTTCTGCCACATCACAGTTGAAAGGAGATGGAGGCTACGACAAATGATACCGCCCTCCAGGCAAATGGCTTTGAAGCATACCTACTAAACCCGGCCCGGCTAAAGGTTATTCTGAATGGAAGGGTGCAAGTGTTTACATCTGAAATCAAAGCCCAGGAGTATCTGAACAAGCTGAAGGAAACCAAAGGATGTGCTGGAGCATCAAGACTATAGCAAGGGGGGCCTATAGCAGGCTAAATCCTAAAGGGGAGATGTGATGGTGTCATTGGATGGGCTAGACCTCATCTCGATGGGGACTCTTTTGTTCTGTTTCCCTGTTTAGGGCTGTTTTGATGGTTTGTTTGCCAAACAGAACAAATTTCTCTTTTTGATTTATGTGCTACAGATGACACTGGGTATTATTTTTGACTGGTTTGTATAGGGAATCCCTGGCTGAAACACTTGGCCACTTTGAGATGGGTGGTATAGTCTGCCTTGTATAGGTCATTGCTGACATTTTTGCTTGTGAGTCCCCTGGCCTTGGTAGTCACTTTTGCCGGGGTGGAAAGATCAGATCTGGTTTGAACATTTGAAAGAGGGCTTTTAAAAGACCAGGATTATATTATACATATGAATAAATGGATTAAGGATTTTATAGAAATTAACAGGAACAGAACAAGCAGCAGGGTGGTCTGAGTGTGGTATATAAATAAATAATACCGGATCTAGGTTTGACTAGGCATAGCAATAACAGATAGCTCAATAAATAAGAGTCAAGATTCGAGGTAGTAGGAGTTTGCAGGTTTATTACAGCATAAAGGACAGGAACAGGACAACCTGCATAGGAATAGGATGGCAGGGCCCGGCAGCTGCCGGGGCTGGATCTGGGATGAGCGCGCTAGCTTTTAATAACAATACACAAATATATATAGTAAAACAGTTGCATTACAGTACATATGACAGGCGGAGCAGTGGGTGGAGCAAAGGGTGTGACGCGTAGCAGTCGCGAAAGATAAGGGTGAAAGTGGGTGTAACAGGGCGTATACATAGATATGTGATGCAAACGTAACAGAATATGTCATGAATGGGGCGGAAACATGGAGGGGGCTACCTAAGGAGCCGGGACCTCTAACCTGATGGTGCGCGCAAACTGGCAATGACGTATTACTAGGAGAAGCTGGGGGCTACGAACTCTGTGTTAGGAGCAGAGACTGAAGTCTGGAGAGTCAGGGCGACATGTACCTAAACAGTATCTAGTATCTGATGTTTAGAGAACATGTTGATATAAACTAGAAGTCAGGAGGGGAAAGGCTAACTTGATTCTAAGACTGGAGCATGCATTATTCTACATGTAGTGCGTGATGAAGAATATTAAATGACCATTAAATACAGTATTTCTCTTACATGGAGACGTAAAGGCTAGACAATGACGGAAACTATTGATGCGGTTCAGTAGCTTTAGGAATGCAGAGAAGGAGGGCTGAACTGATAACTAGAATCATAACATACTCTTGGCAGACTCAGAGGCAGAGCCAGGCTGAACCGGGCACTGTGAGGCAGGAAGTAAGTGAAGGGTCAGGGATACAGGTGGGGGCTGTATCGCTCCTCAGCGAGGGCTCAGGAGACAGGAGCTGAATCTGGTGTCCAGGCCCTTTTGAGGCCTAGAAACGGGGACTTTACAATGGAATAACGTGCACACTGAGAAACGTGGCAACGTAACTTTACATAGGCCTGATATTCGTAGTATTCACGAGAACTAGAAATAGACATACTAGAGATGGACACAACTGTAATTGCGTCATTAATCGAACATGGGGAATACATATGCATATTAATCATGCACACATAACATATGATGGAGGACGCGTAGGGACACAGAACATGGCAAAATTTACTTTTCCACATTCCCTCCTTGTCACTACGTTTCCATCAGGAAACATCAATATTCATGATACCATCTATCATTTCATACAGTATCATTTGCTCGTCTCGAATTTTCTTGGAACGGGATTTAGAACGGGGCTTGGGACTAGGAACACATGATGTAGCACAAATGCCGCAAATCGCAGGGCCACATTGTATACAGAGGCAGCAACTGAATATGATCGCTACTGCAATACCTAGAAAGGACAATACTTTCCATCCCCAGGCGGAAATTATATTCCAGAACCAACCGGACCATGTCCAGGTGCCTGGATCTTGGTGTAACAGATGGGCAATTTTATGGAGTCTGGTTATAGCTGAATAAACAGACGGCGCGTTATTTGGAATGAAAATGCAGCAACTAGATCCGATGACTCTACAGGCCCCGCCCCTATCGGCCAGTATGACGTCAAGGACGAGACGATTCTGTAAAACGACAAATCTCATAGCAGATTGCTCTTCAGTCAAATTACCTAGGGCAGAGGCAGTCTCATTAACTACTGCTTCAAGGGTTCTGGTTAACCTACGAATTAGCTTGCTATTCTGGATAGGGCCTATAAAAAAGAAGAAACCTCTATTGAAATCTGTATACTGTTCTAGAGCAGTTTCAGTATAATCGACAATCGGGGACTCGATCTCCCTTCTATGTCTAATGTGTACTAGATGTGTATTTCTGTGATAATCAGATGGGGCTAGGAAAACTGGTGGCAGTAGGAAGGCAATGTAACAGGTTCCCTCCCAATCGAGGGGCAGACGAACATATGCGGTTTGACCACAAATAAAATAAGAATGACGTGAAGCTTTGAAAATAGATTTCCCACTGTCACTATACTTGACAATAGTAGTACAATCGCTGTGTCCTACATGTACGGAACCATTATTTCGGACACATAATTCACCTTTGACTGGTAGTACTGAAATAGCAGGTAAGTCTGGAGTAGAATCAGACTGAACATTCAGGACCATGAAATTCGAAGAATAATTTCCTAAATTGTAAACTTCGTTTTCTAGATCTAACCCGGTTCTGTGGGGAAGACCTTGCTTGTCTGGAAAACATGTACTGTTAAGGAAAGACATATCTGTTGAGGATGACGTTAACGTGGACCATGCTCCACACGAACCATTATGTGAAAATGGATAAGGAAAGAGTGGCAGAACTCCCTTCGGTGTCTGGAAAGGGGGGAGTCGACCACACACCCAACAATTAGTGGCATTGCTGGTCTGGTGTGAGTAATGTAACATGCGGATAAAGGAATTGTTACGCATAGCGAGGCGGTAAGAGAGTTCATGAGGAGGCAGATCACTAAACGTGTGCTCTACTGTAACATTAGAAGACTTATTTACATGAGAAACTGGAAAATACAGATAAAATGCATAACTGGTGCAGGAAATCATAATGCTGAGAAATAATATGAAACTTAGAAAAACGATACATCGGATTGAGTTTTGACTAACTCTCTCACTATGGGGGTCTATTTTATACATGTCAGAAACCGGTCTAACCGTTTCACCTAGGGGAGGACTTAGACAATCAAACTGGCTGACTTATTTTACTAGACCTTAACTTTTTCTTATACTCCTGTTGCGGAGTTGTCTCTAACAGGGAGGGTGTAGTAACATTGTCTTTTGCGGGACAGTCCTTAAGAATAGTACTTTGGCAGTCCTTTAAATCCTCGGAAATGTTCTTTGAAACTGGTTTCAATCCATAAAACTTTTTGATATGCGAAAGATGCACCCAGCCTTTGCGTCCCTCCAACTTCACGGCTGTACGGGTGGCCAGGAGGACCTGTCGGGGCTCCTTCCAGCGAGGCTCCAGCGGACTTGAACGATCAAAATTTCGCACTAGGACCATGGATCCGGGAACGATTTCATGCGGTGCCACCTCGGTATTGTCTGGAAAGGCGGCGGCAACCTGTGAACGACAAGAGTTGAGGGCAGACATCAAGGAAGCTAGGTAATCTGTCAGCATATTACTTGAAACATCGGTAATACTTCGGGGTCTAGGTGTACCCCACATGTTAGGGGGGCGGCCGAAAACGACCTCATACGGGGACAGACCTGATCTGGAATGTGCGACCATGCGCATATAAAACAAAGCGACTGGCAGAGCTACTAGCCAGTCTACACCTTTCTCTTTACATACTTTGGCGATGCGGATTTTCAGGGTCTGATTATGTCTCTCTAGGAGACCGGCTGCTTCAGGATGGCGTACACAATGGAACTTCCACTGGTACCCTAACAACAGGGAAACATGTTTCATCAACTCAGATGAGAATGGCTGGCCGTTATCAGAATATACGACTCTAGGGAGTCCATAACGGGGGAGGAACTCACGAACCAACTGCTTAGCAGTGGTCGCGGCTGTGTAATCTGGGACTGGATATGCTTCTGTCCACCTGGACAAAGCGCATACAACTACAAGGACATACTTGAAACCTCGACATCGCTCCATCTGAATGTAATCCATCTGGAGGACTTCAAAAGGGTGGTCAGGGGGCTGGAATCCACCTTGTTCCACCGGGACACTTTTACCTGGATTAAACTGACAACATATCATACAGGTACGGACTTTCTGCTTGGCTGCAGCTCGTAAATGCTTGTTGAACCAAATGTTCTGGATACTGTATGATGTAAAACTGACTTGTGTTCTAGGCGCAAATGGCGATCTGGAAATCTAGATTTTCCTACATACGCTATTCTGTCGGGATTCTCGTCCTCTACCTCTTCAGTATCTGAGTTACTTTCTTTCTCGCTTACTTGTGCTGCTTTACGTTGTTCGTGTAACTTTATTATTTCTTTACGGATTTTCTTGTACATACTCTCTATACTACTGATAGTCTTGTGTTTACCCTCGGCTATATTATCACTCCACCTTGTCAGGACTTTCATTTCGGCTTGATCTTTGGTCGGATAATCTTGTTCTCTTATTAGACAATTGATCAGAAACTTTAATAGCATGAGCTGGACTTCAACTTTTCTTTGGCACATAACGTCACTAATACTTTCTGGATCATTCCCTGTACGGATGAAACGATATATTCTGTCTAGATCTCCTTTCATATCTGGTAGGGTGACTAGATACTCGGTCACCTTTCTCACGCGTAATGAATATAGAACCATATTATCCTCGCCTGGGACTGGATCATAGCCACATTCGTTAAGGGCTTTTCTTATTTCTGCAACAGACTGATACCTGGGCGTACGCTGTGACGCTTGTGCATGTAATTCGGCTAACGTTAAACGCTTGTGTGGCGGCGGGGTTCCTGGAGGACCTCCCCCTGCGGCCCCTAAACTAGAGTCGTCTACTGATGCTCTTCGTCCTGGCAGAGTGGGAAATGGAAATGCAGGCTGGACTTGTATGGCGGGCTGGACCGGGGGTACCGTAACAGGTACTCCGGTGTCTGGAGGAGCGGGAAGTGCCTGATTTACAGGGACTGGCGGAGCGGGATTTGCATATTCTGGGACTGTGTCGTCCAAATAGGACGAAATGAAAATATCAGCTGCGGTCGGTTTGTGACGTAGCTTGGTCGGAACTAAGGGTGGCGGAAAATTACTGAATGCCTCCGGGGTCGCTTTTGGCAAGCCCTCGGCAAGAAGAGGATACATACCCTTAATAAGAGCATGCCTCTGTCTGTCTGACTGTTCGGCTTTAACTCGTTCACCTATCTCGATTAATTCTTTTTCTTGTGCTCGCTCTAAGGATTCTCTACTTAATTCAGACTTTCTGATTTCTTTTTCGGTTCTTTTATGAGATTCTTTGCGCCATAACTCAATGGCATCTTTCTGTGACTGTCTGGCTTTCTTTTTCCATAATGCCTCTTCTACTCTCATGATGCACTCGGCATTCCACGTACCTGATACGGGCCATCTATACTTTTCCTCTAACTCTTTGGTATACTCTACCCATAAATCTAGATATAATATGGCACTTATGCCATGCTTCTGATACATAAAATGACCTGGACTGTCCCTAGGCGGGACAGGAACTGCTTCTTCTAGCAGACCCTTTCTAGTTTTTAACTGACGTAATCTCGAAAAGAGGGACATTGCAAACTTGAATCTGAACACAATACAATACACGAGGAACAATAACAATTGAGAAAACAATTCAGGCATACCACGACATTGAAAATACATTGAATAACATTATGAAGCAACAGTTCGGACAGAATACTACCTGGAACACTGAGAACAGAAACACACGAATTTCTCGAGAACGGAACAGGCTAGAATTACTGGATGCGCTGCTGAAACAGCACGGAACATACCGGTCCCATAAAGGGACGCATCAAGACCCGTATCCACCTAGGTGAACACTTTGTTTCAGATCTGCGTACCCAGACCCATCGGACCAGAGACAATTTAGATTGACCCTGTCTAGATACTACCCCAGCAACGGTACTCACCGGGCAGCAAGAACGGAAGGCCTCGGACTGGACTGGACTGCTTCGACGCCGGACGGACGAACTTCGGACTTCTGTTACGGGTGGGCCTCCGGATACCTCGGACCTTGGACTCTCGGCTTGGGCTCTGGTCGGGACTCGCCGCGTTCCTCCACCGCCTCGTCTGGATGCTGGACCGCCACCTCCGTCTCCTCCGTGGGCCTGAGGGATACTTGAAGCAGAAATATCTGCACGTGCACGGTATGGTTCCGTCACGGCTGCAGAGGGTCAGGGGGCCGGCGTGGCTTCACCGGCGTGTGGGGAAAGGGCAAGTCCCTGTTCGGGCGCCATTATGTGGTATATAAATAAATAATACCGGATCTAGGTTTGACTAGGCATAGCAATAACAGATAGCTCAATAAATAAGAGTCAAGATTCGAGGTAGTAGGAGTTTGCAGGTTTATTACAGCATAAAGGACAGGAACAGGACAACCTGCATAGGAATAGGATGGCAGGGCCCGGCAGCTGCCGGGGCTGGATCTGGGATGAGCGCGCTAGCTTTTAATAACAATACACAAATATATATAGTAAAACAGTTGCATTACAGTACATATGACAGGCGGAGCAGTGGGTGGAGCAAAGGGTGTGACGCGTAGCAGTTGCGAAAGATAAGGGTGAAAGTGGGTGTAACAGGGCGTATACATAGATATGTGATGCAAACGTAACAGAATATGTCATGAATGGGGCGGAAACATGGAGGGGGCTACCTAAGGAGCCGGGACCTCTAACCTGATGGTGCGCGCAAACTGGCAATGACGTATTACTAGGAGAAGCTGGGGGCTACGAACTCTGTGTTAGGAGCAGAGACTGAAGTCTGGAGAGTCAGGGCGACATGTACCTAAACAGTATCTAGTATCTGATGTTTAGAGAACATGTTGATATAAACTAGAAGTCAGGAGGGGAAAGGCTAACTTGATTCTAAGACTGGAGCATGCATTATTCTACATGTAGTGCGTGATGAAGAATATTAAATGACCATTAAATACAGTATTTCTCTTACATGGAGACGTAAAGGCTAGACAATGACGGAAACTATTGATGCGGTTCAGTAGCTTTAGGAATGCAGAGAAGGAGGGCTGAACTGATAACTAGAATCATAACATACTCTTGGCAGACTCAGAGGCAGAGCCAGGCTGAACCGGGCACTGTGAGGCAGGAAGTAAGTGAAGGGTCAGGGATACAGGTGGGGGCTGTATCGCTCCTCAGCGAGGGCTCAGGAGACAGGAGCTGAATCTGGTGTCCAGGCCCTTTTGAGGCCTAGAAACGGGGACTTTACAATGGAATAACGTGCACACTGAGAAACGTGGCAACGTAACTTTACATAGGCCTGATATTCGTAGTATTCACGAGAACTAGAAATAGACATACTAGAGATGGACACAACTGTAATTGCGTCATTAATCGAACATGGGGAATACATATGCATATTAATCATGCACACATAACATATGATGGAGGACGCGTAGGGACACAGAACATGGCAAAATTTACTTTTCCACATGAGATGCATTTAAGACAGGGGTTAGGGGGGAACACTTATTTATAGTCTATACCACCAAAGGAACGAGGCCCAAAGGGTAAAACCACTATATAAGACTTTGTTGAATGCAGAGGAAGAGCTTGCCTGCGCTCTAGCCTTAGGGATACCCCTAGAGGAATATTTTGCTTAGACTCACCCATGCCAAGGCCGATACAGGAGAAATCTCAGCGACCAAGGCAGCTAAAAAGTTTCTTGCTTGGCGACAAAATTGCTACAAGCTTAACGAGCATGTAGGGCATGTGTTGGCAGCACGTATAAGGCAAAAGAAATGCGACAGGAGAGATACTCGAGATTTTAGATGAATGGGGAACTTAGTAAAGGGCTCTATAGGGATTCGGGAGGAATTCTGTAAATACTACGAGAAACTGTATCATGAGGAACAAAGGGGAGAAGAGAATGTAATCAGAGAATACCTAAGTAGCATTGAAATAGAGCAATTAACCTCTGCAGATGCGGAATTGTTGGAGGACTGACTCAATGAGGAGAAGGTCTAAGGGGCACTTAGGGAGCTCCCCTCTGGTAAGGCAGTGGGACCCGATCAGATACCCCTTGAGTTCTACAAAATCTTCCTTACCACCATAGGACCAGAACTGGTTAGGACAATCTGCCAGGCACAGCAGGGGATTTCTGTTCCTGAATCATGGAATGGGTCATCCATCACTATTTTTTTAAAGGGGAAGCAATCCAGAGAAGCTGGTTTCAATAGACCTATCACCCTTATGAATAGTGATGCTAGCATGGGTTTATTCCTGGCAGAGGCACCACGGATCATATACGGAGGATCATAACATTGTTTGACGCAGCGGCAGCCTTAGGATACCCTATGGCCCTGATTCTGTTGGATGCTGAGAAAACATTTAATAGGACCTCCTGCGACAACCTAAGGGCAGTCCTTGCATGATTCGGTATTGGGAAGGGCTTTATTAAGGCAATCCAGGGCTTATACAAGGCTCTAGTAGCTCAATTAATATTGAATGGGGGTATACAGAATTATTATCGATCACACGGGGTACTAGGCAGGGTTGCCCGTGCTCTCCCCTCCTCTTTGCCTTATATAGTGACCCCCTCATTCAGAAGATTGACGCCAATAAGGCCAATGAGGTTTCAAGGGCAAGAAACCAAAGACTTGGCCTACGCCAATGATGTGGCTGTGGTAACCCCCGATCCCCAAACAGCACTTGCAGCAATTGAGAAGGAAGCCCAGGTATTTTTTACGATCTCAGGGTACTTACTTAATCAGCAGAAGATGCAGATAGTTAAGATTAAGACATCTGATCTGGAGGATCCTCGGGCGATGCAGGCAGCCACTTATCTAGGTATTTTATAGTTATTCAAAAAACAAAGAAGGATTTTGACAGAATGCATACCCTTCATCTATCCATTGTAGGCCGGTGTAATATTATTAAGGTGTTCCTACCTAAAGTGCTTACGGGACACCGTTTTTAAACAGAGCGCACTTGCCAGGAGGCGCTTACCTTTTGTGGTGCACACCTCGACCTGACACCGGACCTCGCCGCACCCGCTCCGCGGGTGCCGCTTCGCTGACGTCGGAGTGGGGCAGCAGCTTGGAGATTTTCACTGGGTGCTGAACGGAGGAAGACTTTGGCTGGGGGCTGCAGGGCTGCGAGCGTTGCAGGGACTCCATTACCCAGGAGTCCCTGCGTGACCGTTTCACAGCTTCCGGTCCGCTCTCCCTGCTGGCCCGCCCACCGCCCACTGGAGGGCTTTTAAACTCCTCTCCGCCCCTGTATCCTTGGGACACCGTTTTTTAAACAGAGCGCACTTGCCAGGAGGCGCTTACCTTTTCTGGTGCACACCTCGACCTGACACCGGAACTCGCCGCACCCGCTCCGCGGGTGCCGCTTCGCTGACGTCGGAGTGGGGCAGCAGCTTGGAGATTTTCACTGGGTGCTGAACGGAGGAAGACTTTGGCTGGGGGCTGCAGGGCTGCGAGCGTTGCAGGGACTCCATTACCCAGGAGTCCCTGCGTGACCGTTTCACAGCTTCCGGTCCGCTCTCCCTGCTGGCCCGCCCACCGCCCACTGGAGGGCTTTTAAACTCCTTTCCGCCCCTGTATCCTTGGGACACCGTTTTTTAAACAGAGCGCACTTGCCAGGAGGCGCTTACCTTTTCTGGTGCACACCTCGACCTGACACCGGACCTCGCCGCACCCGCTCCGCGGGTGCCGCTTCGCTGACGTCAGAGTGGGGCAGCAGCTTGGAGATTTTCACTGGGTGCTGAACGGAGGAAGACTTTGGCTGGGGGCTGCAGGGCTGCGAGCGTTGCAGGGACTCCATTACCCAGGAGTCCCTGCGTGACCGTTTCACAGCTTCCGGTCCGCTCTCCCTGCTGGCCCGCCCACCGCCCACTGGAGGGCTTTTAAACTCCTCTCCGCCCCTGTATCCTTGGGACACCGTTTTTTAAACAGAGCGCACTTGCCAGGAGGCGCTTACCTTTTCTGGTGCACACCTCGACCTGACACCGGAACTCGCCGCACCCGCTCCGCGGGTGCCGCTTCGCTGACGTCGGAGTGGGGCAGCAGCTTGGAGATTTTCACTGGGTGCTGAACGGAGGAAGACTTTGGCTGGGGGCTGCAGGGCTGCGAGCGTTGCAGGGACTCCATTACCCAGGAGTCCCTGCGTGACCGTTTCACAGCTTCCGGTCCGCTCTCCCTGCTGGCCCGCCCACCGCCCACTGGAGGGCTTTTAAACTCCTTTCCGCCCCTGTATCCTTGGGACACCGTTTTTTAAACAGAGCGCACTTGCCAGGAGGCGCTTACCTTTTCTGGTGCACACCTCGACCTGACACCGGACCTCGCCGCACCCGCTCCGCGGGTGCCGCTTCGCTGACGTCAGAGTGGGGCAGCAGCTTGGAGATTTTCACTGGGTGCTGAACGGAGGAAGAATTTGGCTGGGGGCTGCAGGGCTGCGAGCGTTGCAGGGACTCCATTACCCAGGAGTCCCTGCGTGACCGTTTCACAGCTTCCGGTCCGCTCTCCCTGCTGGCCCGCCCACCGCCCATATCACTCCTTTACTATATATAGGAACAGATCTCCCGCAGCGCGGGACGCAGCTCGGGGCGAAGACCGGGCTAAGAGCGGGCCGTTTGAGGCCGTTCGAGTACGGTAGAGTCCGGTCCGGCCCATTCCCCTTGGCAGTCTGGCACTTTGCAGTGGACACACTATATTTGTCACCAGCTTTTGGTAAGCAAACGTCATAATGTCTACACGAGAGTATAAAAGCAGGGCAGCAAAGGGGAAATTGAAAAATGGTACTCTTGATGACTTTATTTCCAGAACTAACAATGCTATAGATCTAGAATCACCAAGATGCAGAAAAGGGTTTCAATCGAACTTGATGCTGCTAGAAGGCTTTCCCAAGAATTGACTAATGCTAAGAAATCCTCGTTGGGGCATTATGCCCATGTAAAATCACCGGATCGCCCTTCTCGTCCAGCACCGATTCTAACACAGGCAGTGATTCACTGCCCACCTGTCTCATCTCCTAGAGCCCCGGTAATAAATGTAGGGCCCCCATGCCCAGTAACCCCCAGTCTTATTATACCTTTGGACAGGGTGGGAGGGGAAGAGGGGCCGCAAATATCGTCTATTCCAATTGACACTTGTAAAGTCACCAGTGCGAGTTTTTCTGTAAACCTGACTAAGGGTTCCAACCAAAAACGGAAGCGTAAGTCCAAAACTGCATATGCAAGGAAAATGGCTAAGGTAGCGAAGTCACAGTTACCCTCCCGAGTTTGGGCCCAATCACCACCTTCACTGTTTGTTGCGGAAAATAGTTCCCCTTTAGCACTAGAATCTAGCCCAGAGAAGTCGAGGGGGGAGCAGGAGATTTTGACAATGGAAAGTGAGAATGGAGGGGCACCACTCTGTATGATTCAAGGAAAGGATGTGGAATTCCTAACGATTGTGTGGGAAACGTTAAAAAAACTCCTTACTCCGTTAGAACTTAGATTGTCTAGAATAGAAACCCAGCTTCTCGAGACTGAGAAAAGTATTTTAAATTTGGCAACCATGACCCTAACTGATAATAAACCAATAATTCCACCAGTCGCGAGCCACATTCCAACAGTAGCTACTGTCATCTTACCATCCTCCCCGGTGATTAAACCCATCCCAAAACCCCGGCAAAAGGTCCCTGAAAGTACCACCACTGATAAAGTAGCGGGAAGTGTAAAACAGCCTTTGGTATCTTCTGCACCAGCACCTAAAGTGCAGCCAGCTCCGAGGCCAAAAAAACCTGACACCTATAATGCTATTCCACAGAGAGACAGACACATTAAAAATCACTACAAGGGTTATGTCGATCTCCCCCCTGATGTAAGCCCATATGTAGTAGTACTCACGGGGGTGCCAGAAATCCCACACTATCAGCAGGAGGACTTTGGGTCACTAAAAAACAAAGTCATCCATTGGCTTAATGTGAACAGGCCTTTACCTAAACACCACAGAAGTAAAATCCTTATGGTGCGACGGGTTCCCTGGATAGGGACCTCGCACAAGTCTATTTCCGGAGATTGTGTAATGGTCTCATTTGAAGATCCGAAAACTGCACATTTTATCTATTCATCGAGCGGCCATGGTGCATACTCACCCATAGCAACTAGACCAGTCACCTACTTTTATCCACCACGTTCCCATACCCATAGGGGGGTAATCCAGAATTGGAACGTGATCCCTGAACGAAACATTAGGCAGGGCGGGCTATTTAATCAATGGCAAGACAAATATGGAGGGTGGAATGGGGCCCCCACTTATAACAGATTTGGATGCCTCGAGGACGTGGATTGACTTCACTACTGGGTTTTTGATGCATCCCCCTTGACAGATTTGTATCACTCTTTAGCCAATCCCCCACCTTGTTCCCCTTCACCAACATTAGAAAAGGCTCAGGAAACACTGGCACTATCCCCATATCCCTTAGGAGAATGTAGTCAAATCATAGGGGAAATTAAATGTATAGAGAAGCGGGTCGCCAACTATCCCTTCGTGGACATTTCCACTGATCACAAAATAGATGAAGATGAGTTTGTTACCCCATGCCCAGCTGTTATGCCATATGCCATTTCCCCACTGGTTTCAGAGGGATACTCCTCCCCCACCAACTGCCAGTGCAAGATAAGCAGGCGCCCATCGACCTCTAATATTATTGAGGAGGGTGGGGAACCAAGTACACTTTCGATATTATCCTGGAATCTAGCTGGGTTGGGCAACAAACTTGACTCACCAGAGTGGGTGGAATTCGTGGAGGAATATGACATATGCCTATTTCAAGAAACTTGGGCTAGAGAACAACATTCCCACGCAGGGTTCGCCATTTTTGAGATCACGGCAAAATGGGGTGGGAGGGGCCGACCATCAGGCGGCTTGTCAATTTGGGTAAGTTCCCACCTTGGATGCAAGGCAAGAAACTTGGTAACAAACTCACCAGACATCCAGTGTGTTGTCCTGGAGTGGGCGACCGGTGATGAAGTAGCATTAATAAATGTATACTCTAGACCGGTTGGCGTCGGGGGCACTTCAGGAACAATCGAGGAGCGTGCGGCCCTCTGTCCATCTCTTATAATGGGGGGGGACTTTAACATCCAGTACGAACCCCTTTCGGATCATCTGGATGGTGTGTTCAATGAAGAAGATGAACTCTGGGAGATACCCACTTTGCCGGGTCCGCCGGTAAAATCATGGTCGCCCCTTGCCACTCAAATAATGTCCCTCACGCTGTCCCACTCACTAAGGGCTTGTAACGGGCGGTTTAAAGGGGATAATCCACCCCAGTATACCTTCAACAGACCAGGACATGAATCACGAATTGATTACCTCCTGGTCCGGACCAGGGATTGGAATAAAGTCAGGGACTTTACTATACTTAAAAGGACTGACAGTGACCACAATGTACTCTCATTGAGGTTCGATGCACAGGGCATGCCATTTCCAAACATAGATAAAAACTCTGTCCATTCGGAAGGTCTTGTTGCTTCTAGTAGTAGACGCAGGATTAGATGGGCTACACTAGTGCAGAACCCAATAAATACTCAGAGGGTATACAAGATAGTGGTCCCTGTCCTCGAAAAAGTAAGGGATTCCCTCCTTCAGTCATCAACTTCTGATAACTTCAGAGTGTTGGGGGATATCCACTCCGAGCTCTGCACTAATCTGGCTGAAGTACTGAACCCGGTGGTCGTGATGAAAAAGGGGAAGAAAAAGAGAGCCACATGGTTCAATGCTCCTTGCAGAAGTGCAAAGGCTGCCCTCCTAGAGTCCCTAAAAAATCGGGATACCCCTAGTAAGATAAGGTCCAAGAGGATGGCCTACAAACTCACCACCCGCAATGCTAAAATAGAATGGGAAAAGCACAACTGGTCGGAAATGACGGCTGCCTTGGCATTTCATGATGCCCGCAAATTCTGGCAGATCGTCAAGTTTGGTTCGGCTGAACCCACACCCGCAGTAGATGCTAATATTGCTGCCACAGTATGGGAAGATCACTTTAAATCCTTGTATAGTGTCCGCAATCCGGGTCAACTAGGGAATTCACTTGATATACTAATGCCCGAATCTGCAGAACGCGTTGAAAAAATGGATGAGTTTACTTTGGGAGAACTTAATAGGGCAATCCTTGACCTCGCGCCTGAAAAGGCGCCTGGCTTGGACAAACTCCCTGGTGACCTCTACAAACAGGAGGTTAAGATCTGGGCCCCCTACCTGAGGGAGCTGTTCAATGCAATCCTGAACGGCATGGCGATCCCCCTGACCTGGCTGGGGGCAGAGATAGTCCCTATTTTCAAGAAGGGTTCCCCTCTGCTCCCAGCCAATTATAGGCCAATAAGCCTGATAGATGTTTCTCAGAGGTATATGCCCAACGGAGAACATATCAAAAGAAAAAAGTAGTCACAACATCTGAAGAAAGCTTAGTTTCAGACAGTGATTTAAATACAAACAGACCAACAGCTCAAACTCAAATGTTGGATCCACAAGCATCAACAATTACAACTGATTCATCTAAAACTGCAGGTACCAGTAAGTCTTTTTTAGCCCAGGGAGGAGACTCCAGCCAACCACCAGGGAAACAACCACCAAAAAAGCAAACAGTGCAAAAACAAGGAGAGGAGGTCGAAGGAGCGCGCACAAGGAGCATGAGTTAAATCTGGTTTTAAACATTTCTAAAACCGAATTGACTAACGACGAATTGAGGGTACTCAATAAAGGATTAGGGTTTGTACCTACGTATGACACCAACAAGCTTGAAATTGAGGTAGCGTTCTATAAATTTATGCGTGTTCTGAAATTAAGACATTTTTTCACCAACATTATGCCACCTTCAACAGACAAAGAAGAACCTGAATTTCTGGAATTCAAACCCAAATCAAAATTTCAAGCACCATCAACCCACAAAATTTTGGAAGCTTTTGAAAAATCAGTAATAAACGATTTGGAAAGTGTGAATTTGAGGAAAACCAAAAGAAAGAATCTTTCTGTATACGACAAAACCATTCTAAAAGGACTTCAGGAAAACCAGAGCATTCTCATACAGAAAGCTGATAAAGGAGGTGCCATCATAGTGATGGACAGAACAATGTACAATCACAAGGTGGAAGAACATGTGGCCGACACCTCTATTTATTTTGAGTTGGATAAAGATCCTATTGAAGATTTACAAGCTACCCTCAATGACATTTTGACTAATGCCCTTGAATTAGGGCATATTACTGCTAAGACCAAACAATATCTGACCGTGCAATTTCCGAGAAGACCACGCCTCTATATGCTCCCCAAGGTGCACAAAAATCTATACGATCCACCTATGCGTCCCATTGTGACTGGATGTGGGACAGTGTTTGAACCACTAGGTCAATACATTGACAAATTTCTTCAACAATTCGTCCAGAAATGGCCGTCTTACATCAAGGACACTAATGATTTTTTACTCACATTAAAAGAGATTCAATTAACATGCTCTACTCTAGTGTGCACCATCGACGTTAAGTCGCTGTACACCTCTATTCCTCATCAATCTGGTATGGAGGCAGTGGAGTGGGCTCTGCTACAACAACCATCAGTAAAAGCAGAAAGAGTTTTCATTTTGGAATTGTTACATTTTTGTTTATACCACAGTTATTTTGAATGGGCATCAAAGTTTTATTTCCAACAGAACGGAACGTCTATGGGATTTGCTGGGGCACCGGCATATGCGAATACCTTTATGGCAAAATTTGAAGCAGATCATATATACACGAACGATGCTTGGAAGGAACATGCAATTTTATATCGCAGATTCATAGACGATATATTTGTATTATGGTCTGGAACAAAAGAAAGCCTAGAATACGAAATCGACAGACTGAATCATTGTGAAGAGAACATTGAGTTCACTCATGTTATAAGTGACAAGGAATTGCCATTTTTAGACGTTCTGATTAAGATTGAAGATACCCAGATTATAACGAAAGTTTTCAGAAAAGACACAGATGTGAACAATTCTTTGTTATTTCAAAGTTTCCATCCCCAGAACCTGAAAAACAACCTACCGGTGTCACAATATATGCGAATTAAAAGGATTTGTTCCCATGAGGAAGATCTAAAAGAGAATCTCATAGCACAACACCAACGATACAAAGAACGAGGTTACCCAGACGACATTTTATCCACAGCTAAAAATAGGATCGATACATACAGTAGAGATAACTTGTTAATTCAGAAGCCCAAAAAAACTATGGACAGGCACGTGTTCGTGTCAAAATTTTCTACCTCTTCCCAAAGAATGAAATCAATCATCAATAAACATTGGGATCTTTTAAAGAACGAAGATGATTTCAATGGCATTTTTGACAAAAAACCAATTTTCGCATATACAAGGTCAAAGAACCTCAAAGAACTATTGATGACTCCGACAAGAGAGACTGAAGTAACCTACAGAGGAATGAAGAAATGCCAGAATTGTGTGCATTGTTCCAATGTGATCGTTGGCAACAAGTTGCATCATCCACAAACTGGAAAAGAAATGACACTTCATTATAATGGAGACTGCAATTCCAATAACCTAATCTACTACATTAAATGTCCCTGCGGTAAAATTTACGTAGGGAAAACGGAGAGAAAATTGAAAAAAAGAATAACTGAACACAAGAGTACAATAAGGAACAAAAATTTAAAAAGCAATTTGTCAAAACATTGGAATGACAATAACCATAGCATAGCTCAAATCAGGTACTCCATACTGGAAGCTGTTAAGACATACGAGGGGGTTGATCTCACCAGGTCCCTCCTCCAAAGAGAGATACACTGGATCAGATTCTTGTCAACACAAGAACCTAAAGGGTTAAATGAAAAAGTAGATCTATCGTGTTTTATTTGAATCTTGTTGCCCGCTGAACCTGCATCAGCAAGATGCGAGCACTTTACAAAGTTGTATATTGATAATATCAGAAACATGCATGAGTAGGTAAAGGCATGAATTATTGCACAATTTTTCTCATCTATTCTCTTATCTGTCATTTTCCTATCACACTACGTTCCTTTTTTATCATTTCTCATTTAGATTTTCTTTGGGGAATTAGACCTTTAGGTTGGTCAGTGTTGTTGAGCAAGCCGTTTTTTTACTTCTCCAATATGGCGCCCGCAGTCTTTGTGAGCATAGAGTTCAGTTAGAGTCCTTTTACAGTGTTTATTCATAGCCGTCACGCTATACAGGTAGCGTGAGTCATGGTGGTTCAGTGTAGCTGGTCGGAGTTTTCGAGCGGCAGACAGCTTACAGAGACGGAATAGAGAGCAGTATTTAGAAACTTCAGCACACCGAGTTGAGGTAAGAGGCTGACAGACAGAGTGCGCGTGAGAAAAATCTTGGTGAGGAGGGTTGTGAACCCGGTAGTGAGAGATTTGTTCACCGTTATTTTTCAGAACCCAGAAGAGCCTCCACTGAGTTGAACATTCCGCTTTGAGCTTCTAAGAGATTTTGCGGTAAGCGAAGGGTGAACACTGTGAAAGTTGAGTCCTACATAGGGACAACGAGTATAAAGTAGTTGCGAGGTGCAAACCATATGTTTTGTGTTTACTTCCGGTTTAGATTGATTCATTTGGTGACAGTGACAACAGTGAGTTGGTTTTATTAGAAACTTTGGGCGATTAAATTTCATTTCACAGTGGTGTGGGTTATCTGTGGTTTTAAACACTCCAGCATGTCTTCTTGAGGGTCTTTGGAAATATTTCCCTGTACATAATGATGTTTTGGTTTTCTGTGTTTATTACACAATGTTGGTAGTAATATTAAATTACCATTCAGTTCACAGGCCCCTGAGGAAGAGCTCTAAGAGCTTGAAATGCATTGGGCGCAAAAGAAAAAGTCATCTACGCAAAAGAAATATGTTTGTTTTGAATTTGTAAATGTCAGAAAAATCATGTATTGAATGAATAATACTTTGTCAGAGTAAATTTGTATAATGTTTTGAATCATTTTTTGTTTACAAGCATGATAAAATTTGAATTTTGAGAATTTAAAGTCTAGTTTTGAATGTGTTAACAATTAAGCGGAGTGTCGCATAGACAACCGCGCACAGGTAAAGTGCGCTGAGGTTAAGGGTCTCAGACTCTTAAGATAGGTTCTTCAGTTCAGGCGCGTAACAGGACATACGTGCCACCACGGCAGCACGCTGGTAGCTAAAAATTTACAATCTGAAAAATAAGTTTACATTTATAATTAATTTTGTGAAAAATCTTGAGTGCTCCTCCCATCTATAATACATTCTCAGAAACTCTTCACCAGGCTATTACTGGATCGTCTATCGGAATGGATGTCAGATCACGATATTCTGAGTCCATTCCAGGCGGGTTTTAGAAAGAAGATCTCAACTATAGACCAGGTCTTTCGGCTTGCCCTCATCCACTGGAAAACGGTACAGCTGGAGGGTGGCAGCCTCTACACTGTATTCGTGGATCTGAGGGCGGCCTTCGACCTGGTCCCCCGCAGAAAACTATGGGAGGTGCTGACCAAACTAGGGGTCCCTGGGGGTTTGTTGGAGATGATCATTCGTCTCCATACCGCCAACTTTGCCCAGGTGAGGTGTGGTAAGGAGGGGGCATTATCAAATCGCTTCCCTGTTGACGCGGGGGTTAGGCAGGGTTGTGTGCTTGCGCCAACCCTGTTCTGCCTCTACGTCAACGGGGTAATAGCCCACCTTGGCAGAGTTGTCAATTCGGACGCCCCAAAGTTGGCAGGCAGCAGGGTACCGGCGATAATGTTTGCCGATGATACCCTGTTGCTTTCAAAATCCCCAATGGGGATACAGCGCGTCCTAAATGGATTTGTGGAATTCTGTGGGGAACATGGCCTAGAAGTTAACAACCTAAAAACCAAATTTATGGTCTTTAATGCCCCACAGAGGTTACGAACTGCCCCTACCATCAGACAGACAAGACTAGAGAGGGTGCGTACTTTTGAGTATCTTGGGCTCCTACTAAATGAGAATATGACCTGGTGCACACACCAACAGAAAGCACTACTTAAACTGGCCCAGTACTTGGGAGGGGTCATGAGCCTTATGGGAAATAATAGGTCATCCATCAAACCTGTCGGCCCACCACTCCAGATTTATAAGGCACAGGCAAGGGGGGCCGCTATGTATGGCTGTGAGCTGTGGGGGCACGTTCCTTCTCATGAACTGACGATAGAGGAGAACAAGTTTCTAAGGAAGGTGGTACGACTTCCGCCTAGCACCCCTCTAGTCCCACTGAGGTTAGATCTGGGGCTGCGACCCATAAGTGAAGAACTGGCACTGCGTCCTCTCGTTTACTGGCGCAGGCTGTGGGCGGTTCCAGAACTGAGCAGTTATAGGCAGGGTCTGGAGGAAGTCTTAGCGATGCCTAATGCTGGTAAAATTAGTGGCTTAAATTTATTAGAACTGAGTTGGAGGAATTGGGCTTACCGACACTCTGGTCTGATCCTCTATCTGCGGTTCCATTAATTTCCAAAAAGAGATTGGCTAAGGTATACCACGAAAGTAAACTAGCGGCACTTTGTCGCCAAGTAACTCTGGGAACACACACGGAACTATTCTTATCCATCAAGGACAGATACAGATTTGAACCAGCCCTGGATAAAATTTATCCTCCACTTCTCAGGAAATTATACTTACAATGGAGGCACGGGACTCTGCCAATTAGAGTGCTAACTAGTAAGTGGAGTAAATCTCCATCTAGCCTATGCCCGGCCTGCGGAGTGGACAACGAATCAGAACTCCATATAGTCTTTTTTTGTCCAGCCTACTACGTTTCCCGAAAGAAATGGATTATTCCCATTTGTAGGAGTCTGGGGTTCACGGAGTGTAAGGCCGCGTTCAGAGTTCTCAAATCACATCTGTCTACACACATTGTTTTTGCTGTCGCTAAGTATTTAGGAGCAATGTGGTACCTGAGAAGCCAATACCTCAAGGCTAACGACTGATTATGGATCGACTGTAGAATAAAACCAGAAACTCTGTACAAAGGAACATTTTTAGTACCTCGATGAATTGTCATTTTATTATTTTAATGTTTTAATATTTCTGAAATGAACTATGTATCTTTTATGGTGATAAAATTACCGAAATAAAGATTTACGATACGATACGCTTATCTGTTCAGGGCTTTACCCCTAAAATTTAGGAAACAATGGTTCAATGTACTAGAAGATATGATGAATAGGTTTTTCTGGGCTCATGGGAAGACCAGGAGAGCACTGAGATACATGGCACTAAAAAGATAGAGACGAGGTTGGGAAGTGCCGGATCTCAGAATGTACTATTGGGCCGCCGTTCTACAATGTATGCAGGAATTAATTGGAGATAATGTAGATCGTTGGAGCAGAGTAGGTTCACCAGATATATATGAATTATTATTGGGAGATGAGGCTCGGAACTGCTTGTTGAAATATAGTGAACCCAGCTATTATAAAAAACTAGATTTAAAAATTTGGCAGCGGTATTTCAGATCTGAGCAGCCTTTAAAAGGAAAACAGGACTTGGAAGAGTACATTTTTATACACTGCTTTTTAAAAATCTGACATTACCAGAAACCTTTCAAGATAATACAATGGCAAGGTGGGAGGGGATGGGAATCCGGAAGATAGGAGACCTTTTGGGGCCGGATGAAATTCAGCTGTTTAAAGATGTACAAGCTAACTTTGCAGTTGATAGAAGAGACTTTTTCTAATATTTATAAATACGCAGTTTCTTAGCAGCGAAGAAAGGGGGGTTTGATTGGATTTAGTGAAGTCCATATAATCTAGGTGGTCAGGGGTAGTTAGGGCTGGACCATCAGACAAATTTACTCAGAACTGTCCCAGTTGAAACAGGATGATCTTGAGAAACAAGGGGGGAAATGGGCGGACAAGCTTAATATCGATCAGGGTTGATTTTATGATTCTCTGGAACTAGGGCAGACCATCCTTTGTTCAGCTGTATTACAAGCACAACATTTTAAAACAAACTTCTCACTGTATCACACCCCAGCCAAAATAGCACAATGGAGGGGCCAGGAAAGGATTAGGTGTCCTCTCCGTGGCAGTGCAGAAGCAGATTTAATACACATGTTCTCAACCTCCCCCCGTTTAGAAAGTTTGAAGAAGGAAATAGAAAAGTTATTAGATCATACCCTGAACGTAAAGGTAAAATTAACACCTGAATCAATGATCAAATACAAGATGCATGCCAATATTTTTTCTTTTTGGCAACTGCAGTTGTAAGAATCTGCATATTTTCGGCGTGGCTGGACCAGTGTGCTCCCTCGTTTCAGCAACAGCTAGGGAGGCTGCTATATATTGTCAATCTAGAAAAGAGGGTCTCTGAAAGAAATGGTAGAAGGGCGAAAAGACTTGGCAAGTCTATCTGGGTCCCAATCTATAGATGGAAGGAAGACAGACCTGACAATAGATCTTAGCCAGTCATCTGATAACCACTGCTCTTTAGGGTTTTATCTCCTAATATTATAACAAACTGCTAGGTGTTCATAACTATTGGTCTATTAACTGTTATATGGATATATTATCAAGTATTATTTATTAAGCAATACTCTAACCTATGTATCTAATGCCTCTGTTTGTGGAAATCATGTAATGACTGCTATGAATTTAATATTTAGATAACAATATGCTGCTGTCACTGTCTTCTAGGACCCTTTTATTTTGTAATTTTTCATGATATTTATTGCTCTTCTTCTTTCTCTTTAACTTATGTCGAAACTTCCTCATGAACTATTTGTATATTTGATGATGAAGTTGTTGAAATGAGAAAATAATAAATATATGAACAAAATGTAAAAAAGATAATTTTGCCATTCATCTTTCCGTGGATGTAAATTGCATTCATAAGTATTTGCATACTTTTAACACATGGTATTTTAACTTAATAATTGCTAAAACTGTGTTTGAGTTCTCCTAAGTAATTCAAACAGCCTCCTGTTTTTTCGTTGTTAAATAATATAAAGAACATCAACTAATGCATCTGGCAAGGGAAAAGGGCACGACTTCCCCATAAGTTGCTTATTAGACCACGTAAGGAGGGTGGTCGAGCACTACCTGACTTTCAATCCTACTATCGAGTGACGCAAATGCGAGTGATTACGGAATGGTCGCTGCGGGTTTCAGAGAAGCATTGGCTTCACATTGACAGATAGATAACTGGGCACACTATGGGATCTCCTCTGGAAACCTAAGCTTGACAGACCACTCAATGTCTATATTAGCACACCTACGTCCACCACACTTACGGTCTTGGACATTCTCCCCTCCAGACTACATCTTACGACCTTTCCCTCCCCTCACACACCTTTACATTTTAATGCTGCATTCCCCCTCGCTTTACAGGAAGATCCCTTTGAGGCTTGGAGGGAGGACGGTTGCCTCATGATCTCTCACCTGTTTGACAAGGGAGAACTCCTCACTTTCCAGGAGTGCAAGAAACAATTTGCATTAACTAACAAAGAAGAATACCACTACTTGCAACGGAAAAACTGGGTGCAGCAGCCCTCGGTGCGGCGGGCCGCCACCAGGGAGTTGTTCCCTATTGAAATGTTCGCTCAGTCTGGGTCCCCCTCCAAGGGGTGTATCTCCTTTCTGTATGCTCTTATTCAATCGTTGAGTCCCAGGGCGACACCGCGCTTCAAACGTTTATGGAACACTCTCGTGGATTCCCCTTTGGAGGACAAGCAGTGGGAGCATTTGGGTAGGGACATAGTGAAATTCAACTGCTCCATGTATCTTAGGAAGGCACACTAATCATTTGACCTGCAAGACTGAATATGGGGGTGTATGTTTTAGAATGTAGCTGTAATTTAAAATATATTGGAAGCACCAAACTTGCGGTACATAAGAGAATCCTACAACATACAAGGGCCATTACAAACAACGACCCGAGCCACCCTGTTGCCAGACATTTTAAAGAATGCCACGACAGCAACCTCTCACCTTTGCAGTAATATGTGGTAGACGCAATCCCACTAGACAGAAGAGGGGGCAACACGGAAGCCAAACTGAGGAGACTAGAAACACAATTTATATTGGAGTTAGATACCACGCAGCCAGGGGGTCTCAACACAAGCGAGGATCTCTACACATTTTTATGAAAACTATATTTTATAGGAGTATGTTTTAAGAAAATATCTTTTATAGCATATACATTTAAATGTCTGTTTTCATCATGACGAGTAAATCCTTTTCAAGAATGAAATCCTCCTTTTTTCTAATCGAATACCATCTATATTATAACCATTTGAATCGCAGAGCTTTACTCTTCATCCGACAATAGTTCTATAGATGAATCCAAACCTGGTGAATGTAATGTCATTAATGTAGAAGTAGGATTGGAAATATTGAATTAGTCCTCATAGAATTTCGGATGTAGGGATATTATATCCATTACACATGGAAAGTTTACATAGCAACTTTATGGAATATTTTACCATTGATGGATGATTTTAATGATTGAGTTGTGTATTTTAAGATATTATATGTATTTATATATTTATATGATTATTTAACTACATATTTATGTCTATGTTTACAACCATGGGAATCAGTTGTACAATAAATCTATCAATCCCTTCATATATACTTGCTTATTGGCACATGCCAATACTTGCACCAAATGGCCATATCTATATGGATATGTTCCACAAGTAAAGTCAAAGACATCATGTCGGTATAAATTGAGAATATGGGTATAAGCTAAGGAAACTTCAGGATACATAACTATATTGATTTTATTATCACTTACACTTTTTATATTTAAAGAATTTTTATGTCTTCTATCATTGCACAACACCTCGGTATTTTAGTTTCTTTATATGGTACACAGCATAATTCAATGTTGTTTAGATTTGTCGGATAAGGAAAAAGCAATATGTTTTCTTTGCATTTATGCTAACAATGTATGATCAAGATCGAATGATATAACCATAATGACTAATGCATGTGAAATCATGAAATTCTAGAACAAGTGTGTTGTTTAAGGAATTTGAAAATATGTATTTAAGCATATAATAACAAATAACAGTGACAATGTTTCAATGCACAAAATACTGAATGGAAGTATTTTTTCCATGTCCATTGGCAAACCTGACTGCACTAGCATTTTAAATTCAGCAATGTGAATCCCAAACGCTGTCATGTGATCAAGGCAGGCGACTGCCGAAACGCGTTATGGCGGGATCTGTTGAGGCGGTGAATAAACAATAATTGCACTCACTTTTGGGTCCACTCTCGTTTGTTGGCAGCAAGGCGATGCACAAGGAAAGCGAGCAGTTGACACACACATATATATATATATATATATCAAAAGAATATCTTTCCAGGGTCAGGGAGAAAACCACCAGTCAGCACAGGGAGAGAGTGACCAGCAAATCAAGAACCTATGTCGCCCCCTAGGTAGATACGATCAGCCAAGGTGAACATCGCAGAAGGGAGAGCGAAGAGATTGGTGATTGGATCCAGTTAGAGACCAAATACTCTTAAGACTTCTTTTTATGATTCAGAGGGGAGCATGACGGCCGGAGGTTAACGGCCGTGACGGAGCTCCACCTCCTCCTATGCGGTGCTCCACGCAGGCGCGAGGGGAGAATCAGCAGCAGTAGCAGAAAGTGAATGGAGAACGGAGCGTTTTCACTCAGTGGCCCGGAGATTTTGATATTCTGAGCCCCCGAGATTGTGGCGGAAATTGGGCAAGGGTCGTTTACCAGCCGGTGCCGGCGCAGCCATTTACCCAGCAAAGAAGCAGGCACGGTGATACGCGCCCTCCCCCTTTTCAACTCGGAGCAGTACGGCATGAGTGGTGAGCAGTATCGGCTCCAGTGGCCGTAGCCTTTGTTTGTTTAAAAGCTAAGTGGCTACATACCTCATTTAAACCCGGCTTCGTATCGGGAGAAGGCGTGGGGAAGGCTTAGAGCTTTTTAGTGCATTTTCAGTGCCTTTTAGTTGATTATCGCTCAACAGATTTCCTGGGACTACTTTTTCTGGACCTTCTCCTGAACCGTGAAACCTTTTCTTTGTCCTTGTATGAATCTATCCAAGAGCTCTTTGTGCTGAAAATTGACTGTTAGGCCAAGACAGGCTGTTTAATTTTCAAGGTATTATCAGGAAGGCAGTAGGAAGATTCCCGGATGGTTAACGGAGGTGTCCCTGCACCCCACGAACCGGCTTGGTTTCATGGGTTTGGTGCTCTAAGATTCTGGAGGGTTAATGCCGGAAGACATGCTCAGAGCATAACACAGTGGAGGGGCCATATTTCACCAGTATCTGCACAAAGTGAGAGGACTGGGAGCGAGATCCCTGAAATAAGGAGCTACGGGGGGCAGTCGGTTTTGACAATACTGCTTAAAGATTTCGAGTTGAAAGGAGTCGACAGCAGAACAACTTATGTACCCCTGAGTTTCTCTGGCGGACCGTGGTATATATCGCCTAAGAGTAGCATTGTCAAAGACTTTTGTATGGAGGCAGGTAATCCCGGCATAGTTAATCTACAGGCCAGCCCTCCCTCAGTTAATATGGGTAAACCTCCACTAGTGGTCCCTGATCCTCTTTCTGCGGTTAGTAGATACACCCTCCGCAGTCGGGTGGCCAATTTACCCCAAGTTCATACTAATACTCCTGTCCCTCTCCCAGTAACTCACGTTAAGGCTTTAGCCCAGAAGAAAGGGGCTAAGGTGAAAGGGTATAGAGGTAATCACGACATTGGTGATTCAGAAACCCCACCAGGAAAAGGGAAGGGCAGGAAAAAGGTGAAGGGAAGGATTCCTGCCTCCTCTAAAGTTACGCCTTCTCTAAAATCGTTCTACAAGGTTCTCTCCACTAGCACATCGAGTACGACTAGAGATACAGCAGGAATTATGTCATCTCCGGTAATGGAAACCCCGAAGGAAGCCGCTCAGGCCGAGATGTCGGAGAGTGATAAGCCTACATCCACCTCTTCACCTACACAATCGGGTTCTTCTGGCCCCCCTTCTTTAATATCAACAATATCTCCTACAGTTAATTTGCTCGACCTGGTACATCCAGAGGTGGAACTTTCAAATATCTTTTCAGTGTTGGAAATCCAAGACAAGCCAGCTGGACTAGACGAGGTGGGCATTGTGGATGTCTCTCCGACTGTATCGGACACTCAGTCAACTTCTGTATCTACAGTAATCTCTGCAATTACAGCAACCCCAGGGATCCCTGCAACTCTAGCAGATATCCTTATGGGTTTGAGAGAAGATCTGGGGAGGCGCTTCACTACTTCGGAGGCTAATCAACAAGCTATTCAGGCCTCGTGTGAGGTGTTAGCCCGTAAGGTCGAGGATTTATCATTAAGAACGGACGCCCTGGAAGCAGAACTGCCCAAGATCCAGGAAGCGTTAGGGACTTCGGCAATTAACATCGATAAACTGGTGAAGCAGAATCGGGAAATGAGAGAAGATATAGAGAGGCTTGAAAACCACTCAAGGAAAAACATCAAATTTCTAAATATCCCGGAAGATCTTGAGGGCAACGACATCAAAGCATTTATTGCGGCCTTGCTTAAGACTACAGTGTTAAAGGACTCCCCCGATACAGCCCAGGAATTATTGGCTGATATTCAAAGAGTGCATCGTGACCCTTTCCGGCGGAATCCTGCTAAAGAAAGACCTAGGAAGATCTTGGCCAACTTTCTCACCTATTCTATTAAGGAGAGGATTTTATCACTGGGATTGAAAGCTGGACCGATCAAATCTGCCTCTTTTTCTACCCCCTTCACTTTCTCTATTCGTACAGATGTCTGTCACATCACGGCATCTAAGCAATGGGAGATGGGCAAGAGACTGACAACTTTTAATTCTCTGGGGGCTCGTGCACAATTCAAATTCCCTGCTTACTTGAGGGTCATGTGGAATAACCATATGTATCAGATATGTGATGGTCCTGCACTCTAAATTGTATATAAATTTAACAATTGTAACTTGATTGTAACCACTTCGGTGGTGCTGAATGTGTGTACTCCCTCTGAGCATGGAGTTGACGTACAATTATTGATGTGTGTTTCTTGGTCACAAGATTCACAACACATTCGCACTCATTCTCTTTGTCTTCATGTAATCACTATGGTTCGTTGAAGGTTAAATCATTTTGTGTTTATTTCATTGTTATTTCAATCATAACATTCTTTCGTGGGTTTACATAGTATCATTCTCATTATTTCATGCCCGATGCATTTCGAGCAAAGCTCTTCCTCAGGGGACTTTTGATCTACAAACAATATAGTATATATCCTTAATTAATAAAGCATTACTGTGTCATTTCACATTTCGTCATCCTGCCTCCCCATCGAATCGAAATAACTTTCATGTTACCACAATGCTAGTGCACACCTTATATCCCTGTGTGTGGCAATCCTATAATGTTAAAACGACTAACCTTAGTCTCCTCTGAGTAAATGTGTTCCTTGAAAACCTGATCATTCATCACGCGTGTATCTGCGACACATAAAACTCTAATGAGATTCGATTTTACACGATTTTAAAATTGTGTTGAATTTGCAAATACCTCAATGCGTAGGTACCTTACCCGTGTGTAAATCTTTCTCACTCTTCAACTCCTTCGCGTGTATCGGCTTGTGGCGTTCTTGCTATTCTAACTCTATGGTATATCTCTCAAACGCTATCGCGTATGCCGGTCACGTGGGAATTGTGCATGAACACAGAAAGCGGACTGCGGTCCCTGTGAATGTTCGAACTCCGAAGAGTGTTTACTCAAAGTAATGTGTAACTAAATAAAAGGAATGATGCGTGCGCAATATGTACAAATGCAAAGTGTAAAAATATGTGTGTAACATTAATAAAAAATAAAAATAAAAAATAACATTTTATCCATCAATTCTGATTATGCTCTTATTTAAAATAATTATATGATGAATATTAGATGGGGGGCATCTATTCTAAGGGACAAACATAGCCCAGGGACTATATGTCAATAAACCAAAAGGCAGCCGCCTTTTAAACAGCTTATACCAGCTCATTCATAATTGCGTATGCATAATATGTACAACACCGTAATATTTACAAAAAATGTTTTGTCGGCGTATAGTCGACATTATAAATAACAGCTAAAGTCCGAACGTTCATTGAGCCCCTTGGGCTGTAAGGTACAAAGGAAGTTCATCCAAAAAGTTTCTCGTTTCAATAGGTTTGTGTGATTGTCTCTTCCCGGTAGTATATCCACCACTTCTAAAATACAGTATTTTAGCTGAGATACGTTGTGATTAGCTTCCGAAAAGTGAGTGGCAATGGTAGATTTCAGGTTTTTTAACCTGATGTTACTCTTATGTTCAATAAGTCTAGTTTTCACTTTTCTCTGTGTTTTGCCCACATACGAGAGCCCGCAGGGGCACCTCAACATATATATAACATTGCTTGTATCACACGTACCTGATACTTTCAAGTTCACTGGTGTACCTTTGGTAGGGTGATTGATTGTGTTCCCTTTAATGATGGCTGAGCAATTTCCACAATTATGACACGGGAGAGTTCCGGTGTATTTCATTGGGATTACTTCTTTTGGGATTTTGATTAGTTCTTTTAAGTTCTTTGTTCGTTCATACGCAAATATGGGTGTTTTAGAAAACAAACCTTTGAAATCATCTTCAAGGGCCAATAACGGCCAATTTCTCATGATAGTCTTTTTGATAAGATAACTCCTTGTTGAAAATTTTGACACAAAAACTTGTCTCTGTTCATCTGATTTTGGTAGTGACTTCAGTAGGTGTTGTCTTTGTAATTTGTCTGCGCCTTCTGCTGCGGACTCCAGGATAGATTGGGGATATCCTCTGTTTTTGAATTTCATCAATGTGTCATTCTTGTGTTTGATGTATAGCTCATGTGTTGATGCTATTCTTTTGATCCTTAAAAGTTGAGAAAACGGTAAATGATTTTTTAATGATGCTTGGTGGAAACTGTTATAATGTAATAAATTGTTTCTGTCGGTTTTTTGGGAAAATACACTGGTCACTAAGTTACTGTTCTCGTTCGTGATTAGAACATCCAAGAATGATATTTGTTCCTTGCTGGTATTGTATGTGAATTTAATTCTTGTGTTGATGGTGTTTAGTTCTTGCAAAGCTCCAATGAGAGTGTTTTCTGATCCCTTCCATAGCAGAAATATGTCGTCGATGTAACGTTTATACAATATTAGATTTTCTTGCCATATTTTCTGATTCAATATGTGATCCAATTCGAACCTGTGCATGAATGTATTAGCATAGGTGGGCGCTGCACAATTGCCCATAGATGTACCAGAACACTGAACATAAAATGTGTCTCTCCAAATGAAATAACTATGAAACAAAGTAAAGTGAATTAATTCCATCAGGAAAACTTTGAGATCCTCATTTTTCTCCTCATTGACCAAAAAGCTCTCCACTGCTGCCATCCCTAAATCATGGGGAATAGATGTATATAAGGACTTTACGTCCACTGTGACCATAATCATTTCTGGTGTAAATGATGTTTTATGTTCATCTAATATGTTCAAAAAGTGAGTGGTATCTTTGATATATGTTGTTGATTTTTGGACAATATTTTGAAGGTGTTTGTCAATGTACTTTCCCACTGGTTCGTGAATTGATCCGATTGTTGATACTATGGGTCTTAAAGGTGGCTTTGTCGGGTGTTTGTGTATCTTCGGCGTCATATATATATATGGTATTGCGGGATCCTTTTTTACCAGATATTCTTTCTCTTTCACACCAATGATACCATTATCCATGGCTTTTTCAATGATCGTGGTTAGGATATTCAAGAATTCTTTAGTTGGGTCCATGTTGAGAGTCATATATGTATTTGTATCTTGGACATGCATGTCGATTTGTTCTTCATAGTAACTGGTGTCCATTATAATTAATGCTCCACCTTTGTCTGCCTGCCTTATAGTTATTTGCTTATTGTTGGCTAAGTTTTGCAGTATGTTTTTCTCCTTGTGTGTCATGTTTGTTTTTTTAGGTTTTGGTTTTTTGAAAATTTCTTCGATATCCTTCGATACCACCCTTTCAAATGCATCTAACACTTTATGGCTGATAGGTGACACAAATTTGCTCTTAGGTCTCAATCCCATTAGTGTGTTTTCTTTGTTGTCTTGTGTAGTTGATGGTTCTAAGACGTTGGTAAAAAAATGACGTAATCTGAGAGATCTTAGGAATTTGTATAAACATACTTTGGTTTCCAACAGATTGGAATGGTATGTGGGTACATAAGATGATCCTTTCTGTAACGTGTTTATTTCTTCATTTGTAATATGGTATTGAGAAATGTTAATCACAAGGTTTTCTGACTCCGTGTATGTTGGGCCACTGTTTCTGTGGTTGCCTGTTTTTTTCCCCCTCCTGGTTCTAATGTAGGTGCAGGGCCTTTCTCTAAAAAAGAAGAAGAAGTAGATGCTGGCATTTGTTCATCTGTGTCCGATATGGTAAGATTGCTCGTAGATATTATGGTTGGCTGCTTAGCTCCTGGGGCTACTCTCGACCTTCTATTGTCAAAAGGTATCCTTCTATGTTGAGAATCGTCTGAAGATGTGTCATCTGAAGTTTTGTCTCCATATGGTTTTTGTTGCCTCCTGCGAGCATAGATGTCTGCCCATGTATATACTTCTCCTAGTCGGTAGTCAGTGGTGTCTCTTTTGAATTTCCTAAGCTTTCTGTCATTGATTTCTTTGGTGTATTCATTTAATTTTTTATTTGTGTCTTCCAACACTTGGTCCCATTCCTCCTTTGTAACCATTTTATTGAGATCATCTTTGAGGAGATTGATTTCCTTAGTTAGATCCTCTATCAATTTCGCCAGTTCCTCTACTATTAGTAGTATTAAGTCCAACGAACATTTATTTAGTATTGCGAACCATCTCTCTGTGAACCTGGCATTGTTTTTACATAGCGTAGATTTCAGTGCAATCCTCAACACTCGTGGAATCCGTTGTGCTTTGTGGTATTTTATTAATGTACTGGCATGTAGTTTTTGGTTAACAATTTTCTTTGACATGTATAGTAGCTGTTTTATGTTTGCCTCCTTGGATTCTGTTCCGGGACATACTACTTCTGCTTCTTCTATTAACGAATATATTCTATTAATGTCTGCTTCATTGAAAGCCAATGTCGTTGCTCTTTGATCCGTAGTGTGAGCTATGTCTTCAAATTGCATTTTTGCGGTGCACGGACCAGTTGCCCAGTAGTGTAATACAGATCAGATATGTGATGGTCCTGCACTCTAAATTGTATATAAATTCAACAATTGTAACTTGATTGTAACCACTTCGGTGGTGCTGAATGTGTGTACTCCCTCTGAGCATGGAGTTGACGTACAATTATTGATGTGTGTTTCTTGGTCACAAGATTCACAACACATTCGCACTCAATTCTCTTTGTCTTCATGTAATCACTATGGTTCGTTGAAGGTTAAATCATTTTGTGTTTATTTCATTGTTATTTCAATCATAACATTCTTTCGTGGGAATATTTATTTATTTTATTTTAAGGTTTTATAGAGCGCGTAGTAACCCTAGAGCATCCCAGCGCTAGAACCAGAACTCAGGAGAGGTCAGAATCGAAGGGGGGGGATTTAAGGAAAGAGAAAGGTTTTCAAGGCCTTCCTGAATTGGAGAAGATTAGGTTCAGTTCTCAGTCTCTGAGGAAGGTTGTTCCAGTGTTTGGCCGTGTGGACCGAGAAGCGGCGTCCTCCGGACCGGGCCTTTTTGACTCTGGGAACAGTGATGAAGTTCTCTCCGCCTGAGCGGAGGACCCTACTCGCATTGTAAGGGATGATGAAATCCTTGAGGATGGGTGGGCCTTTGTCATGGAGGGTCTTATGGGCCAGACAGAGGGCCTTGAAAGCCACCCTTTCTCTGACTGGGAGCCAATGCAGGAGCTTCAAGGCTGGCTTTGCCGAGGATCTGGCGGGGGTGTCGGTAAGTAGGCGGGCCGCGGCGTTTTGGACTTTCTGCAGGGTATTGAGGGTGGCTTCGGGGGCACCCAGGTAGATTGCGTTGCAGTAGTCCAGCCTCGCCATAATGAGGCCCTGAATCAGGAGTTTCTTGGAGGTAGCGGGGAGCAGGGGGAAGACCTTTCTGCAGGCCCTAAGGAGTCCAAAGCAGATTCCTGCCGTTTTTTTGGCCTGTGATCTGAAGCTCAGGTCCTTTTCGAGCCATACGCCCAGGCTCTTGACCTCCTCCTTCGGTGTAGGGGGGTCACCTAGACAGACGGGCCAGATGTCAGGCGGCAGGGAGGGCTCTTTATGTCCGAGCAGCAGGATCTCGGTCTTGGACCCGTTCAGTTTCAGTGCCGAGGAGTTCATCCAGTTATGAATTTCCGAGAGACAGCTGTGAATGTCGGGTGGGGATTGGTGCGGGTGTGAGAGGGTTACCACCAGCTGGGTGTCGTCGGCGTAGTTGATAATCGAGACGCCGAACGGGTTGACCAGTTTCTCCAGCGGGGACATATACACGTTAAATAACGTAGGGCTAAGGGATGAGCCCTGCGGTACTCCACAACGGAGGGGGATTGCGGGGGAGTGGCTGTCATTCTCCCAGACTTGGAAGGAGCGTCCGTCTAGGAAAGATTTTAGCCACTTCAAGGCCGTGCCCCTTACTCCGATGTCTCCCAGTCGTTGGATTAGGGTGTGGTGGCTCACAGTGTCGAAGGCCGCACTGACCATATGTATAATTTTCACCAGGTGGAGGAGGCAGATTCCCTGATAGAAAAAATCAAAGCTAGGAGTAAAGGGGAGAGCGGAGAATGTTCGCAGGGGTTGATGTCATCCGGGACAGCAGGGTCAGGGTCAGGGTGAGCGATAACACTGATTTTCCTTGATGGGTCTATCATGAAGTTTCATGGTAGTAATTAGATCAGTTTAGTACATGCATTGATTAAGTTAGATGCTCTATGTAGTAATGCAGTAATGTTCCCTTTTTTTTTCTCTTCCTGCTGGTTTCTTTTCTCTTTTTTATTTTGTTACTTTTTAACACCGTGTAGGGGGGGGGGGGTCCGTCGTAGAGCATGTTTGCTCAAGAAGGAAAGGAGGGTTCCCCAGGATGGGATGGTGGGGGCTGCTGGGTCACGGGGGGGGGGGGGTGCAGCGGGGAAAAAAGAAAAAAATGTGTCCTTATCTCCACTAACTGTACAAGAAATACTCACACCAAGCAACATCCTATTATTGTATCGCTCAGTCAGTTGCTGGAGTAAGCGGAGGGTAGGAGATTACAAAATATGGTGCAGGGGGATATAGGTTTTTTATCTTGGAATGTTAATGGGCTCAGATGTATCCGACGTAGAAGATTGATATTTAAATACCTAGAGCAGTCAGAAGCTAAAGTGATCTTGTTTCAGGAAACTCATCTGACAACAGTAGAAGCTAAAGAGGCCTTTGGGAGAGTCAGATGGATTGATGCTTTTTGCCATTCAAATCAATCCGTCACCAATAAAGGCGTAGCGATATTAGTTAAGGGTGGCTCTGGCGGCTCAATAAAATCATTCTTAACTGACCACTCAGGCAGATGGGTCCAAGCTCTGATTAATATCAGGGGGAGGGATCTGACTGTGGTTTCATTCTATGGCCCCAATATAGACGATCCGGTATATATACATAAGGTCCAGGATAATCTGTCAGGAGTCCGTTCTATGTTACTCATAGGCGGAGATTTCAATGTTCTTCTTGACCCCAGGCAGGATCGTTCCAACCACCGTCAGGTGGTAGTGGCTCCAAAGACACGACATGCAATGAAGAATATGATCCTAGACCTAGGATTAATAGATGCTTGGAGAGCGAAAAATGGCCAGATCCAAGGTTATACCTATTTTAGTAAAAAACACGGCCATGCTTCGAGATTGGATTACATTCTATTGGACCGAGAAGGTTTGGAGTCAATGAAGGACATGGCAATTTAACCTAGTGTGTTATCCGATCATGCACCTATTCTGGTTACCTTTAATTTTGGAGAAGATAGGCCGAAAGTAAACCCTAGGTGGACTCTTAAGCGTGGGGCCTTATACGATCAGGAAGTTGTCTCTATGATAGATACCTCCTCTGTCAGTTTTTTTACTGACAATTTAGGCTCGGCATCCCTTGAATATGTATGGGACGCTTATAAGGCGTTTGTTCGTGGTCAATTTCTTAGCGCAATAAGCTCCTGTAACAGGAAAGAGGCTGCTAAGTTCAAAATAATAGAGGATAAGATCTCCTCTTTAGAAACACTGAGAATGAGCCCAAATGCGGAAGATGCTCCCCGAATTTCATCTGAAATCGATCTTCTACGCCAGGAATATCGGGGGCTCCTAGACCAGAAGGTTAAGGCTCAATGGGCTTCATATTCTATGGAGAATTATGAATATGGAGAAAGAGCAGGCGCAGTGTTGGCAGGCAAAATAAGAGCAGATCGAGTCAAGAATAACATCAACAGGTTGATTATAGATGAACAGGGCACAATATCATGTCTGCAGATAGAGATGGAAAAATGTTTTTTTTCTCACTTCTTGGAGCTATATAAAGAAGAGCCTTCCAGCAGCTCAGTAAACGCCATGCGCTGGTTGGAAGATAAGGAACTACCAAAGCTATCGGAGGATGGTCGTAACCTGCTGGATAGTCAATTTACAGAAGATGAGATTAAAATACAAATCAATAAAATACAAAAAAATAAAGCAGCTGGGCCTGATGCTTTACCGGGTGAGGTCTATAAAATATTCATAGATCTTCTAGCACCTAGACTGTGTGAATTATTTAACTTTATTTATAGCCCGCATGGTAAAATTCCACCCTCTTGGAAAGAGTCCACTATTGTCTTGTTATTAAAACCGGGTAAAGACCCTCTCAGGGCGGAGTCTTATAGGCCAATCTCCCTGCTAAACGCCGATTATAAGATCTTTACTGGTTTTGGCCAGGAGATTGGCCAGTCTGGCCCCGTCCCTGATTAATTCAGACCGAAAAGGTTTTATTCCAGGGAGGCACATCCATGAGCTGACCCTCCAACTCATAGGCTGTATTGATCTGGCGGTGGCACGGTCGGAGCCATGGCTGCATACGCCGCCGCCAAGGCGTTCGACCGCGTCAATTGGAGATTTCTGTGGGATGTCCTTAAAACTATGAGGTTTGGGGGGATCTTCATTAATACCCTGAGGAGTTGCTACGAGGGAGCCTCGGCAGCAATACTGTTGAATGGTCTGTTGTCTCCTCGATTAAGTGTGGGGAGAGGAACTAGACAGGGGGGCCTTATCTCGCCCCTTTTGTTCAATCTATACATTGAGCCCCTGGCACAGGCTCTTAGATTGGATAACAGAGTCACCCCCTTTAGAATAAATGATTATTCCTCCCAACTGGCTCTTTATGCGGATGACTTAATGATTTACACCAGTAATCCGGCGGAGGTCTTCCCTAGAGTGGAGGAGATCATGCTGGACTATGGACAACATTCTGGTTATTTAATAAACAACACTAAAACTGAAATAATGTGCTGGGGAGTCGAGAATTGGGACGGCCCGCAAAGTAACCAGTTTAGATATCTGGGAGTCTTAATTACCTCCGACCTTAATAATATTGCAAATGTCAATCTGACGAAGGTTATGAAGGATATTAGTTTGCTGTTTTTGAAATGGCAGAGCATCCCCTTGACGATTTATGGCCGGGTTAACTTGGTTAAAATGGTTATTTTGCCCAAGCTAACATATCTATTCAATGCTATACCCTTAACTTTCCAAAATAAACTTCTGGGGATTATTCAGGGGAAGATAGGTAGCTTCATTTGGGCAAACAAGAACGCCCGGATCTCATGGAAAAAATTAAAAAGGAGTCTACTAAAGGGAGGAATGGCGCTTCCGGATGTTCTTTGGTATTCTTTTTCTTTCCAATTAAAAAATATCTGTAGCCTTTTAACCACCCCAGACAAATCTCATTGGGGCCGGACATTAAAGATGATGCAAGATCTAGAAGGGGGGGGCCCGGGTTTTTTGTACAAATTCGGGTCCCCAAGATTCTTCAAAAAAGTCCGTCTAAAGGTCTTAAGATCAGCCTTGACTCTGTGGTGCAGACTGAAGCGATGTTGGGGTATAAAATATTATTCTGATCTGGCCCCCATCTGGGACTCCCCTGGCACGGCAATATGCCTTAAGGACAGTCTTTCTCAGGCTGTCAGGAGTGCAGGTGTAGCTACCTGGTCAGACCTTGTCACAGCGGAGGGTGTTCTTCCGTGGGAAGTTCTGCGGGCTAAGATAGGGGATTCTTTCTCCCGATTTAAATACATCCAACTCCGCTCCTGGTATGTTACAGAGAAAGACAACATCGGTGGAAATTGGGATATTGTGGTAGCACTTCAGTCTGTGGGTGTTAGGAAGGAAGAAGTAGCCCTCTGGTATAGAGAATTGTTGAATTCGGAAGAGACCACAGCCACGCCTTTAAACCAGGTATGGAGTTCATCGGTCTTTGAGGCCTCTGCTGTTGAGCTTTATGAAAGCTCTCTTAAATTTCTATATAGGTATGTTAAGTCGGCTTCATTGAAAAAGAACCACTATTTTGTATTAAATAGGCTGTATTTTACGCCAAAAAAAATAGCAAAGTTTGTGAGTCCCTCTCCTTTATGTCCAAGGTGTGATTTAGCAGAAGCGGACAATATTCACATGTTCTATGATTGCCCTGTGATTGGTCCCTTTTGGATAAAAGTGGGAAAGACACTGGATAGTGTTTTAAAAGTAAACATTGGATTGAATGGGGTGAGGGTAATATTTGGGTTGGATTCGGAAACTACTAATGTGCTCAGTGAGGAACAGATCGCCTTATTTTTCACTCTAATTATTATTGCTCGCAGAGAAATTTGTATGCTGTGGAAAGATCCAGCCCCCCCACTGCATGATAAATGGCTACCGTCTGTTCTAAAAACTGTACGGCTAGAGTTGGGGGCTATACATAATAGAAACACCATAATCTGGCTCCCACTTTGGGAATGGGCACTCGAGCTGAGGTTGGTATCCGATTCCGAGATTGTCCAATGATTACACCGGGCCCCGGGATAAAGGGGTAGCCAGGTCGGCTTCGGGTGCAGCAAGGACTCCAACCCTGGGCGCACAGGAGAGAATAAAGGGTTGCTGGTGTCTTTCTTTTGCAAGTGCCAATGGTGAGATGAGGACAAAAAAAAAAAAGACTTCTTTTTATCAATTACAGATTACTGTTTCTTGTTGTGTCTCAGAATCAGAACTGGGTTTCATATTCTGTTAGTAAACATTGGCTCTGGAGATGTAGCGCAGGTGGGCAATGAAGGTGAACATGGCTGAAGACGATACTATACAGATTGTCGGGATACCGACTGTAGTATATTTAACCTTAGAAAAAATCAAAGGTTGAAGGTCTTGAGAGATGTTCTGGGAACCACTGAATGGTTACTTTACCTTTGGGTGAGGGAAAGCCTCTTCAACAGAGAATACTTTAAGCAGCAGAAACAGCTTCCTACTACGGCTGGATGTGTTCTTAACAAACAATACAATATCATCCCAGTAAAAATATGTGTACTTAGCTAGATGTGCAACCGCTTTTGTAGTATTTATACTAAACTAAGCAAAATATTTGGTAACTCGCACAGCTTGTGAAAAAAGTGTGACCATCGAAAAACCAAATATTGGCCACTACGAAATAGCTATGCTGGTGTTTTTCAGTGTTTTTCATTCCTCAGTCCTTCTCCCTGTCCGTCAGTGTGTGCTTCATAACCTTCCTGTCTGTTATACTGTGCACTATCGTGTGAGATAAGAAGAAATAATGCAAAGAAGAAAAGAACAAACATATCTCTCACTAATGATTCTTTTGACTTTCCAGGTTCACAGAGCTATTAGACGGCAGACGGCGGATAAGTGCAAGATTCAGCAGTTTATTGAATAAATCAGTGACTGTTAGAACAGGTCTGTATGCCTCTTTTCAAAGACTCCAAGTTCAAGGGCCTTATGTAGATAGAGTTGGGTGATAACAGATAATCCTACAGTTGAGGAGAAAATGCTAAATCCTCAAGTGAAAATCTTTCAGCTAAATAACCTCTACCAAATTATCTTTATAGTATAGCAGAATCCAGTAGAAAATTCTCCACTGGCAGAGACCATTTGCTCCAAATCAGACCATAATGTTTCCCTCTTTCGAAATGGGAAGGATTTATTCTCGCTGCCAGAGCCCAAGGGAGTTATTGAGGAACATGTGTTCTGGGTTATTGTACAGAAGCAGACCAGAGCCTTGACCACAAACTGAAAGGAGGTACTCTAGCACATACATATTTCTCACAGCAGAAACACCCTGTGGTGGTTCACATTCCAACCGTATGAACGTGGTAGGAACAGATAGATTTTCATACTTGTTCTAGGCATTTGGTATTTTATCTCATGGCTGTTCAGATTTCATTAACGGATGTGCTACACCATAGAAGTGTTGAAACCATGTGGTCTTTCAGGTGTCCCAGGAAGAGCAATGCTGTAAATGCCTTAGTTAATTAAGGGTGTCTTCAGTGCTAGAGTCCATACTATTTAGGCTCCACATAATACATGGGTGTTAACTGAGATGTCAGGTGGTAGGTAATGATGAGGTTTAAGTTTTGTGGATGTCCAGACGTCATGCAGGGGATGTAGGGAATAAGCTCAGAGAAGGTAGTGCACACAGCGCTGCTAGTGTCATTCGCTACGATTTTAAATGCACTGATAACTTGTTTTATCCTGTTTTTACCTTGTCTTTTTAACAATTACTGTGGGTAACTTTTAGCTTTGTTTGATTTTATCAGTTTGTTTCACTGCCGCAGGCACTTTAACCTGCTCATCTCTTTCATTAGTCCCCTGTTGCTCCGCTCCCCGGTACACCACAGCAGCTAGGCTACTGCTTGAGTGGAGGGGGTTGTTCTCTTTTTCTTTCCAGGAAGTGGGTTTTTCCCACTTCCCTTGGGCCACTACACGGCGGCTATTTTGGAGGTGGGACGCTCTAGTCTTCCTCCAACTTCCATTAGGAACTCCGGGTATAAACTTAGCCGATGGCGTTGACGAGCACCGGGCGTGCCGAAGGCAACCCCAGCTGCGCCCGGCCGGGGCCAGGGCCACCGCCCCTGACGGTTTCAGTCCTCACCGCCACGTACACTCCTCAGAGTTACCCATGAGATTGAGGATGCCTCCCAGCAAGAGTTACCTCCAGAACGCCTGTCCAACTTTCCTCCCCTTTCCTATGAAGGCTTAAATGCTCTTCTAGATAAGCTTAAATCCGGCTCCCCCCTCGACCCCTGCCCTCTTAAAATTCTGAAGGACTGCAGAGAAGTCCTTCTCCCCCTATACCTGGAGGTCATGAATCTGGCAATTTCAAATGGTATCTTCCCTGAATCTTGGAAGCTGGCTATCGTAAAGCCCTTACTGAAAAAGCCCACTTTAGACCCTGGCATTCTTAAAAACTTTCGTCCCATATCCCTTTTGCCTGCCCCTGCCAAAATGCTTGAGGCTCACCTCAACCACCATCTCAGCGCCTTTCTGGACAAAGCCAGCCTGCTGGATTCCTCACAGCACGGCTTTCGAAAGGCGCACAGCACCGAGTCAGCCCTTACAGTGGTAGTCAATAACATCCGCGCTAAGGTCGACAGAGGTCATCCTACCATTCTGATCCTGCTCGACCTTACAGCCGCCTTTGACACCCTGTCCCCAAACATCTTGTCCAGGCGGCTCAGTGAAATGGGAGTGGAAGGACCTGCCCTTAGTCTTTTGACTTCTTTTCTTAACCAACGTTCCCAAAGAGTCAAACTGGGTGACTTCCTTTCCTCTGCCAAGCTTTTGCACTGTGGGGTCCCGCAGGGCTCATCTTTGAGCCCTACGTTGTTCAACATATATGTGGCCCCTCTTGCAAAGCTTGTGAGATCTTTTGGACTGGAAGTCCTGTCGTACGCCGACGACACCCAGATAATGGTCTCCCTATCCCATTCTGTGGAGTCCACGGCCCTCAACTGCAAGAACTGCATGGAAGCCGTGGCAGGCTGGATGTCCACGAACTTCCTTAAGCTAAACGGTGAAAAAACCGAGATCCTCATCTTTGGTGGCAAACAAGATCTCTGGTCCTCGGATTGGTGGCCACCCTCCCTCGGAACCTGCCCCCATGCCGTCCTTAGTTTCCAGAAACCTGGGGATCACCTTTGACACCACACTGGCATTTGACAAACAAGTAGGCAAAACCGTGTCAACTTGTTGTGGGGTCCTGAGGATCCTCAGGAAGCTAGTACACTATCTCTCCCCCGATGCCCGGAGACAGGTGGTTATTGCTCTCATCTCCCCCCGCCTGGACTATTGCAATGCCCTCTATCTTGGTATCTGCAAAAAACTCGTCCACCGCTTACAGACTATTCAGAACGCTGCAGCCAGGTTTGTGGTGAATGCCCCCAGACGTGCTTCTGTTACAGAAATCAGAAAAGACCTCCACTGGCTACCGTGATCAGGCAAGGATCAACTTTAAGGTTCTGGTTTTGACCTATCAGGCCCTTCATGGCCTGGGTGCCGAGGACATAGGGTCTCTCGTTTCCTTCTACACCCCGGGTAGAGCCCTGAGATCTGCTCACAAAAATCTTCTTGCAACCCCCCGGGTCGCCAAGGCCAGATGGGGAGGGAGGGCCTTTTTCTCCCTCGCCCCCAAGCTATGGAATTCGCTTCCAACCATCCTTAAAACTCAGCCATCGCTTGCCCTTTTCCGGAAAAATCTCAAAACCTGGCCATTTGCTCAATCATATCCTTAAGTGCTGCCTCCTTCTGATGCCTCCGATCACTCAGTTGTGTTTCTTTCCATCCTTTGCGCCTTGATGCCTCCGGGTTAAGTTGCGCTTTCATAAATCGCGAATTCATTCATTCATTCATTCATTCATTCATTCATTCACTCCATTCGTCCACTTATGGACATTTAGATTTTTTCTCAATGTACTTATACTTTACTTCCTCCACCTAAACCCCGCCAGGTCCCTGCCTCCGCCTATAAAATGATATCTAATAATTGCAGATCCTTATCCAAACATGCCACGCAAATCTCTCTCTTGCTCCAAGGGTAATGACCTGACGTGCTATTTCTCGCGGAAACCTGGCTCAATGCTGAGTCAGAAACTGACCTAGTCCAATGTCTCCTACCAGGTTACCCTATCCGGAGGAAAGATCAGGAACAGGGGAGGGGAGGAGGCATTGTCATTATTTTAAAAGAAGGTTATAAATGCCACATTATCCCCAATATCCTTCCTGACTGTGATAACTTCTCCTGCTCCATCTCACAGTCTTCAACTCATACCGTCTCAGGTATCCTTATATACCGTCCCCCCAGCCCTCATGGACAACTGTTCAAAATTCTGCCAGAAGCTATTGCCAACTTGGCAAGTTCCCCTTCTAACTTTACTATACTGGGGATCTCGATTTGCATTTCGATGACCCAGTAGCGACCAAACTAACCCAAAATCTTTTGGTTCTCCGTATGAAACAAAATGTCACGAGCCCAACTCATGAAAAAGGGAATCTTCTAGATCCCATTTTCTCCAACTGCAATGAACTTTCAGTCAGAGACCCAGTCCCAGTATCATGGTCCGACCACTTCCTGGTCACCGTCTCTTGGGATATATCAACCCCCCCCCTTAATACTGGCACGACTATCAGCTGGAAACGTTCCTGGTCCAACATCCAGTTGGACTCCTGGAATGCATCTCTGATAAATTACATACCTACCCTAGATCCCTGCCCCACGGTTGCAAATGACCAATTTAACCAACGGATCAACTCCTGCCTTGACCTAGTTATACCTAAGAAACGTATCCATTAAAAAACGAGGAACAACCGTCTCCATGGTACGCCTCTACACTGCATGAGTATAAACAAATCTGTAAAAGAATCGAGAGGAAATGGAGAAGAAATTATGATACAACAAGCAAACTGATCTACTGAGACTCTTAAAATTTGCCAATTCAAAGTGAAGGAGGCACAAGCGCTAGTACTATGAGGAAAGAATCAACTCCGCCTCAAACACCCCACGTGAAATTTTTAAGATCGCCAAGCACCTTCTAAAACGAACAGTCAGGGATGTTCCACTAGACAGCTCAAATGCATGCTGAGACGAACTTGCAGAGTTCTTCTCTAATAAGATCAAGGATTTCTACAATTCCTCCCCCCCCTTTACCCCCGGCCCATCCATCAATCAGCGGCTTACGGAGCACTCCATGTCCGGTGAGCACTTTCTCAGGGAAATTCCCTTGATAGACATGGACACCCTAGTCAGTATATGTGACTCAGTAAAACCTGGCTCTCCCAATGACCCAGCACCTCCCCAATTTTTGGGTAAAGCTTGGGATACAATCTTTCCAGTGTTGCTGAAGCTGATAACCTCCTCCATTTCATTTCAACTGGACTAATACCCCCACCCTGGTAACATGCCATGGTGAGGGAACTATTGAAGAAACCCAGTCTTGACCCTGATACTGTTGTATAACATTTTAGGACCCTATTGTAATTTTCCCGATTCATGCCCTTATATAGGTATAAATCCCCATATCCTTATATATGCATAAGAATCATAACCATATTTAGACATAGCTCATGCAGTCCAAATACGGCAGGGTTACTTCCACTAGTTTCGAAAATCTACAACGACTTCTAGGAAAACTCGGCTTCAGCAGCTAGGGACTTCCCCTTGCTCGAAAACTGACTTGTCCAAGAACTCATGGAGTTTTCAAAGAACTAAGACTCTTTGATTACGTTAATATGTCCACCTTTACGTCAAACTCAGTACCTTCAAGGTATAAATATGCCCACATTTGCCATAGCAAATACACAGTAGTTTGGAGCAGTTTGACTATCTACTTGCCCAACACGCCCTGCTACTGCAGATGCCAAAGGAAGCCAACCCTCCAGCAGACGCACTGAGAGAGACGCTGTCTTTTCTCCTGCCGAAAAATCCAGCTCCAGTGTTTCCAAGCTACCCTTGCAGGTTGTTGGGAATTCGAGTCCTGAGCCTGACCTTCTTCATTCCAAATCAAGGTACGGAGCTGATTAGACCCTAAGAGAAATCTTGGACAGATTCTTGGCAAAGAATACTAAATTTATGCTACACCTCACTTCTTCCCTCGTACTAAGCTTAGGTTAGGTACATCGGGGTCGGCGTATTTTAGAAACACCAGTTGAGTACTTTTTAGCCTTTGTTATTTATGTATGTATTTATCTATGGTTTAGGAACCATACAATGCTCTTACAGTATTATTTTATTCTACTCTTTTTACTGTATGCATTATATTTTGCAACCAGTTGTACGATTTTAGCAGTTCATTTCTTATGCTTGAGAAAGAAGACTGTTTAATAAATCCTTTTATTGAAAACATCTGTCTCTCTATTTCTCTGCACCTCTGGTGAAACGAAGCATGCACGATTGACTGAGTGAAATATCTATCTATTGTTTCCACGACTCTGAAGATCAGTTTTATCTTGGGGAAACAAAGTTGTCATGTTTATGCGGTTGTCAGAAACTAAATCCCTTCTTGTGAACTCGAGAACGTTTCTAGTGACCTCTGAGCTAGCTGGCACTCACAATTAAGTCTAATATATTTGATAGAGACCTAGTATACATAAGTCCTATGTCAAATCTATAGGGTATATTATTCCAATGCCCAGAGCCTATTGGGAATGTAGGAACTACACTACAATACACTTGGAATTCATCGCCCTGTTTCCCTTCTCCCCGGGATCAGCAAAATGCTAGAAAAGCATGTTAACTCAGTTATCTCTGCTTTTCTTGAATCTAATAATATACTCCACCCGTCTCAAACTGGATTTCACCCCAACTCGGGACTGAAATCGCATTACTCGCAGTGGTTGAAAAGGCCAAAATGATCCTAGACAAAGGAGGATTGATGGCCATCATCATCTTGGACCTCAGTGCCACCTTCGACACTGTTAACTACGACATCCTGCTCCACAGATTGAGGAATGTTGGTCTATCAGGTAGTGTGATTACTTGGTTACAGTCCTTCCTTAAGGACAGAAGCTTTCAAGTATTTGAAGGGGATAACTCGTCAGATCAAATCCCACGTGGCTGCGGCGCTCCTTAGGGCTCATCCCTGAACCCGATGTTGTTCAATGTCTACATGAGCCCACTGGTACAGATTGTCCTCCCCTTCGGGATAGGCATTGTTACATATACCGATGACACCCAGTTAGTGGTGGCCCTAAACCACTGAGGATCACCTCGTCCAGTCTAATCCCCTGCCTGGAGATAGTCACCAAATGGATGGAACTCTCCTTCCTCAAACTAAATGGAGATAAAAACCGAGCTTATGAGGCTGGGCAACTCACCCATCTCTGGCATCGGCCTAGCTTGGCCAAGCTCTCTCGGCCCTCCACCCACACCAAAACATCAGATTAAAAGTCTAGGCATGTGGCTAGATCAGTCACTCACTTTTGATTGTCAGGCAACTAAACTGGCAGCATCCTGCTATGGCATCCTGCTGATGCTCCGTAAAGTCCTTCTGCTCCTTCCTTTTTCAGCAAGAAGACTCATGGTCAAGGCTTTAATCCTCTCTCGCCTTGACTATGGAAATGCTCTGTATTTAGGAGCTCCTAGGGCTACCACAAATAAACTGCAAGTCATCCAGAAGTGTTCAGCATGGATGCTTTTTATGACTCCCAACAGCCACTCCGCAAGGCCTGCTCTGAAAACCCTGCACTGGCTCCTGGTTGTGAACAGAATAAAATTCAAGTCTCTATGTATCGCCCACAAATCTTTCTGAAAGAAAGCCCCCCCCATCCTCCAAGCCATTGTCTCCCCATACCACCCTAATAAACTCCTTTGTTTATCCAGTCTCTACCTAGCTGTGCGAAGTAGTTGTTGTTCCTTCCGCTTTACTTCCGCCAAGCTCTGGAACATACTCCCTCCCCACCTACGATCAGGACCAAATCTCCTTCCCTTCCGTAAACTTCTGAAAGCTTGTTTTTTTCAAAACCCCTCCTATTAAGCTGTGGTGACCTGCCTCTCTCTCGGCTAGCTGTGGGACGCCTTTTGTTAGCCATGCGCTCTACAAATAGCCATAACATAACATAGCATGTGTGCTTGGTCTGTGACATAGTCATAATTGATTTCTGCATCTTATGGGTAATGAGGCCCATAATGAGGCCCAGATGTTAGTGAATGCTGAATGCCATCTGTAATTAGATATCAGATGGTAAATAACTGTATGAATGTTCGGCTCAGTGGTGAGGGATTAGGAGGCATTACTGGAGTTATTTTGGAAAACCTGATGAAAGCAGGAATGTAACAAAAGATCAACACTAGAATAACTTTTGTACCAAGAACTTTGTATTTATGTGTCATTGATTGCCTGCAGGACCGACTGTTCCTGTGAAGCTGGAGAAGCTAGAAGAATCAACCAGTCACATTAGCCTGGCTTTGCAGCTGTCAAATATGGATGACAGCAAGAACATTAGTAAGTATCTGAGGAGTTGTCCTTGTTAACTCATCCATGTGCCCGTTTCATTTTTGGGGCTACAATGCTCCTCTAGGTAATGTTTTACTGAAGACATGATCGTCTTTAAGCATCCAGGCTGGTAGTAATGTGGGTTATTTATTAGTATTATTTTCTATAGTGTTAACTATACCCAAATGATATTGGGCAACAGAGCACTTCACAAAAAAGCCATCTTACAAGTTACAGGAGTAAGAATACCAGAATATAAAAGTAAATAGAATAGTACACCTAGTAACAATTTTCGTTAGCACCTAGTGCACCATACATGGATATATATACATCGAGATTAAAGTCATGTTAAGTGACAATATATTGCTCAAGATGCTGGCCTTGGCAACCTGAACATTATATGTCTTCTGTCACATATTCCAGTATTGTTGTGGACACAGCCGTTGATGATGCTGTGCTGAAAAGCTGTACAGGTAGCGCACAACCCCACCATTCGGCTATACTAATGAGGCAGGAATATAGAGAGAAGCAGGAGTCCTGCCAGACACATCTTTCTCGGGGTTAGATTTAGATTCTCCTTCCTCATTAAACTCCAGATTCAGTGCACACATGTATGGTAGTTATATTTATCCAGTATTTGGGTGTCTTTCATAGATTCACATGCCTGAATCATTCCCCGTCGTCGAGACGGGAGCCTCCGGTATATAAAAAAGTAATGTCCTAGAGACATACATAGAGAGAATAGGCCTAAAGGTCTCACCTTAGTAGCCTATCCACGTCCTTTTGTAGGAAGGACCAAACAGAGCAGGCCCCAAGGGACCCACCTTGGTGGCCTATCTGGGTCCTTTTGTAAAAAAGGACCAAATAAAGTGAAACAGCCAATCAGCTACTACCTCCTTCTAGAACCTTCCTGTCAGGAGCCCAAGTCTCTCAGATTTTCTACCGCACGTTGTGCTAGGGAGTCTCCACCTGAGCTCTCCTCAGGAAACTTATTTTCTTCATAAAAACGACTTATTAATCTTTTCAGAGCATGTCTGAAGGTCAGAAGAAAGGTCTGTTCAGGGCCTGTTCTTCCTGCAGCAAGAAGAGGCTTCACATCGACGATAAACATGATAGATGTTTATATTGTCTTTACCCTCACCACCAGGCCAAGGAATGCAAAATCTGCCGGACCTTCTCTAACAAGACCCTCAAGGACCGGGAAGGTCGACTTCTGTTGTGGCTCAACAGGCTCAAGACCAAGACTGCTGACTTGGCATCAGAAGGTGAGAGTGGGTCCGGAGCGTCCCAATTTTCTTTGAAGAGGCCAAGGGTTTCTTCCCCTAGCCCCACAGACACCCCTCCTATGAAGACTTCTAAAAAGTCCTCAGAGGGCAAGCCATCTGTGTCTGTCAAGGACCCGCCTGTCTCCAGGAAGGTGCCACTGGTCCTGGCGACGACGACGACATCTACGGTGCTTTCGGCACAGAAAACTGTCTCGACGTCGACGACGACAGTGTCGACGACGACGGCATCGTCGGCCTACTCCTCGACCACGAGGATGACGCCTTCGTCGTCGTCGAGCAGACCTACGTCGTCGACCATTCCGGTCACTCCGTCGACGACGACGACAACATCGTCGACGACGAGACCATCGTCGAAGTCATCGACGACGACGACCCCGTCGACGAAGTCGGCACCGTCGACGAAACAAATCTCGTCGACGAAGATCATCCCGTCGACGATGGGAAAACCGTCGACGGCGAGTGCACCGTCGACGATGGGGACCTTACCGTCGACGAAGCTGCTGTCGATGAAGACATCGTCGTCACAACCACCGTCGACGACGACGAACTTCTCGTCGACGAAAATGCCTACCAAGGCACCGTCGACTCCAGCATTGCCATCTACAGGACCATGGAAGGAGTCTGCACTCCTATCCCATGCTATGGATGCCTTTCCACCGCAAGTGAGCCACGTCATGGTAAAAATTACTAAAAAGCCAATTACGCCGAGTCAGACGTCACCAGGCAGGATACAACAACTACCACCTGCCTGTATACTACAAGGTCAGGAGTCGGACGAGGACTCCTTTACGCAAGCTACTAGCCCGTCGGATCTAGTGCTGAAATGTCAAACCACAGATGAGGAGCCGGAAGAGGAGGAAGACCTTCCTGAACAACAGGTCCACCCTCCGCCTCAGTCTCAGGTTACTCCTATGGTGTGCCTTCCGGCTTCTATAGTCTCGGACCTGCAATACCTTATTAAGGATTATAAGGAAAGGTTCCCGGAGAAGCATTCCGCGCCAACACCAGCACAGGCGCCAACACCTTCTTCTCGCCATAGACCCACTCCTCTGGTCATTCCACAGACACAGGTGCCCATTCAAACTGTTTCCTCATCTGAGGAAGAAGAACGAGAACAAGAGGAAGGGGAAGTGGATGACGACCAATCGGACCCTGACGCTGATCAAGACTATGTGGCACACTCTCCAGCCTCTCCAGCTCCACAGACTTCGGAGTCTCCACCTGCAGACATCGGTGGCTTTCACAACATCATGGAGCGGGCTGCCAAGAGATTCCACATGTCCATGGAATCTCAGGAGACAGAATGTTTCCTTTATGACTTTAAGGAGCCCACAAAGAAAATTTCAAGGTCGATACCAATTATTGAATACATCTGGAAGCAGGGCAAGCAAATCATGCAATCACCCGCTTCTGTACAGGTGGTGGTGCCCAGGCTTGATAAGAAATATAAAGCCACATCAACGGCGCCGGTATGCCTGACTGGTCACCCCAAACCAGATTCCGTTGTGACTCAGGCGGCGCAGAAGAACTCAAGGAATCCGGCCTCGCCTTTATCGACGCCACCGGATAAAGAGGGTAAGAAACTGGATGCCGTGGGCAAACGGTTTACGACCACATCAGCTATGACTGTTAAAGTGGCTAATTCTATTGCTCTACTTGGCCGTTATAATCGCCAACTATGGGCGGACATTGCGCCCTATCTGTCAAATCTGCCGGAAGATGTCAGAGAAGAGGCACATTCACTTCTTTTGGAGGGACAAACCTCTGCCTCAGAAATTATCGACTGTGCCATTGATGCCGCCATGACTGGCTTTCGGCAACTGGCGGGAGCTGCAGTCCTGAGGCGACAGGGCTGGCTCAAGGCCACCACTTTCCGCCAGGAGGTGCAAACCAGGATCTTGGACATGCCTTACGATGGCCAGCATCTGTTTGGTGAACAAATTGATACGGCCCTTACCACCATTAAAAAGGACACAGATACCGCCAAGGCTTTGGGTACTCTACAATTTCGGTCCCAGTCCTTTCGTGGCCAAAGGGGAAGAGGACAACCTTCATACAAAGGTTCCTTTCAGAATCGGTCTTCGTACTCGTATTCACAGTCCAAGCCGCAATTTCAACAGCGACAACCCCAACAGGGAAGGCAGTCTTCCTATGGCAGATCCAATTACAAAGGAAAGGGACAAAAACGGCCTGCTGGCAACAGACAATGACTTGTCTCCCTGGCTAGCCCCTCCACCACTACATTCTTTAAGACTTGGAGGGAAACTAACATACTTCCTTCGAAATTGGCAATCCATAACGACGGATCGTTGGGTTCTCCAACTCATTCGTTTTGGACATTCCCTAGAATTCACCTCTACTCCCCCAACAACACCTCCGTGCCACCGTTCGCACAGGCACCTGCGATTACTTCTTCAGGAAATAACTTCTATGTTGCAAAAGGGAGCGATAGAGAAAGTTCCACGGGCCCACATGAATCAAGGTTTCTACTCCCACTTCTTCCTAATCCACCAAAAAGGAAAGAAGTGGAGACCGATCCTGGATCTCAGGGCACTCAACGTGTTCCTAAAGAAACAATCGTTCCGTATGGTGACTTTGCAAGAAATCCTGGGTCTTCTGGAGGAAGGGGACTACATGACGTCTTTAGACCTTCAGGACGCCTACTACCATATACCTATTCTCAAAGGACACAGAAAGTTCCTCAGGTTTGCGGTGGCAGGACACCACTACCAATTTCGTGTCCTTCCATTCGGTCTCAAATCGGCCCCGAGGATATTTACGAAATGCCTGTCTCCAGTGGCAGCGTTCCTTCGTCAGCAAGGCCACCAGGTGTTTCCATACCTAGACGACTGGTTGGTGAAGGCACCGACGGAGGCCGGCGCAGCCTCATCCTCCAGCGCCTGTCTGGATATTTTCCACCGCCTGGGACTGACCCTCAACGCCGCAAAGTCGGTTCTGGAACCCAACAGAGTCATCACGTTCCTTGGAGCAACTCTGGATACGGAGCGGGTCAGAGCTTTCCCCTCTCGGGAGAGAAAGAACAAACTCATCTCCTTAGCCAAGGCAGTGGCTTCGAGGAAGACTCTCCCAGTCCGCACGTTCAAGTCCCTCCTTGGGATGATGTCTTCATGCATACTGCTCATTCCGCACTGCCGTCTGAAAATGCGTCCTCTTCAGGAAGCACTAACAAGACAATGGACGCAAGCCACAGGTTCTTTCGAGGACCGCATACGAGTCACTCGACCCATTATCAACCATTTGCAATGGTGGATGTCACTCCGCCATCTGTCGAAGGGTTTGCCATTCCTACTCCCAGCGGAGCCGCATGTAATAACTACGGATGCGTCACTGGAAGGCTGGGGGGCAGTCCTCCAGGAACTACAAATCAATGGGAAATGGACGACACAAGAAACAAAACTGCATATCAATCTGTTGGAATTACGAGCAGTTTTCCTAGCTCTCCAATCGTTTCTCCCACGCATTCGTCAATCCCCGGTGCTCGTCAGGACGGACAACACCACGACGATGCATTACCTGAACAAACAGGGGGGGACACGTTCGATCTCATTATCAAGAGAATCGCAAAGAATTTGGAATTGGCTTCTACAACACAGCATAGAATTAAAAGCGGAGTATGTCCCGGGCAAGGACAACGTTTTGGCGGACGCACTGAGCAGAGAGACGTCTCCTTCCCACGAATGGGAATTGGACATGGAGGTGCTGAACCATATCTTCGAGGAGTGGGGCACTCCCGCCATAGACCTCTTTGCCACCAGAGAGAACGCCAAATGCCCAAGCTTCGCAAGCAGGCATCACCACTCAGGAACCCTCGGGAATGCATTTTCCATCGCATGGCGCAACGTCTTTGCGTACGCCTTTCCGCCATTCCCACTAATACCCAGGGTCCTCAGAAAGATGAAATCGGAACCCTGCACTCTGATCCTCATTGCTCCAGCCTGGCCGAGGCAGCACTGGTTCACGGAACTTCATCGCCTATCTGCCCGGCCTCCTCTTCGCCTGAAGCAGTTTCCGGCCCTGATCACGATGTCTCAAGGGCAGGTTCTCCACCCGAACCTGAGCTCTCTGAAATTGTCAGCCTGGCTCCTGAATACCGCGAGTTCAGCCACCTGAGCATCCCGCAGGATTTCAGAGATGTCCTTGCAAAAGCTAGAGCTGTCAGCACTAACCAAACCTACTCACTAAAATGGAAGCGATTCTGTTCCTGGTGTGTGGATCATGGCTTGCATCCCTTCCATGCCACTCCACAACAGCTGCTGCCATACTTGTTACATCTTGCGCAATCAGGCCTTGCGCATACATCCATCAAAGTGCATCTTGCAGCAATTTCAAGGTTCACGAGAACGGCTACGGGCCCTTCTTTGTGGGCGGACAGACTCATCAAACAATTCCTGAAAGGTTTATATAGGTCCTTTCCACGACCGCGACCTGTTCCTCCATCGTGGCACCTGAATGTGGTTCTTCATCAACTAATGAAGCATCCCTTCGAACCCATCCATAAGGCAGACATCAAGTTCCTATCTTGGAAAACGGCCCTCCTCCTGGCACTAACCTCTGCTAGAAGGGTCAGTGAATTGCAGGCTCTATCTGTTCAGGATCCTTTCCTTCAATTTCGAGAGGACAGAGTAATTCTGAGGACTAACCCTCGTTTCATTCCAAAAGTCCCCTCGGACTTCCATCTTAACGAACCAGTGGTGCTTAGATCGTTCTTTCCGAATCCTACCACGGCAGCCGAAAGAACTCTACATTCTCTAGATCTGAAGAGGTGCCTTAAATTCTACATTGATAAGACACGACACTTTCGAAAGTCAACACAGCTCTTTATTGCCTTTAGTAGACCAAGACTGGGCATGCCCCTGACGAAGCAGAGCATCTCAAGATGGATCTCTTCTGCGATCACCTTTTGTCACGACAAGGCTGGGCGACCTTTAGACTCACGTGTTAAAGCTCATTCGACTAGAGCCATGTCCACATCGGCAGCGTTGTTCGCTGGAGTGCCGATATTGGACATTTGCAGAGCGGCGACGTGGAAGTCCCCGCACACCTTCACCAGGCACTACTGCCTGGATACTGAGCTGATGAAGGATGCAGCAGTGGGCCGAGCAGTGCTTCGCCATCTATTTCAGTAAGGTGAGCCCTACTACATCCCTCCATCCTTTACGGGTATGCACATTCTCTTATTGTATGTATATTGCATTGCATTTTGTGATTTATGGTCATGTGATATGCTTTATCTACATGCTTGTACCTGATGTTCACACAGAATGTGCTTTATGTATTGCTCGCTACTCTGATTCAGGCATGTGAATCTATGAAAGACACCCAAATACTGGATAAGAAATGCGTTACTTACCTGTAACTGCAGTTATCCAGTATTAGTGTCTTTCATAGATTCACATGCACCCTCCCGCCTCCCCTGGCAGGGCTCACCTTTCTCTCTAAGGAGTTTACGCCTAACTAGCTTGGTGCGTACGAAAATCTGAGAGACTTGGGCTCCTGACAGCAAGGTTCTAGAAGGAGGTAGTAGCTGATTGGCTGTTTCACTTTATTTGGTCCTTTTTTACAAAAGGACCCAGATAGGCCACCAAGGTGGGACCCTTGGGGCCTGCTCTGTTTGGTCCTTCCTACAAAAGGACGTGGATAGGCTACTAAGGTGAGACCTTTAGGCCTATTCTCTCTATGTATGTCTCTAGGACATTACTTTTTTATATACCGGAGGCTCCCGTCTCGACGACGGGGAATGATTCAGGCATGTGAATCTATGAAAGACACTAATACTGGATAACTGCAGTTACAGGTAAGTAACGCATTTCTTATTTTAAGTTATCCTAGGGTATAGTATGGGCATTATAATTACTATGAGAATTATTAGGGCATTAGCAGAGGCAAATTCAAACAACATAAATGCTATGAAAAGACCAAAAATTGCATACATAGCCTTATTAAATAAATGTGCCATTATTTAAAGATAGAAATATGAATTTTTCTTGCATACATTGAGGACATCCTGCGCTTCTGCCTTAAGTCCAAGGGACAGTGGCTTATCAGCATGAATATCCTTCAGACAGGGTCGGCTAACCCGGAGCATGATGTCGAATCTGTTCTCTCTAACCAAGCCACAGTTGTTACAATAGTCCCATAATGGAAAATGTGAGAAAATGGAAGCAATCATTGGCAGGTAATGTGGTATAGTAACCAGATGTTGTGGGTAGGCCGCGCATGAAAAGCATGAGAATTACTCATGCATAGGCCAATCATCAGAACTGATGTGCATTTGGGAATACACACCTACAATACAAGTGCAGAGACAGGTCTACTGAACAAGAGCAGTACGTGATTTTTGCAAGGCATTTCTCGATAAATCAATATATGTGGCATATCAAGTCATAAGATAATTAAATAATAAAGAATTTTAATATAAAAATATGAGGTAGTTACTAGGCCTGGGCGGTAAATTCCGTTCCCCTCGCAGGAATTTGCGGAATTTGGGTAATTTTGCGTTCCGCGTAGATCGTAAAATTGCACAAAATTATGCGTTCCGCAACTTTGCAAAATTTTTGGCTTGTTCACGTTCTCAAATGCGTGTTCGCGAGATATTTCCTCCCGAGCACGCAAACAGCGATTGCGAACAGTAAAAAAGCATCGCAAACAAGCAATTCCGCGTGTTCGCGGAATTTCTGCGTGTTCACGGAGATTTTTTATCGTTTTGCGGAGATTTGCGTAACGCGATTACGCAAATTCCGCCCACTCCTAGTAGTTACCAGGCATAGTCAGCAACTATAAAATACATCATAGGTCATGGGTAAAAAGGGTAGAATGGTTTTAAGTTGAGGGGAAATAGTGGAAGGCGATTTTCTCCAGGAATTTATGGGCACACAACGCTTCCAGCACCCCATCTATGGTTTAGGGGCGCTCCAATGCTCTAAGTCCTATCCTTCACGCCCAGACATGCTTCATAGCCCAGTACACCAAGATAGTTTAAGGGAAATAAGTGAACATAGCTGTAGCTGTGCTAGGTTGCTAGACACACTGCCTTCCAAACTGTGGCAATGACTGATTGCCCAAGGTCGTGTGAATGACTTGTGCTGGTCCAGTGCTGTCATCACCCTTCATAGTGTCTGAGTTGTTTACTGGTAAGAGTACTCTTCTCAGAATGAACCTGATCCTTTCTGCAATATGATATTGTGGGAAATGCATTACTAACAGAAGCACTAGATAGATAGATAGATAGATAGATAGATAGATAGATAGATAGATAGATAGATAGATAGATAGAAGTGTGTATCTTCAATCATGTTCTGAAGGAGTGGATCAGGAACCATATAACTCTGTTCTCTGTCTTTCCAGATATTAGTGGGGCCTGTTCTGTAAACCTCTGTGGAAATGGAGGTACTTGTGTGACTGAAGCAGACTCTTATACCTGTGATTGCACCCCTGGGTTTAAAGGCCGTCACTGTGAACTCAGTAAGTAATTTCATTTTTTTTTGTCAAAAGTATTTTTATTGACAGTTAAATAAAGAAAAAACAATAGAAAAAAACATGCGACAATCCCGCACTTCATCCCACACAGGGGGTTGCAAGTGCCGCCGCCTGAGGACAGCATGATAGCCTGTAGAAAGGTCCTTGTGATCATTCTCTTACATATAGCGTGATGCCCTCGGAAGTGCCGTTCAGCCAACCTGTGAACCATCATGTGGCAGGCAGTGGAGGAAGAGGCCAGCTAAGAGTCTGGGGTGAACAAGTTCGTAACAATGCGAACTAAAGGCCAGTCCTCCCGGAGAGTTGACCATAAACAGCTTGCAGTAGTGCTAATAGACCTCTCTACAGGCACTTGACTTGGCATGCAGTACGATAATGGAGCAGTATGAGAGATGTCATAACGAACAAAGAAATACGAACATAGCACCCCCTTCCCTCCCCCCCCTCCCGCCTCCCCAGTGGTGGTAGCAACAAGCAAAGATCAGGGCACCTGGTGTGGAGCGGCAGGGATTCAGAGCTGAAACAAGTGGAGAGCTCTAATGCTAGGAGGACAGACTGTGTATGGTAGGCCCCTGGAGGGGAAGGTGACTAGCGGGCCCCAGCAAAACTCAAAATTCTTAAAATCATCTAGAAAGATATCCGCCATCCTTTCATACTGAGCAACTTCCAAAGCCGCGAATGCCAAAGAGAGGCGGCCGGAGCCTCTTTCTTCTTCCACGCCGCAGCCAAAGTAATTTTGGCCGCTCCAATGCTAAGCCACATGATCCTCTTGTCCGCCCTGGTCTGGTGTTCGAGACAAGGATCACGAAGCCCCAACAGAGTGGAAGCCCTCGAGGTAGGGATAGGGTAGCCCAACATTTCTTTAATTTGGGCTAGAATTTCCTCCCAGAACGGCCGGATAATGGGGCAGTCCCACCAAATGTGCTGGAAGTCCCCTAAGAGCCCACATTCCCTCCAACACCTGTCAGAGGTGCCCGGGAAGATCAATTTCAGCTTGGCGGGGTGTAAGTACCAGTCCATCATGATTTTCATGTGTGCCTCTCTAAGCTCCACTGAATGATTAAACTTGGCAATATCGGACCATAGGTGAGTCCACTCGGCGTCTGAGATGCCCTGTTGAAGGATCCCTTCCCATATAGACATATACCGGGGCCTAGGGGAGATTGCAGTGGCAAGTAGGAACCCATAGATGAAGGTGATGGCCCCTTTCACGGAGGCAGTCCTGGTCAAGAAGGCTTCAAACTCCGTGAGGGGTCGAGTTGCCGCCTCCCTCACCGGGGGCGCCCAGTGTAGCAATTGAGCGTGGTGATATTGCTCATTCTCCAGCACCCCGTAATCCCTCTTGCAGCTTTCAAAGGTGAGCGGGTCAAAGTTGTGAAATAAGTGTGTGAGCGCTAAGCAACCGCCCTCCTTCCAAGCCCTAAAGGGTCCCTCGAGTGACGCTGGGGGGAAGGCGGGGTTGAAGTGTATGGGCGTGAAGGGGGAGGGGAAGGTGGTCCACCTGTCATCTCTAGAGACCGAGTCCCAAACCTTCAGGGTGGTACTAGTGGGGGTACTGACATATGCATTCTTGGGTCTATCGCACTTGGGCCGCCACACCAGGTCCCAAATCGTTCTCCCTGCAACGCTCCTATCCATGTGTAGCCAGTGTTTTTCTGATTCTTGTTGGGACCACTCTACTAAAATACGGAGCTGTGCAGCTTTATAGTACAGATGAATGTCAGGCAGCCCCACGCCTCCCTCTTTCCTCGGTTTGCGTAGGATGGCGAAGGAGAAGCGTGCCCGGCCTCCCTGCCAAGCGAAATGTAGCATCATGGACTTCATTCGCCTGAAGAATTCCCCGTCAAGATCTATAGTTAGGCCTGGAACAGGTACAGAAGCTTGAGGAGGAGGGTAATTTTGATCGCGTGAATCCTCCCTAGCCAGGAAATGAACATGGGTTTCCATCGGGCCAGGTCGGACTGAATCTTGGCCAGGAGTGGAGGGAAGTTAGCAGAGTACAGTTTCCCCAACGTGGGTGTCAGGAGGATCCCCAGGTATTGAATAGAGGAATCTGTCCATGGAAGAGGGGTTAGCAACTTAAGATGGGGAATTTCCGACTGGGGGATCGTGAGGTTAAGGACATAAGATTTGTCGTAGTTAACTTTGAACCCCTCCACCGCTTCATAGTGCTCCAGTGTGGCTTGCACATAGGGAAGAGAGTGGACCGGATCAGAGAGGGAAAGGAGTACATCATCTGCAAAGAGAGTAATCTTATGGGACTCCCCAGTGAAGGGCAGTCCACGGATGTCGGGGTTGGCTCTCACCGCTATCGCCAGCGGTTCAATGCTAAGGGCGAAAAGCAGCGGCGACAGAGGACACCCCTGCCTTGTGCCCCGGGAATGCTCGAAGAAAGGAGACAACTGACCATTCACTGCCACTCGGGATCAGGGGGAGAGATAATTCGCCCGAATCATTGTTAAAAATTTGGATGAGAAGCCGAAGGCGGCTAGCGTGCGGAACAGGAATCCCCAGTCCACCCTATCAAATGCCTTCCCGGCATCCAGGCCCACCAGAACCGCCAGGATTTTAAACTTATTGGCTTTTTCAATTAGGTGTATCACCCGCCGCGTGTTATCATGGGTCTGGCGCCCCTTGATGAACCCCGATTGATCCGGATCGATGAGTGCCGGCATCAGGTCGTTGAGCCGCTGGGCGATAATGGAAGAGTAGAGCTTCGCATCCAAATTTAGGAGGGCAATCGGCCTATAGGAAGCGCATTTACTAGGGTCCTTACCGGGTTTAGGAATGATAGATATGAGAGCCTCTGCCATTGTGCGCGAGGTCTCGCCCTCCATCGCCATACCGTTAAACAGCTGGACTAGGTATGGGCATAGTTCAGAGGCTAAAGTTTTATAGAAAATGGCCGTATAGCCATCTGCCCCCGGGGCCTTGTGGGGTTTCAGAGCTTTAATGGCAGCCAGCACGTCTTCCCTGGAGAAAGGGGCAGAGAGCGCCTCGTTCCATTCCGCTGAGACCTGGGGCAGTGCCAAACCTTGTAGGTATTCGGCTTGGGCGGTAGCGTCTAGGTTATCCCTGTGTACAGGGTCTTGTTGAAGGCCCCAAATAGCTCAGCCTTCGCCCCGTCCTGGTGCGTCACTCCCCCCTGTGCATCCTGAATTCCCCCAATGTACTCCCGCTCCCTTTTGTCCCGGAGCCGCCTGGCAAGGTGTCTCCCCACTTTGTTGCCCTGGGAGTAGGAGAGGCGCCATAGTTTTAGCAGGGTGTATTCTGCCCTATTGTTATAGTGGGCCCGGAGTTTACCCCTGACGGCCGTTAGCTGCCTTAACCCCAAACTGGAGGGGTTCTCCTTGTGCGCCTTCTCTAAGGTTGATAGCTCCTCCTCTAGTTGCTCTCGCTCCCGACCGCGCTGCCGATTAAGAGCAGCGTTCAGTGCTATGCAATGCCCACGAAGGCACACCTTGAAGGCATCCCATGTGGTGAAGATGGAGGTGTCCCCTGGATCATTGAGTGCGAAAAACTCAGTGATAAGGCCTCGCAACTTGGTACAGGAGGGTTTGTCCCGGACCAGGGAAGCTGGGAAATACCTCCTGGAACTCCCCTTACCCGTTACACCCCACTGAAGACCCACTGCGAGGAGGCTATGATCAGATACAGATAGAGGGAAGATCTTGGCCTCCCGTAGATCCCCCCGAAGGGACTGGCTCAGGAAGATGTGGTCAATTGGAGAGTAGGAGCGGTGGACGTGGGAAAAGAAGGTGAAGTCTCTGGACTGGGGGTATAGGAAGCGCCAAGCATCAAAAAGGCCCAAGTCAGAAATTTGTTATCATGTGTCGGGGGAGAACGTGCCCATGTCTGACCTCTGTGAGTGCGTGCTATCTAGGTCTTTCTGCCACACCAGATTAAAGTCCCCCATAGCTATCAGAGGCCCCTCAACAAAATCCACAACGGTCTTCAGCAGGGTATGTAAAAATACATTTTGCCCAGTGTTAGGTGCATACAGTACAAGGAAAGTGCAAAGTCTACCCCGCAAGAGGCCCTTAACCATGATCCAGCGACCCTCCCTGTCACTCTGTACACCCAAGGGTTGGAATTGTAGGGTCGAGCGGAACATAAGAGCCACCCCCCTCTGTTTCGTGGCGGCAGAAGATCTGTAGATTAGTGGAAACAATTTGTGCTTAAGGCGTGAGTCCTCTGATTTGGTCAAATGGGTCTCCTGTAGGCCCACTATGTCTAGATGATGATCGATGACATACTTCCAGACCTTTTGGCGCTTCTGGGGAGAATTCAACCCTTTAACATTCCACGTTCCTAAGGTTAGAGGCAACATTAGGAGTTCCTACGACACAGCTCCTCAAAGGCAGTCCGACCCATCCCACCATGTTGAGTGGCCGAGTGGACGATTCCCCCACCCCCATTCCCCTGCCAGGACCCAGGTGTAGCATGCAACCACCCGCTCATGTCAAGACCAACCCGCTCTGCGGAACCACCCCTCTACGAACTCTCCCCCTCCCCCTCTCCGAGCCACCCCGCTCGTATGTACCCCAGAAGCTGATCTTCGAGCAAGCCCCCGCTACCACCACTACCCCCCAACCCACCCCTCCACCCTTCCAACACCCCTAGAAGAAAAACACAATACTCAGAACAAAGGAAAAGAAGTCTTAATGACAAGGGGACATGGCACAAGTCACCTTTCCTCCAGTTCGTGTCGTCGGGTGCCCTCACGAGCATGGAGAGACAGCACCGATGTTACCTCATAGTGGTAGTCCCCTCCGGCGCCTGCAGATGGTCCTCTCGGTTTCATGAGGCCGCCTCACCGTGGTCTGTTGCTGCGTCAGTGACCTGGGCCACAGAAGCGACCGCTGCACCCCGTTCTTGCAACCTTGCCGACAGGTCCGGCCCCCCACCGGCACGGGCTTGCCCACTCTCTGCCACTCTGCAGAGCGCCGTGGTCGGCTGCCAGTTGTGCCACTGTCCCTGGACGCCAGGTCCTGGCGCTCCAAGCCCAGAAGATCCAATGCCACCTCCAACGAACGCACCTGGACCAACTTGTTCTGCCAACGGAAGATGAGGCGGAAGGGGTGCCTCCAGGAGTAAGGCACTTTTTGCTCCTGTAACTAAGTCCTGGTACAGCAAAGGGTGATGGTCCCGGTAGTGAAGGGGAGCGCTTTCCTAAGGATCCTTTTCTTCAACTGGAAGTCATGTACACACACCAGAATGTCGGGGGTGGGGTGCTTGGGGACCTCGCGGCAATCCAACGCGGTGCACTCGGTCCATTCGTATGGTCTGAATGTCCTCCTCTTCAAGGATGTGCTTGAATAGTGCCGCCACGTATTTCCGCAAGTCCGCCCCCTCTCCTTTCCAAGGCATTGAGCGTATGGAATATTGTTGTGACGTGACCTATTCTCCAAGTCCTCGGTATGGGCCTGCAGGTCAAGGTTTTGCTCCGTCAGGTGAATTACGTCTTGTTGAAGTCGGTGAATGTCCTCTGCTGTTCCCACGTCGTGTTCTTCTAGTGTCGCGACCCGTTCCCCCACTCCGTCCACAACTCTCCGCACCAATAGCAACAGAACTATTATAAGTAACAAGGCCTTACACAACCCCGACATCCAGGACAGCACCTAATCAAACCAGCCAGTGAACCACTCTTCTGGAGCACCCCCTTCTTTCTTCATCTGTGTATGCAAATTATGCAAAGTCAATATGGCCTGAGTTAGATTTCCTTCATCTTCATCATCTGCCGGTATGAAAGTACAGCATTCCGAATTATGTTTTTTACATTCTCCACCTTCGATCGCTGTCATTAAGTCCAAAACATATCTGTTTTCCATCACCATAAGTCTGATTGAACGCAACTCTTCTTTAATTGCATTAAAGCCATCTTCAGTACCATTTATTGCTTTCATTAATTCCTACCAAGTGATCTGAACTCAGCAAGCAGTTGCTTTTGCTTGAAACATAGGTATCTGACTCCCAGAAAATGTTTGGGTGTCACTGAACAACCTATATTCTTTGGGCACATCCTGCCACACCGAAGTTCTAAAGTACTCAGCCACCCTTTTTCTTCTGTGATGATGCAGCAAAGTTGATGTTTTACTCATGGAATGCAAATGCAAATCTTTTATTTCTTTTACTGGTATTACCATAGATGGAGTATGCAAAGTCGCTAGATAGCAGAGTCCGCTCGGGGGGGGGGGTAATTGAGTGTATACTTGTGCTCCACACTGCCATAAAAAATCCATAAGGCTGGAGGTACCACCCTGCATATCAGCATTGTAAAGGAGAGAAGAGGAGAGGAGTTGGCCTAACGGCTAGGGTGGTCGACCTCGAATCTGGGGAACTGGGTTCGAGTCTCGACTATGATGCTGAACATCCTGTGATTCTGGGCAAATCACTTAATCTCCCTGTGCCTAACAAAAAAAATGAATGTGTCTTAATGTAATGCAACTGGTGCTATGTAAAGCGCTCTGATATTGATTCGGGTCAAGTTTGCGCTATATAAAACTCTGTAAAAAGAAATTGTTGAGAGCTGCAATTGAGATTCAGTCCCACTTTAACAATCCCATGATCCTTAAAGCAAAGAGAAAATCTCATTTATTTCACAGCCAGTTTAGGATGACGTTTAGTTCCAGTCCATGTATTTCTCTGTATGTATTCATCCCATATTTGCAGGGGTGGTGCAATAGTGTCGGACTGTTGCAGCTGAACCTGTTTAGAATAAACCTGTACAGCTTTTGTTAAGGCAGACATGTATGCATTCATTTCTTGCCAAACACTTTCTGATTCAGACTTAGTGTCAGAACGAATCATTTGATTTTGTTTAAAGGAAAAATTAGAAAGCCTACTTGTTATGACTTGGTGAGGGGTCAAATGATGATCCTTTGAAGGGGCATTTCTAAGTGCATACAGAGCAAGGGGAAGGCAGTAAAGCTAATTCTTTTGCAGTGTCTCGCACATTTTTGACACTTTGCTTTTCAATAAACCAATCATCCTCTCAACAATTCCATTACTCTCTGGGTGGTAAACTGAGGTAAACGGGTGTTTCACTCTTAACAGTGTAGTAATTTGCTGTAATACTATGTTAGAAAAGTGTTTGCCATTATCGCTGCGTATTGCTGCCGAAACCCCCCACTTCGGTATGACCTCTCTCACCAGGAATTTGGCTGCCTGGTCAGCATCTCACCTGAAGCAGGGTCCTGCTTCAATCCATCGTGAAAATGGACACACCACTACTAACAAATACCTCTATCCATCACATTTTTGTATCATATCTCCAAAGTCTATGTGTAACTCTATGAAAGGACTTATTGGTCTTGGAATGGAGGATGAAGGCATTTTTGGTGACCTCTTATGAGATTATGAGAGTACTGATAACACACATGGCATGAAGCTAGAAATACATCAACTAATGGTCTTAGATTAGGGATAAATCAGCTTTTATTTAACTCATCCATCATTACTCTTTTAGAATTGTGTGTTGGTAAATGAAGTTGTCGAAGGGCTGGTATAAGTAGTGACTGAGGCTTTGTAACTTTACCTGAAGGTGCTGATCTATAAAGGAGATCTGGAATTCCAGTCGGCGTCCCCCTTGATTTTCAGAGATATTTCTCATCTTGTGGTACTGCATTTTGAATGTCTAATAATGCCTCTGTATAAATATTCTCATAGTGTTGTATCTCAACCTCATCATCTGCATCCAAAGTGTGTGTACTGCTTGTTTTCATTGCATATAAACTAGCTTCCTTTGCTGCTGTATCAGCAACTTAATTTCCCTCAGACACCAAATCTGTTCCTTTGTATGTGCCTGGCACTTAACCACAGGTACTTGACATGGTATTTGCAATGCAACAATAAGGTCAGCTAAAAGATGTTGGTGCGCTATAGATGTCCCAACAGTGTAATGATGAGATGTAATGATGTAATACACACTGTGATGTAAAGCATTCTGGAATGGAAGGTTGGGGGATTTTCAAGTAAGTACAGTATAGTTGTAGTACAGTTATAGCTGGGGATTAGATAAGCTAAGAAGCTGTTTTGCTGATGACAATAAATATATAAGAACATACCTGGACGCTTGAATCGGGTTATTATACTGGCGATGATTCGGAAAGAGCCCGAAATGAAAAGCGCTGCAAAGAATTCCTCATTTCAAGTATCCTGATGAGCTATTTGAAGCTGGTCGGTCATCCATAAAAAGAAGCGTCTCCGTTGCCACAGCAGAAATTGGTGTTCAGCGATGCTGAAGGCGGTGAGATGCACAATTGAGCAGTTAATGACAAATTCAGCGTGGTGAGTGATATTTCAATTGTATTTTGTAAATTGAGAATACAAGCGCGCAATTTAGACTTTATTGTTCTTGTGTTCAAAAGCACAGTCGCTCGATAGATGCGTTTCTGTGGCAAATAAGAACAGGATGTATGGGAGCACATAAAAAGGAAATCAGATCGCACTTTGAATTTCGGCCAAACACATGCGCGTGCGTGACGTATGACGTACCTCACGTTAGTCGGCCGTTCTAAAGTCAGGCACATCGTTACGAACTGTATATGCAACATCAACAGTAATATATTTAACGCGCTGAAAACTGTATGTGCAATACGCGCTGATATACACATATATGCAGCATCAACAGTAATATATTAAACACACTGATGCACACAGCAACCGAATAAAAACTGTGTGTGCAACGTCAACAGTGATGTTTTTAATGCGCTGATGCACACAGCAAATTTTCAACAGTCAACAAAGCATATTAATAAAAAAGTGAAAATAAGTAAATAACTAAAGAAAAATGAACAATAAATAAGTGATACTAAGCATTTAAGTAAACAAAAGCAACAACCATGACAACAGACAGGGTAGCGATAATAAATAGGAATTCTGATATTCATGATTAGGAAAGTATCAAGCACTGTTTTTAGGAGACCTTTACCGTTTGACCTTTCAGAACAACAAAATGTTGCTCAAAGATGGGAGAAATGGACAAGAAGATTTGAGCATTTTTTAAATGCAACGTACAAAAATCACACTGATGAACAGGCAAAGGAGTTGTTGCTTGATTTAGTAGGAGATGAAGTAGAAGTTCTCATAGTTACATTTCCCCAACAAGAACGAAACACCTATAAAGGACTTATGCAATGTCTAAATGACAAATTTGAGCCGCATAGAAATTTAGATTTTGAAAGATACAATGATGGATGATTTTGTCACCAGACTTAAAAAACTAGTAACATTTTGTGAATTTTATAAAGTTAACAACGAAGAAGCAATAAGATTAAGAGTTTTACAAGGTTGCAGCTCAAAGAAATTTAGAAAAATACTCTTAGAAAAAACATATGATCTTCACGAAAATCTGCGCCTGGCAAGAACAATCACGAGCTGAGAAACATGCCACAAACATTGAAGAAGGAAAAATAAAAACTTTAGAACAAGTAAGACAAATGTCATTGAAAACAAACAGTGAAAAGAAAATGGAAACACATTACAAGGAGAAAAGACTGTGTTATAGATGTGGTTTTCAATTTCCTCATCAAAAATTCTGTCCAGCTATAGGACAACAATGTAAAGAGTGTGGCGGATATAATCATTATTCAAATATGTGCAGCTTAAAAAAATTAAAAAAGGGAAACTGGATAAGAAAGGAAAATGGAAATAAACAGTTTAATTTTAATAAAGGAAAAAGAAGTGAAAATGTGAAACATATCAAAGAAATGGAAGCAGTTGAGAAAGAAGAAGAATCTGAAGAAGATTTTTAACATAGTGAGAGGCTGTATATGATGCAAGAAAAAGAAGAAATTCAGCAATTACATATGATTTGAAAGGAAGACATTAAAAAGACAACCTAAGTTGATCTTATAGTAGGTTCTCAGAAAAGTACCTTTCGTTTTGGATAGTGGTGCAACTTGTAATATAATGTGTGTGTCTGAATATGCAAAAATGACTGAACAACCCCCTCTTAAACCATCAAATCTAAGTGTTTTTCAATGGGGTGCAAAACGTCCTGTCTCTTGTCTAGGAAAAATTGAGGAAATGTTAAAACATGAACAAATAATTAGTAAAGAAGAAATACATGTTCTACAAGGAGAGGTTCCAGGGCCATGCTTACTGAGTAATGTAACTGCTCAATTCATGGGACTATTAGCAGTCACTTGTAATTTAACAACAGATCATCCTGTTCTTCAAAAATATCCACAATTATGTGATGGTTTAGGAAAATTGAAAGACAAAGCAATAACTTTACACATAAATGAAACAATAAAGCCTGTAGCTTAATCTCTCAGAAGAGTCCCAATTCACATGCAAGCAAAAGTTGAAAAAGAAATCAAAACGCTATTAAAAGAAGACATAATTGAAGAAGCAAGACCCAACACCTTGGGTATGTCCCATTGTAATTGTTCCCAAAAAAGACACTGAGGGTACCAGAATTTGTGTGGACTTTAGAATTCCAAACACTGCAATTGAACAAGATAGATACGATATGATTAGCAATATTAATGGTGCAGTTGTTTTTTCCAAACTTGATTTGTGTAAGGGTTATCACCAACTAGAAATTGATAGTCAATCGAGATACGTTACAACATTCTCAAAACATTTGGGTCTTTTCAGATATAAACGACTAAACTTTGGCATATGCTCTGCTGCTGAGATATTTCAATAAGTCATAAAAAATATCATAAGACCTGTACAAAATAGCATGAACTATAGTGATGATATCTTAGTATTTGGAAAAAATCAAGAAGAACATGATTAATCTTAGATAATGTATGTCTACAACTTCTTAAAGCTTGACTAACTCTAAATCTTAAAAAATTTGAACTAAACAAAACCGAAATAACATTCTATGGGCATATATTTTCTCGTGGCGGAAGAAAGCCAGATCCTATGAAAATAGTTGCGTTAAATGCAATACAAAGACCCAAAGATATAACACAATTGAGATCATTCTTGGGAATGGCCAGTTATGGTGCGAGATATGTAAATAATTTTGCAACTCTACCCTCACTGCTCAGAGAGTTAACAAGAAAAGGTAGAAGATTTGAATGGAGTGAAATCTGTGAACAAGCATTCATAGAAATAACATCACAAATAACTATGGCAGCAAATTTAAAATACTTTGATCCAAATTTGTGTACGGAACTGGTAGTGGATGCCAGTCCTGTAGGGCTAGGTGTTATGCTTGTACAACACAAACCTGGAAGAGAAACGCCAAGATATGTAATATCTCATGCCTGCAAAAGTCTTTCAAAGTTTGAACAAAAATACTCCCAGCCTGAAAAAGAGAGTTTAGCGGTTGTATGGGCTTGCGAACATTATCAGGATTTTATCTATGGGAAACCTTTTGTAATATTAACAGATCACCACGCCTCATTTCCATTTTTGGGAACCCAAGAACAAAGATGCCTCCAAGGATAGAGAGATGGGAAATGAGATTAATGTATTAGGATTTCAGAATTATTCATAAAACTAGGAAAGAATACAATCCTGCGGATTATCTATCTAGACATCACTGTGAATCAAAAGAAAGACAACAGTTGGAGGCAGAAAAAGATATCTGTTTTTTAATAAAGTCAGCAATACCTGAAGTTATCTCGCAAAAAGAACTGATTGAAGCCACCCACTCAGATGATACCATTCAAGAAATAATCAAAGTTATACATGAGAACAACTGGAGATTAACAAATACTGCAAGTCGTTGTCGTGGGGCTGAGCCTTGCATTTCACACAGTGTTAAGTTGACATGAGTTCATTAGAAATGTTTCCTTCCTGCTGCCTTTTGCACACGGCACACACTTTATTAATTGTTTAGAGTTTAGCAGAGTGTTTTGCTTCACACGAGAATAATATGTTTTTCTACATTAGTAGCCTTGCTTGGTAAGCTTAGTCTGGACAGTGAGTGTTGAGGCCTTCAAGGTTATTTCAACACTGGTTATTGTTCGGACTGATCAGCGCACGTTCTAGACATAACACATATGCAGCTGTGGCCACCTCTGATATTGGCGCGTTTAATAATGCACTGCGTAGGCATGATCACACACACTTGGAGAACATTCGTATGCTGAGAGCTTGTGCAGAATTTAATGTGAGCCACTTCTGCTAAATACCAGAGATATGGGGCCACCTATGTAAACCTAAGAGACCTTCTGTAGATATAAAATTACCTACTAGCAAGGGAGGGTGAAATATAGGTATATTCTAAACCTGTTTCCATGTCCCTACTTCCTGGGCCAGAAGTAGGGTGTGGTTTTTATTCCCACTACTATCTGGTTCCCAAGAAGGTTTACCGTGCTCCCCTTCGGCCTTACCAGCGCCCCTGGGGTGTTCACGAAAGTGATGGCGGTGGTTGCAGCTCATCTGCGCAGATTAGGGGTGTCAGTCTTCCCCTATCTCGATGACTGGTTGTTGAAGGCAGGCTCGCCCCAGACAGTCGTCAGCCATCTCCAGACTACGGCCGACCTCCTGCACCTGCTGGGGTTTTCCATCAATGTGCCGAAGTCACACCTGAGTCCCTCTCAGAAGTTCCTCTTCATTGGAACGGTTCTGGATTCGGCGCAGTTTCGGGTTTATCCTCCCAAACAGCGGGTTCAGGATATTCAGGCTCTGATTCCGATCTTTCAGCCTTTATCCCGAGTCTCAGTCAGGTTGACGCTGCGGCTTCTGGGGCTGATGGCCTCCTGCATCCTTCTGGTGCATCACGCCCGATGGCGGATGCGGGCTCTGCAGTGGGACCTGAAGTTTCAGTGGGCCCAGCATCAGGGCAACCTGTCCGACCACATCCTGATCTTGGAGGGCACTGCAAGACAGTTGCAGTGGTGGCTCACGGACCGCGATTGGGTCAGTGGCAGATCCCTCTCCTTACCCCAACCGGAGCATGTAGTTGTGACGGATGCGTCCCTCCTGGGTTGGGGGGGCCACATGGGAGAGGCGGAGATCAGAGGCCTCTGGTACCCGACGGAGTCCCGGCTTCACATCAACCTTCTGGAGCTGCGGGCGATCCGGCTTGCACTGAAAGCCTTCCTTCCCTCTGTCCGGAGGAGTGTAGTGCAGGTGTTCACGGACAACGCCACTACCATGTGGTACTGCAACAAACAGGGTGGGGTGTGGTCGTGGACCCTTTGTCAGGAGGCTCTGTGCCTCTGGCAATGGCTGGAACACCAGGGCGTCTCCCTGGTGGTTCAACACGAGGCAGATTCTCTGAACGCCAGGGCGGACAAACTCATCCGTCGGTGCATGATGGATCACGAAAGGCGTCTGAACTCGGACGTGGCGCAAGGTCTCTTTCAGCAGTGGGGTGAGCCTAGGTTAGATCTATTCGCCACAGAAGAGAACGCGCGTTGGAATTTCCAAGGCGGCACCCGCTCTGAGACGCTTTTTGTCGCGAGTGGAGCTGCGGTCTGTTGTACGCCTTTCCACCTGTACCACTTCTGCCCAGAGTGCTGAAGAAGATCAGGCGCAACCAGGCCCAAGTCATCCTTGTGGCTCCGGACTGGGCATGAAGATACTGGTATCCCAAGCTACTCAGCATGTCAGTCGATCCCCTGATTCGTCTGCCTCTTCAGGAGGACCTTCTGTCGCAACAGCAGGGGACGGTCCTCCACCCGAACCTGTCCAGCCTCCACCTCCATGCGTGGAGATTGAGCGGCGGCAGTTGAGGCCATTTGACTTGCCTCCTGAAGTCTGTGATGTCATTCTGGCAGCCAGGCGTCCCTCCACAAAAACGGTATATGCCTGCAGGTGGAACAAATTTGTGGCATGGTGCACAGCAAAGTCTGTGGATCCACTCTCTGCCCCCCTTTCAGAGGTTCTCCTCTTTCTTCTTTCTCTTGCCCAGAAGGGCTCTGCTCTGGGCACTATCAAAGGCTGCCTCTCTGCCATTTCAGCCTTCTTAAGGCTTCATGATTAGCCTTCTCTTTTCAAGTCCCCTGTTGTAAATAGATGCTTGAAGGACATCACTCACATGTTTCCTCCTGTTCCTTTCGTGATGCCTCAGTGGGACTTGAATCTTGTTCTGACTTATCTGATGTGCGCTCCCTTTGAGCCACTTCACAATTGTCCTCTCCGTCTTCTTACTGTTAAGACTGCATTCCTGGTTGCCATCACCTCTGCCAGGAGGGTGAGTGAGCTCCAGGCTCTATCTTCTAAGCCTCCTTTCCTTTCTGTCCATCCGTACAAAGTTGTCTTGAGAACACGTCCCTCTTTCCTGCCCAAAGTGATTGTATGACGATCCATCGTCCCCAACGTCATCGCGGGAGTTCACATCGCGGCAATTACATCGCAAAGGAAGTTACACCGGCCATTTTCTCATCGGACGTAATTGCAACGCAAATGCGGCCATGTAATAGGATCGCGTGTCACATCGGCGTCTTTACATCGCGCGACATTTAGCTTGATTTTCTCCATTCTTTATTTTACTTAACAATGCAGTGACTTACTTTTTGGCGCCTGATCAAATGTGCTGGCTGTGGAATGCAAGGTGACATGGTTCCCTTTCTGAGGCAGGCATTAATTATCCAGTCGGCTGCAGCCAAACCAACTGTTGGAAAAAGGCATTTGAGTCGGTGGGGCCTTGGCGCTCAAAGAAGAAAAGTCTCGCTGGCGCATTAGCTCGTTTCAATGAAAAGGTGCAAACTGTGAATCGGGACCCCAGTGTTTACAGACTGTGCAGCACATATGTTTCTGCGTCTGTGTGCGCAGCTTTCACAGTTCCTCTGTGTTTGTGCTAATATTATGTGTATTTGTATCTTGCATGCATCACACCTAAGGTTCATGACAAATTAGATGGGCTTAGCATAGCTAACTAAATAAGTAACACAAGACATGTGAAAACAAAAATCACATGGCATCAACTACATCTTAACGGACACCAAAGATTAAAACAAAATTTAACAGGCATTCTGCCCACCTTTTAAAGAAAGATGTTATCTTGCAGATGAATGCCTGGTGAAAAAACACGTCATTTTGTTATGGGATCGTGCAGAATTGCAAGTTTTAAAAAAGTTGTGCCCACACGTTATTTACAAGAAATTATAAATTAATGCAATTTGCCGTGCAGTGAACGGTGTAAATCGGATATTGTGAAATTCCGATAGTTATAGGTTTGCCACAACGTGCAATAAATATCCTTATTCAGGCGGCCACATTTAGAAGGGTTTGGTGGAAGGTGAGAACACAAATACAATGTGAAGAGTCGCACACAACACCCAACAAAAGGCAGACTAGACACAGACCTGCCGCGGCCAAATTAAAAATTGATTGGCAGACAAGGAGAAACATTTGGGCTGTGGTTTTTGGTTGTCAATGTAACTATGGAAAATCAGGTTACTTGATCATGTCATTTGAAAATGCAGTATGATATACTTTCAGGAAGTGATTGACATTATTGGTAAGATGCACGTAGGAATAGTGACAAGGCAGGGCACCGAGGAAAAGTGAACACTTGGAGGAAAGGTAACACCAGAGTGGCGAAAACACACAGAGGTCTAGTTCGTAATCATACGCAGTGTCATCTTACTGATTTTTCGGGCCCCTGACAAAACATATTTTTTCGAGGCTCCTTGTTCGGAACTATTTTGAATTGCCTATTGTCTAATAATCCAAGCCTGCATTATGCCAAACATTGTAATGTATTTAAACCTGCACACAAAATAACTGAAGTGTGTCTTGTCAGAGGCACATGCATCCAGTCCGTTTTAATAAAGCGTTTGATTTGCATGCTTATTTTAGGCAAAGCCTAGCGTTGTAATATGCCATTAACATCGCATGCGTTGTAATTGCATGCGATGTTAATGACATCGCGCCGTCGTAGCATGCGTACTAAAAGCATGCGATGTGAACGACGAAGCGATGTCAAAGTCGCGGTGCGATAGCACCGCGATGTTTTGACCCCGATGCGATGGGTGTTTCCCGCCCAAAGTAGTCACAGCCTTCCACATCGGGCAGTCCATCACCTTGCCCACTTCCTTTCCGCCTCCGCGTTGTGAGTTGGCCTGATATGTGATGGCCACTATTCTAGTGGGCACCCTGTATCAGTCCAAACAACCCTTATGGTGATGGTTGTAAAGTCAACCTTATAGACCAGCTATCCTAGTCGTAGCATGGACAAAGCAGTCTTAGGCTAAAACTTCAGAGAGCATGTGAAGCCAGCTGTTTTATCATATGTAACCCTTTGAATACCAAATGAAAGGACACCACACAGGTTATATAGAAAATATATATGTATTTATTACTAACACAACCCCTCTGAACTCTTTATGAGGTCAGGGGACGAAGCACATAACAAGATACTTAATTATCAGACAATAAGTTGCACAAAATACAGTCTAGCCCTAGTGGCGTTGCAAACCATATACTAAAATAGTGGTATAACAACCACGTCATGAACAGGGAGTAGGCCTAGGGCCTAGTGAATCGCTGGGGCTACGCTGAGCTAACAAGAGTTAAGAAGCAGGAGGCCCACGGGATGCGTGTGCAGTGTCTAAACACACACGCGAGTTACCATAGGGATACAATGGGAACGTAAGAGTTAGAAACTAGTTGATTTAGGGCACTTCCGGATGGACTAGGAGAAAGCTACTGAAAACTAGGACATTAGGATAGTCAATACCCACAGGAGCACCGGAGTACTCGCATTACCTCACCCACAGGAGCCGGGTGCATAGGTGTCAAGTTGTGTCGGGTTTCGTCGCTGAATCCTATGGAGACCTGTAAAAATATGCTTCAGGTGGCCAGGAGAGAAGTGTCCGGTTGGATCCAAGGGTGGATCGAGGATGAAGAGTACCTGAAAACAGAGGGGACAGAGTCTGGGTCACTAGCCAGTGACCAGGAAGGAACCAGGAAGGAACCAGGCGATGTCGCGAAGCAATCAGATGATGTCGTGAAGCTTGTCTCTGCAGCCACGTGGACCAGGAGGCGTCAACGACGACCAGGAGCTGGATACGGACTGTCCCACGAAGGGTCTCGCTGTCGGCGGTGTCGGCTTCCGGATTGGAGTCAACAGGCCTTGGCAAATGCAACCCACGCAGGAATCGAATATTCGCTCCGAGGCAGACCAGCAAGGTCTGGGGAGCTTCTCCTGTTCAAGGAAGCAGGAGCAAGCCTGGAGCAACCAGGCAAGCGGTGCAAATTCAAAGGTTCGCCTTCACAGAGGCCACTAGCCAATGCGCAAGGGACCGGAAAGGCGCGTCGAGCACAAAAACACAGGCAGGCCCCACTCGGCACTCGATGAGTGTGGAGGGCTGTGCGTTGGTGCAAAAGGTGCTCGTGGCTGGGACTTCTCAATCCCCAATGCACAACTTCGAGGGTGCCTCAGAAGCTGCACAAGTAGCAAGAAGCATGTTTTCCAAGATGTCCGGTTCCACGTCTCTCGTCGCCTCCACGGGTCTCAGCTTTGCTGTGGCTGTGGATCGGGGTCAGAGAAGTCTGGAAGTCCAGTTCCTGTCTGGCTCTGTGCTCGGGCTCCGGCGGGAGCGTTGACAAAGCAAACCGGCAAGTCGCTGTTGGTGCCTGTTTGCACAGGGTGGTCACTCCTTGACCACAAGGGAGATTCTTCAGTCTTCTGGTTGCAGTAGAATGTCGAAGGTCCCGAGTTTTGTTTCAAGTTTCAGTTCAGGATAAATCTAATATCTCTAGACTCAGCTCCTACCTTTATACTAATCAAAGGGGCTGGATTACCTGCTAGGTCCCTCCTATGGGTTGGACCAGGGAAGGGGGTGGTTACACCCCTTTCCCTTTGTCCAGTTTCGTGCCAGAGCTGGGGCTGGCGTTCCCCAGCAACTGGTTTGAACCGGGCTATGCATGGAGCACCTTGTGTGCCCCAGTCAGTGTCTCATTTCATTCAGCCCTCCCTGCCCCAATACACTAAGGCCTGTCTGGGGTGGTGCTAGCACCTCCCAAGGCAGGAAATCTATTGTCCAAGCCTCCCTCGCTGGAAGGACTCCCAACAGCAGGAGGTCAGACTTGTGTCTGTGACAGCAGCATCCATTTTGTGACGCTGAGGCTCTGGTTAACTTTAACCGGGATTAACAGAAACTACATGTCTTCTCCCTCTAGAAGGGTGGAATGCTACCCCCGCCGCCAGAACTGGCGGGGGGTAGTATTCCAAAGCGTATGACACCTTACACGACATGTTTTGATAAAGCCAAACCAAAGTTAGCATTAACCGCGAGGATTATAATGCACTTAAGAGTATATGGTATGGCTATATCATAGAACAGCTATTAGGACATGATTCAGAAAGCTGCAGACAGGCTCAGCTCATGCTAGAGCACCATCTCACATAAAACCAAGCACTCTGCCCTCAGGATTGTTAAGGCCTGCCATAGGAGTGACTTATAGGTGTATATGTGTCTATATATCAGGTTAGATATAGGTATACTATATCTAAAGCAAAGGGTGATTACACCACCTTGCCCCAGCTGAGTGATCAGAAAGTTGTGTCAATTTGGATGGCCAGCCAGGGGTGGCATAATTCATGCTGCAGCCCCTGGTAGGCCTTGAATGCCCCTATTCCCTGGGTACCTATGGTACCCTATACAGGGGCTCACAAAGGTGCCCCAATATCCAATTAGGTACGTACCTAAAGTACATGGAGTCCAGTTTATAGTGAGAGCAGATAGCCTGGGGCCCTGATTAGCAGGATCCCAGGCCAACTAAGTCGAAAACCAGCTAAACACTAGGCAAAAAGTTGGGGGTAACCATAGTCAGATATCCATCCTCCCACACGCGTCCCTCGAAAGAGGAAGAGAGGCTCCACCGTCTGGACCCAAAACGTGCGATCTCATTCGTCTGGACCGCACTCGCCCGTTCCGGGCGGATGACCAGCTCTTTGTTGGTTACGTGGGTGCCAAGAAAGAATGGGCGGTGCACAAACGAACCATTTCTCGATGGGTCGTTTTGTGCATAAAGGATTGTTATTCACTGGCTAAAAAGGAGCCTCCTGTGGGGCTGCGTGCCCATTCCACTCAGGCCACGGCGGCTACTACTGCCCTGGGTCGGGGAGTCCCCTTGCAGGACATCTGTCAGGCAGCTACGTGGGCCTCGCTGCACACATTCGCTAGACACTACTGCCTGGACAGCCAAGTCCGGAGAGATGGCTTTTTCGGCCGTTCTGTTCTCCAGGACTTTCTGGTGTGATCATTGGTTCGCAGTCCCACTACCGGGGTTAGTATTGCTGGGGTATCTATTGTAAGGTAAGGAATCTAACACTAACCTGTTTCGTTCAGATGCACAAGTTACTTACCTTCGGTAACAATATATCCGTAAAAAACAGTAGTTAGTGTGAGATTCCTTACTGCCCCACCCATCCTTCCCGTTCTACGAACCGATATCTAGGGTTAAGGTTCTACCCTTTGAGGGCCCTAGTTTCATGGCACCAGTGTCGGTTTTTATCATGGCTCTGCGTTTCTGGCGCCGAAAAGCTGTGTATAAGAACTGACGTCAGCGCGCGAGGGTGGCGTCTAAGTACTCCGACGACGTCATTCCGGCGCTAACGATGGCCGCGGAGCTGCAGAAGACGCCTACTGACGCGCAGGGGTACTGCTACGCAAAACTTTCCGGCTCCAGTCTGATGCCTGGGGATATTCTAAGGTAAGGAATCTAACACTAACTACTGTTTCTTACAGCTATATTGTTACCGAAGGTAAGTAACTTGTGCTTTAAGTAGAATCATTACCCTTTCCAAACATTTGGAATGCACGATGTATGCCTTGGGACATCATTGCATGCATGGTCCATCATGGTCAGGGAGTCCCAGCGCGCTGGCCACCAGGAGTTGGACCAGGCTGAAGGGGTGGGTACCACGGTGAGTAATTCGTTCTTGTCTGAGTTGAGCTTGAGGCGGTTGTCTTACATCCATGTAGCGACGGCCTTCATTCCACTATGGAAGTTGGTTCTGGTGGTTCTGGGTTCATTGGTGAGGGAGAGGATCAGCTGTGTATCGTCGGCGTAGGAGATCATGTTGAGGCTGCGGCTTCTGAAGATGGCAGAAATGGGAGCCATGTAGACACTGAAGAGGGTAGGGGGCAGGGAGGAACCTTGGGGAACTCCACAGCTAATCTCCGTAGGTTCTGAGAGCAACAGTGGTAGTCTGACTCGCTGGGTCCGGCTGGTGAGGAAGGAGTGGATGCAGTCCAGGGCCTTGTCATGGAAACGAGCATCGTGGAGTTTAGTGATTAGGGTGCGGCGGTGTTGAAGGTGACTGGGTGGTCTAGCAGGATGTGGGCTGCCTTCTCACCCCGGTCGAGGAGGGAACGGATGACAACTGAGGCGGCGAGGGGTGCAGTGTCTGTGCTGTGGTTGCTTCGGAAGCCGCATTGGGAGTTGTCCAGGACGTGGTTCACTTTAAATGAACTCTGAGGGCTTGGCCTTGATGGCCTTCTCTACGACTTTGGCTGGGAAGATGAGGAGAGAGATCAGTTGAAGTTCTTGAGGTCCAACAGGTCTGAGGATGGCTTCTTCAGCAGGGTGTTGATCTCTGCAAGTTTCCAGTCTGCGGGGAAGGTGGGGGTTTCGATGGAGCAGGTGATGGTGCGGCAAAGCTAGGCGGCAAGTATGGCAGCTGATCTGGGGAAAATGTGCTACGGGCATGGGTCCTTCGGGCTCCTGGGTGGATGCTCTTCATGGTCTTGAGTGTGTCCTCTGTGGTGAGCAGGGTCCAACAGGTCTGTTGGAGGGGCGGCTTGGTTGTGTGTGATGATGGCGGGCATAGCAGCCTGGTCTATGGTGTCAAAGCAGTGGTAGATCTTCCTGATCTTGTGGTGGAAGAAGGTGCCAAGTTTGTTGCTGAGGTCTTGAGAGGGGGGCACATCTGTGGTCTAGCCCTTGATGATGGTGAAGAGTTCTTTGCTGTTGTACGTGCTGGTGTTGATTCTGGTTTGGAGGGCCATTTTCTTTGTGGTGTTCAGGAGGAGGTGGTGAGCATTGACGGCGGATTTGCAGGTAGCGTGATTTTCCAGGGCTTTGTTGCTCCTCCATAATTTTTCGAGACGTCTTCAGGTGCGTCTGGACTCATGGAGGGCTGGGTTGAACCAACTGGCTGCTTGGAGAGTTGTTTGCCTGGTCTTCTCTTCGGTCTTCTCTTCAGGGGTGCCAGGGTATCTGCGTAGTTGGAGATCCATTTGTGGAGGTTTCATATTGCGGTGTTGGCATCCGTAGGTGTTGGTGAAGTGGATGTGCCGAGGTAGTTGACGAGAAGTTCTTCGGCAGCCTTGGTCTAGCTGATGTGGGGGTGTGATGATGATGGTGGTGCCCGGTGGGCATGTCGAAGGCAAAATGTACGCAATGATGGTCGGTCCAGGGGAGTTTAGTGATGTGGCTCTAGCTGATGTTCCTGCTGGTGGAGAAGATGGGGTTGAACGTATGTCCGGCTGTGTGGTTTGGTGCAGTTACTAGCAATTTGAGACCGATGTAGTTGTGGCCTCTGAGTAGGATGTAGTTGGTGGATGCGAGGGCGTGGTGTGCAATGCAGAGTGTGGTGTTGAGTTGGTCGGTATCTGGGAGTAGAGGTCTTCCATGGTCGTCGTTGAGCTGCTAGAGTGCATGGTCATTCAGAGCGTTCTTTTGTGGACGATGCCGATGCCTCTTCCTAGTCGGTCAGTCCTTGCGGGGGATTTTATAGCCTTCGTGGTTGGCGATGTCCGATCCGGAGCAGGGGTTGGTCCATATTTCTTTGCCAAAAGTGATGCCAAGAGAGGCGGGTTCGAGGAGGTCCCAGATTTCTGTGGCTTGTTTGTGTAGGGACTGCACGATAAGGAGGATGCAGTTGAGCCAGACAGGTGCGCTGTCGGTCGGCTGGGTGGCTAGAGGAGCTGGCGTTATGGCGTGACTGAAGGTGCGATTGCAGTTCCGGCAGTCGAAGGGTCCAAGAGTCTTCTTCCATACTTCTAGATGGCAGGTGGCGTGTCGTCCTGGGTTGAGAGGTAGGAGGAACCTGCTGGCCTTGTAGCAGTGGGGTATCCAAGAGGTAGGGTCCCTGGCACAGTCGTGCCTGCTGTGTGCCTCCTCAGCTGCTGCCATTAAGTAGTGCTGCGAGGACTGAAAGAGCTGGGAGGTGGGAAACGTGGGAGCGGTAAAGGACACTGGAGGGGGGAGGGCGGTGGAGGATCACAGCGATAATGAGGGAGAGGGCATAAAAAACAGACGAACAGAGAGGAAAAAACAAGAAATAAGAAAGCAAGAGGAAAGCAAGGCAGAGAGAGTAAAGAGTACTAAAAAACTGAGAGAGGGGCAGAAAACAGCAAAAGAGGGACGGGAGGGACGGGAGGGCAGTCAAGCAGCTGAGCCGTGATGCTCTACCCTTTTACCACCATGGATGAGGTGCAGGCAGGAGCCTGCAGGTGGAGGAGGGCCTCGAACTCCTGACCTCTGGGTCAGAGGTTCCAGCAGCAGAAGGGGACCGCAGCAGCAGCTACCAGACGTTGCTGCGCCGTGGAGGGGGGGGCGTGGTCAGCCAGCAAACATGGTGGACGAGACTTCTTGGAGCTCCGTCCACGGGGCCCCTAATCTCCTGCATTTATCCTATGGAGGTGCTCGCCTGTGTCCCTGCTGAGCAGAGCCGGTTAAAGGAAACACTGAGGAGCCATCGTGGGGCAGCGACTCCCAAATTGAGACTGCGGAGGCACCGAAACCGCGTCGGAGCAGCGGTGACGCCGCCCAGGGGGCAGAGGCGCAAAAACTCCCCTGGAGCCTCGGCGCCCCTTTGGCGGCCCCTGCACAGCTGCGGAGACCGCGCTCGGCGGAGGCAGAGATCGCCTTGGGCTCGGATACTCGGGGACTGCTGCACGAGTAACACCTGCAGGGGAAGGCCGGACCCTGTGGCTGGCGGCATGTGAGGTGAGCCGCGGCAGGCCCCCGGGGACATTGGTGAGCGGCCGACGACACCCGGGCGGATCGGAAGGGGCCTGCGGCCGGAGAGACGACGAGGATTGGGGGCGGCAGGACCCGGAGCGCCTGCAGCTACGGGCGGAGAGACACGGAGGTCTGATGCGGTGAGCTTCACGGCCTTGGGGCTCGGCGTGACGGACTCCTTGCGCACTCCCCGGGCTGCTGACTAACTGGGGGTGCTGAGGAGCCGGAGTGCGACAGGTGGCTGGCGCTCCTAAGGACAGACGGTGAAGAGGGAGGTGGGGGGCTGCCCTGAGACACCTGCAAGACGGCGCTGACACGAGGGGACCTGCTGACTGCCTGGGCAGGCATCGGTGGAGTGCTGGGGAACCCCCGCGACGCGGCACGGGAGGCGGACTACAGGGTCGCTGCACATCTGGGGAGACATCCTGTTACCAGCGTGAGCCCACTGGGTGGCGGCCCTTGCTCCGGGTGCCGGGCACTGGACTCTGACCGGGGGGGGCTGCCCTGTAGTTGCTGCCAGCATTGCAAGACTACCCGAGGGAGGGCCACACTCAAGTCTGGGGACCGCCATATCCGAGCTGCATCCCGCGGGGCCTCAGACCACTGGGACGGTGCGCCACTGCATAGAGTCGGACGGGCCGGCTGAGGACACTGGGCACAGGAGGAGACTTTCGGTATCAGCCGAGTGGCGGCGGCATCGTGGCGAGCCTTAACGGGGAGCGGAAGCCAGGCATGCCCGGGCCTGGGCGCCATTTTGCGTCAGGCGCCATTTTGAACTGTGCCACAACGAGCGGACTCTGCCCTAGGGGCGGCTCGAACATCGCGCTTGGACGCCAACGCCCAGGGGCCGTGCTGGGTGCATCATACCCATCCCCCTGCACTGCCGAAGCTGCTGTGTCCATAGGTGCGAGGCACTGCCGGAGGATGCTTACGCTCCGGGAGGCACGCGCACAAGAAAGCTGGGGCTGGGCTGGGAGCCGACTCACCCCTGGGACTTTTGAAGAGCCCCCTGGCAGTGACAGCTCGCCTCTTCAGTTGGCTCTCTCCCGGACCTGCTGCCGCACTACTCGAGTTGGCGAGTGGCCCCCCCACTCAGCACTGGCAGCTAGACACTGCGCGTTGATGCCAACAGCACAGCAGTTGGCGATGGGCAAGCTAAGGGGCCAATCCCAACTGAAGCAGCAGGCGACAGGTGACCTAGGCCCCACGCAGGAACGCGTACGGGATGAAATAGAGCCTACAGCAGCCCTGGCTGCCAAGTTGGACTCTGTTCTGGCAGCTGTGGAACGCATCGGAACCACTCTGGAGCAAACCAAAATGTCCTTTGAAGCCCGGATCGACAAAGTCACCTCTGACTTCACACTACTGCACGCGGACCATCGTAAACTGACGGAATCAGTTGCCACTCAGCGCCAATCAGTCCAGGAGCTGCAACCGGTGATGCAAAGCCACACCTCTGCACTACAGGACTTAATTGACAGGGTCCACGCGCTGGAGGACCTGCAGAGGACGCGGAAGGGCGCTCTCGGCGCAGTAACGTCCGGGTGGTCGGACTGCCAGAGGGAGAGGAAGGGACGGACCCGGAGCAGTACACGGAGGCCTGGTTGCAGACACTTGTGCCGCCTGGAGCGCTGTTGTTGGAAATGGGATCCCCGGCTGACCAGGGCTTTCGCCAAAGTCAGTCAGAGACCACCACACCCAAGTCAGGGCAAGGGAGTTACACGCCAAGATAACCCCTACTCACCCTCTAGGTAACGTGGCGCGAGCAGCAAGGCTAAACTTGGAGGCGATGTAAGTTAAGTATTTGCGCACGCACCCCAGCAACAACACCCAGGACCCACCACAAAGGAAACTCCACACAAGGTTATATAAAAATAGCCTTTGTATTACACCAAAACACATTAGATAAAACACACTTTACAATGTGTCAGAGGCACGGGCAGAATTTACAAGGGATTATTTACAAGACAGGGCCACCTGGACCACTGTCAGGAATCAGCACTTTTAGGAGTAACAATACAATACTTGTAGGCCTAGAACTTAGAACATAGCCTATCAGACAGTACCTTCCGTCCTGGTTGCACGGGATAATGCGAGTGACCTCCTTAGTAAGCTTGAGTGGGCGACCCAGCGAAGCGGCGCGGCTCAGGGGAGAGCGGCGCTGCTCGAGGCTTGGACGGGCTGCCGGCACGGTACAAGCGTTTCTCTGGGGCGACCAATGTGTGCGGCTCAGAAGAGGAGGGGGAGGCAGGATGCGGGCGACCCAGCGAAGCGGCGCGGCTCAGGGGGGAGCGGCGCTGCTCGAGGCTTGGACGGGCTGCCGGCACGAGCTGCCGAGGGGAACGAGCGAGGCACACTTCAGCGAGGCCCCAGGGGCCAAGGGAGATCAGACAAGTCCCAGCAATTTGGCAGGGAAGGCACCATAGAGTCCACTGGTCCTGGGACTCTGGTCAGGGGGCAAGCTTAGTATCAAGCCCTTGGGATCACTTATAACAGAAGATCACTGTAACACAAAATAGGACATAAAGCACAAAACCAGTACCCACTGGTGACTGGTAAGTCCCCCCTACGCAATCCTAACCACCCTAGGAACAGGTCACGCAGGGAACCAGGACCTTACTAGCACCACCTGCACTAGCAAGAACAACCACCTCAGTATCACAATACAAGTAGGGGCATAGACCTGGGGACAAAACACATGATGCAGAACCTACATTCAGCGGTGTAAGGAACACATGACGCATCAACACACGTTCAGCGGTGTAAGGAACAGGGCACATAATGTATCAACAACACATTCAGAGGTGCAGAACACAGGGTGCGCAAAACATACTACACATTGTACATTTCCTAACACCCAAAAGCAATAGGACATAGATCATAACAGCATCTAAACCTTTAGCGTAGAACTCACAAAGTCCAGGTTGCGCCACTGCGCCAAGACCTAAACGTAGCAGCTGCCCACTACTTGCTGGGCAGCTGAGGGACAGAACAGGGGGGCCTAAACGCTGCAGCTGGCACTAAATGCTGCGCAGCTGGGGAAAGGCCCGGGATGAAGGAGTGCGCCTCACTCCTAAAGTCCACAGTGTATGTCCCTAGGGAAAGAAATACCTACACGGTGCAGCTGCCCACTAATTGCTGGGCAGCTGGAAGACAAATCTGCGCCAGGGGCCCTCACTGGCCCCTCGGGAACACTGCGCCACATTGAGCCATCTGGCTTCCAAAATTACTGGGCACCTGAGCCTCTCAGGGCTCAACAAATATGCCCCCATGAGCCTCACTGGGCTTGCACTGCAAGGAATGCCCGGAGCCTCACAGGCTCGAAATAGGGATGCTGCTGAGAGCCTCTCTGGCTCCAAATATGCATTGCCGTTGGAGTCCCCCTCTCTGGGGACTCGGAGTGAACAAACTGCAGGAGTGAACAAACTGCAGCAACCAAGAGCCTCTCGGGGCCCGGGGAGCAAGTGGGGCACCTGGAGCCTCCTCGGGCTCCCAAAACAACTAACTCCGCGGAGGGGAGGGGGCGGGCACCGGCAATGTGCCCCGACGCCCCCCCCCTCTCTTTAGCACACACCCGGCCCCCACTCACCGGTCTGCCCTCACAGGGACGTCTTCTCCATGCGGCGGGCTCTCAGTGTCCAGGCGGCGGCAGCGCTCGGCGGGGCTCTCTCTCCTCATGGGAGCCCCGCCTTCCTCATGCGCCCGCTTCGCTGTTCCCCGGTCCCCCATCTCGGGACCGGGCCTTCAATGGCTCGCGCTTTGCCTGGTTGGCGGCCCCGGGGCTCCCCTCAGCTCATGGGAGACCCGGGCCGCAGGTAGACTTCACTTCTCTCCTTCGGGGCAGCGCTGGCCAATCACAGCGCGGCGGCGGGCGGGACTTCCTCCGGCAAACCGGAAGTCCCGCCCCGCATCAGGCACCGTAGTGCCTGACTTCCTGTTTTGCGGCGCTCGGGCCGCGGCGGTGATTCTCGGGGGCATTTACGAGGGGTGGCCTCCCTCGAGGGGCATTTAAAAGGTACCAGCGAGGTGGGCACTCGCTCAGGACCAGATAAACGGGGTGGCACCCGCAATTTAAGAATAGAGCGCAACGAAGCACTCTGGGGCACCAAAGGGGGCAGGAGCGCTTCCCTCCGAGGGAAAACGACAGCGCTCTGCCCAGGCAGGCAAAGTAAAGCGCTCACGGGGCGCTAAGGGCAGCCACAGCCCTGGGGCAATAATCCAGCGCTCCCTGAGAGAAGGAAGCGCTTCCAGGCGCTAGGGCAACAGCCAACAATCAGGTCCTGGTAGAGTCCAGGACTGCAGAAGTCCAGGGGCTGGGCAGGGCTCAGGGAGGCAAGCCATCCCTGAGCCCAAGCAGCAGCACGCCCCTGGAAAGATTCAAGTTGGGAACAAGAACATTTTTCAAGAGGTCACAGCCTCTTTTTATACACCTTTTCCCTTTGTCTTTAGGTGCAGGGTGGGGGCAGAACCAGTCGCAGCTGGTCTGGGAGTACTGTTGATGGCCCAACCACCCATTCTATTCACAGGCAGGGCTAGGGTCATCAGTCACACCACAGGGGGGCGGAGCCAGCATTGTGTGGGGAAAACCCAGCCCATCCAGGACACAGGTACACTCCTCCCACACATCACTCATGCTAATCTCCCACTCACCACCGGGGCAGACCCACACAGACTTCCTGGAGCCTGGCATCCCAGCCAGCTCCAGCCAATCACACGGCAGCACCCTCACAGCACACGTACAGCCATGTCTAGAAATGGCGCTTCCCTACTAGACACATACATGCGGCATACACCATCTCGCAGCATTCACTCCCCCGAGTTCACACATACCAAACTTGACCATGCACACCTCACGCACCAGGAACTACCAGGGACACAGACATTCCCCATGCATTCCTATGGGAGGGCAGGCCAATCTCACCTACGCACTCAGGGAGAGCACGCACTTTACACTGCGCCACAGTGTCAAAGTGCGCAAAGAACAGAAATCACTATAATTTAAGGCAAAAAGTTCAGGGGTGAACCTGCCACAAGGCCCAAGTCCAACACAACCCCCTTCCAGCCAAAACGCAGGGGAGACCAATCACCACCGTGATGGACTTCCCTGCTTGGGGCGATAGAACACGGACGCGGGCCCGCACTGCAGGGACACCCTCCGGTTCTACGCCAAGTTAATCCATAAGACAAGCACATCCTTAAAAAAACAGGCCCAACTAGGCTACCCCACTGGTACTCCTTAGTTGTCCACGGCTAGGACCAGGCCCTAGGCCACCTAGATACCACTGGTCCTTGCCAATCCACAGAGTGGGGGGTAGTAACCCCTGGCCTACACTAGCCACTCTCCACTCCCTTTCTCAGTGTAGTTCCAAACTACCACTGATCCTTCAACCTAGGGTCCGCACCCTTAGACTGACCAGAGGTCACGGGCAAGAATGCCCCACCCTACCTCTACTTCTGAAGCACCCTCCAGAACACAACTCTCCCACCAGTTTAGGACCTTACTTCCTCAGCAGCAGTGACCACGGTCAGACCAGCACAAGAACGGTGTAGTGAGGCATCGCACTTTGCGGGTCGCCAGATGCGGCGCAGGCGGCGGCTCACGGACCGCGTCGAGACGGGGACGGCGAGCGGCATAGGCTGCGCGGCCGAAGGCAGACGCGGCTCAGTGCGGTGCCTACAGAACACCAGGCTGGTCATGACAGAGTCACAGCTCCCTTAACTGGTCCACCACCTGGGATTCAAATTCACCGGATGCACAGGGGTCAGACTCCCTCTGACCCCCTTCCAGAGTTCTGCACCCTCCCACTGTAGAACAGGGTCCCTCCACTTAAGGTAGGCCCCACCTGCTCTCAGGGTAGTACCACAACACTCAGCCAAGAACCCTAAAGATCCCTGCTAGGCCTGTACCACCCCTTCTGGGAAACACAGGGTCTCTTCACTTAAGATGAGCCCCACCTGTGTTCACAGGGGTACCCCTAGAAGACAAACCGGCCAGGACACTGGCTACAGTCGCCCTGCCGTCCAGGACAGGCAACACCTGACCCTGGCTCCCCAACCTAGGGACGCTACCCTTTGGTTAGATGCCTGGCGCACCAGGACTTCTACAAGTTGAAAACAAAAATCTAAGACTTTCTCTCCTCCTTCAGCAGCAAGGCAACCACTGCAGGTCAATACCCCATACAGCTTACCCGGTTCCTTCTCTTCAGGCAGGAGTTCCCTCTTGTAACTTCAGGACACTACATACAGTTGCCCTTACGTCCAGATCCGGAAACACCGGCTACTGGCTCCCCAACCGAGGGACGTACCCTTTGGTCAGATGCCTGGCGCACCAGGACTTCCTTGAGGGTGACACAACTAATGTGTCGTGTACAAGTCTGCCTGACACTCAGGACAGAAGTGGCATCACCATGGTCACTCACTGGCGACACAACCCTTCTGGCTGGCCCCTGACCCACTGGCTTTTCCACTGGGGAACCTATCCCCCTCGCACCCCTTCATCTGGACTTCTGCACCCTCCCAACTGGAGCGGTACTGCCAGACACCAGAACTACTGGAACCCTGGTTACAGAGGCTCCACGTTCTCCAGACACTCTGGAAGATCCTCCTCAAATGACCTATTGGTACAGCCTAGGCCCCCGACCTGATGTTCCCTTCAGAAACATTCCAGGCCCTGACACTGGGTTTCGGGCACCTGGAGACATGCAGTCCCACCCACTCCTTCTCCTCTTGAGACAGGACGTGAGCCCCTACACCGAGACCTAGCTGGGCTACACTGAACCTCTTCCACCACGCTGGGCTGGAAGACACCTCAGACACTCCTTTTGGAATCACTCCATCCCCTATGCCTCTCTCCTCCCAGAACATTACCAACTCTCAAAATTCTGTCTCTCAACAGACCACAGAAATCAAAAAGCAGGCTCCACTGTCTGCAGACGTTCTTGGGAAAAGTTCAACACACAGGACTTGAATATCTGAGCAAAACTAGCATTCAGCAAGCTCCCCATCCAGAGAACTCACAAACACATCCAGTGCCACACACCATTCATCTACACACACCCCTCCCCAGACTGGTAAGGCAGTTTCTACCACCCCTGACTTCTCAACCTGACCACACTTGACACAGGTACCATTACTCCAGGGCAGGGACGGGGGACACATGCACTGGACACACTTATGCTGCCACCACTGGATCCCACCCTTCTGGTGAATCCAGAAAACACACTGCACTTAGGGGGATGATCTACATCCCGAGCTAGGGACACCTAACTCAAGTGCACAAGAAACACATTTCCACAGAAATGACATTTTCAGCAAACTTAAAACAATAATCCCCACAATGTTTTTATCTAAAATGCAGAGTTTTGTGGTATGGCCAGTTACTACTAAGGTACAACGCAAACACAAATCCTTATCCCACCGCTTGCCGCCAATGTTGGAAATGGGATCCCCGGCTGACCAGGGCTTTCGCCAAAGTCAGTCAGAGACCACCACACCCAAGTCAGGGCAAGGGAGTTACACGCCAAGATAACCCCTACTCACCCTCTAGGTAACGTGGCGCGAGCAGCAAGGCTAAACTTGGAGGCGATGTAAGTTAAGTATTTGCGCACGCACCCCAGCAACAACACCCAGGACCCACCACAAAGGAAACTCCACACAAGGTTATATAAAAATAGCCTTTGTATTACACCAAAACACATTAGATAAAACACACTTTACAATGTGCCAGAGGCACGGGCAGAATTTACAAGGGATTATTTACAAGACAGGGCCACCTGGACCACTGTCAGGAATCAGCACTTTTAGGAGTAACAATACAATACTTGTAGGCCTAGAACTTAGAACATAGCCTATCAGACAGTACCTTCCGTCCTGGTTGCACGGGATAATGCGAGTGACCTCCTTAGTAAGCTTGAGCGGGCGACCCAGCGAAGCGGCGCGGCTCAGGGGAGAGCGGCGCTGCTCGAGGCTTGGACGGGCTGCCGGCACGGTACAAGCGTTTCTCTGGGGCGACCAATGTGTGCGGCTCAGAAGAGGAGGGGGAGGCAGGATGCGGGCGACCCAGCGAAGCGGCGCGGCTCAGGGGGGAGCGGCGCTGCTCGAGGCTTGGACGGGCTGCCGGCACGAGCTGCCGAGGGGAACGAGCGAGGCACACTTCAGCGAGGCCCCAGGGGCCAAGGGAGATCAGACAAGTCCCAGCAATTTGGCAGGGAAGGCACCATAGAGTCCACTGGTCCTGGGACTCTGGTCAGGGGGCAAGCTTAGTATCAAGCCCTTGGGATCACTTATAACAGAAGATCACTGTAACACAAAATAGGACATAAAGCACAAAACCAGTACCCACTGGTAACTGGTAAGTCCCCCCTACGCAATCCTAACCACCCTAGGAACAGGTCACGCAGGGAACCAGGACCTTACTAGCACCACCTGCACTAGCAAGAACAACCACCTCAGTATCACAATACAAGTAGGGGCATAGACCTGGGGACAAAACACATGATGCAGAACCTACATTCAGCGGTGTAAGGAACACATGACGCATCAACACACGTTCAGCGGTGTAAGGAACAGGGCACATAATGTATCAACAACACATTCAGAGGTGCAGAACACAGGGTGCGCAAAACATACTACACATTGTACATTTCCTAACACCCAAAAGCAATAGGACATAGATCATAACAGCATCTAAACCTTTAGCGTAGAACTCACAAAGTCCAGGTTGCGCCACTGCGCCAAGACCTAAACGTAGCAGCTGCCCACTACTTGCTGGGCAGCTGAGGGACAGAACAGGGGGGCCTAAACGCTGCAGCTGGCACTAAATGCTGCGCAGCTGGGGAAAGGCCCGGGATGAAGGAGTGCGCCTCACTCCTAAAGTCCACAGTGTATGTCCCTAGGGAAAGAAATACCTACACGGTGCAGCTGCCCACTAATTGCTGGGCAGCTGGAAGACAAATCTGCGCCAGGGGCCCTCACTGGCCCCTCGGGAACACTGCGCCACATTGAGCCATCTGGCTTCCAAAATTACTGGGCACCTGAGCCTCTCAGGGCTCAACAAATATGCCCCCATGAGCCTCACTGGGCTCGCACTGCAAGGAATGCCCGGAGCCTCACAGGCTCGAAATAGGGATGCTGCTGAGAGCCTCTCTGGCTCCAAATATGCATTGCCGTTGGAGTCCCCCTCTCTGGGGACTCGGAGTGAACAAACTGCAGGAGTGAACAAACTGCAGCAACCAAGAGCCTCTCGGGGCCCGGGGAGCAAGTGGGGCACCTGGAGCCTCCTCGGGCTCCCAAAACAACTAACTCCGCGGAGGGGAGGGGGCGGGCACCGGCAATGTGCCCCGACGCCCCCCCCCTCTCTTTAGCACACACCCGGCCCCCACTCACCGGTCTGCCCTCACAGGGACGTCTTCTCCATGCGGCGGGCTCTCAGTGTCCAGGCGGCGGCAGCGCTCGGCGGGGCTCTCTCTCCTCATGGGAGCCCCGCCTTCCTCATGCGCCCGCTTCGCTGTTCCCCGGTCCCCCATCTCGGGACCGGGCCTTCAATGGCTCGCGCTTTGCCTGGTTGGCGGCCCCGGGGCTCCCCTCAGCTCATGGGAGACCCGGGCCGCAGGTAGACTTCACTTCTCTCCTTCGGGGCAGCGCTGGCCAATCACAGCGCGGCGGCGGGCGGGACTTCCTCCGGCAAACCGGAAGTCCCGCCCCGCATCAGGCACCGTAGTACCTGACTTCCTGTTTTGCGGCGCTCGGGCCGCGGCGGTGATTCTCGGGGGCATTTACGAGGGGTGGCCTCCCTCGAGGGGCATTTAAAAGGTACCAGCGAGGTGGGCACTCGCTCAGGACCAGATAAACGGGGTGGCACCCGCAATTTAAGAATAGAGCGCAACGAAGCACTCTGGGGCACCAAAGGGGGCAGGAGCGCTTCCCTCCGAGGGAAAACGACAGCGCTCTGCCCAGGCAGGCAAAGTAAAGCGCTCACGGGGCGCTAAGGGCAGCCACAGCCCTGGGGCAATAATCCAGCGCTCCCTGAGAGAAGGAAGCGCTTCCAGGCGCTAGGGCAACAGCCAACAATCAGGTCCTGGTAGAGTCCAGGACTGCAGAAGTCCAGGGGCTGGGCAGGGCTCAGGGAGGCAAGCCATCCCTGAGCCCAAGCAGCAGCACGCCCCTGGAAAGATTCAAGTTGGGAACAAGAACATTTTTCAAGAGGTCACAGCCTCTTTTTATACACCTTTTCCCTTTGTCTTTAGGTGCAGGGTGGGGGCAGAACCAGTCGCAGCTGGTCTGGGAGTACTGTTGATGGCCCAACCACCCATTCTATTCACAGGCAGGGCTAGGGTCATCAGTCACACCACAGGGGGGCGGAGCCAGCATTGTGTGGGGAAAACCCAGCCCATCCAGGACACAGGTACACTCCTCCCACACATCACTCATGCTAATCTCCCACTCACCACCGGGGCAGACCCACACAGACTTCCTGGAGCCTGGCATCCCAGCCAGCTCCAGCCAATCACACGCCAGCACCCTCACAGCACACGTACAGCCATGTCTAGAAATGGCGCTTCCCTACTAGACACATACATGCGGCATACACCATCTCGCAGCATTCACTCCCCCGAGTTCACACATACCAAACTTGACCATGCACACCTCACGCACCAGGAACTACCAGGGACACAGACATTCCCCATGCATTCCTATGGGAGGGCAGGCCAATCTCACCCACGCACTCAAGGAGAGCACGCACTTTACACTGCGCCACAGTGTCAAAGTGCGCAAAGAACAGAAATCACTATAATTTAAGGCAAAAAGTTCAGGGGTGAACCTGCCACAAGGCCCAAGTCCAACAGCTGTCCTCACACTTTGCGGTGGAAAGAGTGCACAGAGTGCCGGCACAGGCCCAGCGACCGGGGGCTGGGCCCCGCCCGTTTCTGTTCAAGCTCCTCAACTACCGAGACCGCGATGTGGTACTCCGCGAAACTAGGAAGCTGGGTGACATCAAAGTGGGTAATAGTTGAGTGATGTTTTTCCCAGACTATACGGCAGCGGTGCAGAGAAGGAGGAGCACATACATGGCCGTAAAAAGACAGTTGCGAGAACTGGAGCTGCCTTACTCTCTGCTGTTTCCCTCTCGCCTTCGAATAGTCTCCAAGGACGGCACCCGCTTCTTCGACGACCCGTCGGACGTCTGGGACTGGCTGGAGGAGACAGGGCAGTGGTCGGGAACGAGACCCCAGGGCCCGGAAGAGGGCGGTTGGCGGGAGCAGCGATCCGGGAGGCGAAGAAAGAGGAAGGCTCGCCGGGGCACAGGTCTAGGACAGGTCACGCCCAGCCTGGAGAAGATGCGACAGGAGCGGCAGGAAGCACTTGAGGTGGTTGCGACATTGGGAGTGGTGAACAATGCTGCCTGCTCGGACTCTTGACCCCAGAGTGACCTGGACATGAGCGGTTCATCCTCCCCTTCCACTGTGCTGTCAGAGGATGTGGGCCTGCCCGTGGTGACGCCCCAGACAGCCGACCACATTATGTGACTAGATAACGAACTATGGTGGCTAGCCTGCAGACTCTCCTTCTAAATGCTCTGTTCCTTATATCCTTTGTCAAACTGCTGCGAAGAGCGTTGCTAGAATGCGTCACTAGTCACCTCTGTGGGTGCTGCCTGCAGGACATGCGCCGCCTAGAATATGCAGAAGCATTCCCAGACCCGCAGTTAGGAGGCGCTAGGTGCCCGGCGCGGGCAGTGTCCCCCTATGGTTAGCTCATATTGGCTCTGCGCGCTTTTCATCTTAGCATTAATCAGGCGCCTCTAAGATGTCTAAGGGCCTTCGATAGGGGTGTACCTTAGCTCGATTGTTGGCTACCTGCTCCACTGCGTACACATTGCGCTGAGACAACACATCACTACGTAGTAGCTCCATTTTTGGTTTGGACGTATGCCCCGTTGGGAACTCGCCCACTCTGTTACACTGTTAGTTATTGTTTACATGTTCCAGTAGCGGCACACTGATCCCCCCCTCCGGGAGGCTGCCCATAGGCCCCGCTTGCGACACCCCCCCTGGCCCCGGACGGCTGCACTGCGACCCAACACATAGCGTGCACTAACCTATTGACCTGGAACATCCGCGGCATGCACACCCCATCGCGCCGCTACTCAGTCTTCTCCTACCTACAGCGACACAGGGTGGGGATTGCACTCCTTCAGGAGACGCACATGACCCAGACAGAACTCGCCCGGCTCCGCAGACGCTGGAGAGGGCAAATCTACGGCACAACTTTCTCTGCACATGTGCGTGGCACGTTGATTTGGGTGAGAGCCGGTGTCCCGTTCACCTGCGAAGCCACACAGGTGGATCCGGAGGGGAGTTACTCTTTAGCGAAGGGGCGGCTGAACGGTCAAGAGGTCCTGCTGTGGTCATTATACGCACCTAACACAGATCAGCCCTCCTTCCTGGCAAACCTAAATCAAATCCTTCATCCATATGCGGGCCTCCCATGGTTACTCGGTGGAGACTTTAATATGGTCCTGGACACACGTATGGACAGATCCTTTCCACCCCTCCGAGCTGCAGCAGTAGCGTCTAATGAGCAGGCGTTCCAGGGTTGGCTCTCACACTGGGGGATCCATGATTTATGGCGAGTGCAGCACCCTGCTGATAAAATATATTCCTACTACTCGCCAGTTCACGACCTACAGGTCCGTTTAGACCGTATAGTCGGCTCCCAGTCACTGCTCCCACTGCTGGTTAGGTCGGAATACCTGGGTAGGACACACTCAGACCACAACCCCCTATGGTTCCAAATTAGCTGGGAGGCAGATCGACCTCCAGTACCCACATGGCAGCTACAGCCAGCTGCGCTTGAAGATGCTGAGTTCCGCTCTTCCCTGGGCACAGCCATCTTAGCCTACTTTGAGGAAAATGCAGAGATGGTGAAGGATCCCAGGATAGAATGGGATGCACACAAATCGACCATTCGTGGGCATTGTACGGGGGCCATATGGAACATCCGCAAAATAGTGTCTGCTTCCCTGACGCGCTTGGAGGCTGAGCTCTTGACATACGAGAGGGAAGGAGAGGGGACTGGCCGACACTCATCCAAGCTAAGTGACCTCCGCGGTGAGCACGCGGTTCTCATGGAAAGGCTGCGATGTCACAATTATGCGGCACACACGGCCAGGACTCATACCAAGGCGGATAGAGCTGGACGGCTGCTTGCCTGGCCAATAGGTGCCATTCGCTCAGGGGGCGGGGAACCTGTCTACACGCAGCGTGAAATACATCAGGCGCTGACTGACCATTATCGGCAGCTGTACACAGCCCGAAGCACTGGCCCTAGACACGCGATGGTCGAGTTCTTGGACTCGGTTGCGCTGCTCACAGCCTCTGAAGAACATAGAGACGCGCTCAATGGCCCACTTACCCTGGAGGAAGTGGGAGACGCGATTCAGGCACTGGCGTCTGGGAAAACTCCTGGACCGGATGGCCTGCCAGCTGAATACTATAAAGCAAATAGGGACAGTCTAGCCCCCCGCCTCCTACAGCTGTACAACGCAGCGATAGATGCAGGTTCGTTCCCACCGTCCATGCGAGAGGCATTCCTAGTTTCACTGCCCAAACCGGGCAGAGACCATACTGCTCTTGGCTCCTACCGCCCACTGGCAATGCTTAACGTTGACTACAAAGTCTTTGCCAAAATACTTGCAGAGCGCCTGGCGCCAGTGGTCCCTCACTTAATTCACTCGGATCAGAATGGTTTTGTGCTGGCGCAGTCCACGTCCTTGAACCTTAGGATATATTTTAGGGTGGCGGCTGAGGCGACGCGGGAATGGCCTAGAGCAGGGTGCCTGGTGCTAGACCTGGAAAAGGCCTTTGACTGTCTGGAGTGGAGTTATCTGTCGTCGGTGCTGGAGAGATATGAGCTGGACGTGGACTTTCTGCAGATGGTTGATCTTTTATATCGTAATCCTGTGGTCCACGTGAGACTGGGGCCATATGTCTCGGAGGCGGTGGCAGTAGGCAGGGGCACCCGGCAGGGGTGCCCTCTATCACCACTGCTCTTTGCGCTGGCCATGGAACCCCTTGCCGCGGCCATGAGACAGACCTTGGGAGATGGCATCCCCCTCGGCGATGCCACTCACCAAGTCTCCCTATACGCGGACGACCTGTTCTGTTCCTCAGGGATGTGGGACGCATACCGGAGCAGCTGCCCAATTACTGAGTCGCTTCGCTGCGATCTCGGGGCTCCGGGTGAACGCAGGTAAGTCCTGCCTCTATGCATTCAGCAGCGAGGTAGACGATCCAGCCTACTGCCTTCATGGCACCAGAGTTCAATGGAACGCAGACACCTTTAAGTACTTGGGGATCCAGATCTACCGTCAGCCGGCCGACCTCTTCGATGGAAACCTGGGGCGAGCGGTGGCAGTGCTCAGGTCCCAGGTCTGCTTCTGGTCCACACTTCCGCTAACTCCTACAGGCAGGGTGGCCCTTGCCAAAATGGTCATGCTCCCCCACCTTCTCTACTATTTTGCCAATCTGCGCTTATTTATACCGGCTTCCTTTTTCGCCAAGCTTAACACGATACTGCGCAGCTTCATATGGGGCACGTCTCGACACCGGCTGGCGCTTAGGAAACTGTTGCTGCCCACGAACAGGGGCGGACTGGCCGCCCCCTGTTTCGAGCACTACTATCTGGCCGCGCAGCTCCAATGGGTTGCCCGCTGGTTAGCAGACAGGGGGAGGGAGGACACCGCCACGAGCGAGCCTCCATACAATCTGGAGCGGGTCATCACGCTTTTCCATCCACTAGCAGGGACGGCGCGACCCGCCCCGCTACTGCTGGTGGTGGCTTACAAATGCTTCCGTAGAGCGATGTTCCTCACACAAGGGGGGCTCCCCTATGCGCCTGCGGTGCCTTTGGAGGGCTCGCCGGGGGGTGGAGGGGTCCTCACGCACCACCTGTTGGAGCACTAGCACGAGGCGGATATTCAGACACTGGGTGACTTATACAGGGATGGAACACTGATACCTTATGCGTCATTGGTTGCTGAGGACGGGCTTCCCCCTGGGGGGTTCCTATTGCATCGCTCCCTTATAGCACACATGACGGCTAGGTGGGGGGATGTCACGACGGAGCCTAAGCAGCACCTGACCATGCAATACCTCCACGTCATGGGTAGGGGCCGGTGCCTAATTAGATGGTTTGCTGCGTCCTTGAGGACACACACGGAACTGGATTTAGCCCCGCTACGAGGCAAATGGGAGCGGGACCTGGGGCGGCCACTTGACGATAGGGAATGGGAGAAAATTCTTAAGAGCCCGGGGCGCATTCCTAGAAACATGCGCTTCCACCAAATCCAACTCTACATTGTTCATAGGGCCTATCTCACCCCTGACCTAATAAACAAATACTTCCACAGGTCTGACGCATCCTGCCCCAGATGCGCCGAGACGGGTGCGGATCTTCTCCCCCTCTTGTGGAACTGTCCAGGGCTGGGCACTTACTGGAGGGACATTAGCGAGCTGCTCAGGCACTGTACCGCGCACACCATCCCCTGTAACTGGCCTGAATACCTTTTACACCATTTCAAGAGACCGCCCAGGGATAAGGTGTCGTCCCGCTTTCTGGATCTGGGGATGGTAGTGGCGACACGCCTCCTCACGAAGAGGTGGAAGGCGCGTGACCCACCCAGCGTACAGGCGTGGACCCTGTCCCTTCAGGCATGGGCCCGGGCGGAATGGACTGCCATAAGACGGGAGGAGACGGTGGGACTTCGCAAGGAACCCATTGCGGAGCGCTGGGAGCACATGCTTAATGCCCTACAACCAGTAGACAGATCTGCGAGCGCTGGGGTGGCAGAGGACTAAATAGGCACACCGGGCGAGTGGGGTGCACCGCGGGCAGTGCGCCTGATTCACGGTTGCGCCTCTTGTATTGTGCGACGTACAGCTCCACAACACAGGAATGGATGAGATTGGAGGCGCGTGCGCACGGGGGGCGGGGGGGTCAGTGGGGGGGGCCGGGGTTCGGGAGGGGGTCAGCACACAAGACATATCTGTGCTCATGCCGCTGTTTGTTTGTTTTAATTTGATTTGACTTCCTACAGTTGTTATATGAATATCATCTCTGTACACAGGGCTGGGGAGTCTGGTCTCCCCTATGTTGCGGACGCATTCAGGAGCATACTCTTTAAAACACACCTTGTGACACCTCTATGAAAAGCCGCAGCGTCTGAACGACATGTTACTTCACCTATGAACAATTGCTCGTTATATAAGCTCAGATGCGATGCATAAAATATTGTACTTGTTGTATGCTCAAATAATACAAATGCCAATAAACAGATTTGACAAACTAGACGTTGCTGCGCCGTGAAAGGAGCAAGTCCACTAAGGATAGTGGATGACACTTGCAGCATGCAGCAGCTGCCATTAAGTAGCGCTGCGGGGGAGCTGGACAGCTGGTAGGCGGGAAACATGGGAAAAGACACTGAGGGGGCGGGCCGCGGGGGATCGCTGCAGCAACAAGGAAGAGGGCAGAAAAAACAGGCAAACAGAGTGGAAAAAAATAGAAAGCAAGAGGAAAGCAAAGCCAAGGCAGGGGCAGAAAAGATAAATCAAAAACAGAGAGAGGGACAGGAAACAGCAAAAGAGGGACAGTGGTAGAGCAGTGACGCTCTACCACTGGACCATGAGGGATGAGGCACAGGCAGGAGCCTGCGGGTGGAAGAGGGCATTGAACTCCTGACTTCCGGGTCAGAGGGGCCAGCAGCAGCAGAAGATAACCGCAGCACCAGCTACCAGAAGGTCTTGCACTGTGGAAGGAGCAAGTCCACAAACTGAAGATTCCTACTTTGAGCACAGGAGTGGGTGAGGGGAAGTGAGTTGAAGCAGAAGCGATTCTGCTTCGCGACCACCCATTTTTTTACAAAAAAGGAAACCTCCAGTGCGAGCACCGGAGGTTTCCTTTAAACCATCCCTAGGTTTGGCCTGTGACCAACAGATACGCTGGGGAGGGAATGTGTGCATCCGCCATTGGCAGATGTCTGCACCAAAAGGGTTCAATAAAAAAAATATTTCTAGCCGAAATGGTTAAAGTTACTAAAAGACTGCAGTACTGCTGCAGAGCAGCACCAGGCACTTGAGTAAATTACCTGACCAGCTTTAAACTGTTAATTGATGTATCCTCCCTTATGAGGGACTTGGGGAAAGGTTGTTGTAGCTTAAATCAAAAATGTAATTAAAAAAGTGTGGTTAGTATGATTTGTTCATAAAAATTCATGTGTTCTTCAAAGATAATGTGACATATTTACTAGCCCCTAAAGTCACCGGAGAGTCACTTTTTCTGCTGCTCCGGTGGCGTGGCACCATTCCCATTTACAAGGTGGTGCTAAGCCACTTAACATGGCTTAACGCCATCTTGTAAATAAGCCCTGTTCCACTGAAGTCTGCTGTGGCAAAGGGGCAGGCAATGGGAAATGCTGTGGGCGTTTCACCGCAACACCAATTGTTTTTTATGCTGCCACAGATTTAAAAGGCTAGGCAGGTGCCAAAGTAATACCTGGTCTTAGGATGGGGATATGAGGAGAAATTATCAATTTCGCCTAGTTTTTTGCTCTTCTTATGTGTGCTGCATTCTGCAGCACACATAGAAAGAGCAAATTGCCATGAATGATCGTATATGTGCAGGTCAGTGTCCCTTCCTACACATTAACAATCACCCCTGCAGTGCAGGCATCCTTGCAACATGGCGACAGGGTGCCTGCGCTGGCGCTAGGCAGCTTTTTTAGTACCAGTGGTATGGGAAAAGCATAGTGTTAAAAGAAACAAAGCAATATATATTTCAAGAGCCCCCTCTAGTATTTGTTTTGCATATCTTTTTAAGGTCTGATGTCTTGAATCTTACTGGCCTTCTCATAGAATATGCCATTTACAATGATGTTTTGGGTGACTGTTTCTTGATGAAAAGAGATACTTCTAGAAGCGATAAAGTGTGAACAGAGAGTGTAAAGCCGATGCTGAAGACATGTTTTAAAACACAACTGGAGTGCACACCCCAAAAACGCAGACTCCCTTCTGTTTTTCTTTCAAGAAGTGTGTACATATTGGTTTTTCTGCTGAGTGTAACTTTTTATATGTTTTATGGTTCACATCTTTTATTATTGTTTTTAATATTTTTAGAAACCCAAACAGCATACAGTGCCAACAGACTATCTGGCGCAGTTCTGGGGCTTCGCAGAGCCCTGCATTGAGTAAATTACAAGCCAGAAGTTTATAAATGAAAGAACTCCAACCCTTCCAACCCCCCACCCACCCTTCATTCACCAGTGTGTCTGCTTTAAGATGTAGATTTGTTTCGGTCAATGTTATTGCTGTTCCTGGGATGAAGGCGTAAGTGTCTGGGGTAGGCGTAGCAGGCGCAGGTATCTGGGGCAAGTAAGCTCCTGGAATTTCTGTGAAAGCAGAAACAGAAAGGGTCGCCACATCTTGTTGAAAGCTGTGCCTTGCCCGGCGAGTGTGAGTGTTATTTTTTCCATTCCTAAAATGTGCCAAAGCCGGGTAAGCCAACCTGTGTGTGTGTGTAGGAAGTTGTGAAGTGCCCCAGTGAGCAAGTGCATTCGGTATGGCTGTTCCTAGAGCTAATCCTATCAGTCACTCTCTCTTAGATTTTAATGGATAAGTCAGCGGGTCATAGCCCCCCAGCAGAATATATGCGGGGAATCTCAGTATCTAGGTGTGTATCTTTCTCGTCTAGCACCTGAGTCCAGTATTGTTGAATCTGACACATTCCCACATTATATGAACCGGAGTGCCCTGTGCGCCGCAATTTCTCCAGCAGTCTGCGCTCATTGAGGGTTTGATCTTGTGTACTCTCACTGGTGTGTAGTACCAATAGGTCGCTACCTTTGTGAGCGTGTCAGTTAGGGCTATGTTACTGGCAGTGTGGCAAGCTCTATTGCATATTCCATCCTATTATTTGTTACTTAGAGCTCTCCCAATGTCCTTTTCCCATCTGTTTCGCTCAGAGTTGTACATGTGTTTGTTCCGTGCATTTAGCATCTTGTATAGTTCGGAAATCAGTTTCTTGACCGAGGTCTTGGTCAGCAGCCATCTCTCATAGTGAGTGAGATGGTGTTGCGCCGCGGCTTTGTTTGGTGGCTGTAATATCCAGTGTCTGAGCTGTAAATATCGCAGGCGCTCTGTCTCTGGGATGTGGAAATCTGCCTTGATCTGCTGAAAGGACAGTACCCTTTCAACATCGAAGAAATTACCCATGGCCCGGCACTCTGTTCGGCACCACTTAAAGAATTGGGTCCCTCTTATCCCCAGTTCGAAATCTGGGTTGTCAAATAGGGGGGGTCATTGGAGAAGGAAACAACGTCAGGTTGTGTTTAGTACCAGTTTGGTCTCACACCACCATTGTTGTCTGAGTTATGGAGAACAGGTACAGGCTTCGCAGTCTGTACGCTTTTAAAAAAAAGGGCATTTTCATCAGTGATGTTCCCGCCACCGCCCTATCTTAGAATACCCAGTGCTTTTCTGATTCGGAATGTCTCCATTCTACTAAGTACCTTAGTTGCACTGCTTGAAAATACAGTTGAAGGTTTGGTATGCCTAACCAACCCTCACTAGGTGGTATAAAGCTGAGAGTCTTTTTCATCTTAGGTTTCCAACCCTGCCAAATGAAATGCAAGATCTCTGCCTGTAGTTTGTGAATCATGCCTGTGGGTGGTTGTCGGGGGTGTTTGGAATAAGTATAGTATTTTGTGAAGGACCAACATTTTAATAGCTGCAACTCTACCTAGCCATGAGATCTGGTGGTATTTCCAACTCTGTATATCAGTGCAGATTTGTCTATGTAGGTTATTGTAATTGATAGTGACATTAGCTTGTGTAGTTGGTGCTATTTGGACTCCCAGGAAGGGAAAAGTGTCATGGGACCACCGGAACAGATACTGTTTCTTGAATTGTTCCACCATCTGTGGCGGAAGGGAGAGGTTCAGAGCTACAGATTTCCCTACATGCTCTTTGAACCCGGATGCTCTACCAAAGGATTCTAGTTCTGTGAGAAAGGTTCTCAGGGATGTTTCAGGGTTATTAAGAGACACTAATATGTCTTCTGTATAGAGGCTTATGATCTGTTTGCCCCCCCCCCAAAATGGTACCCCAGAGATCTGTGGATGTCTTCGTACTTTCTGCGCCAGCTGTTCCATATATAATGCAAATAGCAAGGGTGATAAGGGACATCCCGGTCTCGTGCCTTGAGCTATTCGGAGAAGGGCAGATGTGTGGCCATTGACTCTCTCTGTTGCTGTGGGTAAGCAATAGCAGTTTAAGATCTGTGTCCTGAATCACTCACCCAGACCGAAGTGGGACAGAACTTGTTCAAAGTAAGGCCATTGAACCCTGTCAAAGGCTTTTTCTGCGTCTATAGTCATTAACATATAATTACCCTGGAATCTAGAAGCCTTGTCTAGTTTGTGTGGGACACTTTTTTTTTTTTAAACTTTATTTGTCATTTTCAGTTTATATCTCTATTACATTAAATCTAGTAAGGTCAAGAAATCACATCTCCCGGCCGCCCTATACAGATAAATCCTCACAGCAGTTCCAACAAGCAGGTCAGTTACAGTGCAGTGGCGAGGATAATAGGGGGCTCACGGTTGCCCTTTATATATGTGCATTGTCCTTGAAAACCTTACTGAACTATATAGGAACTCCCCCCTCTCACTCCCCCCCTTTCCCCCAACTCCCTTCCCCCCCAACCTACCCCTGCTGCCGGGTCTAGAAAAGAATAAAAAGAATAGGGTCTAAGTCATCCGTCCTCTATGACAGGTCATCAAGTGTCGCATCGTCCTGGGTCTGGGCTTCCTCTTGCCCCAAGGTGACCAAGTCCAAACTGTTTTGCGTCAGCGGGGCATCCTGACTCACCAACTCCTGAAACATTACCCCCCAAGCCTGTAGGACCTCAGGTAGCTTTCTATCCCTCCTCGTGTGCCTCATGTGTTCTTCTTCCGCCAGTGCCCATTCCCTCATGTCTGCTCTCCATTTCGGCAGTGTCGGGCCCTGTGGGGACAACCAGTGAATTGCAATACGACGTCGAGCTGTAACCAGGCCTAGCATCAGAAACCGTCTGCTCACCTTTCGTTTAGGGTCTCGGGGGATCAAGCCCAGGAGGCAGGGGCGTGGGTCTAAATCTATTACCCATACCGACACCTTTGTTAAAACCTCTAGCACCGACACCCAGTATAATTGAAGGATGGGGCACGTCCACACCATATGCACAAAATCTGCCAGGGGACTATGGCAACGCGGGCAATGGGAATCTCTGGTAGCGTCTATAACCTGTAGACGTTTATGGGAAAGGTAGGTCATATGTATCATATTGTACTGAATTAGTTTAAATCGATTGCTCACGGACACCTTCCGCACACTTTCGTGTATCTTTTCCCATTCACGGGGAGTGATCTCCTGCGGACACGCCTGCTGCCATTTATCCTCTATCGCCAATGGCCGGAGCCTTTTATCCTCCCTCAGCGCCCTATATAGATGGGTCACGAATTTCCGGCCCCCCGCCATTGCCAACATAGTGACCACGGTTTGGGTGTGTGCCACGCCCCCTATGTGTGGGACACTTTTAGTGTTAACGCGTTTCTGTCTCTGGGGATGAAACCTGCATGGTCGGGGTCGATCAAGGCCGGCATGTACCTGCTGAGCCTGTGGGCCAATATTTGTGTAAATAATTTTAAATCTAGGTTAAGTAATGAAATGGGCCGGTATGAACTGCAATGTGTTTTGCCCTTCCCGGTTTAGGAATAACTATAATGGGTCAAATGTTGTGGAGGGATTTGTAGGTGTGGATGAGTAGCTTGAAGGTTACTCTCTTTTCGATGGGGAGCCAGTGGAGGTCTCATAGGTGCGGGGTCTCGTGCTTGAGTTGTGGGGTTCCGAGGATGAGTCTGGCCATGGTGTTCTGGATGGTTTGAGCTTGTGTAGCAGGGTTTTGTTGATTCCAGTGTAGAGGGTGTTGCCGTAGTCCAGTCTGCTTGTTACGAGTGCGTGAGTGACGGTCTTTCTGCATTTGTTGGGAATCCACTTGAAGGTCTTTCAGAGGATGCAGAGGGAGTTGAAGCAGGTCGAGATAACGTCGTTGATCTGGCGGGTCATGGTGAGAGAGGAGTCTAGGATGATGCAGAGGTTCCGGGCATGGTCTGTCGGTGTGGGTGGGTTTCCGAGAGCAGGGGGCCAGCAGGAGCTGTCCCACGCCGTGGGGGAGAGCCCAAGGACGAGGACCTTGGTCTTCTCTGAGTTAAGCTTTAGGCAGCTGTCGTTCATCCAGGCTGCAACGTCTTTTATTCCTTCTTGGAAGCTGAGTTTATTGTCTTCCGGGCTCTTCGTGAGAGAGAGGATGAGCTGGGTGTCATCTGCGTAGGATACTATGCTGAGCCCATGATGTCTGAAGATGGCAGCGAGGGGGGCCATGTAGATGTTGAAAAGTGTGGGGCTGAGCGAGGATCCTTGGGGTACTCCACAGATGATCTCTGTCGGTTCGGAGAGCTAAGTTATCTAGTGCTCTCTGTATTGTCTAGTGTTTGACCCGAGTAAAGGTGTTAATAAAATCTCGAAATGTCTCAGCTATTTTAGTATCTGCCATCACAGGGTTTCCCTCTCGATCATTTATTACCTGGATGCCTTCCCTTTATCGTTCCTCGTGCAGCTTATGTGCTAAACGGCGACCACATTTATCCCGTCCACATAGAAGGAATGGCATAGGCGAAGGGCGGCATATTCGGTCTTGTCTAAGTCTAAAGCAGCCAGCTTGGAGCACAGTGATGAGAGTTTGCGCCATATCCTGGGGGCCCCTGTCCTCTGATGTATGTGCTCTAGTTCCCGGATCTGTAGGGTAAAACTGTCTCTCTTCTCCTTTCGGAACTTGTTGTTAGCAGCGGATATCGCTATGAACTCGCCCCGTACTACTGTTTTGAGTGCTTCCCATAAGGTGGATGTGCTAATCTCTGGGGTGTCATTATGTATGAAGTAATCCCCTAGTGTTTGCTTAATTTGCTCTACTTCTTCTATGCGTTGTGATAGTGTGTCTCTCAGGCGCCACTGCCTGTAAGAGCGGACCTGATGGGGAAGTGCCACCGTGGTCCTCACTGCTGCATGGTCCGAGAGTGTCGCCATGAGTATCTCTGTGTCTTGTGCATTTATATCTCTGGTACCAAGGAGGTAATCCAGTCTAGCATATCCTTTGTGAGCGTTGGAATAGTAGGAACATTTCCTTGCTTTGGGATGGGATGCCTTCCATTAATCAAGTCCCCTGATCTGTCTGTACTATTGTCAAATACTGGATTGACATCTCCCCCCAGCAGTATGTGTCGTTTGTCTGTGTCTAGCACCTTCCTGCACCTCGTTTGGGGCGTAAATTGTTCCCACTATCAACCCCTGGCCTCCCACTGTAAAGCCGTAAGGGAGCAGTCTCCCTCTGATTTCGGCCTCTTTCTGTATCACCTTCCTCTGAAAGGTTCGGGACACCAAAATAGCCACCACCGCAGTTTTGATAGTGGTTGGCGAAAAACATTGGGTGGGAAATTAACGCGTTTTAAGTCTGTGATAATCCCTAGCTAAAAGATGGGTTGCTTGCAGGAAACAAATGTCTTCCTTTGTATGTTCTAGATATGATAAAATTGCTCGTTGTTTAACCAGATTAATGAGTCCCCTCACATTGAGGGTGAGCATTGTGAGCCTAGTGGGTTGCATTCTTGGTACATGAACATTGATCAAGCATGAACCTTCCCTATCGCTCCGTCTGAAATATGGCCCTATCCCGAGTAGGTGCAAGTGTATGTGCTATGTGCCTTCTGGAAATAGTACTTGCTGAATGGAGGCCCCAAAAACTAGCCCCTTCAGTAGAAAGAAAAAAGAAAAAGGAAAAAAAGAAGACTCCTATAGAAAAGTGAACAATGTTAACTCACAAAAAGTTCAGTCAGTCCATCGGCCATTCTTTCCCGCCAGGGAATATGAAAGGGGTCCATGTTGTGGCCAAGCTCCCACCACCACCTCCTCCCCGCCACCTGTTGGCAAGTTCTCAGTGAGGTCTCCCTCACTAGGTGAGCTTCATTATCTTCGGTCTTTGCCAGTGCAGCAGGGATGGACTCCAAAGCCTCCTGCTGGCCCTTTGCAATTTCTGCCTGGTCCGGTTTGCTTGGACTTCGACGGCGTCCCTGTCTTCAACAGCGTGGACGTTGGTCTCCTCGGGCAGGTGATCCTGGCTCCCTACCACAGTTCTCCTCAGGTGAATCCAGTCCCAGAACACGACAGGCCTCTGACAAGGAGTGCAGCTGCTGTAGTTTGCCTCCCCAGCGGAAAATAAGCCTGAAGGGAAGGCCCCATGAGTATGCAATGTTTTGATTACGTAGATAGGTGGTGACTGGGCGAAAGTCCCTACGTGTTTGCAGTGTCAGAGAGGCAAGATCTTGAAACAATGTAGGGGTCTGATCTCGAAATGTGCTTGGGTGTTTTGCCCTTGCTTTGCGAATTATCTCTTCCTTGTTTTGGAAGTCATGGACACGGACCAAGATGTCTGCTGGAGGGGCCTTATCAGAGCGGGGTGTGCCCACCATGTGGGCTCTGTCTAGTTTGATTAATGTATCTTGGGGGTTGCCTAGTACCAGGTTAAACAGTTCCTTCACATAGCTAAAGATATCGCCGCCCTCTGCTTTCAGCGCCACTAGTTGAATCTGGACGTTGTTCCATCGGGAACGATTCTCAATGTCCTATTGATCTATTTGTTGCTCTTGAAGCCGGATAACCTCCGGTCTCAGTGCCTCAGTTTCTTCATCCCAATCGTCTCCTTTGTCCTCTAGTACTACTACTCTTGTCGCCAAGAGCGTCCGTGTCTTTAATCTCCAGTGTGAGCTCTTTCTTGACCGTTTGTAAGCCCTCCTTCAGGGACATAAACAGTGATTCCATGTGAAAATCTGGGTCATAGGCTCTTCTGTTTGGCCGGCCGCTAGCACCTACGGTGCCTCTCCAGCAGGTGAGGCCTCCATAGTGCTGCTGCCCATGGGTTGCGTCAACATGTCTTTAAGGGAGCGGTCTTTCTTCACTCGGCCAGTAGTCATTGTCGTTTTGCATCTCCCTAGCTGTTTATGTCTGAGCTGGCACCCTCTCTACACCCCCGCAAGGGCCTGCTGTTTTGGGTCGTTTCTTGAGCCTGGAAGCGGGTGGGGCCCTGTCCCCTGATTCGCACTTTCAGCCTCTAATGAGTGGCAGGTGCAGAGGCAGCACGATGGGGCAATCAACCCGAACAGTCGAATCGATTTTCCCCTGCTGGGCTATCTCTCTGAGACAGTTATTCGCTATGTTCTATTTCATCGCTTTACCCCGAACTCCTCATCGCGGGGGCCTCGAAAGCTCCCGGTATTTGCTGCCTGTGCCTGGTGGCGTTGGGTCAATCCACCATGTGGTAGATCCGCTCCTCCGTAAAGGGGCCAGGGCCTCGGGCTCCCCACCAAGCGATGAATAGGCCCTGCTTCAGCTGCAGTTTTGGTGTAGAGGCCCCTCACCGCTCCGTCACCTCCCACAGGTAGATCCATGAAGACCCTTGGGACATTTTCCCCTTGTGTGCCCTCGTCAGTACTGGACTGGATCCGGGATCTCTTGAAGTCCCAGCTTAGTCCTTTGAACCCTAGGCCTAGTGAGTGGGCTCCAAGAAAGCTTTGCGGAGGTCTGCCTTCTGCTCTTCAACCCCCTGTTGCAGGCCTCAGCATCCACCTTTCAACCGCGGTGTTGCGCTGCTCACCTCTGGACCTGGGGCGGTCCGTGACAACCCGGCAGCACTCCATAGGGTCTAGGGCGTCTCCTTCGGATCACTCCTTGCTCTTAGGCCGCACAGGCTCATGGGCGGCCCTAGTTTTCTGTTCCCGTGCTGGCCCCCTTCTGGAATTTTCGCTGCACTGCTTCGTTGGACCTGACTTCATCAGGGTCTTGCGCTTGCCGTATGTCACCACTCGTGAGTGTCTCCTGGATAGGCCTCCAGTTCTCACCCTTCCCCGCGAGCTGCCCGAGCAAGGCAGTCATGTCCGCTCTGGCTCCTCCTCGGGCCAATGCCCGATCAGGGGCTGTCAATCGGGGCTCTGCTGGTCTTGGCTCATGGGCCCCCACTTGGCTCGGGTTTTCTGCTGTTTCTACCTCCGTGACCACGGCGCTTGCTCCCCGAGGATAGTGCGATTAGGCCAGCGGCGGGTGGGAGCGAAGATGCAAAGCGTCCTACCTCGCCGCCATCTTGGCCACGCCCCCTTTACTTTGAGGGTAGTGCTGGGAGTGTTAGTAAACTGTTGTTCCTGTGTTTCGATGTATGACAAAATAATTATTGGTGAGGGACATTTTAAGTAGGAGCTGCAAAATATTCTTAGTTAAACATTTAACAATTTTATTGTCTGTGCACCTCCCAGTTCGCGTGAGGTCCCACACTATCGTGGGCTCACACTCAAATACTCAGGTTGGAATACAGAGGGGGACGGAACATTTTGTTGGTCAATCATTATAACAATCTATTTGACCCCACGAGTACCCGTTTCGTAGATGAGATAGAGTCAGCTATAAATAAAATTTGTAATGACTCCCACAAGTCATATGACCTTATTTGGGGGGAAGACTTTAATATTAAAACCTGCCCCATCTCACTTACTAACGTATGTGGATATGATGGGGACAATGGGGAGAATCTGGCCCATTTTATTCATACCCCCTACGGTGATTCCCTTAATACCCTCCTGTTAAAATACGATCTGGTTATCCATCAGCCCACCCTGGACCATGAGGGTAATATTGTTCCAACCTTTACAGGGAGAAATTCCACTTCTGTTATTGACTATTTGTTGATAACAACTCAGTTGGTCCCCCTTTGTTCGGTCCCCTTTATTGTGGATTATGGAATTAGTGACCACAATGCCATTACTCTGTCAACCCTCATCTGGGGCCCTAAGATCCGTTATGAGGGAAGGATAGCCGACGAGATTATACCCTGAAGACAAAATGGCATCCGGATTAAGTGGGGTGGAAATAATTCCAACCAACTACTAAAGAAAATTGTGAACGCAGGTCAAGAGGTGATACTCCGTTGCCTCCAAGTTGATGCTACCCCAAGTTGTATCATTACCGACTTTGAAGTACTTGGTAATATAATTAAACAGTCCCTTACCATTACTAAGGGCATTACCAAGCGGGCCACGCTAGGCTGGTTTGACAAAGCTTGTACCTCTGCGCTCCAAAACCTTAAGAGGGCCCTTTCCAACCGCCCAAGAGATAGGGAAGCAGTAATTCTACTAAGGGCTACCTATAGACACGAGCTTAAACGCAGGAAACAAGAATTAAAAGAACAAGCCTCAGAGGACCTAACCAAGGCGGCAGCACTCTGGGATTGCAAGCTATTCTGGAGCACCGTTAATAGCCCTTTCCTCCGGAAGGAGGATTTCCCAGTTTTGACTGCCCAAGTAAGTGAGGACAGTTGGGTCCAATATTTTACTGGGATCTTTGACCCAACCTGTAGGGCACTGGATAGTCCTAGTGTAAACCCCACTAATTTTAAAGAATGCTTGGGGATTACCATCCCGGAAGTTGATCTGGCAATCCGAAGTAGTAAAGGAGGGAAAGCCCCCGGACCGGATGGGGTACCGGTCGATTTGTATAAATCTGACCTGGCTCTGTGGAGTCCCCTATTAACCCAAGTGTTTAATGCCGCTGTCAATGACACTACCCCCTCTACCTGGAGCAAATCCGTTATCTTGCCTATCTATAAGAAGGGAGATAGAGGAGAGGCTAAGAACTACCGCCCTATCTCCCTTCTGGATTCCTCGCTAAAAATCATGAGTAGGGTATTGTTGCTACGACTCGAGGAGTGGGCCGATACCAATAACATCCTTGCAGATTCACAATTTGGGTTCAGGAAGGGCCTTGGCACTATTGAGCAGGGTATTAATTTAAACCTCATCATCGGAAAATACACCAAAGCAAAGCAGGGTTCCTTGTTCCTCTGCTTTGCTGATCTCTTCAGTGCTTTTGATTTGGTTGACCACACTTTGTTGTGGTCTACCTTAATCGAAATGGGTGCTCCGGCAGCGATAATCCATTTTTTGGCAAGACTGTATAATAACTTATCAGCTCAGATTCGCTATGGTCAAGAGGGAGAGTGTACTAGGAAAATCAGGGTAAAATCAGGCATTAGACAGGGTTGTGTCCTGGCCCCTTTACTTTTTTCATTATTTATAAATTCTATGGAGTCTGAATTAAAAAATATACAAGCTGACGCTCCGCTAGTCAAGGGACAATCAATCCCGGTGCTGCTTTATGCAGACGATACTGTTTAACTTTCGAGAACCCCATTAGGCCTTCAGAAACTTATGAATTGTTTTTATGATTTTATACAGGGGAAGAAACTAAAAATCAATAATTCAAAAACTTACATCATGGCATGCGGAAAAAAGGTGAATAATCTCAAATCATTCTATTTCAAAGAAAACCGTATTGAGGTTGTGAATAACTTTTGTTATCTGGGCATTACCTTTAATAGCGGTGGATCTTGGGCCCCCGAACAAGTCAATGTTAAATCTAGGATGGGCAAAGCATCTTTAAGTGTATTCCGTTTTGCTGCTAAACTAGGAAGCCGCCGCATACCAGATATGCTGAACGTTTACCGTCACAGGTGTGCATCTATTGCCCTTTACGGCTCAGGGGTTTGGGGCCACATGCAACAAAAAGACCTGCAAGTCCAGGAAAATGTATTTCTTAAGAGACTACTTTGCCTTCCATCTTCGGCATCCACGGAACTGACCCATAAAGAACTGGGGCTGGACTATATAACCGATTTGACCGGATTGAGACCCCTGTTGGCCTGGAGGTCCATCTGGCTAAAGGATGAAACCGGCTTTACCAGGGGAATAATACAAGACTGCCTACGCCTGGATAATGTACTCCGGATTCCGTGGCTAAAATACATCATTCGAACTTTTAAGGAACTATTTGACCTGGATGTTCTTAAAGACCCCAAATGTGTTGTTGATATACCAAAGTCGGAGGTCAAAGGTGTTTTTTTTAGTCATAAACTTAATAGTCGAAGAGTACAATCTAGTGACTATTCTACCCATAGTTTCTACTTCTCCAATATGGATGAAGGGACTGGGATCCCTATGTATTTGAAAGTCATCACTAGACAATCTCACCAATTTGTTTTAACCAGGCTGAGACTAGGCATTGTGCATAACTTGGTAGCATTCCCAAGTATGAACATTCATTCTGCCACCCCTTGCCCGTGTGACGGAATCACTAAGCAAAGCACGTTGCACTTCATGCTGATATGCCCTTTGTATAAATCTTTGCGAGTTTTATACCTCAAACCGTTGTTTAAGAAATATTCTATGTCCACCACTGCTAATGCTTTGAGATTTTTACTCACACTTGCTACCCCGGACATTTGCTTTTTTACGGCAACTTTTATTCTTAAATCAGTCTGGGTCAGAAAAAGTATGGTTTTTTAGTGATGGTTCATACCCTATGCTGCTAGTCCATGTGTTCCCCTTCTTTTCCAATTCTTAAGTGCCTTTTATGATTCTGTACACTTTTGTGATGTTTTTTATGAACAATCGAATAAAGCTTTTAAACTAAACTAAACTAAACTTTTAACTAAACGTATGTTTTTTTATGTATCGTGAGGATCCCTTTCGGGTTCCTGTTTGCATCAACGTGTGTTATATGTTACTATAGCTGGATAATATTACCATAGAAATTCGTGCATAATTCACATGTAATAACCTAATACGCTTCTAAAGTTTAGTTTTCTTAGTGCATTGTTGAGTAAACCATGACGCATTATTTGGTCAATGCTGCATAATTCCATTGTCCACAGCAAATACTTGTTTTAATCAACAACAGCATAGTGGGGACAATGGAATCATTCAACAATGTTTAGAGCATACTTATTTTGAATTGAATTAATCACACGTTAGGCAACAGGAAATTGCTTGTACCTAAGTGGAGAAGCGTGGCTCAGTGGTTAGAGGCAGCAGACCCGGAAGCTGAGATCGGTCGTGGACCAGGGTTCGATTCCCCGCCTCGGCGGGTCTCGGGCTCAAAAATTCCACGGACTCGACAATTCTCGCTCTGGTGCCTACTCGACTCACGGGGTCACACTCTGCGACTCTGGGCAATAGCTTGCTTAATCTCCACTACGGCCCCTCGCGGCGGGATGCCTGGCTTTCACCTTGTGGATACCCTACCGGGGTATCTCACAGGGTAATACCAGGACGGGTTCCCTAAGCAAGCGCTTAGGGTGATACGTGCGCTATATAAGTTGCAATACATTTACATATTATCATAGGCTGCTAATACAAAAAAAAATATTCAATGTAGATGTACATAATAAAAAAAAAACTTACCCATGCAACATCACGTAACACTCTGAGATCAAGTTTCAGCACATTGTATAGTAGGGAATGTTATATGTTCTAGCACACAGCATTAAGTATGACCTGAAAATGTTCAGAGTGGTAGTAAGTAAAGAAGGTCATATGGGTGCTGATCCACTCTAGCGAAGAAAAGTCTTTCAAATGATTAATCCGTTGGTGGTTATTACACAATCAGTAAAAGGTCTGTTCTTGCTTACAGAATAGCAAGAAAAGGAAACATTAACATTTTGGTCACTGTGATAGTTAATAAATGAGACCATCTTCATGACAATGCTTACAACATCAATTAAAAAATCCAGATGAATATAAACGAAAATATATATGCATTTTTATATGAACCTCAAAACATAACTGAGAATATGGAGTGATGCCAACACTGCAAATGTGGAAAAAACACACTTGTGGTAGTACTCTACACAGCGAATCACACTAAATGATCCTAATTAACCATTTAAGGAAACCATAGAATTCGTGCATAATATGCATTTGATCACAGAATAAGCTGCTAAATGTAACTTTTCTTAATGAGTTGTTTAGTTGATCATAACGCATCATTTTGGTCATTGTTGCTGCATAATTCCAGTGCCCACGGTAAATACTTATTTTAAAGCAACAGCTGAAGACTATGAATGTTGGCATAATGCAGTTGTTTAAGCCCGTTATGGGTTTATTTGAATAGGTTATCTGATTGAATTATTTTAGTGTCTGGACATGTTTCTTAATGTAACCGAAGTAAAGGCCACACTTGGAAACTTACAGATGGTAAAGAGCCGAGAGAAATACATGATTTAGAACGGTCTTCATGTTCTTGCCTTAGTCTAGCAGCTCTTATGATGCTAACTCCAGTGTGTGGGGAACATTCCCTTTAATTGAGTGCTTGGACTAAACAGAGATGCACCCAGAGGCTGTGATTGTGTAAGCCTGATTGAAAAACTTTCACAATGACCTTGAGGTTAGAGTCGAAAAGCAGAGGGGAGATTCTTGGGGAGCGCATTTGTGTTTTGTATTAAAGAAGGATAATCCGATCACCCTCATAGATCTTTCTTTTATTGTCTGAATGTGCACTCTGGGGACTAGGATGTGACAAAAAGTCACTTCCCCCAGAGACCTGGGAAGAGTGGAATATAAATGTTTTAGGGCCTATTCATGTGACAGAAGAGGTTCGTGTCACAGATGTGGAAATCTGTGTGAAGAATATCCCTTTTCACTCTTGGCTTTGACTTTAAAAAAATATCTGGAGGATAGTCTGGGACTAGCTGCCTGGGCAATGCACATGTCTGCACTATCAAAGTGTAGGGCTGTGTTAATAGGGTTTCTGAGGTAGAATCTGGGTGTAATGATCAATGTCTGTGGAACTGGTGGGCTATCAAGCTGAACATCTCTTTTAAGAATTGTGGATTCAGCTGAGGACTTGGATGCTCAAGTCAGAGATGGAGATTTGTGCTAAAAAGCATTCCTTGTGGCCAGGGTTTCTAACTACAGAGCTCTGTACAGATTATGTGTGAGACGTTGTGACATTCATTTTGCTGCTTGAATGGTATGGAAGCAGAGGGCCAGCAAAGAATATACACATGACTTGATTGTGATTCAGTGCGACACCTAATCAGGGATCAATACTCTATAACACACACATGGCCCATACACATTCACCCAAATCCCTGAATTTAATGAAGTTTTAATGGCGTAAAGTTAATCTTTAACTGATAAAGTTTCTGGATACATAGCTAAACCTATACATCAACTTTCTTTCCTCTCGGTTGATAGACCAATTAGCTGAATAGTTGATGGTAATGATAGCACGTTATCTAACTAACTATCTAGTCAGGTAAATAATCACATATTTCATATTCAATAAAATATATTATGCTCATCCGCATACAGTCACAGTGCAAACAGTGAAATTCACGAGAGAGAGAACAACATTAGCATATGCCAAAAGTATCAGTCTCATCAATTCAAAAGTGCACATAAAGGAGTGGATGGATTAAGAGACATCAGTTTCAGAAAAATAATGCAAAACAATATACTTTCATCGGAGTAGATAGATGAAGAGACATAAGTTTCAGAGACAAAAATACATTTGCAAATAATTATGCAAAGTACAAGTCAGAATAATACAAACCCAAAGGATCTGTGAAATACCACCCCCCAGAGTCAAGGAACAACGATTCAGGAGCGGGACAAGGACAGGAACAGCTAGGCCTCTCTGCAAACCGACAAACAACAACGCATCACCCCTCTCAAACAGCTATCTGGAAGGACGCGCTCAGGCTAAAGCTAAACCACACCCCTAAAGGCACCCCAGTTATACCCTAAAACCTACATGTCCGTCCCACATCAGTTGAAACATTTCCCGAAACGCGACGGTAAACAACGTTTACCACAAAACTTTTTCCCCGCAGGGAATCACAACGCGGTCGTTACAACGACCGCGTTGTAATTCCGCATACCATTACTCCGCAAGTCGGAACAACGACTTGTGGGGGGGGGGAGGTGTTGGATTTAAAATCCAACACCTTCCCTAGTGTCCGCACAGACTGGAGTTGGAATAGTAAATTATACTATTCCAACATACAGCGCCACCCCTCCGCAAGTCGTTGTTCCGACTTGCGGAGTAATGGTATGCGGAATCACAACAATCCTCCTATTGCTAAAACCTAAAAAAAAAAAAAAACCTTCACTCTTTTATCCCTCCACTATCCTTTTAAATCAAAATTAACAGACTAACATGTTCACTTCTCAAATTCCATATTAAACTATACTAATATACTTCCCAAATAACTGAATAACATATCCACTACTCAAATTACTTCATATTTTTTTACTATACTAATTTTCAACAGTAATCCTTTATGGGTTCCGGAGTGGCGTGCTACTCGCCAGAAAAGCGCTTCAACACCCATCAGGGGTAACAAGTGCTATGTGAATGCAAATCTTTCTTCCCCTTTTATCCCTCCGCTATCCTTCTCACTCCAAGTAACTGACTAATATCCACCACTGATATTACTTCATATTTCACCATATTCATTCACCACTAATCCTTTGTAGGCTTCCTGAATAGCGTGCGTCAACAAGCGGTATATAAATACAAACCTTTGTCCTCCTCTATACTTCTGCTATCATTCCAAATCCAAATAACTGACTAACCTATCCACCACTTAAAATGTACTTGCATGTTTCACTATACTAATTCAACACTAATCCTCTATGGGTCCCGGACTAGCGTGCTACTCGCCGAAAAAGCGCTTTGACGCCTCATCAGGGGTAGTAAGCACTATATAAATGCAATTACAATACAATACAATACAATATATTCTCATTGGGCTTCTTTCACTATGTCCGCAGAAGTGGTCCTGGATCCCACGACAAGTCTCAATTCTTGGCAGGCGAACAATACACTCTGTGCAGTACAGCTTTTAACCTATTCTCTCTCTCTGCGGTCCTCAGCACGTCCGCCTGTTTAGGTCATGTGTTCGCTTCCGCTCATTCTGCCAACCTCTCCTCTATCCGGCTAACTTAAGAATAATGGCGGCTCATTTTGGCTCACTAATGGCAAAGAAACATAAACATTTATTAATTATACAGATATGCACTTTTCACTGTTTTACCCCACCTTTGCACTATTCCCTGTTATTGTTTTCCTGGCAGAAGCTTAAGCAGAAAGCGGCATTATTCATTATTTTTAAAGCAAAATGTGATAAGATGTAAAGTTGCGGCCTAGTCATGCACTGTTTCTCATTCCTTTAAAACACAACGTAAATATGGTTCTAATTATCATGTTATATTCTCAATTTAGTGCATGCATGCGCAAAAGCAATTTCCCTTGTGTTCATGTAAGGTGCATGTTAATCTTCACAGCAAACTGTTAGTATGCATTATAGGGGTGTCAATGTGAGCAGGGTTCTTTTTGCGAAAACCTGCTCCATCAATCCCCCCTCTGATGGCTTTCTGAAGCCATCATAAAATACCTACCATACCAAGTGCCATCTTCATCTACTTAAAATTCAGTGTTCTTCTCTCGTTTTATGGCACTTTCATCTAAATCTTTCATCATATTATATTACTCTCCTTTCATATCTTCTTATTCTATCTCATCCCTTTTTCTCCTCCTTGCTTTTCATTTGTTATCAGTTTCTATCTTCTCTTTTTTTCCGTACTTACACTTACAACACTTATATGTTGTTATTATTACTAAAGACTACCGCAGCTACTGAAACAATTGGTATTATTATTATTCCTAATAAGCTACTTCCAAAAGTAGAAAACCATTTACCTACTGAAGAGAAACCCTTACCAAGTTTCTCCCAGACACCGTCAACCTCCAGTTGGGTCAAATCTTCATGTAATTTCGTAATATTCCTTATATATATCCCTATATACCTTTACTTTTATCAGGTATATAGGTATAGCAGTGTTGAATTGTCAACATGCCACAGACTCCACCCTCTTTTCCTAATTTGATATCAAGTGCAAGTCGATTTTGCAAAACCATTGATCTGATCGCAACCTTTTCTGTGTCAATCATCAAGAACCCACCAGCAGTATCTGTCAATAAACAATCAAGACTCCAACTGAGGGTATCAGTGCACCAAAAATATCACCTACTATTTCTGAAAAACGTGCTCTCTTGTTACATGTTAGCCCTTGATTTTTTCATTTAGTCTGTTATTGTCTTGGTCTATGTGATAGACCTTTGGAAAAACAATAGCGAAATAAAAACCACCATACCAATGTGCAGGCAACCTGTAATAGGCTTTTTGCCACACTCATAATAGACTCTTGGGAAAACAGGATCTGTTCCACCCTTCAATCCCCAACCTCCAGTAATTTGGAAAGTATGCTCACATTCACTAGTACCAATGAAATAATTGTTATAGTTAGTTTTCATTCTAAGCAAGCATATTTTCCCCTTTTGATGCCAGTCCAGAGACATTGCAGCGTATGTCTCGCCTCTCTCATAATTTCCGTCTCTAAATGCCCACAGTGATACCTGTGATTTCTGTTCAGCAGCTTTCCTTTGCAAACTTTTGCTTCTATTTTCTACCATCTCTAAAAATACCTTTCTTCAACCCGTAAACTACACATTAGATTATTCTTATAAGCGTATTCTATATCTAGTGTCTTAATAATATAGAAGAATTATCCCATATAGCGTGTATTTTTACTACTTAACACCTTATTCAGCTCCTTTATAACAGGTATTTCGGAAAATACTAAATCTATTTTGGAGTAATGATACTCGCTCCCCGTCACATAGAAGACGCTCGTTAGGCCACTACAAGACACACCATATGTTAATGTTAGGTGATGGTATGTCACCCCCTCTGAGACAGACAAAGGTAATTGCATGCACACATAGCAATCACCCACATTCATTGTATCAATACATTCATACAATAATTTAGTAAACACATTTAAGTAAAAATCACTAATTGATTTATTATAATGGAAAATGCTTCCATCCATTGGTACTATGTTAGTATTTGGGGTTCCTTTAGTAACATCACACACTCTTTCACTTGTCACATTATTAGTAGTGTTTCCACCCTTAGTCACCATTAGAATCGGTACAAGGACAGTTAGTAATGTCCACATAAATGTTAATAACAAGACACTACATAAGCAAGCTTTAATACATCTACGTTTTAGACTAGATTTTGGATGTTCTGTCACTTTTGCTTCAGCCATTTTGTATTCTACCAAAAATCTATCTAAACCTATAAAAACTCTAAACTTTACTCAAAAATTTCTAAAAAATATTGTGTCATCCTACACTTCAAGGCTTTCTTCTTTACCCCTTTCTTTTATTTTCTTGTAGGTCTTCTGAGTCATTTATTTCATTTTTGTATGGCAGTGTTTCACCTTATATTGTCACAGCTCTTTTAATGTGGTCTCAATTTGCTTTCGTCCACTCGGACAGTGTCAGCACTGTCTCTTTCTTCACTTGGATCTGAGCTTTCAATTTCTTCCAAGATAACATAGATCCATTCTGGTGCTCTGTATTTTCTGCTTGGGATTCTTACTCTTCTTGTTTTTCGTACTAATTCTTCTCCTGACTCTTCTTGCCCTGCTTAACTTGAGATCTCATTAATTTGCTCTGGTATTCTCTTTGACTTTCTCCTCACAAGAGCGGATTTCAATCTTTTTACTCCGATAGGCACAATGCAGCTTGTGTTCAATTTGCAATGCTGCACAAATCATCTGAATTATCTCATTGTTGTAGTGTGTTCCTCTATCTGTTTCTAAGGTGACTGGAAATCCATATCTAGGAATCAGCTCTCTTAGAAGAAGCTTTGCAACAGTTAAACTGTCATTCCTTCTCGTTGGATAGGCTTTCACCCAGCGGGAAAACAAGCAGACAACAACCAACACATACTTCAGCCATTGCAAGGGGGTAAGCTCTATGAAGTCCAACTGGAGTCGGATGAATAGACCTGCTGCTTTTCCAATTTGTCCCCAACTAACAGCTGTATTCCTGCCTGGATTTTGCTGCTGACAGGTGACGCACCTCTGGCAAAGGCTCACTGCAATGACTCTAACTTTCGGTTATACCATGACTACTTGAAGAGTCTGATCATTACATCTCTTCCAACATGGTTCAATAAGACAACTGTATCTGTCACACATGCCTCTTTTGTCTTTGATGCCACTAACAGGTCATCAATGTATTGAACCAAAACTGAATTAATTGTCATGACTAAAGTCTCCAGAAATTTTTTCAAGATCTGATTAAAGATTGAAGGACTCTCTATGTACCCTTGAGGAACTCGGCACCATGCCAAAACACGGTCTCCGAACCGGAACGCAAAAAGATATTGGCTTTCCAGATGTAAAGGAATCGAGAAAAATGCTTGGCACAAATCAATTACTGTGTACCATTCAGCATCACAGGGAATCTGACGAGCTTTTGGAGATGCACCTGCGCGCTTAGGAGGCATCGAGGCCTGTGACGGTTGTTTGGCGGCCTTCTCATCCACCCCTGAACTTTTCTCTACTGATGAGGGATACTATCCCGAAACACGAGCCATGTCTCGTGTCTAGAGATGCTGAAAATTCAACTACTTACTTGCACCAACTTTGGTGAATCACACACAAACTTTTTTCGACACTCTTCAAGTTGGACGTACTGCATATAGCATAATGCAGAGGGGCGATCCGGAGGAGAGGCTAGCAGTGTGCTCCCATTGTGTTTTCCAATCTGATAAAGGAGTACTGCTGGATTTGGCACTACTGGACAACAAGGCACTACAATTTTATTTATCTTTCTTAAATCCTGCACTGTCCTGTATTTCCCACTGGGCTTCTTGATACCTATAATAGGCGAATTACAAGGACAGCCCAAAGTTTATTTCAGGATTCCCGGTTCAATCATTTGGTCAATTACAGGTGTGACTACTGCAATCACGTCTGGGCTCATTTTGTATTGGGGTGTGTTTAGATACACAGCACCCTCTTTCACTGTAATTTGAATTGGGTCTAAACTGTCATTAGACCAATCTCCTTTCCTGTAAAATCCCATACATCCAACGTTATTGCACTCTTTAATTCTTCAGGCAGAGTTTCTTCTGTGAGAAGTGAAAACAACTCATCCACTTCTGTCCCTTGCTTTGCTAGCATCATCTTAAATTCGACATCCTCATCAGGTGTCTGAAATGCAATAATATCTGGTTTGCAGTTCATTTTACACAATAAATCTCTACCTAAGAGATTTACTGGACTCGAGTCACATACCACAAAACTATGCCTGTCTCTAAAATTTCCAATATGAACTTCTATTGGATTTGTGACTGGTTTCCTAATATGTTTATACAAAACTCCTACTACTTGGATAGCTTCTCCCGAGAGGGGTTTGTTTGGAATTTCTGCTGCTCTCACAGTAGAACGGGTAGCACCAGTGTCCACTAGAAAAGTAATATCATTGCCTTTCACTTTTCCATCAATAAATGGACATGACTAATCTACTGCGAAGTATGCGCCAAGTACGCACTCTTCCTCCCCCCTCAGGCACCATCATTGAGATGAGTCTGAATCATTCTCATTGCACTGCAACCAGTATTGCAGAACCATTTGCATACTCAGATTCTTACAACTTTGGTCACCTCCGTGAAATCCAGTGTTCGCACTGTACCTCTGCACCTGAGCATTCATATTATTTGGCATAGGTGCTTCTGGCACCTTTAACTGTGGAGTAACTACCTGCTGCTGCTGTTGATTGACACCCACCTCTTTCTGCATCTGTGGATTTACATTTGTATTTACCCCATTATTCTTTTGAGAAGATCTACACTCGTTCATCCAACGTCCAAACTTTCCACACGCATGACAAGGGAATTTCTTCCTAGCCTCTTCCTTACTCATTTTACCTCTTCCTCTACCTCCACTGGGTACTTGAACTTTTTGATTCTGACCATCTTCAGATTCACAAAAAAATTAGGCTCCCACCCAATTAAAGCCATAAATCGACAAAGCACGGACATGTGCCGTCGCTTTGTATGGTGCTGGAGTCTCGGGCTTTACTAATACCCTGGGGCTTCAGAGAGCGGAAAATATGATGTTAAAACGCATATTGATATTACCTAGAAGCACTCCTGCCACTATGTGCCATAATGAATTAGGTGTAACACTGTTGACTTTTTATATGCAATTAGTTCCCCTGGCTGAAGCTCTGACATAACATATGGACCAAGGAGGAACCAGTCCTGAATCGTGACATCATTTTAGATTGCTTGAAACTGGACTCTGTAAAAGAAATTCCTTGGTTATCTTATATTCACGAACAATTAGGGAAGCTGGGTTTGGAGGACTGTTTCAGCACACCAGGTGATATTTCTGCAATCCCAAAAAACAAATCTGAAAAAGTATTTTCTCTTTTATTTGAAGCAAGTAAGAGATAGTAAAGAGATGGCAAAAAAGGGTTGTAGAGCACTCATTGTTAGTCCCCAAAAATGTAACCGTACCTTTCCTTTTATTTTAATCAAGTCAAAATGTTTTACTTGATTAGATTCAGGATGGGCATTGCTCATCTCCTGGTGTCGTACCCATGTGATGTATACTGTGATACTAAACTAGAAATGTGTCCATGTGATTCACTTTCTGCACAAAGCACCTTACGTTTCATTTTTTTTGCAAACTTTATTCTGGCCCGAGACGTACCTTTTTAAAACCATTATTAAGATTTTTAAACATTAGAAAGTGCCAACCTGCGCTACGCCATCTACTTCTCTTAAATGACAAATTTATTTGTTTAATGATTTGTAGGTATATTTCCTCTGCAGTTCGGCTTCGTAACATTGTAAAAAAAATTATTCCTGTGTTTTGATTTTGTTAAAAATTAATTTTATTATGTATATTTACATAATTCAAATGTTTCTTATTGCCCGTTTATGGCTAAATTAGCTGAATAAAGATCTTTGACTGACTGACTGATTCTGACCATTGATCTAATTATTGTTTGTCTCTTGCTGTTCTGCCACCTTCACTTGCGCCCACATCACTTTCTCTTTCAACTTTTTATGTCTTAATTCAATATCATCACTACAATACTTTGCATACCTTAAAATGTCATCAATTGTTTTACTTTGCCAACAAATCAAATGCTGTTGAATCATATCACTAATCTCTGGTTTCAATCCAAACACAAACCGATACACAAAATGTCCTATATATTTGTCTCCAATATTCTCAAACCCACTATACTGTTTAAATACCTGCAACAATCTTTCATAGCAAGCATGTACTGACTCTTTTAGTTCCTGGGTCGCTCTGTCAATCTTGACCCAATCTATTTCCTTAGGGGAAATTTTTCCCTTTAAAAACGTGATTACCTGATTATACTTTTTCATCACCCCCCTCAGATGGTGCACCTGTTTTACGGTCTCTAGGATATTCTTCTTTTGGCCAATCGACAGTGATTTTACACTCTGTCCATAAATCAGTTGGAACAATAATCTCAAACAATCTGTCCAGATCCTTTAGCAAAACTTTTGAAACTTTCACAAACCTCTCTAGCTGGTTGTACCCCTCAACTGGTTTCTCTCTTAACCGGGTAAATTAATTCATAAAAGATAATATGTGCTGCCTTGACCATGGAACATGAACATATCCACCACCAGGAACCTCTCTCAGTGGACACGCCCTTTCAACTGCTTCTTCCTTCTTTCTCATCCATCTATTTTTCCATCGATCTACATCTCCCCATTTCTTCAAGATGTTCATCAACTCTTGTATCTGCAATCTTTTTCCAGACGCATTCAAACTCTCTAAATCCTTATCAGTAAAGGCCAATCTGTATGATTTTTGCAACACTTTCAACTTTTCAATGTCTATTCCATACTCACTAGCAGCTTCTGATAATTTCTCATGTAAATTCCTTGCTCTGAAAGTAATGCTTTTACACAAAAACAACAGTTTATCATCTCGATAAGTCCCTAATCTATCTGGTCTTATTGTGCCAATAATCATCTCTTCCAAATCTACTTTCAATTGGCCCACATTTATGCTTTGTGGTTGCGGTTTGGCTTCACCATTTCTTTTAAACAATTATTAAGTTCCTCTGGTGAAGGGCCTGTTGAGCTCCCTGCGATTGGTGTAACATTCGGCCCTATTCTCCTTGGGTCTATCTGTATACTTCTTCTGGGGGTTTCTGTTATCATCTCACAAACGAGAAGATCGAATAAAGTAATATTTGTTTAAGCATGTCCATCCTCATCCACTACTGTCACCACTCCACTCCTGACACTACTTCTTGGAACTGATAACATATGTACTTTCGATACATTCCGTTTTTCTCCATACAATGGGACAACGGGACCAATTGTTACCAGTACCGTTAAGACCGTTAAGACTTAACTGATTTATTTTTTTAACCTGCTCTTCTCTCGCCTTATTCATCAAATTAATTTCATTTTCTCGTACTACTCGAGCTATTTCTGTAACTTGTGGATTCAATGGAGTTCCCAAATGTGGGGCACTTAGAGTCACCTCACTCGGACTTTCTTGGTTTGACGGGGGTCTTTTGGTCATGATGTCCTCAAATAACTCATCATCAGAATTGTTTGGACCATCTCTTAGACTTGAAGTCTCTATATTTTCTTTTTCTCTTTACATTTGCCTCCTGTCTGATCGTCAGCACTAAAAATGGTTACAAACCTTCCGTTATCACATTTTGCCTCCATCTTTTCAACTTATCTTCCCTACTTTCAAAGGGATATCCAAACATCATATTTCTATATCTTGTTACCTCTATATTTCTCTCTTTCAAACGCCTCAATTCCCCATTCCTCAAAGGCAGAGGTCTTCAAACTTTTTGATGCCGAGACCCCCTGTCAAAATGTTTTAGGATTAATGACCCCCTCCTGACTAAAATTTCTAGAACTTGGTACTCCTTTTCATTGACAACTATCGACAACCATAAACGCCCCAAATTCCCATAGCAAAACATTTTTACAGTGAGGAAATAATATTAAACAGTGTTTAGCAGACCAAGGGTCAGTGAGTGTGGGGGTGTAGTCAAAGGTGCAGCTGAAAACAAAGGGCCTTATCTATGAGGAATTGACACGAGGCAGCGCCGCAAGTCTTCTTGCTGCGTTGCCCTATGCCAATGTGAAAGGGCAGGAATGCACTTTATTTATGAATTATGGTGGTTTCTTGTCCTTTCCCCCTGCGTTGGTGCACAAATTGTTGTCTAACGCCAATGTAGGCAGGATTGTTTTTGTGCAGGAAGTGGCTCCTTCCTGCACAAAAACAATCCAGAGAGGTATTTTCCTCTTTCTATGTGTGCTGCAGAATGAAGTACACATGAAAAGAGGAAATTACCTGAAGAAATGAAAACATTTCTTCTCATTTCGCCTGCTATGAGGAGGAGTAAGGTGTTGCTCCTGACCCAGATTGACATAGTTTTGTAAATCTGGGGCAGCGTCAAAATCCATCGGTGTTGCGTGGGAACACCTGTCGAAATCTGCATGTAACGCCTACTTGACATACAGTAAGATAACGCAGAGAGTTGCACTGCGTTGTCTTTCTCCATATCTATGAGGCCATGTAAAGCCACACAGAGTGACTTTGCGTTGCCTCATTGATATAATTGAGACGCTTGTGCCGCTGGAGATTCAAAAAAGTGTCTCTGGTTGCGCAAGCCTCTCATAAATCAGCCCCAAAATATTTTGTTAGTTCCTTAGGTCTTTCACCATCAGGTAGCTACATATAAAATAATGGGTAGCTTAATTGAAAAATAAATTTTAACCCCTCCCATGCTCATGACGAACTCAGCTCGTCATGAGCCACGGTGGCCGTGTGCTCATGACGAGCTGAGCTCGTCATAACGGCCGTAACGCTCGCACGTGGGGCTAATTCCCCCGCTGTGCTGAATGTTCTACAAAAACGGGTGTGGCCGTGACGAGCTCAGCTCGTTATGAGCACATGGCCACCGTGGCTCATGATGAGCTGAGCTAGTCATGAGCACCGGGCGTTGTGCGCGCTCCCCAGCCCCAGCACAGCGGGGGAATTAGCCCCACAGGCAAGGGGTTAAAAAGTTGTTTCTCGGAGGCAAATGCACTGTAGTACATTATGAAACCTCTATTAGTTAACGCCCTGCAGAGGTCTGTGTATAACCAGAGAGCCACAAAATGTAATTTGGTTTTCGCAGTAGAGAATAGTGACTTGTGCATTTTTAGTGCTACGAGGTCCCAGCCTATGACAGAAAGCACTTTGAATGTGTAAGTCATTAGTTTATGCTTGCATTTTAGGATAAAATGGAGCTTCCAAAAGGTAGATTTTAGTAACACATGACCGTCAGTAATGCATTTTTTCTTTTTTGTCTAACTGTCCCTTCAACACCTCCTCAGGGATATTAAGCGCTGTGTAAATACAATTACGATTAAAAGCATGTATTTCACAGTCCAGTTGTACTACCACTAAAAAAAACAATTCTTTGCCATCACAATGCTTGAAGTAAATCGAGCAATTAAAGCTCGAACTGCTCCCAAGCACCTTTTACATTTGCAGATTAACAAATAGTGAAGGTTTGCATTTTATTCAGGAAAGCAGGCACCCTGGCACAAGGACTGTTTACCTGTATGCCATGCCTCTTCATTTCACAGCACCGAGGCGTCAATTAACTTAAGAAGAAGCATTTTAAAGATCAGAGTGAAGCGTCCCAGATAGTGAGCACACATTCTGGATTCCAGGCAGAAAAAAGGCCTGGAAATGCGCGACCCCCTTCCCAAGACTCTACAGCCCCCCTGGGGATCGCGCCCCACAGTTGGAATACCTCTTATCTAAAGTTTCATACTGTGTAAGTCTGGGATTCGGCTCTAGTGAATTCATTCGAATTCTCAAATTCTGCAACATTCTTACATTAAACGTACCATACTGTGGAAAAGCTATAACACCATCATCCTTTGTATATTCCATCCAATTCTCTAACCACATACACGTATGGTATCCTCGTTCTAACATCATAAACAAAGGAGGCGTTCTTGGAGGTGGAATGGAAATTCTCTTTCTAGTCACAATTGGTTTATCCTTTTTAAAGAAATTCTTTATTTTCTTATGCAGCTTGATTTTTCTGACTTTCTATGCTAATATATCCCAGCAAAACAAACAAGGAAACCTTTCCGTAATTCTATTTATTCTACTTGTCAGTTCTCGTCCAATACCAGCGCTACTCACCCCAACCATCCAATCTTGGCTCTCTACGTATCTGATATCTCAACCAATACCAGCGCGGCTCACACCAACCAACCAATCAGAGCTAAGTACACGCCCGCTACCTGCCAATGCCAGCGCAGCCTTTTCTGACGCCAGTATCACTCCTGCTACTGACCCTCCCTATACAAAATAATACGGCAATATTTTTCTGAAGTTTTCTTAATCATAATTTCTGTTAGTAACAACACAAAACAAGGCTACCTTGTCTGTTCCACTAAATAAAGAGATAGTTTTCACTTTTCAAAGAGAAATTCCTTTTCTTCAAGTAAAACAATGTCCAGCGATATTTTACCTTTCAAAAAGCTACAGGTGGACTTAGTACTCCTCAAGGGATAAGGTCAAAGTTTCACAAGAGGACTTTTTGGTGTGAAAAGAGGTCTTGGTACTCTCCTGGGGATAAGGCCAGAGTTTCAGAAGTAGACCCATCGCTATTTCAATCACTCTACTTTTATACAAAATAGTCTATAATTTGACCCCTACAGCCCTCCGTAGCTTCGGTATTAATACAACAGACAAAGTACTCTTCTTCTGCCTATTTCAGGCTAATTTCCATTCCCGGGATTCCTCAGGTAGCTCCGTACCTGAACTTCCAGACAACATAGAACACAACACTAACTCTTCATGTTAAGAACATATATTCAATAATCATTACCAAACTAATCAATAATGAAACCATCCTCTGCTACCAGAAAACTGATCCAGCGTGACACCTAACCAGGGATCAATACTCGATAACACACCAATGGCCCATACACATTCACCCAAATCCCTGATGCGTTGGGGGTCAAGTTTTACTGACGTAAAGTTCATCTTTCACAGGGTATAACATTTCTAGGTACATAACTAAACCTATACATCAACTTTCTTTCCTCTCAGTCGATAGACCAATTAGTTGAATAGTTGATGGTAATGATGGCACGTTATAAAACTAGCTATCCAGTCAGCTAAATAATTACAGACTCTCTATAAGATTAATAAAGATTTATCTCATATTCAATAAAATATATTATGCACACCTGCATACAGTCACAGTGCAAACAGTGAAATTCACAAGAGAGAGAGAACAACATCAGCATATGCAAATAGTGTCAGTCTTATCATCAATTCAATAGTGCGCATAAAGGAGTGGATAGATTAAGAGACATCAGTTTCAGCACAATAATGCGAAACAATATACTTATATCGAAGTGGATAGATGAAGAGACATAAGTTTCAGACACAAAAATACATTTGCAAATAATTATGCATTGTACGAGTCAGAATAATACAAACTCAAAGGATCTGTGAAATACCACCGCCTTGGCCGAGGAGCAGGTGGGGGTCCCCTGAACTAGAGACAGGGAACAAAGATTCAGGACCCAGAAGTGGGACAAGGATAGGAACAGCTAGACCTCTCTGCAAACCGACGAACAACTACGCATCCCCTCTCTCGAACAGCTATCTGGAAAGACGTGCTCAGGCTAAGGCTAAACCACACCCCTAAAGGCACCCCAGTTATACCCTAACCCCTACATGTCCGTCCCACATCAGTTGAAACTTTTTGCCGAAACTCAACAGTTCATTGGTGGATTTAGGAGGTGGTCTGACACACCGCCAAATTCCCATTCATCATTTGTATAACCCATTGTATAACATCCATTGCCATTACATCAATTCTGACTCTATCCTTTATTACAATATCTGTTACATTCACATATATTCTCATTGGGCTTCTTTCACTATGTCCGCGGAAGTGGTCTTGGATCCCACGGCTAGTCTCATTTCTTGGCAGGCAAACAATACTCTCTGTGCAGTACAGCCTTGAACCTGTTCCCTTTGTCTGCAGTGCTCAGCACTTCTGTCTGTTTAGGTCATGTGTTCACTTTCGCTCATTCTAACTTAAGAATAATAGTGGCTCATTTTGGCTCACTAATGGCAAAGAAACAAATATTCATTAATTATGCAGAAATGCACTTTTCACTCTTTTACCACCCACCTTTGCACTATTCCCTGCTATTGTTTTCCTAGCAGAAGCTAAAGCAGAAACCGGCATTATTCGTTATTTTTAAAGAAAAATGCGAAAAGATGTAAATTTGCGGCCTAGTCATGCACTATTTCTTGTTCCTTAAAAAACACAACGTAAATATGTTTTTCATTTTCATGTAATATTCTCACGTTAGTGCATGCATGCGCAAAAGCAATTTCCCTCATGTTCATGTAAGGTGCACATTAATCTTCACAGCAAACTGTTAGTATGTATTATGGGGTGTCAATTCGAGCAGGTTTCTTTTTGAGAAAACCTGCTCCATCAATTGTTTATAGCTTTTGCTGAATTTTCTTGCTGTAAATAATAGGTGTTAATTGAATATGTGTAACTCCTGTTCTCTTCTTTGTTTTCAGTCTGTAAAAAGGTGCCCCACCCCTGCACGCGGCTGTACTCTGAGACCAAATCCTTTCCTTTCTGGGAAGGGGCAGTGTGCCACTACCTGTAAGTATCAGAGTTGCTTTACACAAAATGTTGTGGGGGACGATCTACAGCCCAATTCGTGCCCAAATTGCCCTTCTGAAGGGTTACCCTTCCCTCGCTCTTTGCTGGAAGACTCTATAAAATAGGATCATCTATGCATCCCAACACCTACCCCAGAGTAATACATGCTTCAAGCAATATTTTTCACTGGGGTAATCCTTTCATCCTTACTCCTGAAGGCAGTGACCTGTGTGGACAAGTTCCATGTCACTAGAGTTCTGCAGTCCAGGAGTAAGTTGTAGATGATGTCTACTAACTTGTATTCTTCTGCCTAGAAGAATCTCCTATATCACTGCTCCTATGGGGTTGTATTATACACCTCACTGCTACAAAAGTTGTTTTTTTTGGAGTGTTTTTATACTATAGAAATATTCAGGAATAAAAACATCCTGACCGACTTGGACTTGTGCTGATTTTCATAAATAAAACAGAAGTATATTTGCTCTCTATCGAAGCATAGATAACTAGTGATAAATAGGATAAGAGTAACATGTTTAATCTAATTAATAGATGTTTATAATGATGACTAAAACAAAAGTGCATAGCCTCTTAGACAAGTTCATATTTCCCGCTATGCGGAAATGAGCCTGCTGTGGACGTACTCTATTCTAGAATGTTCCCTGCAGCTACTTCACCGTAATGGATATCCATGCCGGCGGCTCACAGTAATAGGTCCAACCTATTGCTTTGCAGAATACTGATGGGCAGTGGATGAAAACTAGACGTAATTTATTGAGAAATGTGATATTGTGTATTCCAAAAGACATGGCGAATAACTCAGCAAAAGAAAAGAAAATGAAGACAGTAGGCCACCCTCTCAAAACAACTTATTGTGTGAAAACGTGTCAGACTAAATCATATGGTAATCGAAATTTCAGTAGCAAGCGATAAAATGATATCAGTGAAACCTGCAAATTGTGTTTTATGCTTGCTCAAAATATATAATTGCAAGCAGAATGCCTCAGGGAATGGATCGCCATAACGCAATTAGACTTCTCTGAGGAAGTGCTGGAGATCACAGTGGAAGAAGGTAGCTGGGAGAGAAAAAGATAAGGATTTGTGTTGCAATTTAATTCAGGAATCAAATAAGTTAAAAGTGGTATTTATTTCCAGCACAGCATTAGCAGTCTCTCAGCTACCAGATGCAGATGCAACTGGCTCTGTCTCTCTCAACCACCTTCTAGAATACAGAATGTAATTGGAATATAAACAAGGTGTACAGGCAGGCATCTCAAGAACCGCATGATGTCACAGAAGCAGATGTGAATGAACATAAAAGAAATATGATTCAGGATGTAACATATCCCCCTTTTCCATAAAGCCAACATACATGTTCAAACATAATCTCTAAACCTAGTTGGTCTGTTTCTTACACAGACATTTTGCTTGATCCTTGAAGATATTGTGCCATCAACATTCTGTCCTAAAACTTCAGAATTGGATTTATATCTAGAATTAGAACCATAGATGAAATTATTACACTTGGCAATACTCCTTACATTCCACAATTTTCCATCTTGAGTAATTACAGAATTACTAAACACTTTTTTGATCTGTATAGGCTTACCAAATTTACATGAACCTTTCATCATCAGACATGGTCTCATAATCCTCACCCAATCCCCCTCAACAAAATTATGAGTTTTGACCTTCCATTTTTTATTGTACCAACCCATGGTCTTGATTTGCTTCGCTTCTACTCTTCTAGCTGTATCATGTAGACATTCCTTAATGTCCAATTTGTCTTGGCATTTATTTTTAAACCACCATGGACAGATTTTTGAAGCTGGATCTCTTCCTTTCAGTAACTTAAAAGGGCTAAGTTCAGTTGTAGAATGAGGTGTAATACGATAAACCCACAACCTTTCTCTTAACTCATTCATCCATTCTCCACGTGTTTTCACCGCATCTGTTACATAAGACTTCAAAACCCTATTAAATCGCTCCACCTGGCCATTTTCGTGTGGCTCATATAATGACGTACACTTGTGTGTAATTCCATGTGCTTTTAAAAAATTATCCATCTCTATTGATTTCAATTGCACCCCATTATCGGTAACTAACACAGACGGGCATCCTTCTCGAGCAAAAATTTCTTTAAAAAAAATAATCACTGCATTAGTGGTAGCATTGAATACAAATTTTACTTCGGGCCATTTCGAGTGGAAATCAATCAACACTAAAGCATATTGTGAATTTTCAGGTAAATTCTTAAATGGACCCGAAATGTCAAAGGCTAACTTTTGCCACGGCATGTCTGGCCACTTAACAACTTTTAAAGGTGGAATATTAGTTCTGAGCATTTTCTCACTAGACACACACTCTTCACATTCTCTTACAACACTATCTATAAATGCATCCATTCCTGGCCACCAAAAGAAACTCCTAATCAACCTCTTCATAGAAGATATGCCAGGATGCGTCTTATGAGCCAACTTAAGAATGACATCTTGTATACCTTGTGGTGGAACGCACTTGCCTGACTTAAACAGAAAATCATTTTCCCATTCCAATTCATCTGCCACTCTCGCAAACGGTAAAAGCTCTTCTTTAATTAAGTTTTTTTTAGGCCATCCTTCCATCACATATTTTTTAAGGGTACTCCACCTATCATCTATCCTTACACAACTATCCCACTTCTCCTCTGTAATTTCTTGAAACTGGTCACCCATCACATCAGCTATTGTCAGAACAAAGTCTTCTTCCTTAACCACATCTACCTTATCTTGTTCACACGGTAGGCGAGACAAAAAATCAGCAGTGACATTTTTTTTCCTGGAACATACTCTGTGCTAAAATTGTATTCTTGCAATCTTGAAGATAACCTCGCAATTCTGGCTGTAGAATGCCTTCCTCCACCTGTAGACAATATATTAACCAATGGCTTATGATCTGTTCTCAGGGTGAATCTACAACCCCACACATATAGCCTAAAATGTTCCACCGCCCACACACACGCAAGTAACTCCCTCTCAATTGCTGCATATTTCCTTTCACACTCATTCAGTGTGCGTGAAGCAAAAGCTACGTTCCATTCCTCTTTTCCTTTCCTTTGCCACAAAATTCCTCCTAAACCATATAAACTGGCATCCACCGTGATTATACACTCTTTCTTCATTCTAAAAGGTTTCAATGTGGGTGCATTAACTATATCCCTCTTTATACACTCAAAGGCTTCTTGTTGTTCACTTGACCATACATATTTCACATTTTGTCTTAATAAAACCCGCAATGGTTCCATTTTGGTCGCAAAGCTTTCCACAAACTTACTGTAATATTCACACATACCTGTGAATGATAACAATTGATCCTTGTTAACTGGTGATGGAGCTTTCACAATGGCATCTACATTAGTTTTCTTCGGAACAATTCCATTACCAGACAATGTCTGACCCAAATATTCAACTGTACGTTTGAAAAGCTTACACTTATGTGCCTTTAATGTAAGCCCATGACTCTCTAATCTCTTGCAAACTTCATTTAAATGGCATACATGCTCATTTCATCCCTTGAAAAAATCAAAATATCGTCCTGAAAACATTTGACATATTCGTCCAAATCTCTAAATATCATAAACATTACTCTTTGGAAGACCGACGCCGCTGATGCTAAGCCAAATGGCATCCTCGTATATTGGTATAGACCAAAAGGCGTAATAAACGCTGTGAGCTTCTTTGACTCCTCCTTAAGTTCTATTTGGTGGTATGCTGAACGTAAATCTAACGTAGAAAAGATTTGGGCTCCCTCAAACATTGATACAACCTCATTAATGTTTGGCAATGGATGACAATCTATGATAATATTAGAGTTGAGAGCTCTTAGATCTACACACACTCTCAACTTTTGATCAGGTTTTTGGACCAAAACTATGGGAGAAACCCACTCAGCTGATTCAATTGTTTCAATAATCCCTTCATCCAATAACTCTTTTAGCATATCCTTCAATTCTTGTCTTACACTTATTGGAACTCCCCTAATTTTTTGTTTAATGGGTGTAGCATTTTCCTTTAAGATAATTCTATGAGAGAAATTCTTTAACTTTCCTAACCTGTCACAAAACACATTCTTGAAACTGTCCACCAAAATCTTCTCTTTGTCAATGCACTTATCATCATTATCAATAGTGGCAACCTGATTATATGGTGTATCATCACATAAAGTCACAGGTTCCTTTGCTCTCGGATTCAATATAATTCCTCATTTATACTGATCACGCCACCCTAGGACATTACCCCTTTTCTTGCAATGTACAATTTAATCACAGAACACCTATGCTTAAAATTAATATTTACTTCAAAATAACCCTCACGTTCAATCTGATTCCCTTCAAAACTTACAGCCATAATATCAGATGGTACTAAATTCTCTAAAAACAACTGTTTGTTCAATTTCTCTAAAAAGTATTGCAGTGTAATAATTGTCCAAGGAGACCCTGAATCCACCATCAAAACTATATCTACTCCACAGACCTTAAAATCACTATTGGGTGATTTCCTAACCTGATCCGGAACTACATCAATAATAGAAACAACAAACCCCTTATCTACACTGTCTGTATTATGTACTGTATTAGGTATACTCACTTCGTTATTAGCAACATAAGATACTGCTCCTCTAGAAGGTGTGACATTACGTCTAATATCCTTACATACACTTGTAAAATGTCCTACTCTACCTCAGTTCCTACATTCCTTGTTAATTGCAGGACAACCCGGCAAAGACACCAAATGAGACTTATTACCACATCTAAAACAAACTGTCATATTCCGTGACGGACTTTGAACATTTCTGTACATATTCGTGCTCAAACCTCCTCTATAATTGTGTTGAAAACGTGAAGGCTGTTGTTGCATATGGTTCTCATTTTTTTGTTTAACATAACAAACTTCCTCCTCTGTTGTTTTTTTATTTGCATTGTCTTTGACAACCTCCATCCATTTTTCCGACTGTTCTAAAGCCTTTGCTTCTGAAATTGCTTCAGTTAAACTGAGATTTCCTAAAACCCATAACCTTTCTTGTGTTTTTTTATTCTTAACATGTACTATGATCTGATCTCTTATCATTTCATCCGTTAGGACCCCAAAATTGCAATGCAAGGATAATGATCTTAATCCTGTAAGGAAATCATCAACGTTTTCATCATCTTTTTGAGATCTGGTATAGAACTTAAATCTATTTAAAGCAATACTTGTAACAGGCTTAAATCTTTTTTCTATCCTCAGTAAAGCTTCATTATATACATTCATGTTATCTCCTCTTCCATCACTCTGTGATGTAATTTGAGGCAAAGATCTGAAAACAACTTGCCCCTCCGATCCCAAGCAATGCTTTTCTTTCTTTCTGTCCCCATGCGTTCGCCATCTATAGCCTTCATATATGTAATAAATTCCTCTTTCCATCTTGCCCAGGGCATGGGGGGGTCACCTTTGGATTGTAAACATTTTGCTGGGGGGTCAAATTGCATGTTTAAGTTGTATTGAAAATACCAAAACTTGCAGAAGTAAAAACAGTTAACACCCTAAAACATGTAGATATAAATTATAAATAAAACTTAATATTCTGTAATCTTAAAACTTAAGAACGTTTTAAAACTCCTAAACAATTAACAAAATTGAAGCATACGCTGTGAATAAACGAAAGTCCCATTAATAATCCTTTTTGCAGAATTGAAATAATGTTTTGTAGACTTATAATTAAAATACCGCAGTCAATGGTAGTCAAAGTTGTGTCAAAATCGCCGTGTATTTAATCCAGATAAAGTTTATCAAAAACGTGTCAGAAACGTAGAAAACTCGCCGTCAGTCCTTTGTTTATGGTTGGCTTAGTAACCAAAATGGCTGCCGGTGACGTTGCACGTTAACGTGTTGGCGAAAAACACTTCGTGACGAAGAGTTCTGTAACCATGGACCGGGAAACAGTAGAACGCACTGAGAAGAAGGTTGCAGATCGCCCTGTAATCCGAAAAATGCCGCTGTAGGAATTCCGTCGAGCACAGCAACGGAAGAACTGTAAGTTATCCAACTAATGCCGGAAAGTTTACGTAAAATACATGTAGTGCTGCTAGTCAACCGCAAATCCAAAAATTAGCGCAACAGGATAAATAAACAATTCGGAAGGTGCAGACATTAAATCAAATCGGCAGTTGTAGAAAAAACACGCTGTGTGGCAGATTGTAGTTGGGTTTCAAAGTGGGAACCAATAAAAAGGTAATACCAAGAGTCTTAAGGAAGTAGAATAATAAAAAGCGATCCAACTTTTAATCCAAGTGCCATGGTTAGTCCCAACAATAATAAATATGTAAAATCTTCTTCAATAGATTCAGATTTAATTAAAAACAGCCGCAGGTGCCATCAGTGCACAACTAATGAAATTAAGATACTGTAAACTGCCGCTGGTGCTATCAAAACACAGAATAATTAATAACAGAAATATTTATGAAGCACTCCGTACCTGTGCTGATAAATGACTGGAGTGTATTTAGGTTCTTCTCCCTCGTCGCCAAAAATTGTTGCAATTCAATTCAGGAATCAAATAAGGTAAAAGTGGTATTTATTTCCAGCACAGCATTAGCAGTCTCTCTGCTAACAGATCCAGATGCAACTGGCTCTGTCTCTCTCAACCACCTTCTAGAATACAGAATGTCATTGGAATATAAACAAGGTGTACAGGCAGGCATCTCAAGAACCGCATGATGTCACATAAGCAGATGTGAATGAACATAAAAGAAATGTGATACAGAATGTAACAATTTGATTACCAAACTAGAAATGTAAGGGGGTGTTTGTAAGCATAGGTGGGCCAAGACCTCAACAATGGAAACCAGGACTCGTGAAAGGATAAGGCCTCAGGTATGCCAGACTCGATTTTCTATGTGGTCGTGTCTAACCAGCAGGGAATATGACGTTATGTAGTCTTCTCTTCTCTGATATTTTCTCTGACCAACTTCTGCGAACCCCTATTGGAAATCACTGTAAGGTTTAGCATTTATAAAGAGAAGTGATGTAAAGTAAGTTAAACAGGCTATATGGGGTGGGAAAAGGCCATTTTCCACTAGATTTTGCTCTCAAGAGCAAACATTGGTGTTCATGCCACCACCAAACTATTCGCCAGCAGTGAAGTGGGAAGAGTTTGAAGCCAGTAGAAGAAAAGATACATTATGGCAGTTACTCAGTTGAAATGTATATCTCACAAAGATGCAATGCCATGTATGTTAGCTTCTGTAAGGCATTGATACATATAGCAAAATCATGTGTCTGTGGTTGTGCACTTAAACACCAAAGGTAAAAAAAGAGGCAGAGGTTATTTTAATTATGAGTTCAAGCTTTTTCTGTGTAGTTTCTTGAAAATCAAAGTTGATGTGGTACCCACTAGCCTAAGGGAATTGTAGAAAATGTTAAAGGACGAAAAGGGTTTTTGGAATATAAAAATGAACACCAAAGCCATTACTTCATAATCCTTTGAAGTCCTTTACTAGCTTCCTTCCCTGCTGGAAATGACATCACTGCATTTCCCAGCATCCATCCCTATGGGGAATTACATCACTGGTTTCCTTCCAAAGCCATCTGAAAAAGGAGACAAGAATACACAAAAACAAGCAGCCTTCAGTACAGGAAGTGACATCACTCGTGTTCCACTGAAACATCTATAAAAGAGGAAACCAGACAAGGGTCCTCATTATCTGACATCTATGTATACAGCAGGTGACATCACTGCATTTCAAACGATCTGCAATATTGCTGTATTTCCCAGAATGCATCGCTACAGAAAGTGACTACTCCTTCCCAGAATAAGCCTCTTTATGTGATGAAGCCAGAATAGAGGACCTAATTCTCTGGCATTCAGCTCTGTAGGAATTGTCATCACTGCATTTCCCGATATCCACCTTTGCAGGAAGTGACTTTACTGGTTTCCTTCAAAAAGTTTAAAAGACAAAGCCACAGAAGCAAACCTCTTTGCACAGCATCTACCTCTATAGGAAGTGACATCATTTAATTTCCCAATATCCTCTCTACAGGAAATGACATCACTAATTCCCACATGAAACCCCTTGAGTCCCCTCATCCTTCATTTACCTCATCATGGCACCCATCATCCATGCGTTGCCAGCTAACACCAAACACAGACAAGGGTGTCACCTTTTTGAGAGTGTTTGAGAGTGTTACAGCCAGAAAGGGTCCTGGGCCAGAACCCCTGCACCACCCTGGAACAAAAGCTAGAACCTAACACTCTTTCAGGTGTATCATTCAGCACCCGTCAGTCACTCCCTATACCCCAATATTACACCCAGACCACACAAACTCTCACAATGCATTCTCACAATACATTGATACTACCTCATTCATACGTACGACACACCATCAAACCCACACTAGCTTATGCATGGTATCGCAACCTCTGCAGTCTGTCATGTTCCAAACATCATAAACCTCATCAGTAATTAAGGATTTTTCACACTTGCCACATACTCCATCATCTGCTGCATAATCTGCAGATTTTAACAAACCAAAAATGGTTTCTAGCTCAGACGGATCAAAAGTTACTAAAAACGTTGTGATATGTGTTCACACGTGTTGGAAAACACATTGCACAGGTTAACTGCTCATTTTCAGTTGGATATTTATGTATTTGGTTGTTAGCTTGTTATTAATGAGGTGAAATCCTTGCCCAGACAGTATAACTATGTATAACTTTTTTTTTTAAATGAAGTCTTTCTATCATTATGCTGCATCATTTTTCTTTCTTTGCAGCATAATTTAATCAGCCCTACCGCATAATTTGGTGCTCCCCTGCTGCATAATTCCAGCGGCCCTGCCTATCACACACTTTCATCACAGAGACATGGCTTAGCCTTCCATTCGAGGTTGGAGCTATGGCCGCACGGGGCATTCAAAAGGGCAGTTACCTAGCACCATTTAAGGGGACTCCTTCAAGGTCCAAGAAGGAGGCCCCTTGCCATACTCACACCATGGCATTTAACACTCTTTCTTTAGAAGTACTTTACCTGTGTTGGCCACTTCACAAATCAGCTGGGGTCTCAATAAAAGTTAATGTAAAAAATAAATTGACCATGTAGGATCAAAATATTTTCCAGTCAGTTACAGCAAGGAATATTTAAAACACAGTTGTGTAGTTATTATATAAAAATGGCCTCTCCCATCCCATATACCTAAATAAATGCAGCTCAGAAGTGCCACTAGTGGTAATTTTTTTAAGAGATGTGCAGATGCAAACTAAATCCATCTACTTAATGGAGAAAAGTAATGACCTCATCGAGAGATTAGCGTTAACAGGATATTCGTCAAATATTGACCTGTGTCCTATTCAGAACCTTTGCAAAGTGCAGGAATGTGACTTTCCCAAGTTTCATCACAAACTCCAGCATTACCCTTGGTGTGAACCGCGCTCATGGGGGAATGGTGTCAGAGGGGCAGCCTTATTTGGTGTGCCTCTTGCCACCATTCCTGCTGGTGCCTGTTCGGTCTGTATCTTCCATGAAAAAGCACAGAATAATCCCACATAGGCTTAGGGAAAACTCCTAATACTACAGCGCGGCTCCAGAAATAATTTCTAATCAATACTCACCATTTCCCTGAAACCTTAAAACTCACAAATCATGCATCAGTCGGGCCCATAACACTGCGCATTTACCCTGTTCACTTACACTTGGCTTCAAGGCTTTGGTGAATCGCAATGGAGAAATGCTGTAACATTTGGTGGAGCGTCTAAACCTATTTAACTCTTTATTATTTACACCTGCAGATTATTACACTTTACCATTGTTTTATTCAAACATTTAATTTATTCAGACACACCACCATAGTGGCAATGGATCTGCTAGAATGAAAATTAGGCGTAGGAAAATCACAATACCAGCTTTTAAAATTCCATTTTCCCAATGTTATTAACAGCAAAACTTTATTATGTCTGACATTTATGCATTAATAAATCTTTATTTAGTAAATCTTAAACTTTATTTCAAAATGATCATTTTATTAGAGCTCAAGAAAATCGCTTTATTTTAGAAAACAGTTAAAGTTTAGCAAAGAACAGATAGTTCCAAATTCTCTCCTAACATCCCTAACTAACACCCTCATCTTATCCTTCAGTCCTGTAAAGCAAACACGTAAAGCATTAAAGTCTTACATCCAGGAATCGGTCAGCAATCGGGCAGCATCTCCAGTAGAAATCAGAAAAGCGACCCTTTCTAGTCAAATCCAGGGTTTTTTATAGCCTATTTCCCTAACTTAATCTATCTAAAAAGTAACTATCATCTCTTATTCAAAATTTCATTGGACAATTTCGGGGTGGGTGAGCATCATCTCACCATTACAACATCATTTTCTCGATGGTTCAGCAGAAAAATAAAGGGTCTTTGTTTTAGGACAGTCCATAGCGTAACTATTTCTTCTAGTAGATACATCAGTATTCTTTCCCATGATCACAACGTACAAGCGTACATGTTTGGCACCCATCCTAGGTTCCGGGCTAAGGCAGCCTTGAACCTTCTTGAGCACAGGCAGTTCACTCTGACTTGCAGGTTTTGACGCGCCTGCGCTGTTCAGCTCTTGCTCACTGTTTACCCGAGCGTCCATTTTCTAGCTAGGCCTCAGAAGCCACTTTTGGAACTATCACAGAAACAAACACAGATTCATGTTAATTATTGAATTTAAACCCGTTCTGTTTACCTCCCACCTTACTAATGTTTCCCAATTAGTTGTTACCTAGCAAATAAGCCACACAAATGCGTTTTATACTTACATTTTCGACCACTCCACAACACCAACGAATACATTAAGCACATTTAAATTTCGTTTTGTTTATAACTAAATTGCACATTAATTCACAACACAATAACAATACATATTAGCTAAGTTTTATTTGCAACATGCAAGCAAAGTTAATATTCCCGTGTATACTATTAAAAATAATGTGTGCATCTTACTCTATGATTGGTTAATTCTCACAAAACATGCCATCAGTAAATATTAACGTTATGGGACATTAATTTCGGGAGGGGTACACAAAATTTTGTGTTTGCCACCTCGCTCCATCAATTCCCTCATCTGGTGATTCTATCACCAAATAACTCTCAACATTTTGGGCAATTTAGCAGAACATGTTTCAAATTCTTTTGTTTAGTATCATCTATACTTTTGTTTCTTTCTCTTTAGAGTCTTTGAAAATCTTTTTTCTTATTTCTTCCATTTCTATCTCACTCTTTTCTCTCATTCTTGCCAGTTGTTCCTCATTTCTTTTCTTTACTGTTTGTCTAAAATTTCTCCTACCTTTATATATACAGCATAATCTTATAAAGAAAGTCACTATCACTATAATTGTTATTGGAATTAGTATCTTACCTATAATTAAACTACCTATTTCTTGAAACCAATGCTTAATTGCTGAGAAACGTTTACCCAGTCTTTCAAGGACACCTTCAACCTCCAGTGGTTCAATTTCTCTATGCAAATCTGTAATATTTATAATATTCTTTTCAATGTTCTGACTTTTATCTGGAATATAAGTACAACAATGTTGAACTTTAAAAATTCCACAGACTCCTCCCTCTTTTGATAAAATTATATCAAGGGCAAGTCGGTTTTGCATAACCATAGCTCTCATAGCAACCATTTCAGTATTGACCATCAGGAATCCTCCTGCTGTGTCTGTTGATAATCTATCAATGATTGTGGACAATTTTCTTATTCTATTTGCATTGAACGAAATTCCCACTGCTAGTATCAGTGCTCCAAATACATCACCTATTATTTCTAACACACTTTCTCTTCTTTTTCGACTTAGAACTTTACCTATCTCATGCTTTCCATTAGTACCTCTATCTACATGGAAAATTTTAGGAAAGACCAAACCCACATAACATGTCCCATACCAATGGTCCGGTAGTCTATAATAGGCTTTATTCCCACAAATGAAATACATTCCAGGAAAAACAGGATTATTTCCTCCTTTAAATCCCAACCCCCTATAATTCTATAGGTATCTTCACATTGCCTCGCACCCACAAAATAATTGTTATACATTGAGTTATCTCTTCTAATACAACATTTTCCCAACATTGGTGCATCTATATTGATTGCTACATTCACATTCTTGTCCTCAATGTTCTCATCATCAAATATGTAATATTTAGACTTTGCATGTTTCATTTTCTCACTTTGTTTGTAAGCAATTCTTCTTTCTTCAACCATATTTAAGAATGCCTTCTCCTCAACTCTCATTTTACATGTCAAATTATGATTAAACGCATACTCGTGCGTTAACTCATCTACTTCTAGAAAATATTCTCCCATTACCTCTGCATGTTTTCTTTTATTCAATATATTGTCGATCTTTAATTTTGCAAATATTTCATCCACATTGGAATATTGATATTCCAGTTTCCCAGTCTTGTAAAACAAACTTGAAATTACACTACAAGTTACTCCATATGTAAGAGGAAGGTGGTGATAGTTCACCCCTTCTGACACTGATGCTGGCAATTTTACACAAACATAACAGTCATCAACATTCATTGTTTTAATATACTCAAGCAATAACTTTGAAAAAGTGTTCTTGGTGTAATCGCTAATAGACCTATCTTGATGCAACTCTGGCTTGTACACATGAGTCTCATGCACTTTTTCTTTCTCAATTGGCTTAGTTGAACTCACATTTGGTTTTAATTTTGTTAAATTAGTTTGAAAAGTAATCACAATAGCTAAAATTATCCATAATATCGTCAACAACCCCATGCATATTGTAAAGCATCTGCACCATTTTCTAATAATAGAACATTTCGTTTTATGATTGCTCATTGCCATCTTTCCTAACACCATTTCTTTGACCTTATGTCACTTACAAGTTACACACTAGTCACCACACTAACAAGTTTTCTTCGACCTTGTGTCAATCACTATTCTAAATTATACTATAATTAGATTTTTCTAACAAGTTTTCTTCGACCTTATGTCAACTCCGACCTCTTCTATATTTCCAAAAACCGTCTCACAGGACTTCAGACTTTTTACTTGAATATCATATACTTTGAGCACCTAACTTTCCATTTCTTAGTTGACTTCTTTACTCACTTTTCCCAATTGGTTTTGGGTTGTACAGGTTTTCTTGACTGCTATTAACTTCAACAATTGGTGACAGGACAATATATGTCCACTCAGGTGATTTGTATCTCTGATTTGGACGTCTTACTCTTTTTGGCCTTTGAATAGTCTCTATTTTCTTTCCCAGTGTTTCTTTCTGACTGGTGATCTCATTTACTTGTTCTTCTTGCTCTTTTGTTTTGTTCACTATTTTGAATCTCAATCCTCCAGTTCCTTTAGGCCAATTGTCTCCTTTGCAGACTTTCTTAGTCTTCGGCTCTATTTTATTATGCTCCACTCTCCAAGCTATTTTTCTTGTGCTTTTTCTTAATGGAGTTTCATCTGCACTGTCATCAGTTTCACTTTCAGTGTCTTCAACTGTATCATTGATTATGATCTTCACAATATCTTTGTCTTCATCAGTTTTAGTTTTCTCTACTGTTACTCTGTTAGGAACACCTTCATAACTGGTACTTGGAATCTCATCCTTGTCGTGAGTTACTTCCTCTTCCCCAGTTTCAGGATTTCCGTTCCTGCTTTCAGAGTCTTCAGATTGTTTTTCAGTTTTCTTATTTTCAGCAACTTTCTCTTCACTTTCTTTTGCGTCTCTACTGGTGCTTGTCTTTACCTATTCTCGACCTTCAAGTTGATCTTCTGAATCTGGTATTTCAACAGTCTCCCTTTCACCTTCACCTTCAGACGCAGAACTGGCTTCTGATACTTCCAGATGTCGACGTTCCTGTCGATCTTCAATATCTGGATTCTTCTCTGGTTCACCTTCAGAATCAGAGTCAGTTGTACTTTCACCGTCGTGTGGGTATTCAGGTTCAGGCACACGGATGGTGTGACTAGCATGAACCCACCTTTTCAGTCCAGCACACTTAACTGCAGTAGTACTAACCAAGATAACTTGACGTGGTCTTTGCCACCTTGGTACCAAACAATTTCTTCTGCGATGAACTTTCACTCGTACCCAGTCCCCAGGGACTAGATCATGAGCTGGATTTTTCTCTTTGGAATTTGATTCAGTTCCCACCTGGTGGAGCACAGAAGTTACTACATCAGATAGATTCTTGCAGTAATCCAGTATGATGTCATCATTAATTGTCAACAACTTATTAACTGGTACATAGGCCTGTCTCATCACCCTTCCCATCAAAATTTCGTGTGGACTTAATCCAGTTTTTCTGTCAGGTATGCTTCTCAGTGCCATTAAAACAAGTGGCAAAGCATCAGGCCACTTCATTCCTGTTGCCAAACACATTTTTGCAATTCTGTTTTTAATCGTTCCATTCATCTGTTCAACTACTCCTGAAGCCCCAGGTCTACATGCACAATGTAGCTTCTGGCGAATGTCCAGAGCTTCACAGATCATCTGCATTAACTCGTTTTGGAAATGTGGGCCTCTGTCCGATTCAATCGCAACCGGAAACCCAAAGCGTGGTATTATCTCACGCAAGAACAGTTTAGCAACAGTCAATCCATCATTCCTCCGTGTGGGGAAAGCTTCTACCCATCGAGAGAACAAGCAGATTATCACAAGAACATATCTAAGTCTGTTGCATGGAGGTAGCTCAACAAAATCCATTTGAACTCTTGTGAATGGGCCACCCTCCCGTCCTATGGTTCCCAAACTTACAACAGTTTTTCTGTTTGGGTTAAATTGCTGACAGACTAAGCATCTTTGACACAAGCTTTCAGCAATCATTCTGAATTTAGGATTATACCAAGTCTGTCTGAAGAGACGAATCATAGCGTCTCTGCCAATGTGTGCTTGACCATGGTACATTCGGGCCATATCTGAAATCATGCTTTCGGGCATTACTGGTCTTTCATCTTTGTAAACCCAAATTTAATCTTCCTCCCTTTGTCCACATCCTGATTTTAGCCAAATATCCTTTTCCTCTGCTCCTGCCTCTTCTTGCATTTGCTTCACTTCCTGCCAAGTTTCAACTACAGTTGTTAGCATTAAAGGACTTGGAACATGTTCTTCAGTTTTCTGTCGATTGATTGAAATTTGATTCTTTGCACAATGCTTTGCAATTGCATTTGCGTAACTGTTTCCTCTGGTGATATAATCCTCACCCTTTTTATGAGCTGAACATTTTACCACAGCCAATTTTTAAGGTAACTGTATCACGTCAATCAGTGTCTTCACAAACTCTGCATTCCGAATGGGTGTTCCTGCAGAGGTCAAATAGCCTCTTTGGGACCAAAGCTGTCCATAATCATGAACAACTCCATAACCATATTGACTATCAGTCACTATGGTTACTTTCACCTCTTTTCCCAACTCACATGCTCGTATCAAAGCAATCAACTCCGCTATTTGAGCAGAATGAATTCCTTTCAGACAAGATGCTTCCAACACTTCTGCTACTGTACAAACAGCATACGCAGCACTTAGAACACCACTCTCTGTTCTCAAGCATGATCCATCCACAAACATTACAAAATCTGATTCGAGCAAAGGTTCATCTTTAATGTCTGGACAAGGCTTTGTGCAATACTCCAGAACATCCAAACATTTGTGATCAAGCTCACCTTTCACTTCTGCTTCAATTGTATCAGGTAGCAATGTTGATGGGTTGATATTCACACATCTTGCAATTGTCACATTCTCAGCTCCCAAAATTATTTTCTCATAACGTGTCATTCTGCTGTTAGTCATGTACTGCGTCTTTGCTCTTGTGAGGAGAATCTCCACTGAATGAGGTACATAGACTCTCACAGGAAATCCCATCACAATTCCTTCACTTTGCTCCAGACTTACACTTGTTGCTGCTACTGCTTTCAGACAACCTGGCAAAGCCTTTGCAACAGGGTCCAAAACAGCTGAGAAATACGCAATTGGTTTTCTCATTCTTTTGTGCCTCTGAATTAATACTGACAGAGCACATCCTTCTCGCTCACTGCAGTACAGTTCAAATTCTTTTTCGTAATCAGGCATTCCCAAAGCTGGTGCTTCACACAACTTAGTTTTTAGCTGTTCAAATGCTTCCATATCTGTTTTGGTCAGAACAATAGGGTCTCTGATGTCTGCCTTTGTCAATCTCTGCAATGGTTTTGCAATTAATGAAAATCCACTTATCCACTGTCTGCAATAACCTACCATTCCTAGGAACATTCTTACCTGTCTTTGAGTCTTAGGTGGCTGCATCCCTTGTATCATTTTAATTCTCTTAATTGTGACCTGTCTGATTCCTTTAGCAATCTTGTGACCTAAATACTGTACTTCTTTCTGGCAAAACTGTAATTTTGATGGAGACACCTTATGTCCCTCCTCAGCCAAATGATTCAACAATGCCACTGTATCAGTTATACAGGCATCCTTTGTTTTTGATGCAACCAAAATATCATCAATATACTGTACTAACACAGATTCTCCAGGCATACTCAAATTTTCTAATGATTTCTTTAGCAGCTGATTAAAAATCGATGGACTCTCAGCGTACCCTTGTGGAATTCTACACCATGCTAGGATACGATTTTGGAAACGAAACGCAAAAATTGGTTGGCTTTCTGGATGCATTGGAACAGTAAAGAACGCATTGCATAAATCAATCACTGTGTACCATTCTGCATCATGTGGTATTTGGTACAAAATCACTGCTGGATTCAGAACAATTGGACAACATGGGACAACAATTTTATTAACCTTTCTCAGGTCCTGCACAATTCTAAATGTTCCATTTGGCTTTTTCAATCCCATAATTGGTGAATTACAAGGACTACTCTCAATTTCTCTTAGAATTCCCTGCTCAATCATTTTGTCAATCACTGGAGTAATTCCTTCAATTACCTCTGCAGTCATTTTATATTGAGGTATATTCGGTTAGCTTGCACCTTCTTTCATAGACACTTTCACAGGATCAACTCCTTTCATCAAACCTATGTCTTTTCCAGTGAAATCCCACACACTTTCTTTCACTACCTCTTTCAGTTCAACAGGAATTTTCTCTTTATCAAAAACAGGACACAGTTTATCTTGTTCTGCCTCAATCATGAGCATTGTCAATTTATACAAACTATCTTCGTCTGGAGTCTGCAATTCTATGCCATCTGGTGAACAGTATATGGCACAGTTCATTTTACACAATATATCCCTGCCTAGCAAATTAGCAGGACTGCTGTCGCACACCACAAACCGATGCATATCTTTATATGTCCCAATCTCTATTTCAACTGGTTTAGTCAAAGGAGTATTTATTTGTCTGTTAGCTACACCTACAACCTGGATTGTCTCACCCGAGAGAGGAAGATTTTGAATATCCACTGATCTTATAGTAGAACGGGTAGCACCAGTGTCCACTAGGAAAGTTATTTCCACATCATTCACCTTTCCGCTCACAAATGGACCTGACTGATCTACCTCAAGAGTGGCTCCAAGCACACACTCTTCTTCCTCCCTCAGGCACCGTCAGAAACTTTCATCCGGTTCACTGCCATTCTCTTCTTGCAACCAATATTGAGGACACGCATTTACTCTTTGCGGTCTTTTTACCTGCTCACCTCCGCTGAATCCTGTCTCTGCACTGTATCTCAACTGATTCCCACTGTATGGCAGTGGCGGTTGTGGCACCTGACTTTACTGATTTGCTATCTGCGGTTGCTGCTGATTTACCTCAAACTGCACCTGTGGATTCAATGATGTATGTTCCCCATTAACTCCAGGCGGACATTTACACTCTCGTTTCCAATGCCCTATTTTGCCGCAGTTGAAACATGGCATTTTCTTTTTCAATTCGTCAATATTCCCTACCAATTTAGGTTTAGCTTTAAACCCACCTTGATCCCCTGCATTCTTATTCTCCATCCGTGCTACTTGTTGTTCTGTTACTTTTACTTGTGCCCACATGACTTTCTCTTTTAGCTTCTTTTGTTTTGCATCAATCTCCTCACTACAATATTTTGCTTGTCTCAATACCTTATCTACTGAACTCGGCTGCCAATCCATCATACTATGTCTAATCATATCTGAAATTTCTGGTCTTAATCCATATACAAATCTATATACAAAATGGCTCATGTCTTTTTCATTTAACTCCTCATAACCACTATACTGTTTGAAAACCAACAACAACCTTTCATAAAATGAATGCACAGTTTGTTTCGGCTCCTGGGTAGTCCTGTCTATCTTTACCCAATAAGTTTCTTTTGGAGGTATTTTGTTTTTCAACCACACTATCACTTGTTCGTACTTCCTCATCACATCTGGTGATGGAGCTCCCGTTTTCTCAACTCTGGGATACTCCTCCCTTGGCCAATCCACAGATATTTTACATTCTGTCCATAAATCTGTTGGCACCACTATGTCAAATAATCCATCTAATCAATCCACAATAACTTTGACACTTTTACAAATCTGTCAACTTGTCTATACCACTCTACTGGTTTTTCTCTTAGTCTGGGAAAATCATTCGTAAATGACAATATATCTTGTCTACTCCAAGGCACATGCACATATCCTCCTCCAGGAATTTCTCTCATAGGGAATTCAGTTGCCTTTTTTCCCTTCTCTCTAATGGGGAAAGCTAAGGTAGACTTATCACTATTTTCTTCTTTCTTCTTTGCCCACTTGACTCTCCATTTACCTACATCACCCCATTTGCGCAACAACACAATCAAATCTTTTATCTGAACTTGTCTTCTTGCAGTATTCATATTTTCAATGTCTCTTTCTGCAAAATCTACTCGATAAGTTTTCTGCAATGACTTTATTTTGGAAAAATCTATTCCACATTCACTTGCCACTTCTTCTAATTGATCGTACATTGTCTTAGCTCTCCATGTTATGCTTTTACATAAAAACATGAGCTCATCATCCTAGTAAGTTTTTAATCTGTCTGTCCCTATTGTTCCAAGTATTAATTCTTCCATGTCTACTTTTAATTTAGCCACATCCAACACTTTTAATTCCTGCTCTTTTAATTTTAACGTTTTTATCCATTCATTCAACTCTTTTTCTGATGGTCCCATGGGTGTCTGCGTAAAATCTACTTTATCTGCACTTCTCTCTGGAGTAGCAGAGTCAGATTCTGCTCCTGTCGGGTATCCGCATGACAAATTTTGATTAAAAGTTAACTCTGCTGGATTTATACTTATATTCTGCCTTATTTCTGATAAATCAGGACAAGTACTCTCTTTTTCTCTCTGTAGACTTTGTTGTAATGGAATTGTTAATCTCTGCTCTTTTATTTTCTGATCTTCAAATACTGGGATCACAGGTCCTATTGTTACAGGGACAGTTACAGCTTCCATATTTTTAGTAAGGGTTTGAATCAACTCATGTGCAGAACGCTCATAATCAGACATATTTGGCTGTTCATTACTTTGTCTTTCCGCACTTAGCACAATTCTGTGTGAATCATTACTTTGTACAGGGGTTCCTGTAATTCTAGCTTCTCCTATCGGTGTACTCGGGACATATCTTGTTTCTACTCTTTCAGGAAAATCTCTCAAATTTGATGGTTGTCTTAGCGTTTCATTAACTCTTTCTTCTGCCATCGGAGCATTCAGGGTAGTCCATAAAGAACTTGGTTGATATGGGGCGGTCTCCTATTTAATATTTCTTCTAAAACAGCATCCTCTGATTCACTTTCACCATAACTTTGATTTCCTAATTCTGTATTCTTTTTCTTCTCTGTACTTTTTCGTCCTTTATATTCTTCTACCAATCTGGCGGGATACATGCCATCGCACATACTTCCATCCCTCCATCTTCGCATTCTAGTCTCATGTGTTTCTCTCCACAAATCTCTACCTCTACCTCTCGGTCTAAGATGCCTACTCAACCTCTCACTCTCCATTTGATGCATCTCATCTTCCCACTCAACTAATGCTTCAAATTGAGTTGGTCTGGGTCTCGGTTCAAGTTTCATCATTTTGTCTCTCAAATTCCTCAAAATAGCCAAATCAAATGATTCTCCTTCCGGAAAAGCTAACACACCATCATCCTTGGTATAGTGTACTGTTGCAGGGTTTCTGTACTCACACAGAACTGTGCACAGAGGAGTGGAACTTCGGCAAATTAGGGTGTCCCAAAACTTACCTTAGCAACCAACTCACCCCTTACCGAGCTAGCTACAGTGTCTCATTGGACATATCAAACTTCCAATGTTTAGACAAACCAGAACATGAACTTACAGTACCTCAGGGTACGTGGGACTCATGAACACTCTTTCGTTATATTATCATTACAAACCAGAACATGGAGTAAAGAAGACACATGTGCATTTGAAATGTTTATTTACTAATGCCGTCTTCTCAGGCGCAGTATCTTAGATAATACAAGTATACTTATTATCAGTAGCAAAATTATCAGCATAGTTACTAAGACATAAAAAGCGAATGGTGACAGCATGTTAACATGCTGTAATGAATAAGAGTTAACAACACTTATATCTCACCCTCCCTACCACATATATTATATTATTAGCTAAGAAGGTCTCTTTGGGTTGTTTTAGGGCGGGCCCATACCTTAGTGTCTTAGCATGAAGGAATCACATCAGCATACACCAGCTCTCTCTGCATGTGCACCGCATCAAGTGTGTTAACAATTCTCGTGCAAAGCAATATCAATTCCGCCTCAAGCCCAAGTTGGCAAAGGCTGCACTTGTGTTATGACTATGAAGGCGTGGAGATCAGACCTCATAACAATTCCATATCGTGTTGCTCCTGAAACTTCAGCACTCTCCGTGCAGACATGGTTTATTAAACAAAACTGATATCAGAGCAATAACATATTATTCTCACATACACCACGGCAAACCACTAGGTTGAAAGCTAAGTCAACAATTAAGGGTCGTGTGCAGAAGTTGCAAGAAAGGAAAAATGGCGTTTAAATCTCAAATGTACCTATGCTAACTTAACACGATATAAGGATATATAGGAGCTATACAACACCCCCCCATGATCCGAGAACGGACTAAATAAGATAACAGAAGTGCCATCACATGAGAGCAGAATCCAACAATAAACGAGCATGAATAAAAATTCAATTATAAAAACTAATGCTAAAAAATAGCCCACAAGTATAAGTGGCTCAAGCCAATAGGCAAGCAAAAATAAAATGTCTTGACCAAAAGTCAATAAAATCAAGGAAATGCTATCAATCAGCATGTCAATTTGAGGCAGTGTCTATGATAAGACTGTATATGAAAAGTAAGCTGCAACAGCCTCCAGGAGGAAGTCACTGTCCTCATCCGAAAACAGTTCAGCCATCCAATTTAAAAGATGAAAGGAACATACGTGATCTCCCAGCACCGGATCCTCTATAACCATCAGAGGACAGCTCGGTGGGTTTTCAAGAAAACTTTGTTCCAAGAAATTTTGCGCTGCCGACAACACATCCCAGGGACCCATTAGTCCATGTGCCACCGCCAAGGCCATAATCCTTTCGTCAGAACAAACCAACTCGTGAGCAATGATAGGACTCATCAGTTGATCAAAATCGACGTCAGAAGAAATCGGTCCGCAGAGACACAAATCAATGGCCCAAAGGAAATCACAGGTCAGGCAGCGAAATACAGGCTGGACACAGGTGAAATAGGAGAACCGAAAAGATAATCCAAACGCCGTGCTTAGAGTCGCCAACGGCAGTGTGCCATAATAATCAAGCATGCGGTTGCGAAACCGCGTCAGTAGCAGTTGAGCGTGGTCTTGCACAGGAAGGGCATCCATATTTAAAAAGGCAGAAAACCACCAATGCGCCAGCCGCTAATGCAAGTAAAAACGGGAACCCTCCAAATAAGGATGAAAAAATAGAATGGAAGAAGGCAGGGATGACTCCAAAAATCTTCTCAAAGGAAGTCACGAGACCACCGCTAACAACTTTAAAAAAATGTGCTAGGCCCGTTGTGGAGGATGCGTTAAAGATAGAACGAACCATGGCTCCGAAATGCAAAGGCAAATCAGTATTTAAAAGAGCCTGAACCTCCGTACGGGTGTTAGCAATGTGAAGCACGAAAGTTTCACGGGCCGAGCTCAAGGCCACCTCTTTCTGGGACAAAAGAGCTCTTATTCTAGCCATGCCGCTGAATTCTGCTCCCAAGGTCGGTATCTGTGGCCAAATGGAAGACTCCCTATGTTCACGTGTGGGAGGATAAAGAACATTTCTGCAGCAAATAACTCGCTCACTTACTGTTACTATGAAAGCTATACCTTTAATTAACCCACAACAGTTTTCATTATTGAGCATTAAATAACTACCATTCTCTAACAATTTAAACGTGGGGATGATAGCAGGAACAGGCGTGCCCTGTAAAACGCAAGCCATATTCGGTCGGTCCTTGTTACATGAACCGTGTAACTGTATGTGTCTGCACATTAAAGAATGATCTGGCGTCTCAGTACACTCATCCCCTGTTAGATAAACCTCCTGTTCATCCTTGAAACATCTGTATGTGTATGGGAGTGACCAGACCTCATGAAGAAAACCGCTACCTAAGGGTTCAAAACGACCTATTGGCACATATTTCATACAATTTGAAAACTTATATAAAGCAAAAGGCAGTGTTATTAAACCGTGGATAAGCCACGTAGCAGCAGTGGCTTCTGCCACAGAAAAAGGTAAAGATTCCAACCTTTCAATATGTAGCATAGAAAAGGAAGCATCACGCATTGAAAGCAAGCGTTGTTTGTCTGTCAAATTAAACGGTGCAAATAAAGAGGAAACGTTCATGTATCCCCAGGGAACTTTACCCATTTTCAGAGTCTGAAGTGTCCATGCAAACTGCATGATTGACCGTAATTGATTTTGACCATGGTATAATACAGACACTTCATCATGCACAATATCAACAACAGACGACACAATATTATCTAATGTGTAAATTCTAGAGGAAAGCACGTTAATGCTATTGTCAACAACTGCAAGCACTTTCTCAAGATTCGCCTGATCAATAGCCCTAAGGCGTGAAGCAGCCTCAATCTGTGACAGTTTCCAAATTTCATTGTAAACCCCATATAACCACCTTTTCGACCTGCCACTAGCTGGGCCTTTAATGAAATCATTCAAATCCACGTCTGCATTCAGTTTGGAAAGGTGATACTTAACCGCAGGTAAAGTTGAATGTTTCAGCCAAGCTTGACACAACTTGCCCACAGAGTAAGAGGTGACAGTATGACTCAAATCAAACCGGGGATCAGATCTAACAGTCTTAAAACCGTCAGTTATATTTAAAAATCTTTTTTGGCAAGAATCAGCACTACGGTGCCAAAGCAGCCAACCCTTAGGATTCATACTGGAAATGTTAAAGGAGGAATTAAGAAGCAGAGCCTGTATATCTTTAATGGACAATTGAGTAAAATTACTCCAATCCTCATATTCCTCCAACTCCGGGAAAGACGGGGTGTTTAACCTTTTAGATGTAGCCAATCCAAAGCATGTGGTCTGGGAAATGGTTTCATTTAAAAACAACATATGATTCGGGATGAGACATGCACGGTGCAAAGCCTCAGTGCCTCGTACCTGCCAGGCCCTTGAACCCCAAACCGATTTAAGGTCTATTGTTTCCTTCCATAACTCATAGCCCCCAGTAACTAATTGATCTAGGAAGGCCTTCGAATACAACAATTTGGTATCGGTAAGTCTAACCTTGGACAGTGGCTGTTTTTGAAATTTAAAATAAAAGGACTCGGGATTGGACTGATTAAAGTCAGTGAAATAAGTATACTTTTTAAGAAACGTTCCTGAACTCCCTTGTGTAGGTGCCGGGCAATGTTCCCACTGAGTAAAATTAACAGCATCCCTTCGGGAAGATGTTTTGTGTAAGAAGTGATTGCCATAATGTTGGTAACAGAACAATTCACCATAATTAGCAGATTCTAAATATAAATCCTCAGCATCAAAAGCAGCATAGTATTTCAAATCAGAAAACAAACTTTCCACAGCATTAACATCCCAATCATCAGAACGAATGTTTTGTTTCACTACATCCCCCATATTCACTCTAAGTACATTAGGAACATTAACGACTTCCGTTGGGCCATGAATTTGAAACCGAACTGCATCCCACGCGATTCCATCCAGAACAGGCCATGCTGTGATGTTAACCAAAGTCAAGTCTCTTTTTAATCTGTGTGTAGAATGTGAAGAGGAAAGTGGGGCCAAAGTTCCATTTAAATGAGTAATGCAAGTTCTCTCCTCGACATAGTGTCCATTCATAATTCGAAAAAAATAAAACACAAAACCAATTGACATAAAAAGGTAAACCGAAAAAAGGACCAGCCAAATGTATATCCAAGGAGGTATCAAAAAATGTTTTTTAAACAGGCTAGCATATACTGCAATTTGAGAGGGTTTTTTCGAGGCAAGGGAAGCAGAGTCAAATGAAAATCTGGATTCCGTGGCTAAACGAGCTTGCAGGTCAGGCATGGACAAATCAGTGGGGTATGTATAGTCCAATTCATCAACGTTAGTTCCGGGTAAATTATTTAATAATGGACTGGAAACAGCAGGTAAATCGATGGCCACTTCAGGTTCAATATTAGAAGCAGTGGGCATAATTGAATTTCTCACAATGGAAGGACAGGAAACAGCCGGTGTCATGCTAAGAAGAATCGGCCACTCTGTGTATCTTGACATTGTCAATAGAAATAAACCTGTTTTCCTTACGACCTGGAAGTGGTGGTAAAATGACTGTTCTTGTGCCCTTCACTCCAAGCACTGGGACTGGAGCTCGATAGGAGGGACCAAACTCTTTCTTTTTTTTTTTTTTGTAAAATTTTTTATTTTGCAATACACAGAGAAAAAACAGTAAACAAAGGTACCGCATCGGGTGCGTAGATGATCCCACACAGTGGGAAGCAATAAAGCAAGACGAGGCAATAATGCAATGCAAGAGAAGCAAGTAGAGTCCAAGCTCCAGCATCTGCAGGAGGGACGTAGTCTCTTAAGTAACCCCAATGCGGGGAATACTTCTGGTCCAGCCGGTAGAAATTCCAAAGTCCCAAAGCCATGTAACTAAGCCTCGTCCCAGCGGCACAAACGTCCCAACAGCGGAACCTAAACTCAACTTCACTCCCACCTCCCCCCCCCTTCCCACCCGTGACGGTGCCTCATTCACCCCTCATTCATGCAACACTCATACTTAGAACTGAAACAAATGTAGGGTCCTCAACGATGCCGGGCACACTGCCGAGGGTAAACCAGCAGAAAGGAAGGACACCAGGGGACCCCATATGTGCTTAAAGTTTTTGTAGTTGCCTAGGAAGATGTCCGCCATTCTCTCAAGACTCAGGAGCCTCCATAGCCTAGCGTGCCAAAGTGAGATCGCCGGTGCCTCCTTGCGTTTCCAGGCCGCCGCCAGTGTGAGCTTGGCAGCGCCAAGGCAAAGCCATAGAATCTTCTTGTCCGCGCGAGTCTGATGCTCGAGGCCAGGATCCCTCAGGCCCAGGAGTACGAAAGCCAAAGAATTATCGATGGGGTACTGCAAAATATCTTTGATATGGGATAAAATCTCGTCCCAAAAAGGTTTGATGATCGGGCAATCCCACCAAATATGGCGGAAGTCCCCCAGTAGCCCACACCCCCTCCAACATCTATCCGAAACGGCCGGGTAGATACGCCGAAGTCGGGCGGGGACCATATACCAGTGCGTGAGCGTCTTCAAATGAGCCTCCCGCAGGAGAATTGAGTGGTTAAATTGCGTCATGTCCTTCCACAACGCCGTCCATTCTCCGTCGGTAATGTCCCTCCCCACCATCTCCTCCCATTGTTCCATGTAGCGCGGTCTAGGGGAAAGGGCTGATCGAAGCAACAAACGGTATAGAAAGGAGATAGCCCCCTTCATGGTAGATGTTTTCAGCAGAAAGGCCTCAAATTCAGAAGGAGGCCTCGTGGCAGCCTCCCGAACTCCCGGCGATGTGGCCCAGTGGAGCAGCTGTAAATGCCTATATTTTTCGGTTGGCAGCACTTGGTAGTCTCGCATGCAATTCTCAAATGTCAGGGGTTCAGAGCCGTGGAACAGATGGAGCAGTGCTCGGCACCCCCCCTCCCTCCATGCGTCAAAGGGGCCCTCGGCTAGTGCCGGCGGGAACGCCGGGTTAAGGTGTAACGGAGTGAATGGAGACGGAAAGGTCGTCCATCGCTCGTCCCCCGCCAGGGAATCCCATACTTTCAGTGTGGTCCCTGTGGGCGTACTAATGTACGCGTTCACCGGGCGATCGCGCCTGGGTTTCCAGGCCAGATCCCAAATGGACCGGCCAGTCACGCTCCGGTCCATATGCAACCAATGTTTGTCGGAAAATTGCTGTGACCATTCTACCATGACTCTCAATTGGGCAGCTTTATAGTAGAGATGTAGATCGGGGAGGCCGACCCCCCCGTCATCTCGCAGCCGTCGCAAGAGTGTAAACGACAGCCGAGCCCGACCTCCCTGCCAGATAAATTTCAAGATCAATGTCCGGAGCTGTCTAAAAAATGAAGTGCTCAATGGAATCGGTAGGCCCTGAAAAAGATACAAGTATTTGGGGAGAAGGACCATTTTAATGGCATGTACCCTACCGAGCCACGACAGGAATTTGGGCTTCCACTTCTCCAATTCAGCCCGCGTCTTGGCCAGCAGGGGTGGGAAGTTGGCTGCAAATAAGCCCCCCACCGTAGGAGTGAGGTGGATTCCTAAGTAAAGTATCGAGCCCGAGGCCCAGGCCAGTGGCGTCGATGTTGTAACCTGGGCAACGTCGGCTTGTGATAAGGTTAAATTCAGGACGTAAGATTTGCCGTAGTTCACCTTAAAGCCGGCCACTCCCTCGAAGGCCAGCAATATATCCCGTACGCATGGGAGAGAATTAGCGGGGTCAGCCACCGATAGTAGAACATCATCTGCAAAGAGAGAGATCTTGTGCTGCTCCCCAGTGAATGGAATGCCCTTCACCCCCTCGTGCTCCCGAACCGCCATCGCCAAGGGTTCAATGCTGAGCGCAAACAATAAGGGAGAGAGGGGGCACCCCTGTCTGGTACCTCGTGAGTGCTGGAAGAATGCCGACAGGTGTCCGTTCACCGCCACCCTCGATCGGGGGCTACAGAAATTAGCCCTCACCATAGTGAGGAATCTGTTGGAGAACCCAAACGCCTGCATCGTGTGAAAGAGAAAGCTCCAGTCGACACGATCGAAGGCCTTCTCCGCATCCAGGCCCACCAATACCGCAGGAATGCGGAACCTGTTCGCCTTCTCGATGAGATGAATCACCCTGCGCGTATTGTCGTGCGTCTGGCGGCCTTTGATAAATCCGGACTGATCCGGATGAACAATCGCCGGTAACAAGTCCTGAAGACGACCTGCTAGGATCGCTGAATACAACTTCGCGTCGATATTAAGTAAGGCTATGGGGCGAAAGGATGAACAGAGCTCAGGATCCTTCCCTGGTTTCGGCAGGACCGTTATCACCGCCTCCGCCAAAGTCGCGGCACTCACTCCGGACGCAGCCATGTCGTTGAAGAGGGCCACTAAAAAATCACACACCTCAGTCGCGAAGGTTTTATAGAAGACAGCAGTGTACCCATCCGGGCCGGGGGCTTTATGCAATTTCAGCTTTTGGATGGCTGAGAGGACTTCCTCCCTCGTGATCGGAGCCTCTAACAAATCATTCCACTCCCTGGAGACTTGCGGAAGCGGTAAGCGCTGCAAGAACTCCCGCTGTGCTGTCGCATCCAGCTCCTCGCCCTTATACAGTTCGGCATAAAAGCGGCCAAATATGTCCGCCTTCGCCCCGTCACTATGACAAAGAGCACCTGTGGAGTCTCTGATCCCCCCTACGTATTCCCGTTCCCTCTTGTCCCGCAATTGCCGGGCTAAGTGTCTGCCAACCTTGTTGCCACTAGAGTACGAATGCCGCCCTAGGCGCAAGAGAGTAAGTTCGGCCCTATTCGCATAATGAGCCTTGAGTTTGCCCCTAACCGCCGTAAGTGGACGTAGGGTCACCCTCGAGGGATTGAGCTTATGAGCCCTCTCGAGTTCAAGCACCTCGGCTTCCAGTGCGTCCCGTTCCTTTCTACGCAGGGTATTAAGTTGTGAATTGAGGCCCAAGCACGTTCCCCTGATCGTCGCCTTAAAGGCGTCCCACGTAGTCGTCAGAGAGGTATCCGACGGTGGATTGCAGTCGAAAAATTCGCGGATGGCCAGGCGCAAGGCCTGGTTAGAAACCTCGTCCCTAACCACCGACGCCGGGAAGTACCACTTCCGGTTCGCGGTGTCGGGTGGCGACCAACGAAGAGTGAGCACCAAGAGACCGTGGTCCGACACCGAGATCGGGAGAATGGCGGCATCCAGTATGTTCCCCCGTAGAGACTGGCTAAGAAAAATGTAATCCAAGCGGGAGTAAGAGTGGTGTACGTGTGAAAAGAATGTGTAGTCTTTCATGGAAGGGTGGAAAAAGCGCCATCCGTCTGCTAGACCCAACTCCCCCACCCCCTGCTGCGTGGCCTCCGAAAAGACCCCCGTGTCCGCCCTACGACCCCCTGAGCTATCGAGGTCCCTGTCCCACACCAGATTAAAGTCTCCCAGCACGAATAAGTGTCCCCCCGCAAAGTCCCCAACCTTCACCAGCAATTCTTGCAAATACCTGTTCTGACCCGCATTGGGCATATACACCACCACAAACGTACACAGCCTGCCCTGAATGTGCCCCTTAACCATCAGCCAACGGCCCTCCTTGTCGTGTCGGACCTCTACCGGTTGAAACTGCAACGAAGCTCTGAACAGAAGCGCCACCCCCCGGTGCTTCGTAGCTGCGGAGGACCTGTACACAATGGGGTATGCCCTATGGCGGAGCCTCAACTCATCCTTCCGAGCCAAGTGGGTTTCTTGCAGTCCAACCACATCAAGTTGATGATCCATCACATACTTCAGTACTCTCTGCCGTTTCTGTGGCGAATTCAAGCCCTTAACATTCCACGTCCCTATACTAAGCGGCATGACGGAAATACACCCCAGAAGTCGCTCTCAGTGTGCCAAGTGCCATCCATCCCTCGTTCAGCCCTGCCCTCAGGCAACAGACACCTAGCAGTTTCCCGATCATTCGCAGCACAATAGTTCCAACAGTAGAGTACGCACTTAGCCGCAGACACACCACAAACATCCCCTTCAGCCCCCCGTCACGGGTCCCCCCCCATCGACCCCAACAACCCCCAGCCCAACCCCACCCCAACAGACAAGTAAACCAAGCATAGCGCAAGTCACGGAGCCTCCCCGCCCCCGAACCCCCATCCTCCCCAACACCAAACCTTACCCATAAGGAAGGGAACAACAAACAACAGGATTGGAAATCATAAAGGAGAAACAGAATACTCATCAAGTCCAGTAGTCCAAGGTTCCGGAGAGGTCTTCCCAACTGGAAGCGGAGCAGGGGTGCCAAAGGATCAACCCCTTCGGCCATGGTCCGGGGTGTCTCCCCAAAAAGTACATCCATACCCCAGACCGAACTCCGAAGTCCCTCCGGCGCCGAACCTGGTCAATGCAAAACCGTGGTGGATCATGCCGCTCCAGAGCCGAGTTGCGGATCCGCCAGCGTGGCTGAGGCCACCGAAGCCACTGCGTCGACCCTTTCCTGCTGACTAGAAGCGCTGTCCGGCCGCCGCCGGTCTGGGGAGGCTCCCACCCTATGCCAGGAGGACGAGCGATGACGTCTCCGAGCCGGCGAAGCAGTCGCTCCCTGTGAAGGAGGGTCATCCTGGAGACCCAAAAGGTCCTTTGCTACCTGCAGAGTGTTAATCTGTACCAGCCGATTCTGCCATCGGAAGATGATCCTGAAAGGGTGGCCCCACGAATAGGAGATGTTGCGTTCTCTCAAGAAGGAAGTCACCGGGCGGAACTCCCTCCTCTTCCGCAGGGTGGAGGCTGCCAAGTCCTGGTATAGCTGAGGGGCATGGCCCCTGAATTGCAAAGACGAGATGACCCTGGCCTTGCGGAGAATACGTTCTTTGAGTTGGAAGTCATGAACACAGACGAGGATGTCAGGAGGGGGACCCCCACCGCGCCTAGGCAGACCAACTCTGTGTACTCTGTCCATCTCGATCTCCGTCACTTCCTCCTCATCCAAAATCTGTAAAAACAAGTCCCGGACGTAGCCACGCAGGTCTCCCGCCTCGCCATCCCATGGCACCGCCCGGATGCGGATGTTGTTCCTCCTGGAACGATTTTCCAAGTCCTCCGTATGCAACTGCAGGTCCAGATTCTGTTCAGTGAGGCGGATGATATCTTGTTGCAGCAGGTGCACATCGTTAGCCATGCTCAGATCATGGTCTTCCAGGGTCGCCACTCTCTCGCCAATGCCGTCCACGTCCCTGCGCACTTCCCTCAGGTCAGAAGCCAATTGAGCCCGGAGCTCAGAAATATCCTCCTTGATGGATGTAAACAGTTCGGTCATGAAGGCCTTAGTAGCTGGCGCCTCGTCGTCCGATACCTTCTGCGAGCTACTGGCCCCCGGGGATGCCGGCTGCTGAGAGGACTTGGAGGCACCCTCCTTACCCTGACGACCCCCCTTTCGCGACACGTTGGCCATCTCGGCTGGTGGCACGCAGACCGGGAGGACAGACCACCCCAATCCGACAGGTAGCAGACGCTATGGGAGCCTGCGGGGCCCGCGAGCCGCAACGCTTCCCCCCAGACAGCTCAAACGATGCCCCCTCACTGTCCAGGGCTCAACGGAAGGCAGATCCAAGGCAGGCGGCCCACACGTGGGGGGGTTAGGGGTCCCCACAACTAACTGCGCGTGATTAGGAGGTAGGGCTAGGTAGGGCAATGCAGGCACACTCCACTCCGCTAACTGCGCGTGATTAGGAGGTAGGGCTAGGTAGGGCAATGCAGGCACACTCCACTCCGCAATCAGCGCCGTCCACGTCGTGGCCTCCAGGAAGGGAACTATAATGGGACCGCGTCAGGCTCTGATGTACCCAGACGTTCCCAAGTGCAAGAGTGCAGCAGTCCGGCCCCAGCAATCCGTCCCCCTGGCGGGGTCCGCGGTCCAGACGGCCCTCCACCACCTACACTGGCCGTGGATCGCGATGCAGGTCGCCGTGGCACCACGCGGCAAATTCAAACGGCCAGCCAGCCCACGCCTATCCGCCAAGAGTAGCGCCGCAGCTGTTGTATGTAGCGCCAGGTCCCGTCGTCCCAGGCAGTATGGCCGCTCCCGCCCTTCCTGGGGAGGCACTCACCCCGCCGACACCGCTGCTGGGCCCCGTCCTCGTCCCTGCACCGCTCGTTCCACCAGCAGTACTGGGCCCCGTGTAGCTCCACTCCTCTCCGCCGGCCCCGCACTGCGCCACCCGCCGGTGGCCTGCCGTGTCCGGATGCTCCGCGGCGCTCTCACCGCTCCTCCTCCGTCCTGCCACCGGAGTCACCGCTACTTCCCGGCTGTCCTCGCCGCCCTCTGCGACAAGGCTCCAAAGCCCAGGCACGTTTCCCTGCCGGCAGGAGCTCCGCTCCCACCGCCGGCAGGCGCTGGACGTGTTCCGGCGGCGCCTCGCCAAGCACCGCGAGTGCCGCATTCACCAAGCCGGCTCCCCGATCACGGGAGGCCGGTGCTTCTTAGGCCCCAAAGGCTAGGGATCCCGGTAGGCGTTCCCAGCGTCACACCGCTCCTCTAGCGGCACCGCTGCACTCCGCTGTGCAGGGGGCACTTCCGCCACCCTTCAGGACCCGGGCAGCTACACCAGGATCGTGCTGTAAGTAGCTTTGTTCGGCTCGGCGCCGGAGAGACCCGAGAAAGCGTCTTACTCGGACGCCATCCTGGCCACGCCCCACCAAACTCTTTCTTGTTGTCGATCTTCTCTCGAACCAGTTCTCCAACTTGGGGTAGCCAGCCAACTACCGGGATCTGCAACGCATCATCCGCTGTGGAGGGCAAATGTTCCTTTGCAAGACTGTCTCTGGTCTTTTGTAGATTCTGTAAAACATTGCAATGTTCATCTGCGTCAAAGGAAGTGGCGCGAACCACAGAGTCTAGACCGTCAAGGTCAGGGACGTACATCTTGATGCCAAAGAGCATTTCGTATGGGGTCCGCCCACCCAGAGACCTTCTAGGGAGATTATTAAGAGCACGCTGCACGCCATAGAGGTGAGCCAGCCAGTTTCTGCCAGTGCCTATAACTCGGGCTGTCAAAGATTGCTTTAAATCACGGTTCATTCGTTCAACTACACTATTACCCTCAGGTCTGTAGGGTGACGAAAACTTGACTTGGACCCCCATCGAAGTCATGGCATCCTTATACGCCTTAGAGGCGAAAGCCGGACCCTGATCCGAATGGAAGGTACCACAGGCAAAAATCCCTATAAAGATACGCAAATCTCTAATGATAGTCCGTGAATCAGCGCTGCGATGTGGCCATACCCACACAAAGCGTGTGCATGAGTCAACTGCTACTAAGATGTACTTATATGCAGTATCAGATGAAAATGGACCGCAGTGATCTAAATAAACACAGCCTAGCGGTTTATTAGAAATGTACAACTGAGTCTGTGGCGGACGCGTAGCAGTTGAAGGTTTAATCTGCTGGCATATGTCACAAAGAAGGACATAATCACGCGTCTGTTTGTACAGTCCCCGCCACCAGAAACGTAGTTGCAATTGAGTTACAGTGGCCGAGACGCCCGCATGCGCAGACGCCACACCTTCATGAGCCGCTGTAATCAAGTCTGCTCTGCGATCCGAGTTGGGAATCAGCCGTTCCCCAACATCAGGAATTGTCACAAAAGGAACCTTTTCGGGACTTAAGTGGTATTTATACTTCGAAGGGAATCCCGCAGGATGTTTACTTCCCTTCTCAGAGGCAGCAATCGCTGCCAAGATGTCGCTATCAATCTTGGTTTTAGACCTAGTAACTGCTGCAACTAAGTATGTAGATACTGCTGATTTCGCTGCTTCATCAGCAAGCGAGTTGCCAACAGCGTGAACTCCTACGCGCTGATGACCGAGAGTATGAATCACATAAACGAGTGGCAACATAGCCTTAAGCTCTGCCACTCGAACCCAGATCATTTTATGTTTTATTGTGCTACCCTTGGAATCATGAAAATCATTTTGAATCCAAAAGAACAAGTTTTCATTGTAAGACTGGACACAGTAGTAAGAATCACTTACAATTAGAGTAGTAACACTTGGATCTGCGTACTCCAAAGCTAGTAAGAGAGCACGAAGCTCCGCCAATTGTGCGGTGCAATCGCCCAGGGGCAACGTGTGCACTTCCCTGGAAATGAACTCATCATTCAACATAGCACCGACCACAATGGCGCATGCGGAAACGTAGGCATGTTTAGAGCCATGCGCAACCTGCGCCGACCCATCAGTGTAAATGATGCAATGGAAGTCCTCCAAAGGTCGCATAGCCAGAGGAGCAGGGTGAACGAATTCATACTGCAAGTACTCTTGCGACCGTAAGGAGGCGTCAAAAATAAACATGACATCCGTGGATGACAATGACGCAGCCCACTGAATCCACCGAGGGTGCAAAGCTTTTGAATTCGGTACACTGGCTTTCGTGACTGCCTCCAAGTGAGGACAGGGTGTTACCACTAGCATGCGTTTCCCCTGAGACAGCGCTCGTTCCTTTAGAATTGCCATCTGTACAGCAGTTAAAACCTTTTCCACTGTGGGAAACCGCATCTCAGCCGAAGTGTACAAGTGTGACTTGTAAGCAATAGGTACTGTGTCACCTTCATTAAAAGTGAGGTATGTGAAACCCACCGTCCCGGGAATTATTCTTATTACCAGGTTGGTGTGGTTATCACGAGTCAGTAAATATTTAGAAGCGAGCAGATCAGCCTGCAAGGATTGCAAAATGGCTGAATGCTCAGGCAGCCAGCATGATTTTGAGAAAGTTGGTTGTATCAAAGCATACAAAGGCTTGATACGCTGGGCATATTCCGGAATGTAAGTTCTGCCGAAATTCAAAAAGCCCAGTAAAGATTGTAGTTTATTCAGTGTTGTAGGAGCGCGCAATTGTGCGCACTTCTCTAAGAAGTGAGGAGCCAAACCTCTACCTTCATTGTTGAGCTCATAGCCCAAAAACAACACTGTGTGTTCAGCAATGTGCGATTTTGCAAAGTTAAATTTGTAACCCATGTCAGCGAAGTTGCAAATAACAGAATTTACACGACACAGATGCTCCCAAATATCGTCGTCTGTGAGATATATGTCATCCACATACGAAAAAGCATCAGGGTCGAGTGCCTCCAGAATAGAGACAATGCGAGCGGTAAATATACCAGGACTATTCTTATAGCCCATTGGAAGACGCCGGAATTGCTTTTGGACTCCAGCGCTCGTAAAACTGGTCCATTGGGAGCTAAAGCTGTCCAATCTGTGGGCATAAAAACCATTGGATATGTCAAGCGTTGTCTTGAAACGCTTACGCACGAGACTATCCACTAGGGCAGAGCCGTGGGTATTCTGTACAGCACAGTTACGGCAATGCGAGTTTAAATGCCGGTAATCCAAAACCAAACGATATGATCCGTCAGGTTTGTTCACAGTAAAAAGGGGATTATTCATCGGTGACACACACGTTTCAATAACTCCCTGATATTCCAATTGTTCAAGGATTTCCGCGACGGAAGATTTAGCTTCACGCCGAATGGGATATTGAGGTTGAGGCTGCGGCTGAGACCGCAACGGAATTTCGTGGCAAGGCGACAATCTATCCCAACCACATTGGTTACGGTACAGAGCCGGCGCGAGAGCCCGAGCCCACTCTTCTGCAAAATGCTGCGCATGCTCTTTCGAGACAGTGTTCGCGAAACTGGGTAGGATCACCTCCTCCCCTCACGGCGCCGCGAGCACAAAAGGTGGGGGCCAGTCAGCCTCCGAAAGTAAAATATCATATGTAGAAGACAGATTCTCCCAAAATACACCTTTAACGGTACGCTGTATGTCACCTTCAATTAACAGGACAATTTCATATAGTCTTTCAGGGGGAGCAAGTCTCGTATCCGCTGTTTCTATCACAACGTAGACATCAGTCGCTGTCACCCTCAGTAGTGGACGCAGCGCCTCTCTGACTATGGTTATCTCCGCCGCGCTGTCCAGCAAGGTCAGAGCCCACGTCAGATTCCGAAGCCGCGTTCTCACTATCTGTGGCATATCGATGCGCTGTTAAGGCTGCGACTTTCTTTTTCGCAAACTGCGGACGCCTAGGCGTAGAATCCTCCTGCTTCACTGCGCCGTCCGTCTGGCGGGACTGACCACGTCCTTGTTGGCCACCACGTCCACGTCCACCCCCTCCTCCTCCACCGGTCTTCGGGGCCGATGTTTCCTGAAAGGAACGAGGAGAGCGTTGATCAGAACCCTGAAATCGATCAGGTGATTTAATCATCGCGCGATCGCGCAAATCATAAACTTTTTCAGTCGGCGCAGGTGCTTGTACTGCAGGAAAAGAATCCTGAGTCTGTGTATTCTTCCTCCCCTGTGTCTGTTTCTTAGGCCAATTTTGTTTTTTGGACTTGGGCTGGACATCTGTCAACGCAGATTGTCCTTGAGGTTGTTTTTTCTCCTTTACTGGAAAATATTTCAGACCTCTACTTGTGCGGCCAATTGTCTTATAAGCGGCCACCACAATCTTTGCTAACTGGCGGGGTTTGTCGGCATCGGGCAGAGCAGCCAAAGCATTCGACACCTGAAAGTTAACTGCATCCCCTTTAACATTGGAGAGAATGAGATCACTTACAATCTCAAAAGAACCACACAGGCGCATACCCAATTCAACCGCTGCCTCTGGACCGTGATCATTCTGAACACGTCTAATGATTTCAGGCAGGGCAGTCATAGACGGGGTGCCGAAGCACCTTGTATAAACTGCCGCAAATGTTTTTCCCCAGCTTTCACAGTCAACAAGTTCAGGAGTTATATCCTTCGGTAGAGTAATCGTTAACATTCTATGTTTATCAGCAGGAGTAGAATTCGGAAAAACCGCCTCCAGTTGATCAAACTTCTCTGCTAGCCAGAATGGGAAGTCATCGTTGTCAACTGGACGCGCACCAAAAACCGAATTAACCATCACTGGATTGAGACGCATTCCGCCTCGTTCCATGGGAGCGGCCGCACCCCCCTGGGGACCACCAGGAAGATGTCGACCGATGTATTGCACTAAAGCACGAATCACGGAAATGGAAACAACATGTAGCCTGCGTATTTCTGCTAGAGTACAAGCCCCGTGATTCGGGTGCGGGGTAAAGCCACCCAACGCAGGCCAATTTGTACCTGGAATTGAGAGTGGACCTAACCTCGCAGCGGACAAAGAGTGGGGGAGGGCGCCATCAAACCAAACTCGATGCTGCCAATGATCAATAGGTATTTCCAATGCCCTGTACGGCGTATATACAGCCGGGACATCCGAGGCGGTGTAGGAGTGGAACAAACCAGAATTAGCGTCCACAGCCGGAAACGTAACCCAAGAGTAAAACAACTCGTAAGGAAACGCCGGATCTGCACATACCACGAAAATCACAGCCATCCCATCTACTGGGACCTGGTACGTCTGAAGATGGTTGCGTACCGCTACGCGACTATGCTGCGCAATAGCCACCGCCGCCATGACAACACTGGAAACAAGAACACACAAAGAATACTTTGTAGCACAACTGGGTAGTAATTCAAAGAAACCGTTTAAGAAAGAATCAAGCTTGAATAAAGACCTATTTCAAAAAATAGGTAGGTTTCACCGACACCCCGTTTTCCGGAAACGAATGTGAAGGGGTTAAGGCATGAACGATAAACTACTCGAGTGTCATGATATAAGACCACCGAAAACGTTGGGCGCCATGTTGCAGGGTTTCTGTACTCACACAGAACTGTGCACAGAGGAGTGGAACCTCGGCAAATTAGGGTGTCCCAAAACTTACCTTAGCAACCAACTCACCCCTTACCGAGCTAGCTACAGTGTCTCATTGGACATATCAAACTTCCAATGTTTAGACAAACCAGAACATGAACTTACAGTACCTCAGGGTACGTGGGACTCATGAACACTCTTTCGTTATATTATCATTACAAACCAGAACATGGAGTAAAGAAGACACATGTGCATTTGAAATGTTTATTTACTAATGCCGTCTTCTCAGGCGCAGTATCTTAGATAATACAAGTATACTTATTATCAGTAGCAAAATTATCAGCATAGTTACTAAGACATAAAAAGCGAATGGTGACAGCATGTTAACATGCTGTAATGAATAAGAGTTAACAACACTTATATCTCACCCTCCCTACCACATATATTATATTATTAGCTAAGAAGGTCTCTTTGGGTTGTTTTAGGGCGGGCCCATACCTTAGTATCTTAGCATGAAGGAATCACATCAGCATACACCAGCTCTCTCTGCATGTGCACCGCATCAAGTGTGTTAACAATTCTCGTGCAAAGCAATATCAATTCCGCCTCAAGCCCAAGTTGGCAAAGGCTGCACTTGTGTTATGACTATGAAGGCGTGGAGATCAGACCTCATAACAATTCCATATCGTGTTGCTCCTGAAACTTCAGCACTCTCCGTGCAGACATGGTTTATTAAACAAAACTGATATCAGAGCAATAACATATTATTCTCACATACACCACGGCAAACCACTAGGTTGAAAGCTAAGTCAACAATTAAGGGTCGTGTGCAGAAGTTGCAAGAAAGGAAAAATGGCGTTTAAATCTCAAATGTACCTATGCTAACTTAACACGATATAAGGATATATAGGAGCTATACAACAGTACCCAATTTTACAGCCAAAAACACGTATGGTAACCATATTTCGTCAACATATAGGAAGCAGGCGTTTTCGGTGAAGGAAGTATTTTTCCCTCTCTCGTAACTACCTCTTTGTCTTTTACGAACATGTTTTTCAGCTTTTTAAACCATGAAGATTTCTTCTTGTCATCATCATAATAGTAGTATGACATTTTCGGTAAACTTTCCTGCTTTCAAAAGATCGCGTACTATTCTGTTGCTGATTCTGTAACACCAACCTATCACAGCGCAGTTCGCACAAATGCACCAGTTAGAACACGATACGTCACTATGGTGCTTAACCAATGGCTTTTGCTGCTTTCTGTGATGAACCAATCAGCTCCTACTCTGTCTTGGTCACGTGGACCAATCCCAGTGCGACACTTTTGTCGTCACCAGCGCTCCGGCTTCTACAGCGCCGACTGACCCCTCCTTTACAGTTTTTTTTTCAAGAAGCCGTATTTACAAGATATTTTACAAAATCAGTTAGTATCTTATACAAAACAATTCCCCTAATCTGTTTCACTAATAAAGTGATAGAATCTTCAATCGCAAAGTATTCTGTAACCGGAGTAGACGACGCTTATCTCCTCAGAATTTTTTAGACTCGTCGATAAAGCAACACTACTGGCCTTACCCTTCTATCAGGCAATAACAAACTCGTTTCTCTAGGAAAGCACATACAGAGATCTTTTTCATCTCCTTAGAGACAATCCCAGAGTTTCACTTGAACGTGTATTGCAATATCATTTACACACGTTCATACGGAAAACCCTATTCATATACGCATGAACTCTGTGTTACCAGTAGGCAGCGCGTCCATCTAACCCACCACAGAATTCCTCTATCGCTAGTAAAGTAGACGCCTCTCCTCTACCCTTCTTTCAAGCTCGGGTTGAGTCCTACTACTCTCCCAGCAGTAAGTTTTAATCAGGATGCACGTAATGATCCCTATGCTTGAAGGCTGAGATTTCATAGACTGTCCTCACTATACATTTATCCTTTCACACCTAAGGTCCCTAAACAGTGATATACGATGATACCACCGCAGTATTCGGCAATACTCCTTTTTTTGAAACAGACTAATTCATTGTGCGACTTTACCTAGCCACACTTCCTCCGCCTGCAGACAGAGGCACTGGCTTCACCCAACACTTGGAAGCCTTTCCAGGACTACATGTAACGTAATATAAACTCAACAGATGTTAGTCATAATTCTGTACATCAAACTCTATATAGTACTTTATACATAACCTTAGATAATTTCCTTAGCAACCACTACTCTGCTACCAAGATATAACTGCTACAGCGCGGCTCCAGAAATCATTTCTAATCAATGCTCACCATTTCCCTGAAACCTTAAAACTCACAAATCATGCATCAGTGGGGCCCATAACACTGCGCATTTACCCTGTTCGCTTACTCTTGGCTTCAAGGCTTTGGTGAATCGCAATGGAGAAATGCTGTAACATTTGGTGGAGCGTCTAAACCTATTTAACTAGTTATTATTTACACCTGCAGATTATTACACTTTACCATGGTTGTATTCAAACATTTAATTTATTCATACACACCACCATAGTGGCAATGGATCTGCTAGAATGAAAATTAGGCATAGGAAAATCACAAGACCAGCTTTTAAAATTCCATTTTCCCAATTTTATTAACAGCAAAACTTTATTATGTCTGACATTTATGCATTAATAAATCTTTATTTAGTAAATCTTAAACTTTATTTCAAAATGATCATTTTATTAGAGCTCAAGAAAATCGCTTTATTTTAGAAAACAGTTAAAGTTTAGCAAAGAACAGATAGTTCCAAATTCATTCTCTCCTAACTTCCCTAACTAACACCCTCATCGTATCCTTCAGTCCTGTAAAGCAAACAAGTAAAGCATTAAAGTCTTACATCCAGGAATCGGTCAGCAATCGGGCAGCATCTCCAGTAGAAATCAGAAAAGCGACCCCTTCTAGTCAAATCCAGGGGTTTTTATACCCTATTTCCCTAACTTAATCTATCTAAAAAGTAACTATCATCTCTTATTCAAAATTTCATTGGACAATTTCGGGGTGGGTGAGCATCATCTCACCATTACAACATCATTTTCTCGATGGTTCAGCAGAAAAATAAAGGGTCTCTGTTTTAGGACAGTCCATAGCGTAACTATTTCTTCTAGTAGATACATCGGTATTCTTTCCCATGATCACAACGTGCAAGCGTCCATGTTTGGCACCCATCCTAGGTTCCGGGCTAAGGCAGCCTTGAACCTTCTCGAGCACAGGCAGTTCACTCTGACTTGCAGGTTTTGACGTGCCTGCGCTGTTCAGCTCTTGCTCACTGTTTACCAGAGCGTCCATTTTCTAGCTAGGCCTCAGAAGCCACTTTTGGAACTATCACAGAAACAAACACAGATTCATGTTAATTGTTGAATTTAAACCCATTCTGTTTACCTCCCACCTTACTAATGTTTCCCAATTAGTTGTTACCTAGCAAATAAGCCACACAAATGCGTTTTATACTTACATTTTCGACCACTCCACAACACCAACGAATACAATAAGCACATTTAAATTGCGTTTTGTTTATAACTAAATTGCACATTAATTCACAACACAATAACAATACATATTAGCTAAGTTTTATTTGCAACATGCAAGCAAAGTTAATATTCCTGTGTATAATAATAAAAATAATGTGTGCATCTTACTCTATGATTGGTTAATTCTCACAAAACATGCAATCAGTAAATATTAACGTTATGGGACATTAATTTCGGGAGGGGTACACAAAATTTTGTGTTTGCCACCTCGCTCCATCACTAACACATGTTCCTGGATATTATGTAGTTGTTTTCTGAAGTATTCCATGAAAATGTAAGTTACGGCAGGTCCATCATGCAAGCATGGCTTGGTAGACCTGGAGTTACTGTATTTTTTTATGGAATGCTGCTCCCACCATGGTGGTAGAAGCAGCTTCAGGGAAAACAGGTTGGCAGAAAGGCATTAAAGTTCAAATACATTGGGATGATTACGTTATGGTTGTGAATTCTGTGTTTCTATGAGTCCAACCCTATGATGTCTGCACCACCATATCCTAAATGATGCGCTCTACATTCACCCTGGTGAATAAAACTTATTTCTTTCTATTGGGCTCTGTGCTTATAAAACAACCGTACACCTGACAGGGTGCCACGAAGTGAATTGCTAAACTGATATAAATAAGATATGACCTAGTTAATAAGTTACAGATTCAACACCCAGGAGAAATGCTGCTCCTTCACCATGTTGTGCGTTCATGGGCATGTGCTTATGTCTCCTTGCAGCTTTGTTTTCTTAGCAATTCACTAATTGTGTGCCAGTAGTGAATTGGAAGCTATGTATTTATTAAACAGTTTTATAAAGCCCATTGGTACCAAGAGATATAGATGGGCTTTACATAGTAACAGCAACAGAAATGCAAAGGTCTTACAATGAACTTGGAGTGGAACCAACAGCAGGACGAATTGTTTTTGAGAGTCCTGGCAGTGACAAATACCTACATTTGTTTTCCTCTACTCTCATAGGCTAGCATTGGGAATTCCTTAATACACTGTTAAGCTGTAATTCAAAGGGAGTAGCTCAATGATGTTTCATATCTTCGAAATAGTAATGATGTATTCTCTTTATTTGTAAAGTTGGATTTAATGTTTCAATTTTTAAAATGCCACTTTTAGAAAGTGTACATTTCTCTGCTCTTACTGTTCTGTGTGACTTGCAGCCTGTCCCCAATACATGTCTGCTGTGGATGACAGCTACACTTTGTGCATTCCTCAAACAAAGGAGGGCTAGGTGTGACAGAGAACTCATCTGCATTCATCAGCATTCCGATATCTCTTCCTGGGCAGGAGGAGGGGCTGACACTTACATGTGAATAGGCAGTGTCTTGTTTCCCATACAAAGGGCTGATTAGCCCCTACTGATAGTCTGGCGACAAAGGCTGGGAAGAAAGGACCTGTGTGCACTTCAAAGATCTTTCTTTGAAGTCATGCGCACTTCAAAGGCACAACTGGGTAATAATAATAATAATAAAGCCATTTGTTGAGTGTGAACAGCTACCTCCAGCAGAGGTGTCCCAGCGCTATAGAAGCAATCAGTAGCGAGTGACCAGGCAATGTCATGTCGGGTCCAGAGAGCGATTTAAACTGAGCTGAAAAGCCATGTTTTTCCAGCTTTCCTGAATAGTGATTCAGACTTAATCAGCCGTATGCAGTTGGGCAAAGAATTCCAAAGCTTGGACACCCGACTGTAAAGGATCTGCCGCCGAGTCGGGCTTTCTTAACTCGCGGAATACAAAGCAAATTTTGAGACCAAGGGCCATATGTATCAAGCTAATTAGCATTTGCAAAGGCCGAAATTCTGCGAATTTCGGCCTTTGCGAATGCTAATTAGACAAATCGTATGTATCAAACATGTTTGATGCAAAATAAGGAATAGCAAAATTTGCTATTCCTTATTTTGCGATTGCACTTAAGGAATCGCAAATTTTGCGATTCCTTAAATGCAATGCATCAAACAAAAAAATATTCAAAAAATGCCATTAAGGATTCGCAAATTACCACCAACTTCTAGTTGGTGGTAATTTGCAAATTCTTTTCAAAAAGCTTTTTCCCAAAAAACAAAAGGTGTCATATGACGCCCATACATGCCCTTAGGGCATGTATGTGCGCCATATGCCCCCAATGTCTTTTTCAGGGGGGCAGCAGGGTGTTCTTAAGACACCCCTGCACCCTTGAAGAAATTCCTAATTTGCGATTAGCTAATTGCTAATCGCAAATTGCACCGTCATTCCTATGGGCCTCCTGGCCCATAGAAATGAATGGGTAATTTGCGATTAGCAATTTGCTAATCGCAAATTAGGAATGGTAAAGAATCGCTATTTAATAGCGATTTTGTGCATACATACCGTTTTGCGAATTCCAAATAGCGATTCCTTAAAATTCGCTATTTGGAATTCGCAAAACGGTAGTATGATACATATGGCCCTAAGGGCCATATGTATCAAGCTAATTAGCATTCGCAAAGCCCGAAATTCTGCGAATTTCGGCCTTTGCGAATGCTCATTAGACAAATGGTATGTATCAAACATGTTTGATGCAAAATAAGGAATAGCAAAATGTGCTATTCCTTATTTTGCGATTGCACTTAAGGAATCGCAAATTTTGCGATTCCTTAAATGCAATGTATCAAACAAAAAATATTCAAAAAATGCCATTAAGGATTCGCAAATTACCACCAACTTCTAGTTGGTGGTAATTTGCGAATTCTTTTCAAAAAGCTTTTTCCCAAAAAACAAAAGGTGTCATATGACGCCCATACATGCCCTTAGGGCATGTATGTGCGCCATATGCCCCCAAATGTCTTTTTCAGGGGTGCAGCAGGGTGTTCTTGAGACACCCCTGCACCCTTGGAAAAATTCCTAATTTGCGATTAGCAAATTGCTAATCGCAAATTGCCCCTTCATTCCTATGGGCCTCCTGGCCCATAGAAATGAATGGGTAAATTGCGATTAGCAATTAGCTAATCGCAAATTAGGAATGGTAAGGAATCGCTATTATATAGCGATTTTGTACATACATACCGTTTTGCGAATTCCAAATAGCGATTCCTTAAAATTCGCTATTTGGAATTCGCAAAACGGAAGTATGATACATATGGCCCTAAGACCTCAAACTGCAATTCTGTCTGTAGGTTAATAAACGTTGTCTCAGATAGCTGGGATGCCACCCATGAACCTACCGAAAAGCTAAACATTAGGGCTTTGAATTAAATTCTTTTTTTCACCGGAAGCCAGTGCAGCTCTTTGATGTGCAGGGAGATATGGTGACGAAATGGAAGGCGTCTAATCAATCTTGCAGCTGCGTTCTGTATCATCTGTAGTTTTTCGATTAGATACGCTGGCAAACCCAGGTATAGGCCATTGGCATAGTGCAGTCTAGGTGTCACCATGGCATGAACTATAACCTGGCGGGAGTTTTCTGGCAACAAATGTAGAAATTTTTGCAGGTGTCTCAGCTTGCTGAAATAGGCAGCTGTTACTTGCTGTATCTGCGCCGAGAAGGAGAGATAAGCCTCCCATTTTACACCCACATCTTTTTACTATGCCTGCTGGAATGGGCGGTGTACCCATCTCCATTGCCCACCACAGATCCGCTATAGGTGGTAGGATCTTGCCGAAGAATAGTACCTGAGTTTTCTCAGCATTGACCTACTCCTGAGGCGGAAGCCGGGAGAGACTGCTCGTAGCTTTTAAAATATTGCATTGTATTTTCTGTGTTTTTAACCCACCCCCCACTCACCCTAAGCACTTCTCCTCTGGAAGTTGCAGCTAAAACCTTGGCACAGCGGACCTGAGCGCTGCTACAGGGAGGGGACAACAGCGCCGCCATCGCGGCTCAAACACCGGGACACGCCCACTTTTGAGGTCACGCCCACCTAATCTCCACCCTTTATATCGCGCTGAATCACTAGCGCGCCAAAAGAAACTGACCTACTCCTGAGGCGGAAGCCGGGAGAGACTGCTCGTAGCTTTTAAAATATTGCATTGTATTTTCTGTGTTTTTAACCCACCCCCCACTCACCCTGAGCACTTCTCCTCTGGAAGTTGCAGCTAAAACCTTGGCACAGCGGACCTGAGCGCTGCTACAGGGAGGGGACAACAGCGCCGCCATCGCGGCTCAAACACCGGGACACGCCCACTTTTGAGGTCACGCCCACCTAATCTCCACCCTTTATATCGCGCTGAATCACTAGCGCACCAAAAGAAACTGACCTACTCCTGAGGCCGAAGCCGGGAGAGACTGCTCGTAGCTTTTAAAATATTGCATTGTATTTTCTGTGTTTTTAACCCACCCCCCACTCACCCTGAGCACTTCTCCTCTGGAAGTTGCAGCTAAAACCCTGGCACAGCGGACCTGAGCGCTGCTACAGGGAGGGGACAACAGCGCCGCCATCGCGGCTCAAACACCGGGACACGCCCACTTTTGAGGTCACGCCCACCTAATCTCCACCCTTTATATCGCGCTGAATCACTAGCGCGCCAAAAGAAACTGACCTACTCCTGAGGCGGAAGCCGGGAGAGACTGCTCGTAGCTTTAAAATATTGCATTGTATTTTCTGTGTTTTTAACCCACCCCCCACTCACCCTGAGCACTTCTCTGGAAGTTGCAGCTAAAACCTTGGCACAGCGGACCTGAGCGCTGCTACAGGGAGGGGACAACAGCGCCGCCATCGCGGCTCAAACACCGGGACACGCCCACTTTTGAGGTCACGCTTCCCACCTCCTTATATAAATGAGCAATCCTCGGACGCGCAGCGGACGAGCGCAGCGGGCGCGCCGTCAGCACGCCAAAGGCGCGCCTAAGGCAAGCCCGTCTGCGCCCGTCCGCGATCGTACGCGGTCCAGGGCCATACCTTATGTCCCTCGGGAGGGACATATACGGTGGAGCAGGCAGGAACTGCTGCCCTTCCGCCGTACCATTGACGGCCCATGTCTGCATAATTTGCGAGTGGAGGATAATATAGGCTGCGAACACTGCCACTTCTCCTATGACCCTGACAGGGATGTGTCCCCTAGAGACTATATCCTGGACTGTGGCCTGCTCAACGTACGTTCTCCGCGGAAACACAAACTAGATCTATACGACCTACTCACTGAGAAACAGTGGGATCTTGTGTTTCTTACTGAGATTATGGCTAGATGAAGGCTCTACCCCTGATGCCTTAGAGGCACTACCAGAGGGCTACATAATGCTTAGGCAGGATAGACCTACCGGTAGAGGAGGGGGCATTGCTATTGTAGCCCAAAAAAGTCTACGATGCCAACTAGACCACTCTCCCATCCTGGACAGCGAGGCAGGGAGTTTAACTGTCAAAGTAAAAGAAGGCTGTACGCTGAAGGGCATGTTAATCTATAGACCCCCAGGCCCTATAGCCAGGTTTGGGGAGAGTCTGGTTGAAGGCATAATGGAGGCTGCGCTGCGCAAAGACAAATTCCTGGTATTGGGGGATCTTAACTTACATTTGAACAACCCCACAGACAAGGTCAGCAGGGACTTCTGCCAGGCGCTAGGAGCCCTCCAGCTGAATCAAATAGTAAGTGGTCCCACTCACCAGTTGGGGCACCTACTTGACCCCATATTCGTCAATTGGGGGGATGTAGAAGCATGACCCCCATTCCCATCCCCTGGTCGGATCACCATCTAGTACCATTCTCCATACGAATTCCCGGGGTAAGATCTCCGGAGCCAGCAAACCTGTACCACCCCAGGCGGAGATGGGCTACCTTTTCCCAGGCTAAAGGAGGAAGCCCTGGGGGGGATGATGCGGACACGGCTAACATCAATCTATGTAAGCATATCAACGAGGCGCTTGATTGTACAGCCCCACTTTCACGCCCCAAATCGGGTGGCCGCCTTCAAAAAACTGCCCCATGGCTCAGTGATGAACTACGAGTCACGAAAGCAGCATTGAAGCGAGTCGAAAGACAGTGGCGTGGGGCCCCTTCTAAGGAAACTAGGGAGGCCTACCTAATTGAGAGGCAAATTTATCACGGGCTAATCAGGAAGTCCAAAACAGCATATTACACTATTAGAATTAGTGAAGCTGGTAACTCGATGAAGGAGCTTTTCTCGCTCTACAAAACCCTCTCGAGTGGGAAACCAGCCATTGCTCCAGATGACTGCTCGGTGGAATCCTGTGACAGGATCGCGGACTTCTTCGCCGAAAAGATAGCCAAAATGTACTCTGCATTTTCTAGTCATCCCATTGCTGGGACTGAATATGCGGAAAGCCCGAGGGAATGGGGGGACAGACATATACTGACATACTGACCAACTCGTACGTGTGGCTTTCTCTATCAAGTGCAGGGCCCTCTTAGTATTGTCAGCCATTTGGCATTCTGGGATGAACCCGGCCTGATCCGGGTCAATCAGACCACTCATAAATGGTGCAAGCCGAGCCGCTAGAATGCCTGTATAAAACTTAAGGTCAACGCTAAGAAGCAAAATAGGACGGTACGCCCCGCATTGCGTTCTGTCTTTCCCTGGTTTACGGATGACGGAAATAGTGGCGTCCAGTAGGTCTCTGGGGATCGCTCCCAGCTCCGAAAATGAGTTAAAAAGGGCTGTCAAAAGGGGGGCCACTTGTGAACAAAATGTCTTATAAAAGCTTGATGGAAAACCATCCGGCCCAGGCGCCTTAGCTAGCTTAAGCCGACAAATTGCTGTGATGACCTCTTCTGGCCTAAAATCACGATCTAAAATGTCTGCCTGCTCTTTCGTAAGTGCGGAGAGGGGAATGGAAGTAGGAAAGGACTCCCCCACGCATGACTCAATGGAGGACCCAGCATAAAGGGCGGCATAAAAATCCAACGCTGCCAACTGGTGCCGCATAGCCTCAAGTCGTTTCCAAACCCGGGGGGGCCCGTCCGCTGGTGCATTTGCTCCAGCTCCCTCGTCTGTTGTGTAAGTTCCTCCCTTTTACGCTTGCGTTCGACATTGTCTGCCGCAGAAATCGCAATAAGCTCCCCCCGCAATACTGCCTTTAACGCTGCCCATTGTATCGCCAGTGTTGTGTCGGTGTTGCTATTGTGCTCAAGATAGTCAGATATGACCTCAGGTAGACGTGTCACCACCTCCTTACGATGTATCAATGGTTCCCGCAGCCTCCAGCTCCGCGTCACACGCGAGACCGATGGGAGGGAAAGCACAACTGTCACTGGTGCATGATCTGACAAAGATGCAGTGCCTATTTCCACCCCTGTCGTGAGTGCCTGGAGTGATGTAGAGGCAAGTAGGTAATCCAAGCGAGCATATGTCTTGTGTGCATTGGAGTTATAGGTATATTCCCTATTTCCAGGGTGGCAGCAGCGCCAGAGGTCCACTAAGCCCACCTCCCGCAAACGAGCCAACCCTTCCGGGGAGAGAGCTCCCGACTGGGAAGTACGTTGGCAGGACCTATCCAGGGAGTTATCAAAAACTAAATTAAGGTCCCCACCCAACAGGACATGGCGATCTGTTGTATTGGAAGCCTCGCTAAGTGCAAGATGAAAGAATTTCTCCTGACCCTCATTAGGAGCGTTTACCGAACCTATAGTAAACACTGAAGGGCCCAAGGAGAACCGATATGTCAACAGCCTCCCCCATATCTCAGCCCTTTTTTGCAAGACCTTACCCCGAAATCGCTGGGCCACCAAAATCGCGACACCTGCGGACTTCGTGGCAGCGGAGGAGAAAAATTGCGAGGGGAAACTACGAGTCCTAAGGTGGTGGCTCTCTGTAATAGATGCGTCTCCTGTAAGAGGCAGATATCGGCCTGTGAATGCTCAAGCAAAGAAAGGACTGCCTTGCGCTTCACCGGGTTATTTAACCCCCTGACATTCAAAGTAAGAACCTTAAGTTCAGTGCTAGGCATTACGCATTAAACACCAGAAAGAGCCAGTAGGATCCTGCCAACTGTGAAAGGGCAAATGGGGTAAGTCCCGGACCTCAAGGTCAAGTGTGGACAGTGCTCTTCGCCCTCCCAGTACAGACCTGTGGACTTGGAACAAACTAACCCTCCCCCAACTACCCTACCCCAACAAAAGCCCCCCCAAAAAACCAGACGATACATGTCCAAATTGTCCTTCATCCTCGGATGACTGGAAATAAGGTATAGTGGGGTAACTCGTGGAACATACCATCACCTCATCCGTTCCCCCTCCCGCCGACTACCCCTACCATGAATCAAAGAAAGTGAGGCCAGCAACATTAAGTACTGCACAGGAATCAGCCAGTCTGTGGAGGGACACTGTCTGAGGCAGCCGCCTCGACCACGGCTCTCTGACCCTCTGCGATTGCTGCTGCCGAGGGTTTCTTCACCCACCGTCTTCGACCTTGCATTCGCCATCTGGGCTTGGAGTTGTCCTTATCAGCTACCTGACTCGCACTTTCTTGGTCCTCTGCTGGTTGCTCAATGCCCAGCAGTCGGCAGGCCTCGGAGACAGAACGTAACTGATACAGTTTGTTCTCCAATTTAAAGACCAAGCGGTATGGGTGGCCCCAACTATAAGGAAATTTCTGCTGCTGTAGATGGGCCGTTAATGGCTGGAAAAGCCTGCGTTTTTGTAGAGTGAGCGCTGAGAGATCTTGGAAGAGGACCGGTGATTGTCCCTGAAACGACACTGGATGTGCCTGCCTGGCCCTCTGCAGAATCTCCTCCTTTGTGCAAAAGTCTTGTACACAGACCAGTATGTCCGGGGGTGGTGCCGTGGCCGCACGCACAGCCCCGACTCGATGCGCTCTGTCCAGACGCAATTCCGATTCCAACGGGCGCCCTAAGATGTGGTTGAAGAGCTTTCTGGCAAAGTGAATCAGGTCCCTCGTTTCTTCATTGAGCGGCACATTATGAATCCGTATGTTATGCCGCCGCGAGCGATTCTCAAGATCCTCCAGGTGCGTCGGAAGATCCACCTGCTGGTCATGGAGCTGGACGACTTCTTGTTGCAAAGCTGCAAGTTCAGTGTCTGTGTTGTCACTCTTGGTCTCAAGCTCCGCTACCCTCTCTCCGATACCGTCCACATCCTTGCGAACCTCCCCAAGCTCACTCGCGAATTCCGTTTTCAGCATGTGGATATCATCTCTCAGGGACGTAAACAGGGATTCCAAGAAGGCCTTAGTGATGGGCTCCGAGGCCTGCTCCGACGGTACCTGTTTCGCAGCCGACGCCATGGCGTCCCGCTTCTGGCTCTCCTGGCCCCTGGCAAAGAGATCTTTCACTGATTTGTCCCTGCGTCCTCTGGAAGTGGTCATCGCCCACCCCCGACTTCGCCGCTCTCCTGAGACGAGGCCTTTGTGCGATATGTAGCCAGGCAGCAGGTCTGCCAACCTCTTTTCCCGCCGGGCTGCGGAGCCCCAGTTCTATCCATCTCCTTCCGCCCCTTAGATGCCAAGCCGGGCCGCCCTCCGTGCACTTGCCACCACAAGGTTGCCAACGCTTTCCTTCTTCTTGCGTCCTCGACTGAGGCACTTCCAGGAAGGCTATGACAGGCTCATTGGGAGTCTTCAGGGCCACCCTGCACACAAAGCGTCGCTAGGGCCACAGCCGCACATTCACACGGCGGCTCCCCACCCCAAACAGCGGGTCACCACCCTTTCTCATGGCAGCCCCGTTGTTCCGTTCTCCGGGTCCCAAGTATGCCCACTCCTCCAGTAGGGTCCACCGCAGTCCCCCGTCACACACTCGCTGCCGGTCTCGGGGTCCCTCTTCTCAGACTAGGCGGGATCCAGAGGTCACCTAGCTAAGTCGGCGGTGTATCAGGACCTCTTCCACCTCCGGGCCACATCAGTCAAGTCCCTGCCCCTGTACCCTCAAATCTCTGTCCCAGGTCCAGCCTCCAGCGGGTTCCCACCATCAGCCAGTCGCGGCCTGACGCTCTCCACCTGCGGTGAGGTATGCCTGCAGCACTCGCCGCCTCGGTTGATGCACCTCAGCCGACCAGCTCCTTCGCTTTCCTGCAACGCAGGTGTGCCACTCTCCGCACCGACCTGCCACTTAGTCCGTCCGCTAGGCCATACCGCTAGGCAAACTGCCCTCCACTGCAGGCTCACCAGCTGTCCGCTTCTGCTGACTTCCCTGGGACAGATTACAGGCGGAAAGATCCAGAAAATGGGCGCAGACCCCGCCAAGCACCTGGGGGCTCCCTAGGACCACGACCTCAGCCTCTACCTTCTGCCGAGCGTGTTGCTCACTGCGGCCCTTCACCCAGAGACCAAGGCTCCCTCAGACCTCCCCTCGGTCCGAGACTCCACTCCCGGCCAGTGCAATGCCGGGCCTCCGAGCTCCTCCTCTAATGGCCAGCCACTCTGCCCGTGTCCCTGGGTGCTCCGTAGGCCTCCTCTGTGCTCCTCCAGACTGGAGGCAATGCCCACTGCTTGTGAACCGCCTCTGGTTTCCTCGGCCGACCCCCTGGCTGTGGCAGTACTCACCACTGGCGGGCCGCTGCCAGCATTGGCGGGTGACTTCTCGGCTTTCCAGGCACCGCAGGCCCCGTTCGGGCTCCCCCCTCTGCTGTGGGGCTCAGGGGTCACCACCACCCCCTGTAGATGGGGCGCGGTGGACTGGCCTCAGCTCTCCTACTGCGCTGACACGGGAGGGCCCAGCCACCACTACCGGGCCCTCGACCGTACGTGCGGCGCTGCTGGCTGCGTCAGAGCCCCTCAAAATGGCGGCTCCGCCGTCCTCAATCATGGCCTCCAGATCTCCGCTTGCTCAGCTCTTGGTTGCAATCGGCCGCAATCCCTGCTGGAGCGCCGCCGGACCTCCGGTGATCCCTGCTGCCCCGGGCTCCTTCCCAGGGCCGTCAGTTCGCCGCTCGACAGGACATTTCCCCGCCCGGGAACACCAGGCTTCCTCGCCCGAGTCCGGGGGGATGGGCGCGCTCCCGGCCGCTTGATCGGCCTCACCCGCACCCCCGCTCGCTGGAACCGCTACCTGTCCGCTTGGACCGTACAGACCAGTCCCTGAGCCAGGACTGCTCTCATGCTGGGATCAGCGGACCCGTAGACGGCCAAAACCAGCGCTATAATCTGGCCGTCTGCAGGAGCGGTGGAACTGCACGTCCGCTCACTCCACCATCTTGGCCACGCCCCGTCTGATCTTTGAAAGAGAACACCAACTGTGTATCATCGGCGTAAGATATCACCCTCGCGCCCCAGTTTGCTATAAGCGTGAACAATGGTGCCAGGTAAATATTAAAAAGAAGCAGACTCAGCGCCGAGCCCTGGGGCACCCCCCACCATAAACTTTTGGGTTCAAACAAATAGGGTTGCAGGGAGACTCTCTAAGTATGGTTTTCAAGAAAAGACTTTAACCAGGCAAGGGCTACACCTTTAATACCAATGTCCTGGAGGCTCTGAACCAGCCGTGAGTGATCAACCATATCAAAGGCAGCCGACAGATCTAGGAGCCCCAGCATAGCTGATGCCCCTGAATCCATCGCCATCCTTACCCCTTCCGCCACTTCCAGAAGCACAGTCTCCATGCTAAAACCAGCTCGGCAGCCAGATTGGGTGTTATGTAGAATGCCTTGGCTTTCAATTAAATTGGCTAGTTGGCGCTGCACCAATTTTTCCGGCATTTTGGCTGGTGCAGGTAGCAGGGAAATCTGCCTATAATTGTTTAATTCCCCTGGATCCACACTAGGTTTCTTCCTAAGTGGCAGGAGGATGGCGTGCTTCTAAGTATCCGGGAAGATGCCTGAGGTGAAAGAAGTGTTCCATATGTGGGACAACATATGGATAACATTATGCGCCATCTCCTTCCATATCTTTGGGGGGCATGGGCCCTCCGGTGATCCTGACTTACATCTCAATATCTCTCCCATAGCTTCCTGAGGAGAGATGGGAGAAAATTCCAAGAGAGAGGGCAAGGATTCTTTGTCACCAGTCAAATCTGATTTAACTCTCATTTTCGCCGGCAAGAAGGAGTCATAGACTTTGTGAATTTTATCATCAAATACATCAGAGATTCTTGCACACAGTAAGAGAGAAGGCTGTACCTCAGTCTCCAATACCCGAGGTTTGAGGAAGGAGGTAACAACCTTGAATATTTATTTTCCTACATTCTCCGCATTACTGATGCACTGAGCTATGCAGTCTCTCTTGGCCACTCTCATGAGTTTGTGGAGCTCCTTCAGTTCGGCCTTATAGGCCACTTTGGCCACGGTCCTGTAATCTACCCTCCATTGGCGTACCAGGCGTTTACATCTACTTTTGTGAGACTTCAGCGACTCTGAGAACCACGGGGCAGAGGGAGATTTCCTCATCGATTTATTAACCTTAACAGGGGCCGTATATTCCATCGCCTCAGAAATCCAATTATTTAAGGCACATGTATCCTTGCTAAGGTCATTAGTTAATGGATGTTGCCTGTTCTGTAGAGCTGGGCCTAAAAACTCCACTGTCAGCTTCTTCCAGTTTCTCATTAAGCAGACGCAAGTGCTCCCTTGTTGACTCTGTGTTTTCACATTATATGAAAAAGGAATTAAACAGTGTTCTGACCAGGTCCTTGGTCTAGGAGGGACCATTATCAGAGAGGGGATATTAGCAAACACAAGGTCAAGAATATTGCCTGCCTTAATAGGACTGGGCAGTCACGGCTCGCATGAATCGAGGGTGAGGAGCGGGTGAGAGGGAAGTGGGGGTTTGCGCGGGGGGTGTTAAAAAAATAAATGACAAAACTCACCTTACCGGGTCCCGCGCCGCCTCCACTCTTGGTTGGGTCCAGCGCCGCCTCCCCTTCTGGAACAGGAAGTATGCATCCTCCCTCCCCTCCCCTAAGCCAATCACAACGCTTTAATGGCATTGTGGTGATTGGTGCGGACAGCGCCCAGCCAGGCGCCTGTTGGGAGGCCATTTTCTCTATGTAGGCTGCATGCAGCCTACATAGAGAAAATATCTCAGGACCAGAAAATGTACAGTGCGCATGACTAGTTTGGTCGGCCCCTGTCAGGGCCCACAACAGGAGGCAAGCCACTCCTCCCCAACCTGGCCACCCACCCGCCCCCAACCAGGCATACCCTGCCCTCTGCTTTCTCTCAGCGCAAGAAGCAGAAACATCTGTTTCTGCTTCTTGCACTGCGAGAATGCAGGGGAGCGATGCTCCTCAGCCCTAATGGAGGGGCCGGGCCACCCCTGGTACTGGGCCTCTGACCCTACCAAGACTGTACACTACTGGACATGTTAAGAACTCTATCAGGAGTAAAGACTGTTGTGCTACAAGGATTGCCAATCTGCTTGACCGCTGCTCTGGAAGAATTGCTTTTCTGCTTTGCTGGGCTGTCTGCTGATCTCTTCCTTGCTGAGGACAAGGCCTGGACCCATCACACTTGAACCCAGAGTGACTCCAAGGGCTTGCTGGCTTGTCCTCTGTTCTGTAGTCTCAGAACCATCAAAGACTTCCTTCAACCCTGCAACAACACCTGGACTATGCCATGTTTGAGACCTGCCCTGCCACATGGTGCAATCCAGTCCTTGGCCCTGAAAGTGAGCTTTTGCTGTGCAGCACCATCAAAATTGGCTCAGTGACACCTTTGCGTGAATTAGAATCGATGCATTGCCCTTGGACTCAGTAGCGGATTAACAACATCGCTTCTACAGACTGTGTGACTTGACGCAACACATTGCCTGCCTCGTAAAGAGGTCGATGCTTCCTCCATCCAAGGTACATTTTCAGCGGAACCTGCATGAGTCCTGTAGCCTGCCTGCCCTCCATCGGGGTTGGTTTGAACTTTGGATTTACCCTGGTCCAGCTCAATCTAAGTGCTATTTGCTTCTAAGCACTACATTTTAATTTATACTTTCAAAATTCAAAACTCTGGTTTTGCTTCTTGGACGTTAGTTGTTTTGGTCTACTTTTGTAACCCTGTGTGTACTATTTTTATGGTGTATGGGTTCCAGCAGGCCAGTTCTAAGTAAATTGAAATCTTTGGCCCAACCGCCAAGCATGCCCTCCCTGCCCACAGTGTTAAACAACTAAAAATAAAGCTGCATAGGTCTGTCCATTCTGGTGCATATGGAATGCCGGCCAGTGGGAGGGTGGTCGACCCCTTAGAAGCAACTGAATGAAATCCCCCGGATCTTTGGCACATGATAGGTTGGAGCCTGGCCAGCTGCTAGCGCACCATCTAAACAGGCTGTTTTGACCCAACAAAGAGGAGGAAATAGGTCAGTGTTGGTACGCCAACAAGGCCATCACACACAGGCAGTGTGAGATCTGGCATAGAAAGCCATCCCTTGATCACAGGCTGCTATAACTGGCAAATGTAAGGTGTACCCTGAACCCTATTTCTAAACAAAGGAAACTAAATAAATTTGCCAACACACTGAAACATAGCAGACACACTCAGATGTGAATTCATACTGCAAGAGTCAAGATGGCTGCCTGGCGTCCACCAAAACAATTCTGCAAGTGATACAATAAACAGGTGCTGCGCTGGAGAAGAATATTGGGGAGGTAGGAATAGATGTACTTCTCCCGAGGCAAAACCTTAGAAATGTGTCACAGAGATCTGGAGGGGCTTTTTGACACTAGAATACAGTGAAGGAAATGTGGACAACAATAACCCACACTACAGCAAGGCAGACCCCATTGCAACAACCTCCACTTTGTTGATTTTCCAGAAGGGGTGGAGGGCACAGGTCCCAAGTTCTTTCTTGGATAATGGCTCATAAGTTGGATTCCAGTGGTTCAGAAGTAATCTTCCTGTTTCGAGGTGGATCACACAAAACGGGCAATCACCCAGAAACCTCCCCAACGACCACACCAAGCCCAATGAGAGCGAGGCTTTTTAGTTATAAAGATAGTGATGAAATCCTGAAAGATGCCTGTGCTACAAGAATACCTTGCTTCACAACAAACGCATCAGGATATATCCGGATTGTACTGGAAAGGTTCAACAATTGCTGAAATCAATAAAGGGGGCAAACAAAAACTACATGCAACGAACATACACAATCTGCTTTTTGACTTTCATAATTCAAGGTCCTGGTTTTTGACAGCTGGTAGCTAGGACAACCTGTCTGAAAGATTATGGCCCAAGATTCAGGAGGCTGCACTACTCCTGGCCACACCTTCCAAGCTCCCCTGATGGTCACCGTCCAAGACAGATGAACACCGGTCATGTACCAAAGCTCTGTTGGGTGTTGGTATAATGATCAGTCACGTAGTTTTCAAATGTTCACTTGGAGCTCAGAGACCTAAATGCTAAAATTAAACGAGGTTACAATACATAAAGAGGATTAATCCCGAAGTAGCTATGCTACAGGAAACATGCCTTCTGGACTCTAAATGTGCTGTTCTGGACAGATATATCTTCACACATATTCCGCATGTGGGTTTCACTGCGGGCTCTACAGTGGTTGCCGTTTTTCTGAAAATAATTGTTGCACTTTGTGATTAAAAACACCTTACTCTAAAGCACGGGAGGTATATTATTGTAACAGAGATCCTGCAGAGTCAGCCATGGACATGGATGTAGCCTTACGGCTAGAGCGGTCGACTTCAAAGCTGGGGAACCCTGTTCGAGTCTTGGCAACGACGCTCAACATCCTATGATTCTGGGGAAATCACGTAATCTCCCCGTGCCTAACAAAAATGAATGTGTTCTTGTGTAACAAAACTGGTGCTATGTAAAGCGCTCTGATACCCGATATCTTCGGGTCTAGTTCGTGCTATATAAAACTCTAAAAAATATATATATTGTTTGTGTTTTCCCTCCTTTTTGGTGAGAGCGACGGCACCATTGCTGATTAAGTTGATGGTGCCAACCACACCATGTTTCACACTAATAGTGATTTTAATGCAATACGGACTAGGAAATAGATTTTTAGACACTTTAGTAGACAGACATTTCTTCAACAGGACGTGAATTAGTCGAGCATGCCCCTATCGTCTCCTCTCCTCTTCACAACAACTGTTAAGCTCCTGACAGAATGGATTGAAGAGCGACGATTTCTTATTTGTGCGCTTTATGTAGTCATCGGGTAGACGATTGATTCAGATACTAGATATGTTTGGGAGATTCTCTGTCCTAAAGATAAATCTATCCTTTTTTGTATGCAGGGTGTGAAGTTGGTTAAGGACTAGCAGAGAAGTTTGGTCTGCAAACTCACAGACTTTAAATACCTGGGAAAACAAGATCCAGTGATGACTTCCACTCTGGCTCTGAGACCTGCACCTGGCCCTTCTACGTCCTCACCGATACCAACGCCACAGGTGCTGGAAGAGTATCCAATGCTGATTCCAATGTCTGACACCGAACCAACTTCAGCCCAGTCTTGACTGATGTACTACGAGATTACAAAAGTGCCACAGCCAGACTCTGAACCAATGCCCGTGCCAGGACGATGCACCAGCAGAGCTCCATTATGTTTTTGACTCTAGCAAGTTACGCCCCAGGATGGAGCTGATGGTGGGGAGAGGTTTGATTTTCTCCTTTCGCACTACACAAATAGCAGCTGTTACAGTGATTAACAATAGGCCAGTGGGCTTGATACTTCTCCTGAGACAGTGTTTGGCTCTCTTCTTGAGCCACCACGGAAGGGGTTGCGTCATTTGCAGTAGTAGTCCAGTGGGCAGCTGAGGTCCTGAATTTGCAGCTGCAGTCAGTTGAGACTAAAAGGAACAGTCTTCCGGAAATTATTTCTTCCTGAGCCAGGGACGTCTGATTCCTCACTCCCTTTTAAAAAGGCCCCCACTGATACCTTGATGGGCACCTGAACAAAGCCTTGTTTTTGCACGTTAATAAATATACAGGAAACCAGGCGTCCGAGACTAGTTCCTCATGACCATTATTTTTTATACTAAACCTCCTAAACAACAGGTGTATGGTTCAGGTTTCCATCAGTAATGCGCACTCTAATTTAACTCCCACAACTCCTCTGAATGGAAAGTTCAAAAGGATTGAGGCATTTAGCAAGTGTATGTTTTCCTCTGCCAGCCTGGCACTGCGATCAGTAAATGCTGTATGTTTATTAGGTCACAACACATATACCCCCTGGGACATGGCCAGTGAGATCTTGCCGGTGGTCCCGAAAGATGTTAGGGTCTCTATGATTGAGACAATTCATGATGGACAAGACATGGCCAAATACGTGATTCATGCTGGCCTGGATCCTACAGATTGCTTCTGAATGGTAGTTGGCACCTGTTGATATCCAATATGCTGATATACATATATGCTTTCCACAGGATTTTCGAGAGATGTACAATCCTCTCTTATGAACATGCCTTTTGATGGCTCACACCTTTTTCGGTGACAAAGTCCCGCCATGGTTCTGTTGACCCCTGCCAAGCAGTTCCTTCATCAGTTTAAAAAATTCAGAGGATACTCTAGAGAGCTAGTCTTAAGGCAAAAAAGGTCTCGTCAACAAAACAACAGTCACCCCAGTCCTTTTGATTCCTAGGGCTTGTGTCTGGCCGGCAGTGTACAGGTTAACAGGGGGATCAGTCCTCTCAATACCCTTTCCTTGTCGCAGCAGTCACTAAGCCGTTTTAGTTTGCCCTTAGAGATGCATACCCATCATGTGTGGGGCAGGATTCAGCACTTTCTTCTAAGATGGCGATCCATCGCATCTGACAGATGGGTCCTACAAATCCTTCAGCATAGTTAATCCCTACACTTTCTTTTTTCTTCACTCACTCTTCCACCCACCCCACATCAGTGTGCATTTAAGAGTAACATCTGTCCATTCCGATACAAAAGATGCTAGTGCTACTCTCAGAAGATGCTATTAAGAGGGTTCCGAACTTGGAAAGAGTAGAGGGTTGGTACTCTTGCTATTTCCATGCACCGAAGAAAGACGGGGGTTTCTGGCCTATTTTAGGCTTTCAACTTCTGAATGCCTTCCTGTGAATGGGCAAATTCAAAATGCTCATGCTAGCCCAGATCCCGTCTGCCCTGGGCTTGGTGTGCCTGATTGTGTTCTTGGACCTGCAGGATGAGTAATTTCTCAATCCGTCCTGCAGTCCCAATCGAGTTACCTGCAACTCAAGGTAGGCCAGGAGCATTTTGATTTTGCTTTGCTCTCCTTCAACCTCACCAGCATAATTTGGGTGTTCACTAAAGGGATGGCAGTGGTGGCTGCCCTCCTTCAGCAGTCACGGACATCCGTTTTCCCCTACCTCAAAGATTAGCTGTTGATGGTGGGCTCACAACAGTCAGTGTCTGGCCACCTCCAGATGACATCAAACTTCCTGAAATGGTTGTGGTTCACTACCAATGAGCTGAAGTGCACCTGACTCATTCGCATAGGCTCCCATTTATTTGAACTATCCTGAATACTTCGCCTCAACAAATCCATGACATTCCGGCTATTATCCTGATGTTTTGGTCACTGTCCTGGAGCTCTGTGAGAATGACTCTAAAGCTTCTTGGCCTCTTGCTCTCCAGCATCCTCCTTGTCGATTACACCAGATAGCACATGCAAGCTCTGCAATGGATTCTGAAGTTCCAATGCTCCTAGCATCAAGAAAATCTGACGGAGGTCCAATAAATCTTGAAGAACATGGCTACAATCCGCAGTGGTGGCTTCTTGAATGAAATTGGACCAGCGGCTGCCCCTTTCCTTCCCAATCCCAGAGCTGAGGGTGGGGATAGAGGTGTGCCTGATAGGTTGGCAGGTCATCTGGGGAAGGTGAACATCAGAGAACTCTGCTCTCTGATGGAAACATAGCTTCATTACAATTGGTTGGAGGTAAGGGCCATTCATCTGGCTTTGAATGCCTCCCTCTTGTCCATCAAGCAGATGCTTGTGCAGGTTCTCATGGAAAACATGGTAATGCAACAAGAAGGTCAGGGTAGAGTCCTGTGCCAGGAGGCTGTGCACCTCTACAGTTGGTTGAAGTGTTTGGGGCTTTTCCTGGTTATGAACCTCCCGCAGGGTCCTTGAATGCCAGAGCAGACAAGCTCAGCAGACAGAACCTGGAAGATCATGAATGGCGTCTACATCCTGAGGTGGTGCACAGCATCTTCCGTCAGTGGGGAGAACCCTGGCTAGATTTGTTTGCTGCTGTTGAGAGTGCCTAGTGTGAAAGGTTTTGTGTGTTGGAGTTTTCACAAGAACCCACCTCTAAAAGATGCATTCCTCTGGATTGGAACACAAGACCCCTCTATGCCTTCCTGCCCCTGCCTCGTCTCCCTGAGTTCTAAAAAAGATCAAAAACAACTCAAGCCATCCTAGCAACTCCAGAATGGTCTAGGAGAGAGTGATACCCATAACGTTCTGGCATGAGCATCTGGCTGATAACATCAGGAGACTATTCTGCCACAGCAACGGGATAGGGTCCTTCACCCGAACGAAGCTACGCAATCTATCCATGCGTGGAGACGGAGTAGCAGTAGTTGACTGCATTTTATTTGCCATCTAAAGTGATGGATGTCATCCTTGCAACGAGGCACCCTTCCACAAAATCCATTTATGGTGGGTGCTGCAACAAATGTGTGGCCTCATGTGATATCCACAAAACTGACCCTTAAGAAGCAAAGGTGTTAAATGTTCCTTTGTTTGATTTGTCTTTGGCATATCAAGGCCTCGCAGAGGGCACTGTTAAAGGTTACTTGTCTTCCCTTATTATCTTTCCATGTTTTCTGGACAATCCGTCTTTGTTCTAAATCACTTGTTATGGTAAGATGCATAAAAGGTTTGACACAGCTTTCCTCTCACATTTGTGATGCCACTGTGGGACCTTAAGTTGGTCCTAATGTTCCTCATGTGTGTGCCTTTTGAGCCAATGCGTATCTGTTCACTGCATCTCCTGACTTTAATGACTGTCCTCCTCATTGCTATTACTTCAGCTTGAGTGAACTTTAGGCACTATCAATGCAACAACCCTATACCACATTTTTCCCAGATAAACTGTTGCTGAGAACTCGGGTAGCCATCTTACATAAAGTTTTGATGCATGGACTGCATGTAACATTAGGCAGGTATAGGAGGAGTCCTGAAGAAGCCCACAGACCCTTTTGGGTGATACCTAAAGTTGAAACATGTTGGCTAGATAGGTTAGATGGAGGATTCATAGCTTTCATCTGAAATCCACACATGACTTGCTTTTAACAATATCCAGGGTACCCAGTTATTAAAAGGGAAAAACCTCAGGGGTATACCCTGAGATATTTTTCCCCAAAATCTGTATACCAGCTCTTGTGTAAAACTATTTATCAAAAACTCCGGACTAGCATTAGAGTCCGCAACAGTGGTACTTATCTACCATAGAATTGATACGCCACCAAAAATAAAGCATGACCCAAATTGTGGGGGAGGTGACCTATCTAAATCTAGTTGGACTTCTGAAATTATATGAGGGCAAAGGAAATATTACCCCTGAGTTGCAGAGACCTCAGTACTTGTGTGTGTTATTTGTTTGTAGGGAGGCTGCTCTTACCTCTCAAACACTTTCTCTCTCTGTTCGTTCACTCCATAAACTAAACCAGATATCTTGACCTAAGATATCAATCAGGCCAATGATCTAATGGCTAACCTACTCCAAGACGTGTGTCCAAGAAAATGAACTGTAAAGATACAGCTCCCTTCAGACTTCTGATTGGTAATGTGAGGAGAGAGCAAAATCTCTCAAACAGGATTTCCTACTGGGTGCCATCTTGGATTAAAGATACTGTTCCTCTCCAGTATAAGATATACAGTATTCCTTCTTGTAATGGGAGACAAGGAAAAGGCAGTCTGTATTCATATATTCTGATTTACCAGGCCTTGGATAATCATTTGTAAGTTGAAGACAGCCATGTTGTTGAATGGAACCACACAATCTGTATCAGAATGTTGGTTATGGTGCACAGTGAATGTGAGTGGCAGTTGCCTTGTGTACAGAGAGAATAGCTTCTCCCTCTGAACCCCAGAAACCCCCTGTGTCCGTCAAGGATGTAAATGAGTAGTCTGTTTTTTTAGTCTGAATGACCTAGGGATACCTGTAACATTTGGGAAAACCTAAGAGGTGATTTAGAAGAGGAAATAGTATTCAAATGTAACTTCCCATCAGCTTGAATTAGAGTCAAGGATGATTTGGGAAGAGAAGACTAAAATATTTGACAGTACCTCTGGTGTTCAGGGGAGCCATTTGAAGACTTTTTGTAGCATGCGAAGTGTGTGAAAGCAGACAGAGGTGACTGCGTTGATCGGGAGCTTCCTGGTCAGTTTGCTGTCCCGGTTATGCAGAGGTTTCTGGCATGGTCGGTCAGTTTGGGTGAGGGCCCTAGTTATGAGGGCCACCAGGAGTCGATCCAAGGGGTGGGGTTGTTGCCGAAGATCAGCACTCCGTTTTGTCCGTGTTGAGCTTTAGGCATATTTCCTTCACCCAGTTGGCAATGCTTGTCTTGCACCTGTGGAATTTGGTTCTTGTGTGGGTGGGATCTTCTAAGAGCGAGAGGATGAGCTGGGTGTCGTCTGCATAGTATATAATGTTTAGTCCATAGGATCAGATGATGTTGGCCAAGGGGATCATGTAGATGTTGAAAAGGGTGGGGCTGTGGGAGGATCCTTGAGGGACACAGCAGATTATTTCCTTCGGTTCGGAGGTGAGTGGAGGTAGGCTTACATTCTGCGTTCTTCCAATGAAGAAGCCGTCGATCCACTTGAGGGCGATACCTTGGATACTGATGTGATGCATTCTTCTGATCATGGTCTGATGAAATACATTTTCAAAGGCTGTTGAGAGGTCAAGGAGGATCAAAGCTGCTGCTTCTCCCCTGTCGAGGAGAGCTCTGATGTCATCATTAGCTGCAATCAAAGTAGTCTTGGTGCTGTGGTTGGTTCGGAATCCAGATTTGGAAGTATCTAGGAGAAGGTTTTGCTCCAGATATGTTGGTTGATGGCTTTTTCCAGTACTGTGGGAGAAGGGAGATCGGGTGATAGTTTTTTAGTTCGCTCGGGTCGGCAGGTGTTTTTTAGGGAGTGGTTTGATTTCTGCATGTTTCCAGTCCTCTAGAAAGGTGGTTGTGACAAGTGAGGAGTTGAAGAGGTTAGTAAGCTCGTTGTTGATTCTCTGACTTTTGAGGTTGAAAATCAGGTGCGGGTAGGGGTCAGTGGGGGCTCCTGAGTGAATGCAGTTCATGGTGGTATTGCTGCCTTGGGGCAGGAGCTGGTCCCATGAGGTAAGTCGGTGGTAACTCAATTGTCCGTGTTGAAATCAGTGAGTGCATGAAGGTGAAGGAAGTCTGAGGGCTTGGGCTGGGGTTCAAAGTTTTTTTAGATGGTGGTGATCTTGTAGAAAAAGTCGGCAAGTTTTGTCACATAGTTCTTAGGAGGTGATGCTGGTTTCTGTGGCTGCAGGGTTGGTAAACTCTGACGATGTTGAAGAGCTCTTTGCTGTGGTTGGATCTGGACTCGATGCAGTAGGCTAGGGCTCTCCTTTTTGTTTCTCTCAGTAGCTGGTGGTAGAGGTTGAGGGAGGTCTTGAAGGGGGTCCTGTCTGAGGTGTCCTTGCTTGTGTGCCATCTTCTTTCCAGTTGCATGCAGTGGCGTCATGTCTTGTCTGATCTATAGAAACCTTGTGCTGGCCAGTATCCTGAAATCTTCTCTGGTCCACATCAAGGCCATTTTGCTCATGGTCTGTCCGATAATACAATATTTGACCACATTACTACCATCTTCCAGGAGCTCTGCAAGCAAGGATTACAATTAAAATTGGATATCTTGCCTATTATTACATCCATCTGAACTACCTGCCTTATTTAGACCATCAGGTCAAAGAGCCTAAAGAGCTGAGCCACACCGCAGCTCAGAACACCCAAGGATAATACCTCCCGAGCTCTCAACCAGAGTTTCTCTGGAGTCACCTTGTCTCTATAACTCCCTTTTTGATGACATCCGAAATTCACCCATCCTCATGATTTTCAGGAAATTACTAAAAACAGATCTCATTCTTATTCACCTGATAATCTCTCAGTCTATCAACTGAATTGCTGAGAACTCTCTACAAGCAAACACATGTTGTTGTTTCTCCCATGGATCCCTCCTTTTGAATTTGGTATTGCATTAACTTGATAAGGACTCAGATGCCTCACCAAAATCGAGTGCTCTGTAAAACAGAAAACTAAGGGACATATTTATAAACCCCTATCACCACCAGAACATCACTTATCTTGACATTGTTGTTGCGATACAGGCTTCACCTTATTTTCAAGGCAGCATTAAGCCACTTAAGCCACAGGCTTAACGCTGCCTTGTAAATAAGGCACACTTTTACACTATAACTAGCGTGAAAGGGGTGGGCAATGGGGGTAACAAGACATGATATCGAAGTAAAAATATAGAATGGACATAATATCGAATAAAAAATATAGAATGGACAAAATATCGAATGGACATAATATAGTTGTTAAAAATATCGAATTGAAGGTAAGTAATATCGATTGTCAAAATATCGAAGTTTAAAATATCGAAGTATATAATATAGGCATTAAAATATATCGAATTTTTAATAATATCGAATTTTTTTTAAGTGTTTTGTATGTTAGTATATGTGTGAAAAGTGTATATTATTTTTGTAATGTATGTTTAATTTTTTTTAAATAATTAATTTTATGGTATTTAATTTTTGCCTAATTTAATTCTGTAGCGGGTTGTGGGTTTATAGGGAATGGGGTGGGAAGTAATTTAAATATATTAAATTAAATATACATTTTTAACAATTATTAATTATTTTTAATTTAATTTTGCTCTTTAGTTCTGTAGCGGGTTGTGGGTTTGTAGGGTAATAGGGTGGGAAGTAATTTAATTGTAATTAATTAAATATTTGTAATTTATTTTTCTTGGTATTTATTTTGAATTTATTGTTAATTCGTTTTTAGGGCTCGCCTGCTGATGCGCATGCGCATAGCTGGCGAAGCTCTATAGTGTCTTATCCAGAGTTTAACCACTGGCGATTCCTTGCAGTGCATGTGCGCTTTTTAGGTCATTACGCAAGCGCAAGCCCTAAAAAGCGCATGAACAATGCCACCAGCCGCCTGCCTGCCTGCCTCGCATTACAACATCAAAGGCAGCCCAGCCTCCCTCCCACAAGCCTCAGGCATTCACCCCAGCGCAACTTCTCCTCCCCCCTAATTACATCCCTGCTGTTTACTTTTTTCACGGCCTTCAGCTCCGGATTAATTATGCAGACCATGTCAGTGACTACACCATAATCTATTCTGCTTTTCATATACTAAATATATCGGTATATAGTATGATGTTAAATCTACAGATTGAAAAAATGCATAAATATTTCTTTGTGCTAAAGCATCCCGTTACTTTGAAATTGTTCTCTTTCTGCAAAATTCTCACTCTATCTTTCTGTTCGCCTCCCTGTTGTCTGTCCTCTGTCTCTGCATCTCCCGCTCTCTCTGCTGCCCTCTGTCCTTGCAATCCTCCATCCCTCTCGCTGCCCCTGCTGCTGTTTCCCTCTCTCTGCATCTCGCCTGCTCTCTGGCTGTCTCCAGTGACGTGAACCGGTCTCTCTCTCTGCCACACTTAGGCTGCTCTCTGACTGTCTTCAGTGACCCCTCTCTGTCGCTGCTCGCCCCTCTCTCAGCCGCCCTCTGTCTGTCTAGGCTGCTCTCTGACTGTCTCCAGTGGCCTCTGTCTGTCTCTGGTCACCCCTCCTCACCATCACACACCCTCACATCCCCTCACCCTCACACCCTCACCCACCCTCACCCTCACACCCCCTCACCCTCGCACCCTCACTCACCCTCACCCCCTCATCCTCACACACCCTCACTCTCCCTCTCACCCTCACTCACCCTCACCCCCTCACCCTCACACACCCTTACCCTCACCCCCTCACCCTGACACACCCTGTCACCCTCACACCCTCACCCCCTCACCCTCACACCCCCTCACTCACCCTCACACCCCCTCACACCCCCTCACACCTCCTCACTCACCCTCACCCACCCTCACACACCTTCACACCCCCTCTCACACCCACTCACCCTCACACACCCTTACCCTCACCCCCTCACCCTCACACACCCTCAGTCACCCTCACACTCACACTTCCTCACCATCACACACCCTCACATCCTCTCACCCTCACCCACCCTCACACCCTCACCCACCCTCACACCCCCTCACACCCCCTCACATCCTCACTCATCCTCACCCCCTCATCCTAACACACCCGCACTCACCCTCACACCCTCACCCCCCTCACAACCCTCTCACCCTCACTCACCCTCACACCCTTACCCTCACCCCCCTCACCCTCACACCCTCTCACCCTCACCCCCCTCACCCTCAACTCCCTTACCCTCACCCCCCCTTACCCTCATCCCCTCACCCTCACACACCCTTACCCTCATCCCCTCACACACCCTCAGTCACCCTCACACCCTCACCCTCACACCCCCTAACCCTCACCCCCTCACCCTCACACACCTTCACACATGCACACACACCCTCACCCTCACACCCCCTCACCCTCACACCCTTCACTCACCCTCACACCCTCACACACCCACTCACACTCACCCTCACCTCACACCCCTCACCCTCACCCTCACACCCCTCACCCTAACACCCCTCACACCACTCACCCTCACACCCCCTCACCCTCACACCCCCTCACCCTCACACCCCCTCACCCTCACACCCCCCACCCTCACACCCCCTTACCCTCACACCCCCTTACCCTCATCCCCTCACCCACCCTTACCCTCATCCCCTCACCCTCACACACCCTTACCCTCATCCCCTCACCCTCACACACCACTCACCCTCACACCCCCTCACCCTCACACCCCCTCACCCTCACACCCCCCCACCCTCACATCCCCTTACCCTCACACCCCCTTACCCTCATCCCCTCACCCTCACACACCCTTACCCTCATCCCCTCACCCTCACACACCCTTACCCTCATCCCCTCACCCTCACACACCCTCAGTCACCCTCACACCCTCACCCTCACACCCCCTCACCCTCACACACCCTCACACATGCACACACACCCTCACACCCCCTCACCCTCACACCCCCTCACTCACCCTCACCCTCACACACCCCTCGCCCTCACCCTCACACCCCTCACCCTCACACCCCTCACACCCCTCACCCTCACACCCCTCACACCCCTCACCCTCACACCCCTCACACCCCTCACCCTCACACCCCCTCACCCTCACCCACCCTCACCCTCACACCTCCTCACCATCACATACCCTCACATCCTCCCACCCTCACACACCCTCACTCACCCTCACCCCCCTCACCCTCACACATAGCAAAACACAATACTGAGTGGTATTGTGTTTTGCTATGCTATGCTTTGTTATGCTATGCTATGTTTTGTTATGCTATGCAATGTCTTGTATTTATTATGCTTTGTTTTGCTATGCTATGTTTTGTTATGCTATGTTTTGTTATGCTATGCTATGTTATGCTATGTTTTGTTATGCTATGCTAAGCTTTGTTTTGTTATGCTATGCTATGTTGTTTTTTGTTAAGCTATGCTATGTTTTGTTGTGTTTTGCTATGTTTTGTTATGTTATGTAATGTTATGCTATGCTATGGTTTGTTTTGCTATCCTATGCTTTGTTTTTAATGCTATGCTATGTTTAGTTTTGCTATCCTATGCTTTGTTTTGTTATGCTATGCTATGTTTTTTATGCTATGTTTTGTTATGCTATGTTTTGTTATGCTATGTTTTGTTGTGTTTTGCTATGCTATGTTTTGTTATGCTATGCAATGTTTTGTTGTGTTTTATTATGCTATGCTTTGTTTTGCTATGCTATGTTTTGTTATGCTATGTTTTGTTATGCTATGCTATGCTATATTTTGTTATGCTATGCACCCACCTCACAGCTCCACCCACAGCTCCACTGATGCACCCAGCTCCACTGATGCACCCACCACACAGCTCCACCTACACAGCTCCACCGATGCACCCACCACCCAGATCCACCGATGCACCCACCACACAGCTCCACCGACATAGCTCCACCGATGCACCCACCACACAGCTCCACTGATGCACCCACCACACAGCTCCACCGATGCACCCACCACACAGCTCCACCGATGCTCCAACTAAGCTCCACCAATGCACCCACCACACAGCTCCACCAATGCACCCACTAAGCTCCACCGATGCACCCACCACACAGCTTCACCGATGCACCCACCACAGAGCTCCACCGAGGCACCCACCACACAGCTCCACCGATGCACCCAGCACACAGCTCCACCAATGCACCCACCACACCGCTCCACTGATGCACCCACCACACAGCTCCACCTACACAGCTCCACCGATGCACCCACCACACAGCTCCTCCGATGCACCCACCACACAGCTCCACCGACACAGCTCCACCGATGCACCCACCACACAGCTCCACTGATGCACCCACCACACAGCTCCACCGAGGCACCCACCATACAGCTCCACCAAGGCACCCACCACACAGCTCCACCGATGCACCCACCACACAGCTCCACAGATGCACCCACCACACAGCTCCACCGAAGCACCCACCACACAGCTCCACCGATGCACCCACCACACAGCTCCACCGATGCACCCACCACACAGTTCCACCGATGCACCCACCACACAGCTCCACCGATGCAGCCACCACACAGCTCCACCGACACAGCTCCACCGATGCCCCCACCACCCAGCTCCACCGATGCACCCACCACACAGCTCCACCGACACAGCTCCACCGATGCAGCCACCACACAGCTCCACCGACACAGCTCCACCGATGCCCCCACCACCCAGCTTCACCGATGCACCCACCACACAGCTCCACCGACACAGCTCCACCGATGCACCCACCACACAGCTCCACCGATGCACCCACCACACAGATCCACCGAGGCACCCACCATACACCTCCACCAAGGCACCCACCACACAGCTCCACCGATGCACCCACCACACAGCTCCACCGAGGCACCCACCACACAGCTCCACAGATGCACCCACCACACAGCTCCACAGATGCACCCACCACACAGCTCCACCGAGGCACCCACCACACAGCTCCACAGATGCACCCACCACACAGCTCCACAGATGCACCCATTACACAGCTCCACAGATGCACCCACCACACAGCTCCACCGAAGCACCCACCACACAGCTCCGCCGATGCACCCACCACACAGCTCCACCGATGCTCCAACTAAGCTCCACCAATGCACCCACCACACAGCTCCACCAATTCACCCACTAAGCTCCACCGATGCACACACCACTCAGCGCAACCACAGCATCACTCAGCGCAACCACAGCATCACTCAGCACCAACACAGCATCACTCAGCGCAACCACAGCATCACTGGTTCAAATATGTTCTTTCAATGTTTCAAGCTGTTTTCAAGCTTTCATGCTTTATTACAAATCACAAAAAGATGTTAATATTTCACTTCTGTTCTTGGATTTTCATCACAATAAAAAACACTGAACATAATCTTCACAAAAGTTATTTACAAAAGTTTAAGCTATTGCCATTACAAATTAAATACATTAGTATTAATTATTTAAAAAAATTAAAAGCCATTGTTATGTGTAATATCAATACATCTAAGTCACGTAAATACAAAACACATTGCATTACAAATGCTATAGGTGTCACATTTGCGAAAGTTATAACTATTGGCATTGTAAATGACAAAGCTATTAATTTAACTATTTTAAAAAATAACACATAAATGAAAAAAAATTCATTTATAAGACCAATAGCTCAAACTTTCCTAATGGGAGCCCTATTGCATTTCCAATGCTTGTTTAATTGGTAATTAATTTTTATTAACTGGTAATTAATTTTTATTAATTGATGAATTGATAATTATGTTAATTTTATTAATTTGTTTTCCGTAGCGGGTTGTGGGTTTATAGGGGAATAGGGTGGGAAGTAATTCAATTGTAATTAAGTAAATATTTTTAATTTATGTATTGGTATTGAGACGCATCGCGCCACAGCTTGTTGCTTTGAGTGGCCATCAGCGGGGGACTCTAAGGCCCAGAGACCAACGGGGCCTCAAGCGGACCAGCAGCCCCTCCCCCTCACTACCGGGGGCTACTTCAGTTTCTCGCGTCTCAGGAGACGCATCGTGCCGCAGCCTGTTGCTTTGAGCGGCCATCAGCGGGGGACTCTAAGGCCCAGAGACCAGCGGGGCCTCAAGCGGACCAGCAGCCCCTCCCACTCATCACCAGGGGCATTTAGTTGCCGACAGATTCCCGCGTCGCGAGCGGACGCCGGGTTAAGCCCGGGCAAAGGGCGGGCCGTCTGAGGCCGAAGGAGGCTGGGCTGGGCCATCCCTCCTAAGCACCTTATTAAGGTGAGTGACATTAAGCGCCATGGAGAGACGTACAGTTACATCAGGTCCAAAGACCTCCACTACTTCTACTATCGAAAGCATGCTCGAAAAAGCTGTTAGCATGGTTTCGTCTGAAATTGAATTAACTGAGAGGAGACTTTCTATGGCCCAACCGACACCCCAATTGCATATCTCTGGCGGGGCAGAGCAGGGTAATTTAACTGCACCTCTCCCATTATCACCTAATGTAATAATTACAAATCCCATTCATCAAGAAATATTGCCTGTGGGCATTGAGATCGACAAGAACAATGTGGAAACTCTTGACCACCAACTACGGCCCCAAGTCAATGCTAGCATTGGAAAGTTGGCCCCGGTTATCAAAGCAGTGGGGGGAAAAGGAAGAGAGGTACGTCAAAATTGACTAGCAGTAAGAGGAAACAGCCACCGCGCCTAAAAACCCAACCTACACCTTTGAGTATGTGGAGACGAGGAACTACTGCTGCGACTGCTAGCCCTACTGGACAAGTAAATGACAGTACCGTAGACTTGACTACATCAGAAGCTGTAGTCACCTCCATTTTCACTCAAACTGAGTTCACAACTGCCAATGGCACTCATGGAAGGTTGAGTGATATCCTAATTGACACTATAGTGGACTCTGCTTATGATCGTTTAAAAAATTTGGTAGACAAACAATTTAATGCTCTCTTTAAACCTATGGACAGATTGGAAAACCTGGTTAAGAAATCGGATATTTATAAAAAAAGTAGCTACTACTGCTGATAAAACTAGGGGGGAACAGCATCCAAAAGTAATGGAGAAAATTGATCTGGGCATTTCAAAGGAGAGTGATGACTGTACGCTCTCTAGCATTAACAATGCATGTGATAAGTGTAGTAACCCTAAAAACAGCTTGTTTTCGAAATCTACTCCAATTTGTTGCCTATGTCCCGAAATTCAGCAACAGCCACCCCTGTCATTGGCCCCTGTTCTCACAAATATATCAACTGCCTTGAATAATACCCCTATTTTTGAAAATCAGGTTAAGAGTCCATCTGAAGAAGTTCTTCACTTCTCACCTGAAGCTGTCCCTATGTTGTAATCTTGGCTGGTGTTCCTCCTTTGAAGAAAGATCAAATAGAGTCCTGGGAACAACTCAAGAATAAGAGTATTGACTGGTTATTGAAGCATAAGGGACTAGGGATGGTGGATGCCAATGAAATTTTAATGGTGCGACGTGTAGGATGGGTGGGATCCTCAGATAAGAACATTACAGGTGACTCTATAGTCGTGAATTTTAGACGCCCCTCCCTGGTAAAATGGCTACTGCGCGCACAAATGCACCACAATATTGCGCCAACCCTTATACACTCACTACCTCTGGGATTTAAACCTCCTCGGGGAGCACTTAATTTTACTATACCGACACACACCACACAGAATCGGTTTACTGTTCTGTCCAGTCTGGAGAACCAAGACTGACTATTGAGTAAACCATCGATTATTGCACCAGAGTCGGTGGAACCCTTAGTGGTCTGTCCGGTTGTTACTAAACCCAGATCCCCAGACTCTAACTTAAATGTACTAAGTTGGAATATCGCAGGACTAAGATCTAAACTGAATTCTGTGGAGTGAGTCAACTTGGTTAGTAATTATGATATCCTGATGTTCCAGGAGACATGGTGCACAAATGAATTGTTTCTTTTCTTTTTTTTTTTTTTTAAACCTTTATTGTACAATGAAGCTCACAAATACGGGCCTACAACCCACCAGGGCTGGCCACCACATGGTAGAAAACATAACAACCGAAAATAAGTTCTTTACAGGATACGATATCAGGAGCATAGGTAAAACAATAAAAGACATCGAGCAATCAGAAAGAACAGGATAATAAAAGGTTAATTTTCTAATGCGGGGCGGGGTACAGAATAACAACGGGCCGTGTAGGAAACAACCAGGGAGGAGGGGCCACGGCAAGCCGCCATCTTAGGAACACAGAATGAAAAGAAGCCATACAAACATCGCTATCCAAAATAGAAACAAATTCGGAATATAAGGAAACGAGATTGGCAATAATCAAACCGCGCCCATCCATCACCGCCCCCACCCAAAGTGAGGAGGCATGATCAAAGGGCCCACAGTGTAAAAACAATACGAAACGCACCCCGACAGAAATAAAAGGACCCTCATAAAGGAGGAAAAAGGGGAGAGAGAAAAAGGGATAAAAGAAGGGACTCCCACCAAACCATGCACCCCCAGGAGATAAAACAGGATAATAGAATCCGGCCAGCAACGTATCAAAAATCGATACCGAATAACCCAGCGAGCCACAATCAGACACCCACCGGATTACAAAGGTCACAGAAACTCCCCAGGGGGACACAGGCGGAAACGGAGTCCCGAAAAAGTGAACACACAAGAGCCATAGAACAGAAAAAGGGGAAAATAAGGGAGGAAAAAGACCCCCCAATGCAGACAGACCCCCCCAACCCACCCCGAAAGCCCACCCTGCACCCCTGCAGAAGGCTACGGCCAACCCCCCGGCAGCGTGCCTGTCGCCCTAAATAGAACCCGAAATATAGCGGAGCAAAGTGAAGTCGGAATCAAAAGACAAAAATGGGAAGGGAGGGAAGGGAACAGGGGATGGGAGACACACACACACACATATACGGGGGAGGGCCGGGAGACAGAAGTAAACGTACCCCATCACCCGCCTGAATGAAGAACCAGGTACCCGGGAAGCCAAAAATCATCGGGTAAAGTCCAGGAGCACTAGCCAGTCATATAGAACCATACCGGGACATGTTGACCTTCCAAATCAGTGCAAGACTACCGCACACAGACTCAGGCATACATCAGCCCTGTCCTTGTTTGTCCAAAGTGGAAACTTCCCGATCCAGCGAGGACCAGGCCACGAAGAACAGGAGACAGACAGCAGGAAGATCCGACGGCAGTCCAGAAAAGGAACGAGAAATGAGACACGGAAGATCCAGGAAAGTCACTAAGTGGAGCAAACGATGCAGGCACAAGTCCAAGGATATGTCCAGAGAAACCGACCCATCTGGGCCAGAACAGGAGACATCGCCGGGCAGCGGCGACCGAAAGGAAGCGGGAGAGTCATGAAGGTCCGGCCAAACAAAATCCAGCTCCCGGGCCCGAGAAAAAGGAGAGAGCGCAGGAGGAGGAGGCGCCATTAAGTCCCACACATCCGCAGACGCGGTCGTGACCGGAGCCAATCTCGCCAGGATAATTCCAGCCGCACCCCGCGGCGGCGAAGTCGCAGTCAGCCGTGGGGGCCCCAGAGGCCCGTCGTGAGGAACCACCTCCGAAGCCATAACAGGCGCGGTTGTACAGAGTCGCCAGGAGAGCAAGGCGTCCAGGATCTCATTAAGTGTAGAAAAAGCTTTACAGTGTCCAGCACCCGGGTCATGCGGCGGGCCCCCAGCGCTCGCCCAGGCCCGGCCAGGACACCCGGGGCCGGTCGCCATTTTGAGAGTCCAACAAGGCCGCTCGGTCGACAAACTCCGCCGGGGCGGCAGCAAGGCAAGTGAAGTCCCGCCGACCGGCAACAGAGCACCCCAGGCAGGAAGGAGGGCCACCAGAAGAAAGGGGTGCGCCGGCCGCCCAACGCCGCCGGTCCCGTTCTCCGAGCCCGGGCGGTAAAATCAAAATGGCCGGACCGGAGAACAATGGGAGAGCAAGCCGGACACACAAGGAGCTCCGACAACGGAAGGCAGCGCCTCCAACATAGGTCTCCCTCCAACGAGATGCGGCCAGTAAGGACCTCCGGCCCACACGAACAACGGCCTTCCGACCACCTCCACAGCCCCCCGAAGGGGAGATCCGCAGGCTCTGTCCGGCCCGGGAGCCGGGAAGAAGATCCAGGCCAGTCCGCCCTCCACTCCCCAAGACAATCGGGGAGGCACTGCACCGGAACCACAGCAGCCAGGACAACCGGAGCAAGAGGTAAGTGCCTGCAGAGCGTTGTAGCACCAGCACACAGCAAAAGGGGCTTCCCGGGGCAGGATAACAACAGGATAAATGTGAAAACACAGGCGGGCGAACGGAGCCGAGCTAAAGCGCGGCCATCACGGTCGCGAGCTAGGCTCCTCCTCATGAATTGTTTCTTAAGGGATTCATATGTTATAATAGTATTGTTCCCAGTCTCAAAATAGGTCGTCCATGTGGGGGGTTGTCAACATGGATAAAGATCTCCGCTGGGGGTAGTATAAAACCCCTGGTGACAAACAATGAGAACTTTCAAGCCACGATCTATTCACAGGGAGCCTCGATATGTTTAATTAATTTTTATAATAATGATTTTACATCACTACCAAATAGGAATTTTATTAATTTGTTTGAATTTATTGATAAATTAGAAGATGAGCAGAGGTATGGAAAACTGGACAGAATCTGCCTAGGCGGGGATTTCAATGCACGTTTGTATGGTGGTATTGAAAACATTACTATTGCCCCGGTTAGGGCCAACCCATGTAAAAGAGCGGAGGAACTTTACAATCATTTATCCTCTCGTAATTTAATCAACGTAATGGAAAAGGTTGGCGTTGATTCAAATACGGGTCCATTGCCTACCTTCTGAGGACATGGCTGTTCATCTATTATAGATTATGTTTTTATATCATCCTCATTGGCAGATTATTTAGTTAAGGCTGAGGTTTTATGTACTAGTCAAGGTGACCATAATCCAATTTTAGCAACAATTAGATTTTCTACCAAATTTACAACCCAAAAGAAAATAGGGGCCAAATATATGGTGGCATCCACCGACAAGCTTAGAGTGATTTGGAAGGACATAGACAATAAAGCCCTATTTGCACGCACGATAAAATCGTATCCCGTATTGGTAGAGACGTGTTTATCAAGTAGCTCCTTGGGCGCAGAGATTGCTGAGGCCTTTAGAGGTCTATGTGTTGGCATCAAAAATATAATTTCAAGACCTGCCACCAACTTAAATAAGAATCCCAGATGGTTTGATGGCATATGTTCCCGGGCCAACAGAGAACTGCGTGAAGCATTAGCGGCTACACCCAGGGATATAACTCTAGTTAGGTCGTTAGGAGCATGCTATAAGAAAGCCACTAGATTACGCTCAGACGAGATACTGAAGAAACGTTGGGAGAATCTTGCCAGCACTGCCTCACTTAAAGATGTAACTGGATTCTGGAAAGAAGTTAAAGCCATGAGGTCTATGGGCTCGAACATTACTCCCATAAATTGTAATATAACTAGTGAGTCATGGGAAGAGCACTTTGCCAGAATTTATACAGCTCCAACAAGGAGTTCTAACAGTCATACCTGCTTTCCAGTTTTAAAGGTTGCTATAACTATAATTGAAGTCCAGGATGCCATACACCAAAGTTTAGGGAATAAAGCCCCAGGTTCGGATGGATTACCAATCGAACTTATAAAACATGAACCAGATTTTTGGGCTCCTCTTTTATCTAACGTTTTTAATAACTTGACTAATACGGTTATCCCGAGCACCTGGTCGACCAGCATCATCGTGCCCATTTTTTTTAAAAGGTGACAAATCCAACCCCAGCTGTTACCGCCCGATTTCCCTGATAGATAATACTTTGAAGATCTTGGGCAGGGTTGTCTTTAACAAGATTAGGAATTGGGCTGAAGACAACCAAATTTTAAATTGCTGTCAGCTGGGTTTTAGAAGCAATGTTGGAACTGTGGAACAGTGTTTGAACCTAAACCTTATCCTGGGCAAATATACTATTGCTCAAAAAGTTCCACTTTATTTGGGTTTTATTGATTGAACCTCAGCCTTTGATTTTGTCAATAGATCTCGTTTATGGGAGATCCTTTTAAATTACGGGTTGGACGAGGCTCTGGTCTATTTTTTGGCATATTTGCACAGGGATTTGAAGGCACGGGTGAGGATAAGTAATGATGGGGAGGTTTCTGGGGACGTTGTCATCGGTGGCGGGGTTAGACAAGGTCGCATTCTAGCCCCTCTACTTTTTATCCTTTATATAAATGAATTACATAACTCCCTGGCTAAATTGACCAGTGATGTACCCAAAATCAATGGTAAATTACTCCCTGCACTTTTATACGCAGATGATGCAGTCCTTATGGGCCGCACCCCGAATGCACTGCGCACTTTAGTTAAGGGGTTCGTGTCTTTTATGGCCGACCTGGACCTTTGCACTAATTTACAAAAATCTTAATTAATGACGTGTGGGCCAAAAAAACACTGCATTAATTCCATAACAGTGGGCAGCGAATCTCTAACATGTACAAGCACTTTTCCTTATCTAGGCCTAGTTTTCTCAGATTCAGGTTCTTGGCAAGCCCATGTAGCCCATGGCAGAAGCAATCTCTCTAAAGCGTTAACTCTATTATTAGCCTTCGGCAGCCAAAACAAGCAGAGGTGGTGCTACCCCTAATTCAAATATACAAATCGCAATGTGTACCAACGGCCACCTATGGTGCTGAAGTCTGGGGGCATGTAAACTGCAGCGGGATCCAAATTGAAGAGAATAGATTCTGTAGAAAAATTCTCGGGGTTCAAATTTCATCTCCAACTTATATATGCCATAAGGAATTGAACTTACACTATGTGGAGGACTTTATCAGGTCCCGCCCAGCCATATTCTGGCTAAAAATATGGCAGAACCCCGCTGCGATTTTAACTAGAGAGATAAATACAGATTGCCTTATGTGCGATAGGGGCGGCAGTATACCCTGACTTGCCGCAGTTATAAACAGTTTAGCCAGTGTGAGATTGTAACACATGTTCTTGCGTCCACTAGCAATGAAAGGCACAAGCATAAAATCATTAAGGGGGGCGCTGTTTGACCTGTATCATAAAGAAAGAGAGAACATCGAGCACCATAAATCATCGATCGTTAGATATATACCCCTCCTGGAGGTACTGAGCAATCAACGCCACATGCCACAGAAATATCTTAGGAAAAATATAGGGAGATGGAAAAGGAGTTTACTCTTCCGCCTTAGGGATGGCAGTATAAAATATTCACTCTGCTTCCCGATAGGATTCAACAGCATCCTTGAGCAGTTGTACTGCCCATGTGGTTCTGGTAGCAAACAAACATTGTTGCATTTTTTACTCTTTTATAAATTCTATACCAGATATACTGAACAGTATTTAACTCCCTATCTTAAGGCATGGGCTATCTTTGATTTTAAACTAGCATATTTTGAAATTTTACAGCTAGAAAGTGATGACTTGATTCTCCGTGTAACCACGTTCTTAGAAGCTGCGGTACGCTCACGTGCTTCTATGAACGAATTCTAAAGGTGCCATACATTTTGTAACATTGCCTATTGAAATGCATTTTTACCCTGCTTTTATGATGGTTATTAGTATTGCCTGAAACTAAATATTCTTGATAAAACTGTTAGTATCGGTAACATTTTAAATGGGGCTTTAGTTTAATTATACTTGCACTTTAATGCCTATCACCGTTCGACTTATTGCACGTTATCGCACTTTATTTGTAACATATTGCTGACTTTGCACATTGGTCCAAACCTCATAATTTGCACTATGCTATTATTGCTGCTAGACCTGGCAGGCCAGCCCAACCCTTTTACTGTGATTTTACTATTGCAACTTTGTATTTATATAGGATGATATTGCATATTTATATGTTTTTAAACTTGTATTGTATTTCCCATTGGTGGTGATGAACTGTGCTTTTATGGATATTTTATCCGAATAAAGATTATTTGACTTGACTGACTATTAGTATTGATTTTTAATTTATTGTTAATACATTTTTAATTGGTAATTAATTTTTATTAATTGTTAATTCGTTTTTATTAATTAATTTTTTGATAATTATGATAATTTGATTAATTTATTTTCTGTAGCAGGTTGTGGGTTTATAGGGGAATAGGGTGGGAAGTAATGTAATTGTAATTAATCGCATACTAAAAATACTTTTTGTGTATTGATAATTAATTTACTGTTAATTAATTATTAATTTGTATGGATTTGTGTTAATAATTAGTTTTTGTTATTTAAAATTAATTAGTTGTTAATTAATTATGAATAGGTAATTGATTTTTAATAACTAATATTTATTTGTATTTCTAATTAATCATTACATAAAATTAAATTGGTAATTCATTTTAATTAATGTTTTATTGGTATTGATATTTAATTTATTTTTAATAATATATTAAATCATTACTTTCCCTACTGTTTAACTCACTGGAGTGGGAATAGTAACTTTTACCCCTACGCTATCCAACATTTTCCCTACTGTTGCACTCACTGGAGTGGGAATAGTAATTTTTACCCCTACACTATCCAACGCTTTCCCTATTGTTGCACTCTCTGGAGTGGGAATAGTAACTTTTACCCTCCCGCTATCCAGCGCTTTCCCTACTGTTGCACTCACTGGAGTTGGAATAGTAAATTTTACCCCTACGCTATCCAACGCTTTCCCTACTGTTGCACTCATTGGAGTGGGAACAGTAATTTTTATCCTCCGCCTATTCAACGCTTTCCCTACTGTTGCCCTCACTGGAGTGGGAATAGTAATTTTTACCCTCCCACTATCCAACGCTTTCCCTACCGTTGCACTCTGTGGAGTGGGAATAGTCAATTTTTACCCCTACGCTATCCAACGCTTTCCCTACTGTTGCACTCTGTGGAGTGGGAATAGTAATTTTTACCCCTACACTATCCAACGCTTTACCTACTGTTGCACTCTCTGGAGTGGGAATAGTAATTTTTACCTCTACGCTATCCAACATTTTCTCTACTGTTGCACTCTTTGGAGTGGGAATAGTAATTCTTACCCTCCAACCATTCTAACGCTTTCCCTGCTGTTGCACTCACTGGAGTGGGAATAGTAATTTTTACCCTCCCGCTATCCAACGCTTTCCCTACTGTTGCACTCTCTGGAGTGGGAATAGTATTTTTTACCCCTACGCTATCCAACGCTTTCCCTACTGTTAAACTCTCTGGAGTGGGAATAGTAATTTTTACCCCCACGCTATCCAACGTTTTCTCTACTGTTGCACTCTCTGGAGTGGGAATAGTAATTTTTACCCCTACGCTATCCAACGGTTTCCCTACTGTTGCACTCACTGGAGTGGGAATAGTAATTTTTACCCTCCCGCTATCCAACGCTTTCCCTACTGTTGCACTCACTGGTTGTGCAGCACACATAAAAACAACAAAACGCAATGCATGATTGTTTATGTACAGGAAGGTGTTCCTTCCTGCACATAAACAATCATTTTAAAAATGGTGAGTCGCAATTTCTATGTGTGCTGCACAAAGTAGCACACATAGAAGTTACAAATCGCCATATAAGATTGTTTATGTGCAGAAAGGGACACCTTCCTGCACATAAACAATCATTCCCACAATGCAGACACCCTTGCACTATGGTATAAGGCTGCCTGCCTTGGCACTAGGCAGCTGAAATTAGCGGCAGCGAAGGGGGAAATGCAGGGCTGCACTGTATTGTTGTAAATACGGTGCTGCCTTGCGTTTCAGAAGTGGCGGAGCACAGCATTAAGCCAAGAAGGCTAAAGCCATGCTTCGCCACCTCTTTGTAAATATGCCCCTAAATACTTATTTCTGATGGTGAGTAATATAGTAGTAAACTAAATTGTATGCCCACATAAATGTTTTATGATGCTGATCAAGGCAGAATCTTATTTACGAGATTTAAACATGTTTCTAATCATGAGCAGTACCCTGTTTCTTAGACAAGTTCATAATTTGTGGGATCTTATTCAGAACCACACCTCATTGGAGGCCCTTTACATTAACAACATTCAACATGCTTGATTATCGTTGAGGGGGGCGGAGCTTGCCTGGCATAAAGATGGCAGCGGCCTAAGCGAGCTCCGCAAGCCACTGCATCTATCCGACAATTATTTGTTAGCCTTACAGCTGGAACTTGCTTAAGGATCAAAGCCAGAGGCACCACACTCGCCATACCCACGGCTGGAAAAACATAGCCAATAGGGGCTGTGTCGTCTGTCGGGCTGTGGCTGCAAGATCTCTCGGCGTTGAAGCGGCCTAGCCTGTGAGGACGGTTGGACCCCCTGCCAAGCTGGATTTGCCATTTGTGGAGGTGGGGGTCAGAAGTTGCTTTGCGAAACCTGGTTGCGCTGCTGTGGTTTGTTGCGAATGGGCCGGGATGGACACCTGATCCAGAATTTGTGGTGAGGGCCCTGTGGGTGGCCGAATCAACTGCGCCTGGCTGGAGCGCTGCTGCGGTTAGTCATCCCCGCACTGGGCAACTATGCATGACAGTGTGTGGCGTGAGGAGTATAACCGCCCTCGCGGTCTGCCTGAGATAATGTGGCTGAGTGGATCCTCCACGTGCGTAATGCCCCCTCCCCCAGAGGCTGCACTAGCTAGACTGATCCTGCACTTACTTAAAGGTCTCTTAGTGCTGGGAATCTGCCACAAAGATTCGCTGAGACGCTTCTCGGGTGTGCTGTAGGGGGCCAGTGCCCCAGGTGGGGCTGCAAAGTTGTCCACTTGTGCGTTGAGCGTGGCACTGCACAGTGCATCTGGGGAGCCGGTCAGACCCCCAGCCGGAGTTGCGGGTGCTGTATAGACAGCGTAATTTTTTATCACTCAACTAACTGTGTCTGGCAGCAGCGCTGACCTTGGGCCACCCTGTGTCTCTCCAGTGTCGTGAGTATATGGGGAAGCCAGACAAGACTCACCCAAAGCTAAGCTTTGAACAGCGAAAGTCCAGGCAAAGAGAGGACGCTGCAGACTCTGCTGCGTTGGAGCCTGACACCTTGCGTTGGAGACATTAAGGCGACACTTGCATCAATACGGAAAGGCTTGTTGGCGATCGATGCTAAAATAGATTCCCTGTCCTACAGAATGGACCGCATGACAGAGAGGGTGGACAACCATGCGGAGCGCGTCGATATGGCTGAACGCAGGATCACTGAAACTGAGGAGGCCCAATCCAACACCACTAGTGCACAGAAACAGATGGAGAAGATCTGGTTGCTTTGCAAGACAGAGCCGAGGATTTGGAAGCCAGATCTCGGCGCAGTAACCTGCGCATTATTGGCCTTCCTGAGTCCACTGCAACGGAATCCATGGAGGTCTTAATTGAAAAACTACTTACCACCCTGCGTGGCGGTGATACCTTCTCCTCCATATTTGTCGTTGAACGAGCGCACCGCTCTCTGGGCCCTAAACCTCCCCCTGGTGCCACTCCGAGGCCCATCATAGCAAAGTTGCTTAATTACAGAGACAGGGATGCAGCTTTGAGGAGGGCAAGAGAACTGGGTAAACTACAGTACAAGGGCTGTTCTCTCTCCTTGTTTCCAGAATTCATGCTCAGGGTGCAAGAGGCCAGACCGCAATTCACGCCGCTGAAGCGCAAGCTACGGGAGCAAAACGTGGAGTATGCTATGCTATATCCAGCGAGGCTGAGGGTGATGGTAAATGGGAAAGCTAACATATTCTCCAACCCTCAGTCACTCCAAAAAGCCCTCAAAGACTGGGACATGCTCAGGAAGGGTAAGAGAGGTCAGACGGTAGGCGAGCGGCATGAGGGTGCAAGTGGTGGACTTGACGATAATGACTAAGGAAAGTGCAGAGTTCTTGCCTCTCCAGGTGGGTGGGTCATGCGAGATCTCAATTGGAATATGTCTGTTGATCTGAGACTTGTGACTTCTATGATGGGCTCTCAAATGTGGGGTATCCATTAAGGCTCTAATTGTCAAATTGCAGAAAGTTGGTCTATAATACTGGCTGTCATTTACACAGGTCAGACTCAACGAGCTGGCCAGACAGGGCCTTCTCGAGCGAGGAATATTGTGACTATGGGAATGCTGCTAGGCTTATTGGAATGGCCTCCTCTTCTTTGGAGTCTCCTAGTTACTGGCTAGTGGTGGCGCGGAGCAGTTGCACGTAGGAGTGTTAGCCGGCAACATCTGCCCCTATGTGCATCACGCTTAACAACACCAAGTTAATTAGTGTTTTCTGTTGCACAATTGTTGTTTCCGTTTTTAATGCTCTGATACTCGTTGGAAGGGAGGGTCATAGGCTGCCAATGCCCTGTTGGGGATGGCATGGTTTGGGTGGAGGAAGGGTTAATATTTTTCTCTTAACAGTTCACCTGAACATGCAGGTAGTGATATATAAAAGCAGCACACTCAACATAGTAGCTATGATGGTAGTAGTTTTGAATGACACATGCACGGGTAACTCATGGACGTGGGATTAGGATTCGGCTCCTAAATTGGAATGTGAGAGGACTTAACGATCATAGAAAGTTGTGTAAAATACTGGCATACTTGAAAAGACAGGATGTAGACATTGCTTTGCTCCAAGAAACACACCTTGCCCCCAATAGCGCCATGCTCACGAGAAGCAGGCCTCTGGGTCCATTTCAGGCTGCTGGATTCACCTCGCACTCGAGGGGAGTGCTTACATGGATGAATCCAAAATTCGGCATTTCCTTAGAAGAGCTTGGGGTTGACACGCTGGTAGATATGTAATATCAAGATGTCATGGCAGGGGCATTGATTTCCAAGTGCTTAATATAAACGGCCCTAACAATGACGACCCTCAGTTCTACAACTCATTGTTGCCTATCTGGGATGGGGATTTTAATTGCGTATTAGATCCTAGACTTGATCACTCGAAGGCCCCCCTAGGCGCCTATCCGCAGCCGCCAAAGCTATCGGAGATGTGGCACTTCAGTTGCACTTGATAGATGTCTTGAGGACCAGATTCCTGGGGCAAGGTGGGTTTACACACTACTCTGCATTTCCCGATATACACACCAGAATAGACTACTGGCTGATATCAGAGGCGCTAGCACCCTGAATACGGGACTGCAAAGTATTAGCTTGCTCTTTTTCCGACCACTCTCCCATTCTGCTAGAGATTGATATCCCTCCTCATGGAGCTGCTCTTTTTCTGTGGAGATTTCCTCCCTACTCCCTCTTAGACACAGTTTATAGGGCAGAATTAGCTGAAGCCATCAAAGAATTCTTCGACACCAATATAGGATCGGTTGAGAACTTTGCCACGGTGTGGGAGGCATTCAAGGTTTACATAAGGGTAGTTGTCATGAACAAACACTCTGGGGTGCTTCGCTCCATCAGAAGCAGACTTGCTCTGCTTGAGGCTCACCTGAAAGCATTGGAGATAGAGGCACTGTGTAGTAACGACCCCCAAATCACAGAACAATTGAAACAAACACTGGAAGAATATCATGAGGAAGCTGACAGAGAGATAAAACCCATGGGGAACTTATGGAGAAGGTGACAGGTCGGGCTCGGTACTGGCGACGATGTGAGTTTAGAATCGTTGCCGAGCTGTTGGGAGAGAATGGCCGTATACTAACAGAGCAGGGAGACATAGTGAACAGATTCAGTAGATACTAACAAGACTTATACAGCTCCAAAGTCACTCCAGACGATGAAGACATATTGAACTTTTTGGAATTCATTCAGCTACCCTATTTGACGGATAGTCACAGAGAGTACTTAATGAGGCCCCTAGACCCAGTGAAGATTTGAATGGCACTTAATTCTATGCGTGATGGGAGCGCCCGGGTCAGGATGGGCTCACTGTGTCCTTTTATAAGGCCTTCAGGGATCTACTGTTCTCGCACTTGAGTACCCTGTTTCAAGAAATGGGAGAACCCGGCTTCATGCCCCACTCCATGCGCAAAGCTCTGATCGCCACCATATTGAAACCAGGAAAGGCTCTGCAAGAATGCCCGCCCTACAGACCGTTGTCGCTGATAAACGTGGACACCAAAATATTCGCTAAAATATTGGCCAACAGATTGGCCCTCTCCTTCCCATATGGTAGGCCCTTAACAAGCGGGCTTTGTGCTGGGCCGCACATTATCATATAGCTTGCAGACAGTCTTTGGGGTCCAACAACATGTCAAACCGGACATTAGGAAGGCAGCTGTTTCTTTAGACACTAAAAAAGCTGACTGACTCGGTTGAATGGAAATTCATGTTTGTGGTACTGCGGCGAATCGGAGTCAGTGAAATATTTCTTAAATTGATCTCAGTACTCTACAAAGCGCCCACAGCTCAAGTGTGCTTGGGAGATACTGTCACCCCCCCTTTCCCGATATCTAGAGGCACGAGACAGGGGTTCCCTTTGTCCCCCTGCTGTATGCTGTGGCGGCGGACCCCAGCTGTGCGCACTTTGTGAGTATCATACACTTCCCCAACTACAATCTCATTGTTTCTGCTTATGCGGACAATATGCTATTATATATACGGGAACCTGACTCTACCCTATCACCAATAATACGAGAGGTACTCAGATTTGGCGGCATCTCAGGACTTAAAATTAATTGGTATAAATCTATCATTTTTCCCCTCACCCTGATCATAGAGCAGACTGTTTTAGAGTTCCCTCTTCAATGGTCAACAGATCTGGTGCGATATCTTGGGATACAGGTCCACTCCGACGCAGAACAAGTCATTAGGGCTAATTACAGTACAGCAATTACCAAGCTGGAAGAGGATAAAGAAAGGTGGATCCGTCTACCTCTCTCATTGGTGGGTCGTATATCTTTGATGAAAATGATAGTTCTTCCCAGATTTCGTTTTCTTTTCGTTAATATCCCTATGGTTATTTCACCACACATCTTCAAGTAACTCCGAGCTTTAATGTGTAAACTGGCATGGGCTGGGAGAAATTTGTGTGTCAAACTGGATATCCTCACTATGCCCTACTCAATGGGGGAATGGGCGCACCAGTTTTGGAGTCGTATTATAGAGTGGTACAAAGCTTGCACGCTCACAGCTGAATCCATGGTCCGCACAATTTACCTCACCTCCACATGGAGAGGGTAGCTGTAAGCCCTGGCCCACTCCCGCGTTGTCTGAATAAAAGTCTGTTAGGCGATGTAGCATGCTAGATTTATTTAATTCTACAGTATACACTTGGTACAACTTGCTTAAAAAACAGGCCGGCGCCCAATTGTATTCCCCGCTTATGCCTGTAGAATGGTGCCACTGGCTTCGCATGAGCTCCGACAAAGGCTCATTTTGATCGCTGAGAGCCTCGCAGATCTTTACGATGAGAGACTTCTTCAAGGAGGGAAAGGTGGTTACGTGGGAGGAGGTAGTGGAGGGCACACATGACCTTTCCCCTCTCACACAATTTAATTATTTTAGAGTCCGCCATGCATTGCAAGCGTTGTTTGGAGATGAGCTACAAGAGCCACCAGAGCTTCCTGCCTTCTCACTCTTACTGCGTTCAGAATCCCCCTTCAAGTTACTCTCGAATGTTTATGCCATGTCGCAGGCCTCTCAGCACACACAATACACCAAGGCTAGGATGGAGTGGCAAGCCAACATAGTGTAGTGAAGTATGATGTAGTAGATGACAGCAGACAGAAATACTTCAAGACATGTATTTATTAACCACAGCTGCAGCCGTGCCAGAGTAACTGTTTCACATAGAATCCCTTCACTAGAGATCCACACATGACATTCTAGATTCCCCTGACATGGAGTAATGATGTAATGTAATCAAGATCACCACAATATCTCCCTTCTTTTACATAAATGAAAATAGAACAAACAGAAATAAATTAGCATGACATTAATACATGAATTTGCAGCAATAAATTAACATAACATCAATACATCAATAACATAAGTATGTAATAAGATAAAAACTAAGAATGAACATCAATCGTGAAACCTTATGAGTCTAACAATATTCTGTTTACTACTCTTACGTTCAGATTCCAAATGAGTATAACACTTTGGTTTAGTGACCTGAATATCAGAGGAGGAAGATGAAGGAGGAACAATACGAGAATGCAAAGACGACTTGGATGAAACATCAGGATCTTGGGGAGGAACATCATAAGTATGCACCTTCGCCACTCTTCCCTTATTCCACCATTCATTTCTGCTAGTTCTCACAGCATTCCATGTCACAACCTCAATTCTAACAGGAGCTTTATATTTCGACATTCCCTTAGAAACATGATTTGGATTCTTGACACAAACCCAGTCACCTACACATAGTTTGTTTTCTACAGGTTTAACCTTGTGGAGAGTGTCATAATGGTTTTTCATGTTACCTTGGGACTCTTCCACTTTGGGTCTCACAATTTTGTCCAGATCACTTTTATGCTGACACTCTCTTAACCAGGCAGGACATAATCTAGAGGCAGGTGGCCGTCCTCTCAAAATTTCAAATGGTGAAATGCCTGAAACTACATTTGGACAACATCTATGTGACCACAACATTTCTTCAACAGATTTTCCAATATCAAACTTGTTCTGAATGCCCCCCTGAATGCACTCAACTAATGTGCGAATCATTTTTTCCACAAGGCCATTAGCCTGTGGATGATATAGAGCGACACACTTGTGTTTGATAGCATTACTGTCAAGAAAACTCATCTCTTTTGAAACGAACTGGACACCATTGTCCGAGACAATTTCTTTAGGAAAACCTTCTCCTAAAACTATAAGTTTTTAAAAAACTTGATGGCATTAAGAGTATTAGGTTGTTCTACAAACTTCACCTCCCACTATTTGCTGTAGTAATCAACAACTACGATGGCAAATCTTAGTTTGCGTGGTAAGGTAACAAAAAGACCTATAAAATCTATTGCAAGCTTTGACCAAACCGTGTTAGGTAATTCAACGGGCTGTAAGGGAACTGCTTCGGTTTTAAGACTTTTGTCACTAGTGGCATAGACAACACATCTCCGAACACTGGCTACAATGGCAGAATCCATACCGGGCCACCAATAACTGTCTCTGATTTTCCTTTTAGTAATGGTTTGACCCAGATGTCCCTCTTGACCATACATAATAATTATTTCCCTCAAAGAGATAGGTGGAATGAATTTGTCTCCCGTACCAGCATCCCCTTTTCTTCAATTGACAACTCATCTGCTATTTTGAAATAAGGTTGTAAATTCTGAGGTAGTATTTTCTCTTTAGGCCAACCAGACATAACATACTTCCTAACATTTTCCATTTCCATGTCTTTCAAAAATTCAGAAAACCATTCATGTTCACTGAAAGTAGTGTCATGACAGATATCAACACTTGCAACCAAGCATTCTTCATCATTTTCTTCACAATTTTCATTGTAATCTGTAAAAGTCAAAGGTGAACGAGATAAATAATCTGCTCTTATGTTTTTACCACCTGGTATGTATTTCAATAGTGAAATTGTACTGTAAAAGTTTTGAGCTCAATCTTGCTATTCTTGGAGTGTGGTCTTTGATAGTCGTTCCACTCAAAATACTGACTAAAGGTTTGTGGTCAGTCTTGAGCACAAACTTTCTCCCCCAAATAAAGCATTTGAATCTTTCAACTGCCCAACAACAACTCAAAAGTTCCTTTTCAATGACAGAAAATATTTTTTCATTGGACCTTAAAGACCTAGAAGCAAACCCAATTGTTACTTCAGTTTTGCCTTTCATTTGCGCGATGGTAGCACCCAGACCTTCATTACTTGCGTCTACAGTGATGATGCATTCTTGTGAGGAATCAAAAGGTGCAAGTACACCAGCTGAAATAATTTCTTTTTTTAAACCCTCAAATTCCTCTTGACAATTTTTCTCCCATACAAACTTTTTGTCTTTCTTCAATAATTCTCTCAATGTGACAGTTTTTGCTGAAAAATAATGAATACATTTTGAATAAAATTCACAGAGTCCTAAAAATGATGCCACATTCTCCTTTGTTTTTGGTGTGGGAGCTTTAGTTATAGCATCAACCAAACCTGGTCTAGGTTCAAACCCCTTGTTCAGAAATTACATGGCCTAGGTACTCTATTGAATTTTTAGCAAATTCACATTTTCCACGGTTTGCTACAACACCAAACTTCTGTAATCTCTCCAAAACAGTAGACATACGTTTGTCATGGATAGTTTGATTCTCCCATGCAATCAAAATATCATCTTGGAAGGTTACCACCCCATCAATTCCTTCCAACACATTTTCTAACACTTGCTGAAAGTCGGATGCCGCCGATGCGAGCCCGAAAGGCATCCATTTAAATTGAAAGGAACCCATTGGAGATACAAAAGCTGTAAGATGTCGTGTGGATTCATCAAGCACTATCTGATGATATGCAGATGCTAGGTCAATTTTCGAGAAAAACCTAGCACCTGAAAATGTACTAATAATGTCGTCAATCCTGGGTAATGGGTGAGAATCAACCCAAATTGTTTTGTTAAGACTTCTTAAGTCCACACACACTCTCAATTGCCCATTTTTCTTCCTTGCGATAACTAATGGACTTAACCATAAAGATGACTCGATGGGTTCTATAACACCATCATCACACATTTCCTTCAGAATGTCTGCTAAGTCTTGACGTACACTAAAGGCACATTCCTCAACTTATGTTTTACCGGAGTAACATTATCTTGCACTTTAATCTTATGCTTGAATCCCTTTATCTTTCCTAAATTTTCACCAAACACTTTGGGGAACTTCTCAACCCATTTGTACTGTTTTCACATTTCTCAAATGTTTCCCTCTTACTGTTTTCACATTTCTCAAATGTCTCTCTGTTTTCCTCACCATCAGTTACTAAAGTGACTTGTACATCTCTCCCAGGCCTACGCACCATTCCAAAGAGGCCTTGGTGATACCATCCAAGTATATTTAGACCTTTCTTAGCTACATACATTTTTCCAAAAATGGTACGACCTTTGAATTTGAGTTGACACTCATATTATCCTGATAATTCAATCTTCCTTCCATCATATGTGACATGATTTCTATCTGGAGGAAAAAGTATGTGTTTACCCCACACTTCATCAAACAGCTCATCAGTAATCATGGTAATCCTGGCACCAGAGTCAATAAGTAATCTCAGATCTTTCCCATCAACTTCGATGTACTCATTTTATAAGTCTTTATTTCGATTTTGGAATCATAAAAGACGACATTATAAAAAAATAACAATTTTTAAAACCAATAAGGTAACATATCATGTAGGTAATTTCATAACACAGTATACAGAATGACGTCAGGGCTATATAACAAATTGTCAACCGTCCCACTACTACTAAAAAAATAATTTAAGTTCATTAATTGACGTGTATCATTCATTTTAGCTTCAGTTTTATACACGTTTGATTACATATATAAAAATTTATAAAAATAAAATAAAAAGGGAGTACAGAAGGTTCCATGTACAATGTGTGTGCATATATATTCTTTAGGTAGCAACTAAAATATTCACGGTAAACATAATTTACGCGCTCAGATTATCCACATCCAGTGTAGAAACGTTGCAACAGCAATAACCACAGGCTAAGAGCTATTTGTTTTAAGAATCCTTAGAGCCTCAAAACCTGTTTTAAGTCCCAACTGCAAGCAGATAGGTTTCAACCAAATCTGCCTTGGGGCTTTATATTTGGGACAGATAAATAAAATATGCCAGATACTTTCCCGGTGGGTAGGACAGAAAGGAGAACTAGGGTCGTAGCCACCTCTCCATTTAGCAATAAAGGAATTAATGGGTAGTGTACTCACCCTAAATTGGTGGTATCTCTTCCTATCCTTGGGTACGGTAATACAATCCAAATATCCCTCAAGAGCAGTTGAATATATTAGTTCCAAAAAGTCCGCAGTGAGTGACGGACCGGTACAGGTACCAAATCTTTTCAATGAAACCATGCTCCAGTAAAGGTCTCTAAATGTGTTTCTAGGTGGGGAAGTATTGGCTATTGGGTCTTCCCACAAACTGGCTAGGCCCATAGCAATATAAGTTGCCCTTGCCTCCCTCATCCAGGAGATTTTTTGTGCCCTGTCAGCATCTCTAACTTCAAGAAATGCCCATGCATACTGGGAGAGATCTGGGGTAACCCACAATCTCCTCCAGTATGCCACTGGTCTATAACGGGCCATGTCCTCCAGACGTCGATGTACTCATAAGGATCCACACAATCAGATTCATCATCCTGGACAACCACGATCATATCTCTAATTCCTCTTGAACAAGTTTGTTCTTCCTCTGAACTGTCACTCTGATCACCATCTAGAACAGAATTAATTTTATCTCTGGGTGTTTGGCAAACTTTTGCGAAATGTCCAATTTTGTTATACAACTTGCAGGACAAGGTCTACCATTAGGTCCATGCTTAGGATTCCCACATCTAAAACAAATGTTTTTCTGAGTAAAGAAACTATTTTTGTTTTCTTTTTTTTTTACAATCTTTTTAAAACTATTGTTTTGCTTTGAAACTGTGTTTTCATTCACAACAGACACACCACTGGTTTCTTTACGAGTGAGTTCTCTACGTGCTTTTCGTGAAACTTCAATCCCTTTTACAATGTCAATTGTTTCAGTAAGATTGGGATTTCTTAGGGTAAGGAGTTTTTCCTGTACCTTTTCATCCTAACAACGCACAACTATTTGATCACGTATGATCACTCTGCAGCCAACATACGTAAAACATCAACGTAAGTATCTATGGATTCATCATGCATCTGCTGCCTTGTGAAAAACTTGTGTCTGTTAACGATCATCAAACTTGGTTGTACATCAAATAGTTTTTCTAATTCCTTCACAGCTAGTTCAAATTCATCTAAATCTTCTTGATCATTGGGAATAACGTAAGGTGGGAGATGTTCATATATAGATTGACCTTCAAAACCTAAATTGTGTTCTAATAAAAACCTCTTTCGTTCAGGCCAATATCTATTACCACCATTTGCTCCTAAATATTTTCACATTCTGCATTGTTGCCATGAAGACTAAATAGTGAAAAAAATATTATACTTCTAAACAATTTGTTTTTAAACTAACAGTCTAGAAATAAAATGTGGATAACTAATAAATTAATTCAATTTACTCATCTAATAACGTGATAGAAATTGTCATTACTGATGAAGTGTGCACACGACGGGCATGAAAACTCTTCCCAATAGCTGTTAAAGATCAGACATATGTAAAGCTTCCTTTACTTTGGACTGCTAGACTTTAAAAAAACAAAACAAATAAATAAATAAATAATCTTTCTTATTCCTTTGGATACTGTGCTGCCTATAACTTCAGACAAGACAAGTTACTGTAATAAAGATTATATATGCCATAAAATAGTTCCTTGTGAGTTTCTTTACAGTTTTAGTTTAAGACCAATAGAAAATACTTCCTGATGTTGTTCTCTGTGTAATGGTCAGCATTTTAGCTTTTGGAATAAATAAATAGCTTCCTGTAGTCCTTCTTCAATTGTCACTAAATCGCTTCCAGTAGTCCTTCTTCAATTGGCACTCTTTTAGCTGAATACAGAACATCCACTTTGGACATCGTAAGTGAATTCTAATAGCTTGTTTAAATCTTCAATTTCGTTTGAAGTTGACAGATTCCTTTGTGCTAAGCTCGCTGCAGGCTTGGTCAGTTTTATTCCTAAAATCAATATTGACAGATTCCTTCGCGCTACACTCGTTGCAGGCTTTAACCCGTTCCGTGCTCCCGTCGGCCAATGCACTACCTCGCGGGTGCTGCCGTCGGCCGACGGAGCCCCGCCCACTTAATAGAACGCCCGCACCGCGGCAGAAAAACCACCGTGGTTAAGGCGTTAAAACAATATCGACTCTTTTGTATGACTTGGAACACAGCCGCAGGGCTTCGCTGTAGCTTTGACATACAGGGCTGATTCATGACTTGACACACACGCGCAGAGCTTTGTTGTAGCCTTCCTGTTTATTTAAAGCTTTGAGTAACTTTCTGCCTCGCGTTAACACTTAACACACTTGGCTGAACGTGTTATTTTGATTCTGTAAACAATTTCACCCTAGAACTTCCCTTGACACACAGGGCTGATTTTGTTTACTTTAGAGCTGCATTTTGAAATCCATTATTGCCACGCGCGCTTCTTCACGCACACATTGACAGACAATTACTGCCTCGCGCCTCTCTTCACACGCACAGTGTTTACTTTTGAAACATCAACAGCTTAGTTCAGACGTAAAAAATATATATATATATTCTGCCTTTAGCGAATTCACGGCAAGATATCTTTTTTTCCAAAGTGCCTTCTTTCAATGCTAAGTGTAGCTTCACATTTAACCTCTTTTACAAGACGTGCAGCTGTTTAACATGAAGTCAAATGCGCTCACAGCGAAATACATCTACTTTCAAAAGGATTTCCTCTCAATGTTATTTTTTTTTTACCTCTTGGTACAGGATTTCAGACAATCAAGTTATATTTGAGGCTTCTAAAAAAAATGAAAAGCTTGTCTCACTTGTCTTTAGATGTTCAGAGCCAAGATGAAGGATTCCTTTTTTTAAAAAAAACAACACAGAGCTATGTATAACGATGACCATTATTCTTAAAAAAAATAGTGCTTTCATCGAAGAAATCTTTCTATTTCTGGCATTAATAGTCCCGCTCTATATACCAGCAGTAAATGAGGTTATACAGGCCTTTTCCTTTTTCTGCTTGAGCTGTGCTGTTGCTGCTGATGTAATCTTCTGACTTCTTTGTTGAAGGCAATGCTTTTTGATGCGTGGGTTCTTTGCTGTGGTTAAATCATCGCCAATTTGTAGTGAAGTATGATGTAGTAGATGACAGCAGACAGAAATACTTCAAGACATGTATTTATTAACCACAGCTGCAGCAGTGCCAGAGTAACTGTTTCACCTAGAATCCCTTCACTAGAGATCCACACATGACATTCTAGATTCCCATGACATGGAGTAATGATGTAATGTAATCAAGATCACCACACATAGGTGTGGCTCTGACAGATGATATATGACGCTCTTGCTGTGAAGCAAGACAAAAGATCTCACTTAATTGAAGTCACAGACTGATCCAATTTAAATGTCTAAACAGGGTGTACTACACTTCTAAAAGATTATTTTGCTATGGGCTCAGGTACACTGATTGTTGTGAGCGCTGTGGCGAGACGGAAGCAGGATTTCTACATGTAGCATGGTTATGTCCAACAGTAGCTGATTTCTGGAAGAAAGTTTTTTCCACTCTAAACGCTATCACAGATCAATCCCTCTCTCCTGCCCCCCTTCTAGCACTATTGGGGTATGTGAAGCCTCTTAAGAAAGATATCAGGAAATTAGTCTCTATGAGTCTGTTACTGGCCAAACACAGAATTGCGGTTTGGTTGCTTGGTCCTGCACCCACTGTAACAGAATGGGAACAGGATATGCTCTAATGTAATACTCAATCAGAAGTTTACAGTAAATTGCTGCCCTTCCTCCCCCCCCTCCCCCCAAAGCAGTCCAAAACGTTTTTGGGGACTATACACGCAATATCTAGTGGCAAAACAAGCTAAAAATACAGACGACGATTGATAGAATGATGTAATGTTGAAGGCCCTGTCTATAATAGTTGTCTCAGGATTGCATCAAGTTGACCATGCTGGATGCAAGCTAAACGTGACCGCTAGTTGTACCTTGGTGAGCAGGTTACATAGACTGCAATTTTGGAATGTTAGATTGCAATATCCTACTTTCCTTTCTTAGAGCGATAATTCACCCCATTAGAAAAAGAATCAGTGGCTATTGTTGGTTAATTGGCTCATATATGTATGTTGCTCAGCATGCACTGTGTATTGCTGAGAACTGTCTTATGAAAACCAATAAAATACTTTTTTTTTAAAAACATGCTTGAGTATAGTTACGTGGTATGAATGAGATCGTGTCAGAAAAAAACACTTTGCCTCGGTAAATCTAAATTTTCACTTTTTCAGATATAAGCGGATGTATAAGGTACACCAAGACATCTGTTACAAGGAGAGCTGTGAGGGTTCTGCACCAGCCAAGAAGACATCCAGTATGTATGGCCATTTGCAATTGTATTGTTTACATTGAGGAGCTGACTTGCATAGGGTACTTGGGTATTCATCTGATCCTGGTTAGCCTGAGGTATGCACATACATTTCCAGTGCTCCAAGCAGAAGCCACCCCTAATGCTCTTTAAATGAAAGTGCTTGCTAGGGGTATGTCCTTATGATGAGACATAGATTAATGAAAGAATATTGATACAAGCATTGGCAGTGCAAGTATTTGTAGCTTGAAAGGAATGATGTGTGGTAATGTGAAGTATTATAAGTAAAAAGCATATGAACGCATATGTGTAGAAGCAGAGAACTGTGGAATAATATTGGTTAAGGTTAAAAGATCAGGGGACAGTTGAACTTTCAAGCCAGACCTAAACATCCATGTAGGTTAATGACTGCTAAACTCCCATCTGTGCTGCTGACAAAGAAAAAAAGACCATACATTTTGTAGTTATCTAGAACGCTTTCCTCGCTTTACAATGTCACGTGTATGGCCCTGAAAGTTCAAGCTTGGGCAGGTAGATAAAACCAAAATGGTCATAGCTGCGTGGAGGGCAAGCACGTTTTTGTGTAAGCAGACACATTCTGCCCAATCAAAACATGTATTCATAGCTCCCATGGTGTAGGTGGGGCCAAAGCCCCTCTCTAGTGTTCCTCACATAATTGTCTGTTGTCTGAAGACCTCTGCCCTATCAAGCCAGATATTAAATATGAGGTCTGGGAGATGCGTAACATAACAGCCACGTTTGTAAAGAGCACGTTTACCCTTATGGGATCTCTAGGAGATGTTTACAGATGATGTATGTTTATTGTTAGCCAACTTAGTAGCACTCGTTTTATCAACCCCAGAAAACGTAAACACCTGTCAAACATTCAAACTTGTGACCCTCTGGTCCAACACAAATCCCAGCAGTGGATGCATTAGTTACCAAGTTAAAAGGCCTTGGGAGCTCCATTTCAGATAGAAAAAAAAACTCCTAGATAAGTAGATTGTAAATAATAAGACAGGAAGTGAAAAGTGACTAGGAGCGAGAGGGGGTAAAGGTTACGTTGGAGGTAAAAGAAGAAGAGAATAAGAAAAAAGAGGAAAAGCTGGAAAAGAGAGCCAGGACATTGGGTAGTGAGAGATGAGAGAATATAGTGAGAAAGGAATGGGGAACCTCTGCATTCTGACGCTTAGAAGAATTTGTAAATGTTGAAGTGGGCTTGATAAATGAAAAAGTAAATACAGAATATACATCAATTTTGAAATTGCCTGGCCGAAATGCGATTCTTTTCGGGGTTTGTGATTGCCTTTGACCTATCATTCTACAAGCCACTCTTCTGTTTAGGTACCATAACTCTGCCTTCTGTCAATATAAATGTTTGTTATCTAGGGCAGTTGTGAACAACAGTTTTCTGTTTTTGTTTATATAATAAACATAACGATTCACATTAGTACTATATTTTCTGATGACATGAGGTATTTGACTGCCAGGCTTAAATAATTAATATCTGGATATGACCCATCTCTGAGGAAGGGAAATGGATGTTTGAAATATTATATGAAATTTCACATGGCAATTCGACCTTGGATCCTGTCTTACGCGTATGTCAGCCCCTACATTACCAGGGATACATGGTCTATCCATCACGTCCTCTTGTCCACTGCACAACCACAAGTCTCCTCTGTTTTTGGCGAGGAGAGCATCACACATTCCATCAAAGGATACCCATTTAGGATTCATGGTCTTCATCATCTTCCATCACTGGGCATTTATCTTGGTGCAATGTTATGTTAAGACTATGTGTAGGAGCTGCAGAGCGGGCACGTGTTACTAACTGCTATCATACTCAGACCGGTGTAAGGAATTCATTGAGCAACCATGTTCTCTAATGTTTGCGGACATCCAGAAATGGAGTAGAAGCAGAAACATGCACATTTTAATAAAGCAAGAACAGACCATATCTGAAAGCTGGGTGATACTGGACAATGAGAAAGGTAAACGAGAAAAGAGCAGCTACAGTTAATTTACTGAGGCGACAAAATGCTATGGAATTCAGGTACTAGTTTTAAATCCGGTTTAAAGCCTAGATGATCACTGAATAAAAGACAGGCTTGTTTGAGTGCCCATGGATCTAAGATGTTTTCCACCGACGAGTACAGGTTCTATGATTAGCTTAGCAACAAAATCTGACTCAGAATATATGAATATGCAGGTCTAGGGTTGTAGAAGGCACAAACAAATTGATAGGTAACAAACAGCGGCCATGTTAAACTCTACAGGTCACTAGCTCGGGGTTTAATGAGAAAACAGTGTGCAGTTTGTTACAAACTAAGAGAAATAAGTCTTAAACAAGCCCATTAGAAAACCAAACACTGACTTGGCTCGATGAATCAGGAGAGTGGTACACGATGGATGTTCTAATATATCAACGAGAAACAAGGTGCTATCTAAACAGTCATATATAGACATTCTGAGGTCAACTAGCAAAGACCTTGGCACACAATCTAGTCTAAAGCCCTGCTAGAGTGGACCAAGATGGTTATTTGATTTCATGAGGTCCAACAATTTAAGTAACTTTTTATTGCCTAATATGACTGCTTCCAAAAGTCCTGTCTGAAGCCTGAGAAAGAGGTCCTGGGTGCTAAAAAATGAAAACTGCATCATATATTGAAGAGAAAATATGGAACTGAGAAATAAAGGGAGAGAAAGAGCTAATGGGTGTTGCCGGGTCTATTACTCAAACCTACATTTATGTTAAAAATGTGGAGTGGGGCGTGGTCCAAGTCATATAGAGTTGGCTTTGTGATTGTTGAGCTCCGATGCCCAAGTCCCGCAAATGTCAATATCCTGAATTCCTTAGGCCCCAGAAAAACTGGCACGGTGGTGAGTACCATCGGAGATACATTTGGAAGCTTGCAGTGTCGCAGGGGACCACTGAGATGCCTGACTGCCGGAGAGCAATGTCTCAGACTGGCGAGGTCTCTTCTAACCTGCCTCACCTCGAGTGACAGTGGCCAACCTGTTCAAGGTTGGTGTAGTGCGCAGAGTGGTGGCGGTGCTTGGACTATGGGGGCGCCAGAGTCCTGCCGGACATAGTGGGGGCACTGTGGCGCCCCGAAACAGGCAGCGAGGTGGTGGCTAGAGCAGGGAAAGGACCTGCCATCTTGATGAGAGGCGGACGGGCTGGACCAGCCCGGTTGTAAGATAAGGAAGTACTGCATGGCGGGGGCAACGGGTGGGGGGCTTTGAGGGAGACACTGACAGTAATTACTAGAATGCCGGAGGAGACCCCAGCGCTGCAGAGGAAGGGACGGCATGGGGGAGGAAGGGGCCCAGCTTTGCAGATTACCCATACAAGCCACACTAAGAGGTAACCGGGTTGGCACCCTAAAGAAGTTGCCCTAAACCAGGGCTAAGAAACCCCAAGAGACTTGGCAGCACCTGAGCCTAGAGGTAGCACCTGCAAAGAGGTAGCCCCAGAGCAGAGAGGATGTCAACCATAGCACCTTGCTTTGCCACAGACGGACAGAGAGGACCTGCATCCCCCCCCAACCACCAAGGTGAAAATTGCCTCCACCTCACCAGAACAAGAGGCCTGAACAGAGGGAGATTTCACATGAGGGGGAGATGAAGTAGCCTCTACCCCTACCCAAGACACCTGAGAAAGGTGGAAAGGTGGAGAAGTTCGCAGACTGAACTTGCAGCATCAAGGACATGATAGAGTGCTATGAGGGACACACAAGAAGATAGAGAGGGTGGGGGTGCAGTGCCCAGGGTGCGACTGTTGGAAGGCCCAAGAAGTTTATAGGTCCTGAACCGTACAGCCCCCCAAGGATAAACTGGCGACTGGATCTTTCTGGCAGACGGAGGGTGTGGCCTACCACGAGTTGGACGTGGCCCCACCAGTGGTGGCCCTGAACACCAAAGAGGAATGATACTGGCCAACTAGGAAGACAGGCAAGAAAGGACCACATCATGCGATGAACCCCCAATCAATCAATCAATCAGGAATTTGTGAAGCGCACTACTCACCCGCAAGGGTTTCAAGGTGCCGGGGGTGGGGGGTTGCATGCAGCTTCATCTCTTCCAAAGAGCCAGGTCTTGAGGCTCTGCCTGAAAGCTAGCAGTATCTGGGTTTGTCTGATGCTGAGTGGGAGTTCATTAAAGGTCTTCGCTGCGATGTAGGAGAAGGATTCCCCCCCCCGATCTGGCTCTGCGGGAGCATGGGATTTCGGCTAGGGTGAGATCGGCGTATCGGAGGCTTCTCTTGGGTGCGTAGAAGGATATTCTTTCGATGAGATATTGGGGTCTGATGTGGAGGGATTTGTATGCGTGGGTGAGGAGCGTGAAGGTCACTCTTTTTTCGACAGCGAGCCAGTGGAGTTCTCGTAGGTATTGGATGATGTGGTGTTGTTGTGGGATGCCGAGGACAAGTCTAACTGCAGCATTCTGGATTGTCTGGAGTTTAAGGAGTAGAGATTTGTGTATTCTGGCATAGATGGCATTCCTGTAGTCCAATCTGCTGGTTATGAGTGCGTGGATGAGGATCCTTCTGTATTGGGGGGGATACATTTGAAGTTCTTGCAGAGGATGTGGAGGGTGTTAAAGCATGTGGAGGCCATGGTGTTGATCTGTCGGTGCATGGTGAGGGAGGAGTTCAGTGTGATGCCGAGGTAGGGTCCAAGGACGAGGGCTTCAGTTTTCTCAAAGTTGAGCTTTAGGCAGTTGTTGCACATCTAGGAGACAACATCTTTCATTCCTTCCCATGAAGCTGTGTCTGGTTGAGAGGATGAGCTGGGTGTCGTCAGCCTAGGGTACTATGCTGAGTCCGTGTTTTCGGATCATGGTGGCAAGAGGGGCCATGTAGATGTTTAAGAGCGTGGGGCTGAGTGAGGATCCTTGAGGTACTCGGCAGCTGATCTCAGTGGGTTCGGAGTGGAAGGGTGGGAGTCTGATTCTTTGGGTTTGGCCAGTGAGGTGGGAGTGAATTCAGTCGAGAACGGTTCCCCGAATGCCAGCGTCGTGGAGTCTGGCAGCTAGTGGTCAGTGGGAGACAGTGTTGAAGACTGCTGAGAGGTCTAGTAGGATGAGGGATGCCGTGTAGCCCTGGTCCAGTAGGGTGCAGATGTTGTCCATGGTGGCTAGGAGGGCGGTCTCAGTGATGAACCAGTTGGCTTTTGTGGTGCGTTGTCTGTCGGAGTTTCGGAGGAGGGGCGATAGTGTCTGTCCAGTCGGTGATCCATCTGTGGAGTGCGTTTGCAGCGGCATTGGCATCGGTTTAGGGCGGAGTTGAGGTGCTCCTCCGTGATCTTGATCCAGTTCCTGTGGGGGTGCGAGGTGTGGGCCTGTGTGCGGTGGGCTGAATGAGGAGGAGGAGGCACAGATTATAGACTGCAGACGCGCTGTGATGGTCCACCCAATGCTCGCCAAACCTTCCCATTAGAAGGCCATACCAGATCGGAGTGCGTCAGGAATGGCTGAACGACTGCAATGAGTCGGAGACATATATGACAACCATATTGACAGCTATAAAAGAAACCAAGTCATCCTTAAAGTCCAAAATCAATACTGTGATGCAGGCGATGAACCTATTACGATCTGACCACAGAAAGTTAGTGGAAAGAGTAATGGATGCAGAATCTACTCTACTGCAGAACAGGCCCATGGTGGCCGAGGGTGCCACCTGGATACAAGAATTGGAAAAGATGGTGGCCAGTCTATCGGAAAAAAATGAACGATGCTGACAGATGCTCTTGTTGCAATAACATCCATGTGGTGGGGATCCCGGAAAGAGCAAAACGTTCTTGTATGGAGCTGTTCTTGGTGGGCTGGCTATCCTAAGTGGTGTTGAGGATAACACCTCAAAATGGTTCACAGTGCAATGGGCTAACAGAGTGCCTGGGAGACCACCAGCCCCTGGTTTCTCTGCCAAGGACCATTGTGACCAGGTTGTTGAAGTTTCGAGATAGAGACACTATTCTGCAAGTGGCATGAAAACTGGCCCCTGGGAAATGGGAAGTGCCACTGTCCATATCCATCCGGAATATAGTACCTTAGTACAGCACCAAAGTGAATCTTTCCTGGCAGTTAAAAAACACCTGCAGATGCTAGACCTCTGATATGTCCTGTTCTTTCCAAACTCCGAATAATATCCCAAGGAGAGGCACACTTTTTTGCAACAGCGGACGTGGTGTGGTACTGGCTTGGGAGACACGTCTTCCCAATCCTCAATTATAGGGAGGCAACACAAACAAAGGAATGGCAAAAATGCAGGAAGTGCAACAAGACATGACAAGTGGCCCGACACAAGATCAAGCAGAGACAGAAAGAGCGAAAGTGGTAGCAGATATCCAGCACACAATGGGAGGACCAGACATGGCAAAATTAAGGATGCATGCTCATAAATTATTAACATGGAATTTCAGTGAACTAGGGAGCCAAATTATACATTGTCTAGTGAATAAAGCCCTGCCAACATATGCAGCGGATGTGGTTTTTCTGCAAGAAACACATCTCAAGGGCTCAAATTGTAGAATCCTGGGAAGAGGGAAGTACATAGTAGCCAGCCACATTGGATACACCACCGGATCCAGAGTGGTCCCGATCCTAGTGTAGAAAATTGTAGCATTCCGTACAACACAGATCAGACCAGACAACCTCAGGTGATGCACGATGGTCCAGGGAAACTTGGAGGGGGAAACACAAGCAGCGGAATTGGGACACATCTGGAGAACACTGCGTGAGACACTTAAAGACTACTCCTACTACCTGTGAGCACAAAATACTTGCTCCAGGATTCAAAGAGGCTGGCTATAGAGCAAGGGGAATCTCAGATCACTCGCCATTAAGTGTCACCCTAGATAAATTGCAAAAGAGGAGGGCGGACTGGCTAATGGCCTCCAGGAGACTTACAAAGATGTAGCTGAACACCTATCAAGGTCATGGAACACAAATCCATAAATCAGTCAGTAGATTTATGGAGCACTACTTGTCACCCATGAGGGTATCAAGTCCCTAGCAGGGGTAAGCAGTCTTAATATCGAGTTTTTTATTTTGACAGGCAATAATATCGAGTCCAAAATTTCGGAGGGACAGAATATCGAAATCAAGAATATCGAGGACCAGAATATCAACCTGAAGGTAAGAAATATTGTTTTTGTTAATATCGAAGTTAGTAATATCGATAGCAAAAATATCGATGTTACTAATATCGGTATTAATATTAGTGTTATGTATTTTATTTTATTTGTTTATTTTCATAAATTTTGTTAATTATTGAACTAGTTTTAAAATATATGTATTACATTTTTGAAGTTAGTAATAATTTATTTAAGTAAATTATGCATCTTAGTACCGCGGGTTGTGGGTTTATAGGGGAATAGGGTGGGAAGTAATTTAATTATAGTAAATTAATTAAATATTTTTTAGGAATTATTAAATATTTTTAAATAAATTTTGCGTTTAGAACCGTAGCGGGTTGTGGGGTTATAGGGGAATAGGGTGGGAAGTAATTTATTTGTAATTAAGTAAATATGTATTTTTTATTCATTGGTATTGATAAATATTTTTATGTTATTTAATTATTAATTTTTAAGAATTGGTAATTGATGTTTATTAATTGGTAATTAATTTTTATGAATTGATTAATTGGTAATTATATTAAGTGTATTAATGTATTATTGAAGTGTGTTGTGAGGTTATAGGGTAATAGGTTGGGAAGTAATTTAATTGTAATTAAGTAAATATTTTGTTTAGTGTTGAATATTGATAATTAAATTAGTGGTATTCAATTATTAATTGGTAATACATTTTTACAAATTATTTTCTTTTTTTAAATTATTGTTTATTAATTATAAATTGGTATTTATTTTAAATAATTTATTGGTATTTATCAATAATGTATTGTTAATTAATTATTACTTGCTAAATGTTTTTTAATAATTATTGTTTTTTGGTTTTTAAATTTAATGTATTTATTTGTTATTATTTGTTAAGAAATTTTGCTAACTTATTTAATTGTATTTATTTTAATTGTTAATTCATTTTTAATTGGTAATTTTTTTATTTCAATTGTTTTTATTAACAACATGAGAAATACAATCCAATCACATGTGTAATAGGATTTGAAGGAAGAGAAAAAGAAAAAAAAACACTTAAGCAAGAAAACAAACTATACCTTTCCAAGACAGAATAGATTGATAACACAACATAGATAGCAGATGGATATTAAATGAATGTACCCCAGATTTTATCCAGTCTCCGTAATGATTGAATCCCTCTAATTTTAGCTAATGAGGACTCCATACCATATGTCTCTTTAACCAGAGACCACCATTCCATAACAGAAGGTGGGCTCCGTAGTATCCACACCCGGGCTATAATCAATCTAGCACAGGTAAGTAGAATAGTTATTAGATCTTTCTGAGAACTATTCAAAGTCTGCCCACCTAGCAACACCACCGATGCTGTAAGAGAGAAAGGTCTATCAAGTTTTTGCGTCAAGACTTGAGAAACTCCTTGCCAAAAGTCAGCCAGTTCTGGACAAGAAAATAACATATGTACTAAGTCAGCCGCTATTAGATCACATTTGGGGCATTTAGTCCGATCACTAATTAGACTATTTGAGGACCATTTTGATATCCTTTCTGGTGTATAATATAATGAACATATTGTTCTATACTGTTGTAGCCTTAAACCAGAAGACTGTACTGATCTGTTAATACTGCCGAGAGCGGCAGAGATGGTGTTAGCAGTTATATTTGTGCCTAATCTTACACTCCATCTCTCAGCCAATTTCACACAGTCATCAACCTTATAAGAGTTAAGGCTTCTGTAACCCTCGCTAATCAGTGATTTATTCTTAACCTTATAAAGACAGTTCCAGATATCTGAGTCCTTGAACTCTGTTAGATTCATACTGCGTATAAGATAATCCCGGATTTGATAGTATTTGAACCGCATGGCTTCAGTTAAATTATAAAAAATCTTTAATGTTTCAAAATCCATAAAGCCACTGTGACCATAAAGGTCCCCCAAATTTTTTATTCCCAAGATAGCCCAGATTTTACCAGCCCCATCATGGAAGAGTTCAGGAAGTCCTGGATTACCCCACAAGGGGAGTTTAGGATGATATAATGAAGTTTTACAAGTAGTAAGAATCGAAAACCAAATTTTAACACTTTCTCTCGCAGTCTTGAATTTAACCCTTTTAAAGTAATTAGGGTCATTGACTTTGGAAAAAAAAATGTTAGAGTGCTCACCTAGCATAAATCTATAGAAATAATGTTGGTTATTGGGGTTGAATAGGCTACGAAGACGATCGAGGAAGGCTGCCAAAACGTATAACCTGAAATCAGGGAAGTTAAGCCCTCGATTTAATGGAAGCTTAAGCAAAGCAATTGCTCAACGAGCTTTTTTATACCCCCAAATAAAACTGATAAAAATCCCATCTAATCGTTTAAAAAAAGAGTATATAATGGAATAGACCTGAATAAGTAAAGAAATGTAGGCAGTACCTTCATTTTGATTAAATTAATCTGATTGATAATACTGAGCGGCACCTTATGCCACATTTTTAGTGTGACAACTGTTTCCTTAAGAAGAGCTTCATAATTAAGTGCAATTATTTAGCTTATTTTTAACGCCTAGATATGTAGCAGCTCTGCATACTCCTTGTATTGGAACCGGGGATTTGTAGTTCATTAACACTTGTGTTTTATTTGTGTTTAGTCTGTATCCAGAGACTGCCCCAAACCTATTAGCCTCTTGAATTATTCCCTGCAGAGCTTCCGCCACATCTGTAGAGTATATCGCGATATCATCCGCGTAAGCTGTGATTTTAAGCAAATTTGGGCCAAGATCAAAAGGAACTATTCGAGATTGATTTTGCAGAGCAAAAAGAAATGGCTCCATAGAGAGCGCAAACAGCAGGGGTGACAGAGGGCACCCTTACTGAGTCCCGCAAAATATTGAGAAGTTAGGGGATAGGATCCCTGCATAACTAATTTTAGCAATTGGATGATCATATAGGGCTTGTATCCACCTTAAAAATTGACCTTTAAAAATCAGGGCTATCATTGTTGCCCAGAGGAAATCCAACCCCACACGGTCAAAAGTTTTTTCAGCATCCAACAGTATCATACCAAGTGGGGTGGAATTTGTCCCTGCCACATCAAATGCTATTACAGCCATGTTTACACGAGCCGTCGTATCTCTGCCCATAATTAATCCATGCTGTTGAGGAGTTACCAGATTAGGCATAAATGGCGCCAATCGCGTAGCTAGAACTTTAGCAAATACTTTTGCATCAGTGTTAATGAGTGATATGGCTCTATATGTCCCACACTCATTGGCTGGCTTATTTTGTTTAAGAAAAAGACAATCTTTGTGATGTTCCATGAGTTAGGGGCTTTTCTGCCTGCTCCAATTAAACTGATTACCTGACTAAAAAGTGGAAGTAATTCATCCATACATATTTTACATAGTTCTAATGGTAGCGGATCTTCCCCGCGTCTTTGCCAGAGGGCAAGGCGGCAATTGCAAGTTTGATTTCTGCCATTGTTACATTCTCGGTCAGTAAGTCAGATCCTTCTATTTGCCTACTCTTTATTATATTAGAATCCAGATACCTTTGTATATCATTCATAGTAGGAAAGCTTTCTGGATTGTACAAAGATCTATAATAATTAACAAATTGTTCCAGTATCTGTGCAGGCTGGCTATATATCAGATTGTTAGGTCCCTTTATTGTCTTTATCAGAGTTTTAGCCTTGTCATCCGCCACTTTATATGCCAAAATCTTACCAATTTTATCCCCACTCTCATATTGAGACAGATAGTATTTATGCAGTTTTACGGTACTTTTTTCCCTGAACGTAGTTTTTAGAGCGGATTTTAGATTCACCAGTTTATAACCCAATTCAACTATATTTTTTGAGCCCTGGCATAAAGCCTCGGCTAATTGGCTTTCCAGTGAGAGAATATTCGTGATCATTTTCTCAGTTCCTACACTCAGAATTCTGTCTCCATACAAACTGTTGAGTGAACCCCCTTTTACTAGCCTTACAGGCATCCCATATCACCGTAGGTGAAGCTGAGGTGGTATTTATTTCAATAAACACTTTCAAATGTTTCTTAAGTTGTGAAATAAACTTTTTATTTAAGAATAGATATCTGGGGAAAGAGAAGGGCCTTGGACCCTGCCTTACTTGCGAGATATTAAAAGAAAGGAGAATTGGATTGTGGTCAGAAGTGACCCTTGGACATATTTCCATAGTACTTGTTTCTAAGATCTTATCTGAGATCCAGGTCATATCTATGCGTGAGCATAGTTTATGTGCTGCAGAGTAATAGGTATACCTTGCTACACTTGGGTGTATTATACGCCATGCGTCCCTTATGTTATGTATACGCCCCAATTCTCTATTGGCAGCGCGTGACCTACGCATCCGCTGAAAAGCTACCCGACTTGTAGTATCATATCGTAGTTCATTATACAATTAAAATTCCCCATAATTATGCGCTCTCCTTCCCACTATGTCCCCAGCCTTCCTGACTCACCCGGAAGACGCTCTTCATGTAACCAGAGATTCAATCCCCGGCCACCGCGATCTTTGACAATTGCCCTGGACCGCTGATTCCTGGTCCCTGTCATCTAAATTTATTGCGGGATTACAGACGCCTTACAGGTCACAGCCCTGTTCCAGGTTCCGAACAAGCTGACGTCCTGGAACATTCCGTCACAGTAGACAGCACTGCTTCACTCTACAACACTGTCCTGAGGATGATCCATACTTGACTGGATCGAAACGTCGTCGACTCCCCAGCCCAATTAAAAGGCGCTACCTACATTGTGACCACCCTTGAATATTTTAAATAATTTGTTCCTATTAAGGATCTTGTCACACTGTACCTCTGTAAATACTGTACACTTGTATTCTTTGCGCCGTTTCACGCTGAGCACGTTTGTCACTTGCGTCGCTGCAGTGCACACCACCTGCACCTTGTTTGCACCAAGTACAACTTGGGTTGTCTTATTTTAAACTTTCAGTGCTGATAGTACTGTCCACTCTAAATTCGTTTGTGTTATTTTGATGCCATTGGCACATAAAAACGGATATATTGAGTCTCTTTTGTCTGTCAATGATAATGTTTGTACGTATCTTTATAATTGTCTAAATAAATTATACCTGTTGGGATACTGTCAGTTCACATACTCCTTCCCACTCCAGCAACTCGATGTTCAACCGATCGATAGTAGAATGATCGTCTATATTTGTTCCGTATATAACACAAAACGTATATTTGCAGTTTTCCACAACTAATTGAGCCATAGCCCATCTTCCCCCATTATCCACAGCGGTTTTAACAGTTTCTATTCTGAGTTGTTTCTGTTTAAGAATAGCAACACCTCGTATTGAAACATTCAATGCTGAACAGACTATTACATCATAGTCTAATTGTCCCAATAGCTTTCGGTCTTTGTAAGATATGAGTCTCCGATAATAGAACTATTTGAGGGTTATACATTCTTAGCTCCTCAAAAACTAGTCGCCTCTTATTTCTACTGTTGAGACCCACTACATTCCAGGCTAGGCATCTCAACTGATAAATCTCATTAATATAGTACCCTCTTCCATTCTGGCTGTACATGTAGCTATCTTCCTATTACCATATTTTACACATCTTGTTCACATGTTGTTACTTTTTTTTTTTTTTATTTGCCACCTGTGAGTCCAACCACCCCTTGGGCCACTTGCTCCCCATTACCCTTCCCCTTATACCTTAGAGGAGGATACCCCTCTATAACCTGCTGCCGCTGTCTGGGCAGCCCTGCAGAGTAGCAGCATCGGCGGTCACCTCCACACCTGACGATCTGTCTAGCTAGTTTACCAATTAGGTTATAGTTTATTGAAATTATGAATAGATAAGAAGAGAAGAAGAATAATGCCATATACCCTGTATAGGGACCTAAGTGAAAAAGAGCAAAGAAAATGTAGTAAGGAAAAGACTAGAACAAATCACCCATTAGATAAACCTTCATTGCTGTCTTTCCTAAAGAAAGTAGTAAAAAAGAAAAAAGATTCCCCGCCTGTCCGTGTCCTATGAAGCTAACAATTAACCCATAAGACACTGAACATAGATCTATATCTTCCCCCGTATTTTCAAGAAGCTAGTTTAGACAGTGCTATCTCAGCTTCCTTCCCCTCCGTAAAGAAATATGTATGGCCGCCCCTTAATTACCTTTAAGTGTGCTGGTTCTTGAAGGAAGTCTTGCCCCCCAAGAGCTTTAAATGGATCTATTAACTGACGCAGCTTCCAGCGTCTTACCATTGTAGCTTTGCTTAAATCAGATCGTACATAGAAGGAAACAGATTCTATTGTAACAGGGGAATTAGATCTAGCCTTCAGCAAAATGGCCTGTCTCAATAAGAAATCCCCAAAATGAATCAGAAAGGGGCAAGGAAATTGACCCACCTTGTTCCTCTGGATTAGCGGAAGTCTGTGGACCCTTTGCAGCTGTGAGTCCCAGTCCCAATCAGAAAGATCCGGGAACGCGTTCTGGAACAATTGAACTACATATGCCCTCAGATCTGCTCCTTCTGACCCTTCAGGTATTCTGAAAAGTCTGAGATTTTGTCTCCTTTGCCGGTTTTCCATGTCCTCCAGCTTAATCTGCATATCATGATCTGTGCCTCATGTTTATTTGCCGGATTGGAGGGGGGGAGGAGCAAGATGGCGGACTGAAGATGCCACGGAGCTGCAGCTAAAGCTGAGGGTCCCCCTGCACTTATGACAAATTTGGAGATCTATTCCATGTCAGCCTCACGGTGGTATATTTGGTGGAAGTACAAGGAGGGAAGAAGGGAAGAAGAAAAGCAAAGATCAACCTACTTTGAATGCTCGCAACAGATGTGGCGATTCCCTAGAAGCCAACCCTGGGTGGTTTTTGCAGTCTGCCCGACTGTCGACTCCACAGCTGCTCAGCTGGTCAGGGCTCAACTGGTCGAGCCTGCTTCTCTCGGTTACTCCTGCAGCGGTCTTCTCTAACGTGGTAGGAGCGGGTACAATACCACGAACGAGAACGAGAATGGCGCCAATGAACGTTCCGAGGGTCACCCGTGCAGAAAGGAACGCCGCCACAGCTGAGTCAGGCTCCACCGTTGAAGGAGGGGATGCTGCGGCGTCAATGGCAGTATCGTCAGTATCTTTGGAGAAAAACAATCAGCTACAAGGTAAGCAGCTGATTCGGGCACCGCAGTTCGTAATTTCAAAGGAGTCTCCAGCTGTCAACGGGGGAAAAGAGACTCTCGGAAACAGTGTTACTGCTAATAAGAACTGTGTTAGTTCTGGGAATATAGCTATTACCTCTGTTAAAACTGGCAACAATGTTATCATTCAGGCTCAGACTGTGAATGCCCGTTCTACTGCTAGTTTCTCTCCGGCTAATCTGTCAGAAGGAGTCAAACTTCATAAATCCACCACAGCAGATAAAACTATTAAATCTCGAGATGTAGATTTAAGGAATCAAAATGATACTGAAAAGGCAGAGATTAATGATTCAACAACTGCTGAGTTATCAGATAAGCCAGAGACAATAGGGATTATAGATAAAAATCTGACCCAGACTCCTGATCTACATGCACTGTTTGAATCTCCTTCTGAAACAGAGCTATTAAAGGTCTCAAAGACATTAATTGAGGGGGGTATCTCTGCGACTACTTCTGGTGAACCTGCTGGAAATGAGTCAGTGGTGGAGGGTGGAGAAAAAATACCCTTGGTTATAGACGGGATGATGGAGGCGACTGGCGCAGTGGAGGAGTCAGGCTCTGATGAGGATTTTGAGGAGCTTGCAGAAGAGGCAAAAGACACGACCCGATCTCTGGCAGATTCAGCTAGACTTACTGGCCATAACAAGGGAAGGGTGAAGGCAAAGAATAAAACCAAGAAAGGGAAGAATATTAATATTTCTAACACTTCCACAGCGACGTTACGGGGGAAACTTATTGCTGATAATAGCCCTCTTCGGAAATGGATCCAAGCAAAAGGTGGAGTTAAGAGTATGGCACTGCGCCTCTCTGGTACCAGTCCTACGGAAAGTAACTACATGAAAGATCTCTCACTATCCTCATTAGATACTACTATATATAGTACATCTATTGGGCTCGTTAGCTCCAAACTGGTTATATTAGAGGGGAACGAGGCTATATCTATGACAGCACCAGGGTTCTCCTCAGGGCCCGTCCCTGGGATGAATAATAACACCTCAAGTCCTGAACCAACCCAAGTGGTTACTCGGCTTAAAACTAGTGCAACGATTCCTGGAGATCAAGAAGATACCCTCTCTCCACTCAATCTGATATTACAGACATTAACCGACCATCAACAAGAAGCACAACAACACTTTTTACAGCTGAGGGAAGATAATAGTAAAATGCAAAACTCTCTACAGGAGATGGCTGGTAAACTTGGTGGAATGACCCAGGAGATCGAAGAATTACAACAAAGGGTTGTGGGGGCGGAAGAGTTATCGGCTCGCACAGTAATTATTTTGAAATAATTATTTATTGGTATTGTTAATTAATTTGTTGTAATTTAATAATTACATTTTTTTTATTTTTAATAATGATTATTTTAATTATTAGCAATTTGTTTTTATCCCTATGCTATCCAACACTTTGCCTACTGTTACACCATCTGGAGTTCGAATAGTAATTTTAACCCCTACGCCATCCAAAACTTTCCCTACTGTTGCACCCTCTGGAGTTGGAATAGTAATGTTTACCCCTATGCTATCCAACACTTACCCTACTGTTGCACCCTCTGGAGTTGGAATAGAAATTTTAACCCCTGCGCTAGCCAACACTTTTCCTACTGTTGCACCCTCTGGAGTTGGGTAGAAATGTTAACCCCTACGCTATCCAACACTTTCCCTACTGTTGCACCCCCTGGAGTTGGAATAGTAATTTTTACCCCTACGGTATCTAACACTTTCCCTACTGTTGCACCCTCTGAAGTTGGAATAGTAATTTTAACCCCTATTCTATCCAACACTTTCCCTACTGTTGCACCCTCTGAAGTTGGAATAGTAATTTTAACCCCTACGCTATCCAACACTTTCCCTACTGTTGCACCCTCCGGAGTTGGAATAGTAATTTTAACCCCTATGCTATCCAACACTTTCCCTACGTTTGCACCCTCTGAAGTTGGAATAGTAATTTTTAAACCTACCCTATCCAACACTTTCCCTACTGTTGCAACCTCTGAAGTAGAAGTAGTAACTTTAACCCCTACGCTATCCAACACTTTCCCTACTTTTGCACCCTGCGGAGTTGGAATAGTAATTTTAACCCCTACGCTATCCAACACTTTCCCTTGTAGTGTAGTTCCTATATTCCCTATAGGCTCTGCGCATTGAAATAATCTATCCTATAGATTAGACGTAGGACTGAGGTCGACTAGGTCTCTATTGAATATACTAGACTTAATTGTGTATGCCAGCTAGCTCAGAGGTCACTAGAAACGTTCTCGACTTCATAACAAGGGATTAGTTTCTGACAACCGCATAAACATGACAACTTTGTTTCCCCAAGATAAAACGTATCTTGAGAGTCGTGAAAACAATAGATAGATATTTCACTCAGTCAATCGTCCATGCTTCGTTTCACCAGAGGTTCAGAGAAATAGACGGGCGTTTTCAATAAAAGGATTTATTGAACAGTCTTCTTTCTCAAGCATAAGAAATGAATTGCTACAATCGTAACACTGGTTGTAAAATATAATGCATACAGTATAAATAGTAGAATAAAATAATACTGTAAGAGCATTGTATGGTTCCTAAACCATATATAAATACATACATATATATCTGAAAGAGACACGTTAGTATTAGATTCCTTACCTTAGAATATCCCCAGGCGTCAGACTGGATAGGGAAATTTTTGCGTAGCAGTACCCTTGCGCGTCGGTAGGCGTCGTCTGCGGCTCCGCGTCCGTCGTCGGCGTCGTGGGCGCCGTGATGACGTCGTCGGAGTACTTAGACGCCGCCTCCGCGTGCTGACGTCAGTTCTTCTTTTTTCCGCGCCAGCAAGCGCAGATCTAGAAAAAGCAGTAACCCTAGTCATTTTTTGACTAACTTTTTGATCATTTTTGATTGTTCTCGAAGTCTTTCGACTCCGACGGTGCAGTAGGGATGCCCGGGTTTAAGCACTGCGATGATTGCGACCGACTGATGTCGGTCACGGATCCTCACCGCGTGTGTTTATCTTGTCTCGGCGTCGACCACGACGACAAGGCCTGCTCCGACTGCCGGGCCCTCTCTTCGAAAGCCAGGCGTGAGCGGTCCCGCAGGCGGCTCGAACTTCGGCAGTCGGTCCCGCGCCGCGAGAGGTCCCGATCCCATGGGAGGTCGAGGGACAGGTAACGGGCTCGGAGCGACCACAGTTCCGAGAGTAGGCCGCACTCCTCCGGGTCGAAGTCGTCGTCAGGTAAGCGGCACAAGAAGTCCAAGCGGCGTCATCGCTCTTCGGACTCCCCCCGACGCTCGCGCGATGCGGCCGGGGGTTCGAGTGACACCACCCACGCGGCTCCGACGGAGTGGCAGGCGCCGCGTCCAGCCCCATACCCTACGGTCCCTGGGCTAAACGAGACGCCGGAGGAGATCGAGCGCTTCCTCATGGCCATGAGGAAACTCTCTCCTCCGACGGGCTCCGCGGCGCCTTCGGGCCCAGCGGACCCGTCTTGGGCCCTTAGCGGGTCGGGGGGATCTGCCCTGACGCCGTCGGGTGCTTCGGCCCCGGCGTCCCCGACGCCTTCGGGCCCGGCGCCGCAGGTTCCTGTTATCCCGACGCCGCCGGCGCCTTCGGGCCCGGCGCCGAGGGGTTCAGTTGTTCCGGCACCGCCGGCGCCTTCGGGCCCGGCACCGCAGGGCGCCGCTGGACCTCCTTCGGGATCTGGTTCGTCGCCGGTGGACCTCACAACCTCCCCGGCGTTGGACCCTCAGGTGTCGCCTCCGGCGCCGTCCTCGGGCGGCGCCGTCCCCGGTTCCACCTTCGTTCCTGTTCAGGCACCGGAACGGCCCCGATGGGCGCCGCTCCAGACGTCGTTTGGAGAGTTTCACTTCTATGAACAGGCCCCATTAGTTGAGAACCCTGAGTTTCAGGAGATGGGTGATGAAGAGGACTGGGAGGGGTCTGAGGACCCTCTGACCAGGGAGTGTCAGTCTCATGAGGACTGGACAGGTGACCTTGGGGATGCCAGTGGTCTGGAAACTTCGCCGGACACTGGCTTTGTCTCCCCTCCTATCGTGGCTTCGGAGGAGGGGGCAACATATAGTGTGGTGCTGATGAGGGCTGCCAAGGCCTTGGGCCTTGAGCTCCCCGTCGCGGCCGTGAGGACTAACCTCCTCACTGAGGTCCTTAAACCGCAGTCAAGCTCGGCCAAGCCTCTGCTGCCCTTTAATGAGGCCTTGACCGACGTTCTTCTGGCCACTTGGTCCAAGCCCGCTACGGGTTCGCCCGTAGATAGGAACGTGGCCAGACGCCACCGCCCAGCCCCGGGCGACCCATGTTTCCTGTCCTCCCACCCTACCCCCGAGAACCTGGTCATCCAGGCCTCCAATTCCCAGACCGCATTCCCGTCGGCCCCGCCGGACAGGGAATCCAAGAGGTATGACCAGTATGGGAAGAAGATCTTCTCATCCCTTAGTCTGGGCCTGCGGTCTTCCAACACCGCCTGCCTCTTGGGACGTTACACCCACTCTGTGTGGGATAAGGTTGCGGAGGTGCTGCCAGAGTGTCCGTTGGAGGTGCGGGCCAAACTCGGCCAAGCCCTTGTGGAGGGCCGGGATGCAGCCAAGTATTCCATCAGGTGTGAGCTGGATACCACCGACTCGCTAGGTAGAGCGATGGCAACGACGGTGGCGGTCAGATGCCACGCCTGGCTGAGGTCCGCCAACTTCTCGGCAGATGTCCAGAACACACTCATGGACATGCCGTTCGATAGTCGTCGCCACTTTGGCGACAAGGCAGTCCATGCGCTTGAGCGCTTTAAGGACTCCAGGGCTACGGCCAAGTCCTTGGGCCTCTCGGGCCAGCGCCAGCAATCGGCTGCCTTTCACTCCTTTCATGGCCACGGCAGGGATGCGCCCACACGCGCCTCCAGCCACGCTCCGCAGGGCAATACCCAACGCGGTGGCGGCCGTGGGAACCGCCGTCCGGGCAGTCGGGGGCAACGGCGAGGTCAGTCCACACCTTCCCCCGCAGCATCCGCCTCAAAACCCTCCTAGTCCGTGCTTTCAGGCCCATGTGACGCCAGTGGGGGGCAGGGTTCGCCATCACCACCTCCACTGGCGCACTGTCACATCGGACAGGTGGGTGCTGCAAATCGTCCGAAGGGGCTACTCCCTCCTCTTCGAAGCGACTCCTCCAGCCATGCCACCGCAGAACCACCGTGTATCGGGGGATCATTTGCGACTTCTGCAGGAGGAAGTTTCGGCCCTCTTGGCCAAGGGGGCCATCGAGCGCGTTCCTGGGCCAGAAGTAGGGTGTGGTTGCTACTCTCACTACTTTCTGGTACCCAAGAAGGGCAAAGGGGGCCTACGCCCTATCTTGGACCTACGGAACGTCAACGGCTTCCTCCGGAAGGAGAAGTTCAAGATGCTGACACTGGCTCAGTTCCTAGCTGCCCTGGACCCAGGAGACTGGATGGTAGCGTTGGACTTGCAGGACGCTTACTTTCATATCCCCGTTTGCCTGCCCACCGGCGCTACCTGCGGTTCATGGTTGGCCACGAGCACTTTCAGTTTACCGTGCTCCCCTTCGGCCTTACCAGCGCCCCACGGGTGTTCACCAAGGTGAAGGCGGTGGTCGCAGCTCATCTGCGCAGGTTAGGGGTTTCAGTCTTCCCCTACCTCGACGACTGGTTGTTGAAGGCGGGCTCGCCCCAGACAGTCGTCAGCCACCTCCAGACTACGGCAGACCTCCTGCACCAGCTGGGGTTCTCCCTCAATGTGCCGAAGTCACACCTGTGCCCCTCTCAGAAGCTCCTCTTCATCGGAGCGGTTCTGGACTCGGCGCGGTTTCGGGTTTATCCGCCCGAACAGCGGGTCCGGGATATTCAGGCTCTGATTCCCATCTTTCAGCCGTTATCCCGGGTTTCGGTCAGGTTGATGCTGCGGCTTCTGGGGCTGATGGCCTCCTGCATCCTACTGGTGCATCACGCCAGGTGGCGGATGCGGGCTCTGCAGTGGGACCTGAAGTTTCAGTGGGCCCAGCATCAGGGCAACCTATCCGACCACGTCCTGATCTCGGAGGGCACTGCAAGACAGCTGCAGTGGTGGCTTACAGACCGCGATTGGGTATACGGCAGATCCCTCTCCCTTCCCCAACCGGAGCACGTAGTTGTGACGGACGCGTCCCTCCAGGGCTGGGGAGGCCACATGGGAGAGGCGGAGATCAGAGGCCTCTGGTCTCCGGCGGAGACCCGGCTCCACATCAACCTGTTGGAGCTGCGGGCGATTCGTCTGACACTGAAGGCATTCCTCCCCTCTGTCCGGGGGAGTGTAGTGCATGTGTTCACGGACAACACCACCGCCATGTGGTACTGCAACAAACAAGGCGGGGTGGGGTCGTGGATCCTTTGTCAAGAGGCTCTTCGCCTTTGGCAATGGCTGGAACGCCAGGGCGTTACCCTGGTGGCTCAACACCTGGCAGGTTCTCTGAACGCCAGGGCGGACGAGCTTAGCCGTCGGTGCATGATGGATCACGAATGGCGTCTGAACTTGGACGTGGCGCAAGGCCTCTTTCAGCGATGGGGAGAGCCTTGGTTAGATCTATTCGCCACCGAAGAGAACGCGCAATGTCATCAGTTGTGCGCGTTGGAATTTCCAAGGCGGCACTCGCTCGGAGACGCTTTTCGTCGCGAGTGGAGTTGCGGTCTGTTGTACGCCTTTCCGCCTATACCACTTCTGCCCAGAGTGCTGAAGAAGATCAAGCGCGACCGGGCCCAAGTCATCCTTGTGGCTCCGGACTGGGCGAGAAGGTACTGGTATCCAGAGCTACTTAGTATGTCAGTCGATCCCCCGGTTCGTCTGCCTCTTCAGGAGGACCTTCTGTCGCAGCAGCAGGGGACGGTCCTCCACCCGAACCTGTCCAGTCTCCACCTCCATGCTTGGAGATTGAGCGGCGACAGTTGAGGCCATTTGACTTGCCTCCTGAAGTTTGTAACATTATTCTGGCAGCCAGGCGTCCCTCCACAAAGTCGGTATACGCCTGCAGGTGGAACAGATTTGTGGCATGGTGCACAGCAAAGGCTGTGGATCCCCTCAATGCCCCTCTTTCTGAGGTCCTTCTCTTCCTTCTTTCTCTTGCCTAGCAGGGCTCTGCTCTGGGCACTATCAAGGGCTACCTTTCTGCCCCTTCAGCCTTTCTCAGGCTGCCTGATCAACCTTCTTTGTTCAAGTCCCCTATTGTTAATAGATTTCTTAAGGGCATCACACACACTTTTCCTCCTGTTCCGTTTGTGATGCCTCAGTGGGACTTGAACCTGGTTCTTACATTTCTGATGTGCGCTCCCTTTGAGCCACTTCACAATTGTCCTCTACGCCTTCTAACTCTGAAGACTGCTTTCCTGGTTGCCATCACCTCTGCCAGGAGAGTGAGTATGCTCCAGGCCCTTTCTTGTACTCCACCTTTCCTTTCTGTCCATCCGGACAAAGTGGTGCTGCGTACCAAACCTTCTTTCCTGCCCAAGGTTGTCACGGCCTTCCACATCGGGCAGTCTATCACCTTGCCAACCTTCTTCCCGCCACCGCATCCCTCTAAAGAGGAAGAGCGGCTCCACCGTCTGGACCCAAAACGTGCGCTCTCATTCTACTTGGATCACACACGCCAGTTCCGGGTGGATGACCAACTCTTTGTTGGTTACGTGGGCGCGAAGAAGGGGAAAGTAGTGCACAAGAGGACCATCTCTCGGTGGATCATCCTGTGTATCCAGGCATGCTACTCCTTGGCTAGGAAGGAGCCTCCTGCTGGATTGCGGGCTCATTCTACCCGAGCCACGGTGACTACCACTGCCCTGGGCAGGGGAGTGCCCTTACAAGACATCTGTCAGGCGGCTACGTGGGCATCGCTGCACACGTTTGCAAGACACTACTGCCTGGACAGCCAAGCCCGGAGGGATGGCTTCTTTGGCCGTTCCGTCCTCCGGGACTTTCTGGTGTGATTATTGGTTCGCAGACCCACCACCGGGGTTGGTATTGCTGGGGTATCTATTCTAAGGTAAGGAATCTAATACTAACGTGTCTCTTTCAGATGCACAAGTTACTACTTGTGTAACGATATATCTGTAAGAGACATTAGTTAGTATTAGATTCCTTACCGACCCACCCATCCTCCCCGTTCTGCGAACCAATATCTAGGGTTAGGGTTGTCCCCTTCAGGGCCCTAGTTTCAATGGCACCAGTGTTGGTTTTTAACATGGCTCTGCGTTTCTGGCACGGAAAAGCTGTGTCTAAGAACTGACGTCAGCACGCGGAGGCGGCGTCTAAGTACTCCGACAACGTCATCACGGCGCCCACGACGCCGACGACGGACGCGGAGCCGCAGACGACGCCTACCGACGCGCAAGGGTACTGCTACGCAAACATTTCAGGATCCAGTCTGACGCCTGGGGATATTCTAAGGTAAGGAATCTAACACTAACTAATGTCTCTTACAGATATATCGTTACACAAGTAGTAACTTGTGCAACAGAGGCTAAAAGTACTCAACTGGTGCTTCTAAAATACGCCTACCCCGGTGTACCTAACCTAAGATTAGTACGAGGGAGGAAGTAAGTGAGGTGTAGCATAAATGTAGTATTCTTTTGCCAAGAATCTGCCCAAGATATGTCTACGGGTCTAATCAGCTCCGTACCTTAGTTTAGAAGGGAAAAGGCTGATCTCGGGACTCGATTTCCCAACAACCCGCAAGGGTAGCTTGGAAACACTGGAGCTGGTTTTCTCGGCAGGAGAAAAGACAGCGTCTCTTTCAGTGCGTCTGCTGGAGGGTCGGCTTCCTTCGGCACTTGCTGTAGCAGGGCGCGTCGGGCAAGTAGATAGTCGAACTGCTCCAAGCCACCGTGTGTTTGCTTGGGCGAGTGTGGGCATATATATACCTTGAAGGTGCCGAGTTTGATGTACAGTTGGACATAATAACGTCATCAAAGAGTCTCAGTTCTTTGAAAACTCCATGAGTTCTTGGATAAATCAATACTCAAGCAAGGGGAAGTCCCTGACTGCTGAAGGCGGGTTTTTCCAAGAAATCGATGTGGATTTTTGGGACTAGTGGAAGTAGCCCTGCCATATTTGGACCTCATGAGCTATGCCTAATATGGTTATGATTTCTATGCCTATATAAGGATATGGTGATTTATACCTATATAAGGGCATGAATCGGGAAACTTACAATAGGGTCCTAAAATGATACATAACACCCACTCCACACTATTATGTTCATCTAAGAGTAAATACTAAAACATATAATCTAGAGCATGTGTTTCCAACCCCCAGAAAATCATATAAAATGCATTTGAAATGGTTGCACACAAACAAATTAGCATTTTTGTACAGTACACATTTAAAGTAAATGACTAGATTGTAAGCATATGATATGATATTAGCAGTGCTAACCGAATGAATCACGAAAATTACATTCATGAAATGGCTTTTAGTTCCAGAAGAAAAAGGTCGAGACCATCCCATAGCAGAATATACAAACTGTTTTTGTTTGTGGATTAGGCAAATATTGTTTCTAGGAAGTGTTCAAGGAATTTCTTGTTCTTTAAGAATTGTTCTACTTTAAGCAGATTACTTTTTTGTGCCAAAGTTCATTTTGTTTTTTGGAAAAAGTCAAATAAATCTGTTGTTAAAATAGAGTTCCAAACTTGGTAGCTTTTTTTTTTTAAAAAGTGAAGGTCGAATTTCAGAGTTCAAAAGAACGCTGTGTGCTAATTTGAAAAGTTATTCTCGGTGTCAGGAGAAAACATTAAGTCATCAAGGTTGGTAAAGAAATCGTTTACCACAGTAGATGAAAGTTCGACTACTTCATCAAGAAGGTCAATTGTGCACATATGTGAAGCATCGCCGTCAGCGTTGGTTGCCGCGTTAGCAATGTTCATAGCAGATGGTACCTGTGTGCCTGTTGATCCGCGTATCTCACCTCCAGTTGGATTTGCCGGTGAGATCTCAATGAATGCCGTCATCAGGATTGGTAATTTCAAAAAGGGGGTGGAGATGGACAGAGTATCTGAGTTAATCAGAACACTCCTACCCAGTCAACAGATCAGGGCTTGATCCATCACTGTTTTTTAGCTCACTGCACCATCCCAGTTCAGAACCTGGCTATATGCAAATTAGTCTGTCCCTGGCCCAGTGCATCATGGGAACAGGGCAGACCAAACTACCAAGCCAATTCTTCACTGGAAAGAAAACAAGCTTCCGGGGACCGGTTTCTGGCATTACAGCCGTCTTCGGCCCGGCTTGCTTGAATCCAGGATTGGTAGCCGCTGGGGGCAACACAACACATGAGCCGTTACCGGACCCAGGAATGCGTCAGCATCCGTTGGCATAACCGATGGTAGTGTTAGACAGACATCTAACAGGTATTCTTCTCCACAAAGCAGGCATCGTAGAACAGGTAAGATGCAATCTTGCCAGATTGGTCTGAATGAAAGGAACCATGTGGTATTCAGATCTCTCAAACGAGCCAAGCCAAGGATCTGTGTTATTCTGTCACGGTACCACATAGCCTGCAGCGAATTTTCCATGCTGACTTGGGTATCGCTGGTGGCCGGATTTGCCATAACGGAGCAGGAGGAATAAAAATAAGATCCCTGCTACGAGTCCCAAAATGAGAGGCAGGCCACCGAACACAGAGTGGACGAAGTTAGAAAAAATGCCCAGGACTGCTTCAAAGGGTGCTAACAGTCCCGAAAAAATCGTCTTAAATACATGTGCAATACCGCTGGTATCAGACATGTTAAAGATACGACCTAACACTTCTGCGAAATGTACTGGGCAGTTTGTTGATAATAATGCATGTATCTCTGCAGAGGACCTTGCAACTTGCAGATCATACGTCTCTCTGAACGAGGTCAGTGGCACAGTTTTTTGCAAAAGAATGGCTTTCATTCTGCTTAAAGTATCAATTCGTATGGAAGAGATGTTCAGTGAAGGCCAAAGTGGCGACTCCCCGTCTGTCTTGGTTTTAGGAAACAATACCTGCATACAGCAAGTGACCCTGACTGACACAGTAACGAGATAGCTTATTCCTGTCATCATTCCACAACAGCTGTGATCATTTAACATAATGTAGCTACCATTGGAAAGCTGTCTGAAAATTGGATCTATCACCGCTGTGGGCGAACCCTGCAGGTGGCAAGAAAGGTTATTGGAAGAACCTTCGCAGGCTCCGTGTAAATTAATACCTTGACACAATAGTGTACCGCTTAGTGAGCTTTCACAATTTTTACCACTAAGAAATACTTCCTTTCCCCCACTCCAACATTTATGTGTGTATGGTAAATCCCAGGTCGACTTAATGTATTCTTTACCCAACCTTTCATACAGGCCTGCTGGTATGTGTTGTAAGCAATACTGAAACTGGAAAGTCGTCACTGGTATCATGATGGTGCCATGTATTATCCATTCAACTGATGGTTTCTCAGAAACGGTCAGTGGTAATCTCTCCAGTTTTTCTATGCTCAGCACCGTATAGTCTGCTCCCCTCTGTGCCAACGAGATTTGTTTATCTGTAAGGTTAAACACATTAAAAAACGACGTAGTGTTGATTAAACGCCAAGGCACATAGCCAGAACGAAGGTTTTGAAACGTCCAGCCTAACAGCATTATAGAACGTAATTCTATACTATGCTGTCCAAAGAATATATTCTGGACGACAGAGTTGTTAACCCGTTGTCAACTACAGAGAGTGATTTCTCTAAATTAATAAGATCAATTTCTCGTATTCTTTCAGCTGTTTCCATTTGCGTGACTTTCCAAGCTTCATTGTAAGCAGCGTATATACCGGCGTATATGAAACGTTTATGACGTGGATTACGAGGTCCAAGTAAGAATTCTCGTAAATCAACGCCATCTTTAAGCAAAGAGAAGTGTTGTTTTATTTCCGGGAGTGTGGATTTCTGTAGCCATTCAAGGCATAGTTTTCCTACACTATAAGTTGTTATTATCCCTGGATGTTGTCTTTGGATATATCTTGGATCTGGCCGAGTTACTGTGAACCCTTGTGTCTTGTTCAGGAATCTATCTTGACAATTATTCGTGGCTGTGGGCCAGATTAACCATTTTTTCCATTCAGGATTTGTTCTGTTCTGTTGTAAAATATAATTTACGTCTACCTCCTCATCTGAAGTTAAATTACTATCAGGTGTGGGCTTAGGTATGGGCGGTTTGTTTAAATCTTTTATCTTAGCAATGCCAAGACAAGATGTCTGTTGAACAGTGTCATTTAGGAACATCATTTGTTCTGGGATGATGCAGGCTCTGAATAATGCTTCTAAACCTTGTACCTGCCAGTCTTTTGTGCCCCAAACAGTTTTTGTCTCAATGTTGTCTTTCCAAAAGTCAAAGCCTAAGGTGGACAATTGAGTATAAAAGCCAGCAGAATAAATTTGTTTAGTATTTGTTAACAGAATTTTCATACCTGTCTTATTCACATTTTTAAAGTAAAAACTTTCTGGGTTTGTAACATTAAAACCTGTGAAATATGGAAATTTTCTAAGAAACGTTTTAGAACTACCTTTTGGAGGAGTTGGACAATGTTCCCATTGATTACAAGTTAAAACATTTCTAGGGTTTGTAGATTTTTGCAAGTAATGATGGCCAAAATGATTATAACAATGCATTTCTTCATAATTTGCTGAACCTTCTAAGTATTCATGTTTTATAAATTTTGCTGACATTTCTAAGTCTGCCATCATGTTATTAACAATCTCAAAGTCCCAATCATCAGAAAATGTGCTGGGTGAAACGAAATCACTCAAGGAAACCTTAAATTGATGAGGAATCTTTAGCAGCTCAACAGGGCCATAAATGTCATAATCAGTTGTATCCCATGCTATTTCACCAGGTAGTGGCACCACTGTGATGTTCACTGATGACAGGTCTCGTTGTTCACGGTGAGATGATTTGTGTGGCTTCAGGAGCAAGTTGATGTTCTTACTTGCTGTGTTCATTTTAATGTGTTTTCCATCTATCTGCTTTCCCAAACTTAACACAAGAATGAGCCATAGCAGGAGATAAAGTACACCTAACACAATCCAAAGTTCAACCCATGGTGAAACCAGATATGTATTAGTAAGCTCTTGCCCAAGTTCCTTTACTTTTTCCTTTGAAAGATTTGTTTGCTAGCGTAGTTTCAGGTTCACTGGGATCCTCAGAAAAGTTATCGAAGTTGATAAAATAGCCAGAGGCAGTTCTGTCAAAAGTTGGTATTGCATCCGGATTATTTGGAATCGCTGGAGCTGTTTTTTCCCTTAACATGTTTGTATAGTCAGATGCTACATCATTGTAGACGGGAGTTTCTTGACGAACTGTGCTTTGGGTTTCAAGAGGCACAAGTTCCATGGCTTTGTTGCATAGTCCTTCTTTTCTCACTGCAGGTTTATCAAAGGTGATAAGTTTTTCAGTTTGAACATCTTGGATTGTAGCAAGATTTGGTTGTCTGCTACATCTTGGGAGACCACTGGGCCTACTACTTATTATCGGCCACATGGTGTGGTTTTACCAGGTCAATTGACACAGACCGGTTCTCCTTTTTTCCAGCAAGGGGCAGCAGTAGTACTGTTCTTGATCCGTGGATTGCTAGCACAGGTACTGGTTTTCTGTAAGAAGGCCCAAATTCCTTCTTGTCCGCTATTTTCTCCCTGACCAGATCCCCAATCTTTGGAATCCAGAATGGTCTTGCTGGGACAGGTGGTTTTTCTTCAGTGGTCGTTCGTTTTTCGTTGGTATTGCTTAGACTTCTTCTTGTTTCATTTAAGTCCTGTAAAACAGCCAAACGATCTTTGATATCAAAGGGTTTTTGTTCCACCACTGAAGTGTGACGATCAACATCTTCAACCAACATTCGAGTACCAAAAAGGATTTTATATGGAGTGATTCCACCCAGAGAATTTCTTGGCAGGTTATTAAGACTACGTTGGACATTTATTAGATGTTTGATCCACCCATCACCCGAACCTAATACCCTAGCTGTTATAGATTGCTTTATGTCACATTTTTTTCTCTCCACAACCGAATTTCCCTCAGGATGGAATGGACTCAAAAATCGCAATGCAACACCCAAGCTGGCCATGGCCTCCTTGTAAGCCCTATAGCTAAACGCAGGACCCTTGTCAGAATGTAGCGTGCCGATTGTGTATGTGCCGATAAAGACTCGCAAATCTTTTATAACATTTCGGCCGTCAGCTGAGTGCTGAGGCCACATCCAAATCGCTGAGGCCACATCCAAATGAATCTCGTCTTAATATTTGTGGGACCGCATTCGTCCATGGTGACGTCTGCGTGTAGAAAGCCTTATGTTGTCTAACAGTGGTGTCTGTACTGGGCTGGCTACGCTGTAGTCAGGAATCTGGTGGTGATCAAAGCTGTGGTATTTGTAACAGTCATCGCAATTAATTCCGAATTCGTATACGTGAGCTTTCATCCCTGGCCACCAGTACATCTCTTCTAATTCTAGTAGAGATTTAGACGATCCCTAGATGTATCAGACCCTCTCCCATATGTGCTTCAAAAATGAGAGCACTTCTCCTGTTCCTGTTTGGAATTACCCTATCCCCTACTCCAGGGATTCGAGCAAAAGGAACAGAGTTTGCATCAATTACGTATGTATACTCGAGTGGATAATTTAGAGGTAACATGGCTCCACTGCCTTTTCTCGTGGCATTGACAGCGAGCATGGTTTCACCGTCTATCGTTGTTTTCGAACGATTGATTGTAGCTACGGAAGCTGTTTGCACAGCTGCCTTAGCGGCTTCATCAGCCAAAGAATTCCCTGCAACGTGAACGCCATCACGCTGATGACTCAGTGTATGAATCACGTGAGTCTTTTGTAGTTCTTTCTGCAAAATAACTACTTATTCCCAAAGCATTTTATGCTTGATTGCGCCACATTTTGCGTCTTTAAAACCATTTTGAATCCAGGTCTGCAGATATTCATTGTAAGACTGGACGCTGTAATAAGAGTCGCACCCTATGAGTGGTCACGATCTGTATTTTCAAGTGCCATCTTGAATGCTGCCTGTAGTTCAGCTCGCTGAGCTGTACAGTCTCCGAGAGATTGCGTTTTTGTGACCATAGGTCTGAATGTACCATCTTGCCAGCGACCCTTAACAATTGCGCACGCAGCACAATAGGCTTGTTTACCCCCAATTGCGGGTTGTGCTGATCCGTCCGTATATATTATACAGCCGTAATGTTCTAGAGGTAGAATTTTGGTAGGCAGAGAACATTCTTGTTCGTATTGGAGAAATTCTTGTGTCTTCAAGTAGGGGTCAAAAAAGTATTCAACGTCTGTTGCAGCAAGAGAATTAACCCATTGAATCCATCTTGGATGTAGAGCTTTTGCATTTGGAATGCTTGCCTTCGTAACTGCCTCTAAGGCAGGTACAGGTGTAACAACTTTAATGCGTTTACCCTGTGCGAGGGCTCTCTCCTTTGCTACAGCAGTCTGAACCGCTGTCAGAATTTTTGCTGTTGAAGTAAATTTCATTTCAGCTTGTGTGTACAAGTGTGATTTGTAAGCTATTGGTACTTTTTCACCTTCATTAAAGGTTAGGTTTGTGAATTCGCATCTCCCTGGGATGATTCGGATAACAAGGTTGCGTACATTGTCGCGTGTTTGTAAGTGCGTTGTTTCCAACATGTCTGTTTGTATTGAACGCAAAATTTCTGTGTGTTTTTTAGTCCAATTAGTTGGTTTGAAATCAGGTTTGATTAGTTCGTAGAGAGGTATGGTAAGGTAAGGTAATATTTTATTTGTACACCATTAATTAAAATCTTTACAAAAATATAAAACACAGATAAGGACATTTAAAACCACTTTGTAATTGAGGTTAAAAAGATGAAAGTTTGCAATGGTCGGATCAAAGTTGTCCTGGGGTGTTAATGAAGAACTTCAAATGATATCAAGTCTTTTCCTTATTGAGTTAAAGAACCTCACCACCTGGCAGTTGAATTTTGTGTCGCTAGAGTTCAAGCATAGTTTGACTGGCTGCCTGCAGGTCCGAACAGCATATGTCTTGAAGGATGGAAGCAGAAAATTGCACCTCAAGTCTCTCAGTTTAGGGCATATGCAGATTATGTGTACAATGTCCTCTTTTCCGGACTTGCACAGGCGACACTGTTGCGAGGCCATAGAGAGGTTTAACCCTTTCTGCGTAATTCAGAATGTAAGTTCTTCCGAAGTTTAGGAATCCTAGAATTGACTGTAAGTTTTTCAGCGTTTTTGGAGTTTGGAGCAGCGCACATTTTTCTAAAACATTTGCTGCCAGGCTTTTGCCTTCACTCGAAAGTTCGTATCCCAAGAATAGGACGTTGAGGTGGGCAATTCTGGACTTTTTAAAGTTGAATTTATACCCTTCTAAGGCGAACTCAAGTATTATGGTGTTCACCCTGTTCAAGTGCCTGTCAAAATCCTCATCTGTAAGGTAGATGTCATCGACATAGGATAATGCCTCATCATCATACATTTGTAGTAACTATGTTACTCTGGCTGAAAATAATCCAGGACTGTTCTTGAATCCCTGGGGGAGACGACAGAAGTGTCGTCGTGTCCCCATTATTGAGAAAGCGGTCAAGTACCTGCTTTCTGGTGCAATTTTTAGATAGAAGAAACCGTTTGAAATATCTAAAGTAGTTTTACATTTCCTCCGAACTATATTATTCATCAGTGCTGCACTGTGTGAATTTTGTACTGCAAAAGTTTTGAAACAAGAGTTTAAATGTCTGTAATCCAAAAATAGACGATATGTTTCATCTGGTTTGGAGACAGGAAACAAAGGATTTTTCATTGATGAGGTGCATGTGTCAATCACCCCTTGGTATTCAAGTTGATCTAAGATCTCCCTGACTTGTTTTTTAGCTTCGTGCTTTAATGGATACTGCTTCTGAGCAGTAGGTTGATTTTTTAACTGGATTTTATGGTGAGGAGAATCCTCATCCCATCCCACATGATTTTTATATAATGCTGGAGCCTGGGCTACAGCCCATTTTCTGGCATAGGTGTATTTTTTATGAATAGGAATATGATTAGAGAAGGCTGGCATAATGATCTCTTCGCCATGTGGGCACTCCCTGACAAATTCCGGTGGCCAGTCTTTTTCAGCTAGAAGGATGTCATAACCTTTGGATAATTTTTCCCAAAAGAGTGCTTTTATCTTCCTAGTTATATCCCCCTCTATTTGGAATGTTACCTCATATAACTTATGAGGTACACTAACCCTGGTGTCGGCAGTTTCAACCTGAATGCATTCATTCAGATCCACTGTCTCCAGATGATCTTTCAGGATCCTGTGAGCTATGGTGACCTCTGCTGCGCTGTCCAGCATTGTCTGGGCCCACTCCCCGTTCTTGAGTTGAGTCTTCAAGATCTTCGGCATGTCTGATTTTAATAATTGCTACCTTCTTTTTGGAGAATTGAGTTTTCTTACTTTTTGGAACGTGTTGATCATCTTTGGACTTCACGCGTTCTTCTTTTTGTTCTGATCGTCCTCTTCTTTTGGATTTCTGCGAGGAAGTCTGAAAGGTACGAGAGGATCGTGTATCAGTATCTTGATATCTATCAGGTTTTCTTAAATTATCCCTATTTCTAAGTTTATATCTTTTTTCAGAGTGCTCCTTTTGAGGAGATCTACCTCTGGACTGAGAGCGCTTCTCTTTAGGAAGTGACTGTCTACTATTTTACCATTTCTTTTTAGGAGTAGTTAGATTGTTTTTGATAAAAACTTTTTCAGGATTTCCTGTTAGTTCAGGCTTTACAGGTTTCCCTCCCAAACTATCTCTTCCTAGTTTATTTTTCAATAATTCTGGCAAGTTCATACGGTTGCTCAGTAATATCAAGTTCTTTTAATTTTTGGCGGATTGCCACTGATGCTGCTTCACCTTTAATGTTAGCTAATAAGATAGCTGAGACCTGTTTGAAATCTTTCAGTAATTTCATACCTAGATTCAAGGCCGGTTCTGGACCGTATTCATTTTGAATCTGTCTCAGAACGTCTGGTATTACTGCCATAGATGGGACACCGTGTGTTTTTGTGTAGATTGAAGCAAAGACCGTACCCCAAGTGTCACAGTCCTCTACGTGTGGTGCAATCCTCATTGAAACAATAGATAGATATTTCACTCAGTCAATCATGCATGCTACATTTCTCCAGAGGGGCAGAGAAATAGATAGACGGGTGTTTTCAATAAAAGGATTTATTGAACAGTCTTCTTTCTCAAGCATAAGAAATGAACTGCTACAATCGTAACACTGGTTGTAAAATATAATGCATACAGGATTAATAGTAGAATAAAATAATACTGTAAGAGCATTGTATGGTTCCTAAACCATATATTAATACATACATAAATAACAGAGGCTAAAAGTACTGAACTGGTGCTTCTAAAATACGCCCACCCCGGTGTACCTAACCTAAGCTTAGTACGAGGGAGGAAGTAAGTGAGGTGTAGCATAAACCAAGGACCCACACACCGCCAAAACAAACCTTCACGAGGGAATGTAGGCCGCCGTCGACTGGATGAGGAGCAGCCGTCTGAAACTGAACTCGGACAAGACGGAAGTCCTCATCCTCGGACCCACCCCCTCAGACTGGGATGACTCCTGGTGGCCGACCACACTGGGAACAGCACCGACACCCACCGACCATGCACACAACCTAGGATTCATCCTCGACTCTTCCCTTTCCATGTCTAAGCAGGTCAACGCCGTCTCCTCCTCCTGCTACAACACCCTCTGCACGCTCCGCAGGATCTACAAGTGGATCCCGACCAAAACAAGAAGAACGGTGACACAGGCCCTCTTCAGCAGCAGACTGGACTACGGCAACGCACCCTATGCAGGAATCCCAGCCAAACACCTACGACAACTACAACACATCCAAAATGCCTCCGCCGGACTGATCGTTAACGTCCCCCGCCACAGCCACATCACCCCTTACCTAAGAGACCTACACTTGCTCCCCGTCGACAAGAGGATCACCTTAAAGCTCCTCACCCACGAACACAAAGTACCCCACAACGCCGGACCAGCCTACCTGAACAGCAGACTCAGCTTCTACACCCCCATCCGCCAGCTCCGCTCCGCCAGCCTCGCCCTTCGTCGCTGTCCTCAGCATCGAACGAACGACCTCCGGTGGCCGATCCTTCTCCTACCTCGCCGCCAAGACCTGGAACACCCTCCCTACCCACCTACGGCAGACTCAAGACCTACTCGCCTTCAGAAGACTCCTCAGTACCTGGCTCTTCGAGCAGTAGCAGCATCCCCCTCCCCTCAGCGCCTTGAGACCCTCACGGGTGAGTAGCACGCTTAACAAGTACTCTGATTGATTCATTGCTTAAATGTAGTATTCTTTTGTCAAGAATCTGCCCAAGATTCCTCTAAGGGTCTAATCAGCTCCGTACCTTAGTTTAGAATCGAGAAGGCTGGTCTCGGGACTCGATTTCCCAACAACCCGCAAGGGTTGCTTGGAAACACTTTAGCTGGATTTCTCGTCAGGAGAAAAGACAGCGTCTCTTTTAGTGCGTCTGCTAGAGGGTCGGCTTCCTTCGGCACTTGCTGTGGCAGGGCGCGTCGGGCAAGTAGATAGTCGAACTGCTCCAAACCACTGTGTTTGCTTGGGCGAGTGTGGGCATATTTACACCTTGAAGGTGCCGAGTTTGACGTACAGTTGGACATAATAACGCCATCAAAGAGTCTCAGTTCTTTGAAAACTCCATGAGTACTTGGATAAATCAATACTCAAGCAAGGGGAAGTCCCTGACGGCTAAAGGCGGGTTTTTCCAAGAAATCGTTGTGGATTTTCGGAACTAGTGGAAGTAGCCCTGCCGTATTTGGACTGCATGAGCTATGCCTAATATGGTTATGATTTCTATGCCTATATAAGAATATGGTGATTTATATCTATATAAGGGCATGAATCGGGAAACTTACAATAGGGTCCTAAAATGATACATAACACCCTACTGTTGCACCCTCTGGAATAGGAATTTTAACCCATACGCTATCCAACACTTTCCCTAGTTGCACCCTCTAGAGTTGGAATAATAATTTTAACCTCTATGCTATCCAACACTTTCCCTACTGTTGCACCTTCTGGAGCTGGAATAGTAATTTCAATCCCAACGCTATCCAACACTTTCCCTACTGGTGCATCATTTGGAGTTGGAATAGTAAATTTTACCCCTACGCTATCCAATATTTATTGTTTTAGTTAATGTAGTGTATTATTTATTTTAAATTAATTTTTAAAATTTGTTATATATAGTTTTGATATTTTTATTTATATTATTGTTGTATGTGTATGTATATATTTATAATTTATAAATTATTTTTTAACAATTTATAAGTTATTAGAGCGGAGCAGAGGTGTTTGGCGTGCTGATGAAAGTTTAGGCGGTGGTTCAAGTTGGGCCAGTCCACAGTTGTTTAGGGCCTTGTATGAATGGGTCGGGAGCTTGAACTCGCATCTTTTCTGTGCAGGAAGTCAGTGAAGTTCCCTGAGTTAGGGGGTAAGTAATGTAGGTTCATTTAGGGAAATTCAGGATGAGTCTAGCTGTGGTGTTCTGTATTATCTGTTTTCGTCAGAGGAGGTGAGCTGGTATCCCTGCATAGAGAGCATTGCCGTAGTCCATTCTTTAAAGAGAACTACTAAAACTACTTTGAAGAGAACACCACCACTGACACAGATGCTATAATACGATGGGAGGGCTATGAATCCACAATGCGCTGACAAAATAGGGGACAAACGACGGAGAACCCAGCAATGCCTAATACTAGAAAAGGAGATCATTGACCTCTAGAATACCCATAACCTACAACCCTCAGAAGTAATGCAGACTTGCGTACTCCTCAAAACTGAGGAGTACTGTACAGTGGTCATGGATGAAGTAAAAACAGCATACCCTGTTGTACGGCGTTTTAGATTCTGAATGGATTTTCCAGATTCATGCCCTTATAGAGGTACAATTCGTGTTGCCCTTATATAGGCATAGAAATCAAGCCCTTATTTAGGCATAGCCCATGCTACCCAAATACAGGCATGGCTACTTCCATCCGATCATCTAAGTCACAACAATTTCTTGGAAAACCAGAGTCTGGAGCTGTAAGGGACTTCTCCTAGCATGGATATTGATTTCTCCAAGAAACTCATTATTATGCATGAACAACTATTCCTTAGGGGTTCATCCATGACGTTCATATGCCCGACTTTACGTTAAAGCTGGCATTCCTAAACACCTTCAAGGTATAAATATACCTTCACTTGCTATGGCAAAGCTCGGTGTGGTTCGGTACAGTTCGACTACCTATGTGCCCGACGCAGCTCGCTACAGCAAGTGCCCAAGGAAGCCAACTCTCCAGCTGACACACTGACAAGAAGCTGACATCCTCCTGCCGAGAATCCAGCTCCATTGTTTCTGACTCCCCTTGCGGGATGTTGGGAAATCGAGTCCCGAGACAGAGATACCAACCTCTTTAATTCTAAAGGTATGGAGCTGATTAGAACCTAGAGAAACCTTTGGCAATTCTTGGCAGAACTAAAACTTATGATAAGCAGCACTTCTTGCCTGGTACTAGATCTAGGTTAGGTACATTCGGGTAGGCGTATTTTAGAAGCACCAGTTGAGTATTTTAGCCTGTGTTATTTATGTATGTATTTTTACATGTCAGACAACAGACAATGCTATTACAGTATAATTTTATAATACTATTCTTGCTGTCCGCATTATACTTTGCATTCTGTCTAACGATTGTAGTAGTTCACCTCTCTTGCATGAGAAAAAAGACTGTTCAATAAATCCTTTTATTGAAAACGCCTGTCTCACTATTTCTCTGCAACTCTGTAGAAACGAAGCTTGCACGAGTGACTGAGTAAAATAGTTATCTATTGTTTCAACGAGTCTGAAGATATTTGTTCCAGTCCTAGGGAAACAAAGTTGTCATGTTTATGCGGTTGTCAGAAACGAATCCCTTCTTGTTTATTCGAGAAAGTTTCTAGTGACCTCTGAGTTAGTCGGCACACACAATTAAGTTTAATATACTCGATAGAGACATACTGACCTCAGTCCTATGTCAAATCTATAGTGTATATTATTCCAATGCGCAGAGCCTATTGGGAATATAGGAACTACACTACATGGTGCCCAACGGTTTGGTAAGGCACTAATTTAACGCTAGTTACTAAAGTAACTCAGTCATACTTTTCTCAGAGACCCCCTTTTCCTGTAAATACTCCAATAGACGTCTGGAGTGGGTAAAGGGATAATATCCGCCATAGCTGAGGAGGACGAAAATCTTATGTATTAGCTTTTTGGTTTGTTCAACGTTGAAGAATACAGTGTTCCAAAATATTGTGCACCTTATTTTTGTTTCCTTGAAACTTGCTCTGCAGTTTTCCTTAAACAATGTCGAATAGCGACAACAACACCGAAACCGGTGGAGCTGCGGCTGATCCAGCCGCAGCAGCTTTTAACACCACAGGTTTTAATGAAACCGACGAAGATGCTATAAGCATTCCTCTAAATTTAAGGAAAACCATCACTATAAAATGTATAAAACATGGCCTATTATCGAGAGGTGATATGTTAGTTCTTGTGATAGAGGCACATGAATATCACCAAACAGAGGTATTCTATTCATGGATAGTCTTTCCTGAAGCAAATCCAATAACACATGTGTTTCACTTCTACAAAGAAGATGAACCACTGGAGAAATACATTCCTTTTGAGGATATAGAAGCAGAAGACCAGGAGCCACATGGCCGGTTTTAGCTGGCTATACACCACATCTCGACATTAATAATGTGACCGATGTGGCATTACTAGCTCAATTCAAAGAGTTAATCAAAATCTATAGACAATTGGTTCAATATGTCATGCAGACTCTTACAGTCCAGACGGCAACAATGATTCCACAACATACCCCTCAACAGGGGAATACACTAAAAATTACATCACAGACTTTACACTCAGTCATTGGTGAGTTACATGCAAAAAGGGAACAAATTCCATTCTGGATAGTTCAGAAAATGACTCAAATTGATGCAGTATTTCCTAATACTACTCCTCATGAGAAACACAGGATTTTAACAATCTGTTTACCAATGGGTATCGCACCACATCTGGAGGACTGCAACACTTGGGGTACAGTCTTCGCTACAATCTACACTAAAACACATGATGTTCCGTCTATGGCGGTAATACCTGACGTCCTGAAACAGATTCAAAATGAATACGGGGCAGAGCCTGCTTTAAATTTAGGTATGAAGCTACTAAAATATTTCAAACAGGTCTCAGCAATAATATTAGCAAATATTAAAGGAGAAGCAGCATCCGTGGCGATCTGCCAAAAATGAAGGGAATTTCATGTAACTGAGCAATCACAAGAACTGGCCAGAGTGATTGAAAAATCCTATGAAGAATTAGGCAGAGACAGTCTGGGTGGGAAACCAGTGAAACCCCAACTGTCTGAAAGTCCTGAAAAGGTCTTTAATAAAAACACTCCGACTCCTTCTAAAAAGAAGTGGGAAAACACTAAACAAACTTCTAAAGAGAAGCGTTCTCAATCCAGAGGTAGGTCTCCTCAAAAGGAGCCCTCTGAAAGGAGGTATAACCTCAGGAATAGGGATAATTTGAGAAAACCTGATAGATATCAGGATACTGATACCCGTTCCTCTCGTACCTTTCAGACTTCGTCACAGAAATCCGAAAGAAGAGGATGGTCAGAAAACAAAGAAGAATGCGTGAAGTCCAATGACAATCAACTTGTTCAGAAAAACCTCAATTCACCAAAAGTATGGTAGCAGGTCTAAAAATCAGACATGCCGAGGATATTGAGGACACAACTCAAGAATGGAGAATGGGCTCAGACTATGTTGGACAGCGCAGCAGAAGTCACCATAGTGCGCCAGAAATTGAAGGATCATCTGGAGACAGTAGACTTGAATGAATTCATCTACAGACCCCCCGGACCCAGACCCCAGTTCAGCGACTATCGCCTACTTCGTCAGCATGCACGCCCTGACCTTCACCAATGACATCCTCATCGGAGACGTGACTTTTCACCTTGAGAACAACAACAACAGCAACTCCACCACCCTGATCGACAACCTCGGACTGAGGCAGCTCGTCACAACGCCTACCCATTCCGCCGGCCACACGCTCGACCCCGTCTTATCCTCAAGCTCCCACGTCTCCTTCAGCCACACACTCCTCTGGACCGACCACCGCTGCATCCACTTCACCTTTCATAAACCCACCACACACCACCGCACCCAACAGATCCCTCGCCGCTGCTGGAGCAAAGTCACCGAAGCCAACTACACGCAAACCTCGATCTCAGCCCACCCACTGACACCTCCAACATCGATGACGGCACCTGCAACCTCAGACGCTGGATCAAACACCCTCGCCCCGCTGAAGAAACCCAAGAACAGAAACACCAGCAAGAGAGCTAGCTGGTTCACCCCAGAAGTCCTAGTCTCCAAGCGAACCTGCCAGAAACTAGAGAAGAAATTGCACAATGAAAAGACACCGGACAGCCTCGCAGCCCACAAAGACGCCATCCGCAAACACCATCACCTCATCAGGTCTGCTAAGAAGACCTTCAAAGACCGCCTTGACAACAACGCAGACAATAGCAAGGAGCTCTTCCACATCGTAAAGGAACTCTCCAACCCCAGCTCCAACACCAACTACATCCTGCTGTCACAAGCCCTGTGCGACTCCCTTGCCACCTTCCTCCACCGCAAGATCGCTGACATCCATGACAGCTTCACTGCCCAGACAGCCCCAACAGACAGCAACACAACAGACCCTCTGCACACCATCAACCACGACCCCCTGCCAGCCTGGGCCAACGTGAACATAGATGACACCATCAAGACCATGAGCACAATCCACTCCGGCTCCCGGTCAGACCCACTCCCGCACCACATCTTCAACAAAGCCAGCAGCTCCAGCGCACCCTACCTGCGCAACCTCATCAATCTCTCCTTCGAGATCGCGACCTTCCCAGAGAACTGGAAACACGCCGAGATCAACGCCCTACTAAAAAAAACCAAGGCGGACCCGAGAGTCCTCAAGAACTTCCGGACCATCTCCATGCTTCCGTTCCCAGCCAAGGTCATCGAGAAGATTGTCAACAGACAGCTAACTCGATACATCGAAGAAAACAGCATCCTGGACCCATCCCAGTCAGGGTTCCGCAGCAACCACAGCACCGTGACTGCCTTCATCGCTGCCACCGACTACATCAGGACCCTGCTAGACAACGGTGAGACCGCGGCCCTCATCCTCCTGGACCTCTCTGCCGCCTTCGACACCGTCTGCCACCGCACACTATGCACATGCCACCACAATGCAGGGATCCGAGACAAGGCCCTGGAATGGACCACCTCCTTCCTCTCTGGCAGAACCCAGAGCGTCCACCTCCCCCCATTCCGATCCGAAGCCTCCAAGATCATCTGCGGCGTACCCCAGGGATCATCCCTCAGCCTGACACTGTTCAACATCTACATGGCCCCGCTCGCACAAGTCGCCCGACAGCATGACCTCAACATAATCTCCTACGCCGACGACACTCAACTGATCCTCTCTCTCACTAAGGACCCCCTCACCGTCAAATCCAACCTCCACGAAGGAATGAAGGCCGTCGCTGACTGGATTAAGATCAGCCGACTGAAGCTGAATTCGGACAAGACGGAGGTCCTCATCCTCGGCTCCAACCCTTCAGCCTGGGATGACTCCTGGTGGCCTATGGCACTGGGAGCAGCCCCGACACCCACCGACCACGCACGCAACCTGGAAGTCATCCTCGACTCAACACTCTCCATGACCAAGCAAGTCAACGCAGTCTCCTCCTCCTGCTTCAACACCCTCCGCATGCCCCACAGGATCTACAGGTGGATCCCGACAGATATAAGACGAACAGTCACCCAGGCCCTCGTCAGTAGCAGACTCGACTATGGAAACGCCCTCTACGCAGGAGCCCCAGCCAAGCTCATCAAACGACTGCAACGCATTCAAAACGCCTCTGCACGCTTAATCCTCGATGTACCACGCCACAGACACATCACCCTCACCTGAGAAACCTGCACTGGCTCCCCGTCAACAAGAGGAATTCCTTCAAGCTCCTCATCCACATACACAAGGCACTCCACAAGACCGGCCCAGCCTACCTCAACAGACGACTCTTCTTCTACATCCCCAACCGCCAGCTCTGTTCCGCCGACCTCGCTACCGTCCCTCCCATCCGAAGAACAACCACCCACGGCAGATCCTTCTCCCACCTCGCCGCCAAGACATGGAACACCCTCCCACTGAGCCTATGACAGACCCAAGACCTGCTGACCTTCAGGAGGCTACACAATACCTGGCGCCGCCCCCCCTCTTTCCCCCAGCGCCTTGAGACCCTCACGGGTAAGTAGTGAGCTCTACAAATTCTTGATTGATTGATTCAAGTTGAAACTGCAGATACCAGGGTTAGCTCTCCACATAGGTTTTATGAAATAGCACTCCAGATGGAGGGAGACATACCAAGAAAAATAAAAGCAATCTTTTGGGAGCGACTTTCTAAAGGCTATGACATTCTTCTAGCTGAACAAGACTGGCCACCACAATTTGTCAGGGAGTGCCCACATGGCGAAGACATCATTATGCTAGCCTTCTCTTATCATATTCCAATTCATTTAAAGTATACATATGCCAGGAAATGGTCAGTCGCCCAAGCTCCTGCATTATACAAAAATCATGTAGGATGGGTTGAGGATTCGCCTCTCCATAAAATCCAGTTGAAAAATCAACCAGCTGCACAAAGGCAGTACCCAGCTAAGCAAGAAGCTAAAAAACAGGTCAGGGAGGTATTAGATCAACTTGAATACCAAGGGGTGATTGAAACATGCACCTCGTCAATGAACAATCCTTTGTTTCCTGTCTCCAAACCAGACAATACATATCGTCTAGTATTGGATTACAGACATCTAAACTCTTATTGCAAAACATTTGTTGTGCAAAATGCACACAGTACAGCATTAATGAATAACATTGTGCGTAAAAAATATAAAACCACATTAGATATTTCTAACGGTTTCTTCTGTCAAAACATTGCACCAGA